>NC_067427.1:23057500-23662500 GCF_009764475.1 Pristis pectinata
CAATCAACAAAATTTCCTGGCAGGAATTTATTAGATAATATCTAGTTTTAATAAATAAATTCTGTTTTGCAGAACTTCTATGCTTATAGCTTATTGGTTAAATGGGGGTAGAATTAAAGATACAGGGAACATTAGGGCAATTTCAGCGACCAACCTCCTTGAGTTTGTCCACTCAGTTGTTCAACCAAATGCTCTGTTAAATGGTGATCATAAATAGCCATTACCTGTCTCCTTCCAATTCTCTTGAGGCTTTCTGTAAAATAGTGACAGAGAACCATTAACATTCCCAGTATAACTGAAGGAGAATGTATTAATTCACTATTTGTTGCCCCATAATTTTCTGTCTCAGTAGTTCATTGATTTGCTTCTGAAATTATTTGAAAAATAAGGAAGGAAATCACTACTAGAATAACTGAGGGCTGAAAGAAGCTTCTCACCATTTACAATTCACTTCATCAGATATTTTTATTTATCCACATGATGTGGCTGTCACTGTCAGGTCAATGTTTATTGGCTATTCTTTATTGTTCTGGCGATTCAAGAGCTTGTCCAGATGCTTCTCTGTACCTGTCTCCACCACTTTCTCAGGCAGTGCATTCCAGACTGCATCCACCTTCTGGGTGAAAGAATTCTTCAGATCCCCTGTAAACCTTTTATTTCTCACCTTAATTCTAGACATCCCACTATTATCCAAATCCTGTTCAATGTAGACATAAATTGATTCATTAAATAAAGAGATGTGAATGGAATTAAATATCGGGGCTAAGATGAATGGACTCAATGAAGCATAACCATCTTCCATTGAGCTCTATATAAAACTCCAGCTGGAGAAGATATTGTTCTGAAATTACAGTGCAAGTATACAAGGGAAGACTTTATTCATGTGGTGGGGAGGAATAATACAGAAGTGACATTTTATTCTAAAAAGGGAAAAACAATTCCAATATCAAGCTTGTTAATCTTTACAGTCAACCAGATGCCCAGTTTTGAGCTGGTAGATCTGTTCTGAATCTATTCCATTTAACACACTGCAGATGAAGAGAGAGCTCAAGGTGAAGACTGGACTTTGTCTTCGCAAGAACTATATGGTGGTCACTCCTGATAATTTTGTCATGGACAGATGCTCCTGTGACAGGTAGATTGGTGAGGACAAAGTCAAGTAGCCACAGTCCCAAAAGCAATTACTGTATCTTTTTGGCCATAATGACAGCCTATTACTGGAGCTGATTAAATTATAATCATTCAAACAAGAACTGGAAAGGATCAGAATATTTTTTCTCTGCTAGGTTCAGTCTATATTGGTCATCACTATGAATAATCCTTCTCATGGCTTAAAAAAGCTCCAATTTAAATGTTTGAGCTTAAAATTGATTACAGTATATTTAGGAAGTGCGTAGTAAATGATATCCATGAGCTTCATTGCTCTGAAATTGCCCTTTGACATTGGTAATGACCTGGCTTTTGACAGATGCTTGAGCAGGTAATTACTTGGTCTATTTAAAGCAGGACTGAAGGAAAATTTATAAGCTTAAAATGCAGCAAGCAGATCACCTTACAACTTAACCTTTGAAGAAACTTGAACCTAGCTTTCAACATTCCCACTGTACACCTCTTTCTCCTGAAGTTCCTGAGGCTTTGTTCATATGAATACAAGAAAAGATTTTATTCCTTGGGTGGGAAGGAATAATGCAGAAGTGACATTTTGTTCTGATATGGAAAAATCAATTCCAATTTCAATATTTAATATTTACAATCAATAAATACACCTATGTATATCCCAGTTACTTTCTTGAAGAGCCAAGATTACATTCTTTCTATGGGATTTGTGGCCATTGATGATTACAGGAAGATACCAAGTTACTAAATAATGGTTAGCAATACTGAATTATGTTGAATGTACAGCAAAAGTTCTCGCCATTTGGACAATCTAGACACTGTGGAGTGTGAATACATTCCAGTGACTGGCCCCAAAAGTGAAAAGCCAATATTAGGGTGGCAGAGTGGCTTTGCAGGTAGTGCTGCTACCTCACAGCTCCAGCAACAACGTGTAGGATGGGAGGTTGCTCGGCAATTATACCAAGTGTAAGTGGATGGTAGGAGAATCAGGGTGGAGTTGATGAGTAAGTGCGAGACTTTAAGTTCCAGGGAAATTAGAAGGGAATGCGATTAATGGGATTGCTCCAAGAGTCAACGGGTCAAATAGACTCCTTCTATGTCCTGAAAATATGGTATAAGATGATATAATAAATATAATGTCGATATTGGACCTTTGCTGATGTGAAGTTGTCCTCAACAATTCATTTTGGTTATGTTGTCTTTGGATACCCGTCTTCAAATCACCTGATTATCATATCTTTCTTAGAGCAGGACAAAATGCCGGCACAACATCGTGGGCCGAAGGGCCTGTACTGTGCTGTAATGTTCTATGTTCTATGTTTCCATTTCTCTCTCCTTCAAATGCTTTTCTGGCTTTGCATTAAATGTCTCTTTGTCCTTTGCCTCAAGCACTCCTCCTAGTGTCAGGGTCTACATGCTAATTGAGCTTAAAGTATTCTCTGTCTTTTAAAATCATCGAATGCAAATAATTATATTTCTTAGGATCTACTCATGAGCTGAGCTGCATTCATCATGCAAGAAGTACCTAAAGTTATGCTTTTTTTGGGATGTAGGAACCACCAGCAAAACCAGCTTTTTATTACGTATCCCTGCTTGCCCTCGGACTGACTGGATGCTTGACCATTTAAGACCCAATCGCATTGGTGGAGCTGGAGTCACATATAAGCCGCGTTGCATATGATTGGTTGATTTCTTTCCCTGAAGGACATTAGTGAACAAGATGGGTTTCCAAGACTACATTGTAGTTTTTTTGTATATCATTCCCAATAACAATTTTTAAAAAAAATTCCACATTATTAACTGACTTTCAATTTCATTGTTGAAGTCAAGTCCATGGACTGTTTGCTGAATCCAATCACAGTAGGGTGTAAAAACAATAGAGTTGTAGTAGTAGGGGGGGATGTTAACTCCCGATATTTACTGGGATTGCCTTAGTGTAGGGAGCTTACATGGGGTGGAATTCTTAAGTTACATTCAGAAGGGTTTTTTAAAGTAGTGTCTGGAGAGTCTGACTAGGGACAGGACTGTACTCAACCCAATCTTAGGGAACGAGAATGGGCAAGTGGTGGAAGTGTCTGTGGAGGAACTCTTTGGAAACAGCAAGCATAGTTCAGTAAGTTTTAAGGTAGTGAAGGAAAAAGATAAGGTTGGTGCTAGAGTTAAGCTCTTAAATTGGCAGAGGGCTTGTTTCAACCGTATTAGGCAAGACCTGTCAAAAATAGATTGGGAGAAGCTGCTGGTGGGAAAAAGAACATCTGATAAGTGGAGGGTGTTCAAAGGCAAGAGAGTAAGAGTTCAGAAGCAGCATGTCCCTGTAAAGATGGTTAAGATTAGCGAACCTTGGTTTATAAAGGAAATTGAATGTTTGGTCAGAAAAAAGAAGGAAGCATATGTCAGGTAGGTTGTGATAGGATACAGAGAGACATAGATCAGTTGGAAAGTTGGGCAGAGTGGTGGGAGATGGAATTTATTCCAGACAAGTGTGAGGTAAGGCATTTTGTGACGTCAAATACTAACAGGACACACATATACTAAATAGCAGGGACCTCAGGAGTGTTGGTGTACAGAGGGACCTTGGAGTGCAAGTTCACAGCTCCCTGAAAATGGCAACACAGGTGGGTAGGGTACTGAAGAAAACATTCACCGTGTTTACCTTCATAGGCTGAGGCATTGAGTATAAGAGTTGGGATCTCATGTGGCAGCTGTACAAAACATTGGTCAGGCCACACCTGGAGTATCATGTACAATACTCCAGATGTGGCCTACACAATACTACAGGAAGGATGTGGTAGCATAAGGAAGAGTGCAGAAGAGATTCACCAGGAATGTTGCCTGGAATAGAAGACTTTACACATAAAGAGAGTTAGGATAGGTTGAGTTTCTTCTCATTGGAATGTAAGAGGATGAGTGGTGACCTTATAGAGGTTTATAAAATTATGGGAGGCATAGATAGGGGTAGATAATCGGAGTCTTTTTCCTCAGGTGGGGGAACTCTAAAACTATAGGGCATAGGGTTAAGGTGAGGGAGAGAAATTTAAAGGAGATCTGAGGGACAAGTTTTTCACACAGAGGGTGCTAGAGAAAGCGGTAGCGGCAGGTACAATTATGGCATTTGGACAGGTACTTGGATAGGAAAGTGGCTCTAATGTAAGCAACTTAACCCCTGTACCACCACCATTCAAAATTTGTATGACCCACTCAGCCAGATTTGTACGGTCAAACCATCAGAAGGAAAAAGCATTTAAGGTTTTTTTTATTTCCAATAATGGCTGGGGTTCTAACAGAGTCTAAATCTAAATAAAGACGTGGAATGGACATGTAGGTGTGCTGGAAAAAGCACAGCTCACAAAACAGCTAAGAAACCTTTAACAGGTGTCATAGCCTTCCTCTTAGCTTTGCCACTGATCAAAGTTATCAAGCTTATCAACATCCTTGACATTCAGAAGTGATTCAAAAACAATTGAAAATAAATTTAAGCATTTTAAAAGTTATTTTTTATTTTAGAATTAAACAAAAATAAAATCACCTAAAGTCACTCAAAACATATTTAGGTAATCAAAAACATTATGACAAACACAAATAATTCACTTATCATGAGTGAGTAGATGCAGAGAGTTTGTCTCCCTGAGTTGCGGAATTTAGTACCAGAGTAGCATGAGATATCACTCATTTAAGATGGATTTGAGGAGGAATTTCATCAGAAGATAGTGAATCGTAGAATGCTGTGCCATAAAGGGATGTGAAGACTGAGTAATGAAGTATATTCAAGATGGAGATAGACTTTTGCACTATTGGGGAATCCAGGGTATTGGGGAAAAGATAACTAATTGGAGTTAAGGCCAAAGATCAGATCATCTGAGATTTTATTAAATGGTAGAACAAGATCAAGAGGCCATTTAGCTCACTCCTGCTTCTTTTTCCTATTCTTATCCCATTTTGGTTGCTGCCCTTCTTAAGCATAATTGAATGATATTATGCCAAAGAAAATCTTATGCATAATCAATGAAATATCCAAACTATATTTGCTTTTGTCTGAAGCTAACTAGTTCAAACATCCCATCTGAAGCTTAAATAACATCTGCTATGCCTGCCATTCTGTGAGTTTAAATCTCCTGAGGGCTACTGATTAGCAGCATTTCCATTGGTGGCATTTTCAGAAATCCTGAAACGTGACAATGGTTTTAAGTAGGAATGATATTGATTGGCTGGGAAACTTGTATCAGGAATGCACAATATACGTTCCCAGTGGGCATGAGAGGCAGTGTGTTGGGAATGTAAATTCATAAATTACCCCTTTGAGATGCATAACGTTGTAATCGAATAATTTCTGCATGACAAGATGATATTCTCTTCAGATACACCAAAAATCATTATTTATATGCTAAAGAGTTGAATAACATGCTTACCCTTCTCAGTTTCATGAATAAATGAATCATTTTGACAATTAATGCTGCTTGTCTAAATGCTAACAGCCATCATGAGTCTCACTATGAAGCACCTACATGAACACATAGTGTTGTGACAGCTTGTGCATTGAAAATACTCAGCACGAGCTGTTAAGACACCATTAATCTCAATGTCCCAAAGGAATTGAACTATTCAGTTCCACTGCCAAAGGTTGAAGAACAAAAGAAAATAAATATAAACAGTCTGGAAGAAAGCATTTATTTTTATTTCAATCATATTGTACAAACAAATACTGAAGCAGCTTGGAAAGCTAGGACTTTAACAATCTACCTCCGTGCTTGGGAAGGAACTGAATTATGCATTAGTTCCTTGCTGTCCACACACTGAACCAGATATTATAGCACATGCGGGGTCATTGCACTTAATGATGGGAAGGGCTGACTGTTGTTAATGTCCACTCAGATCATTCCCTCATTTCAGCACACCACTCATCTGGAAAATGAAAAGATGGTCTTCATCCATTAGACTTAATCCACCTGATGAAGCAAGTGTTCATGACAAGCCAAAAAGTCCAGTGAAGACAATCAGTGCCATAAAATGAGTGATTGTGGCCAATTCAAAAGAAGTCCATTGACTTTTCTGATGGATCTGAAGAATAAATCACCAATACAAAACTGCAGAGACTAGAAGGGCTCTTGTGTTCTGCGCTAAATTAGGTACCTCAGGGTGTGACTATTGATTTTAGCGATTTGGGATTGAAAACAGCAAAGGAAATTTAGTTAGTGTGCCCACTTTTGATTACTATCTGGATAGAAATCAGTTAGAGAAAGATTTGGGGTCAGCCATCTCACTGAATAATCTCTTGGCACTTTATGGACTCACCTCAAATAGGATCGCTGTAGTGAGTGATTGGAACCTTGCTGCAAAATCACAAACAGGCATTTTACTGCTCTCAGGAAGTGAAAAGACAAGTGAAGTGGTGCAGGAAGCAATGCAGTAGCATAGTTAGCAATCTGCTGCCTCACAGCCCCAGCGAACTTGGTTCAATCCTGACCTCCCACGCTGTCTTTGTGGAGTTTGCATGTTCTTGTAGCGCTTGGGTTTCCTCAAAGTGTTCCAGTTTTCTCCCACAACCCAAAAAAGTGTGGGTTGGTTGGTTAACTGGCCACATAACATAGCCCTAGTGTATCAGTGAGTAGTAGAAGTTAAGGAAGGAGATGTTGATAGGAATGTAGGAAGAATAAAATGGAATTACTGTCAGAAAAGAATAAATGGATTGCTGATGGTCAGCATGGACCTGGTGGGCTGAAAGGCCTGTTTCCCTGCTGTATCTGTCTATGATTCTATGACTCTATGAAATGGAGTAAAGTACATCTTGTTAAAAGATGAATGTTCATTTAAAATTTCATTCATGATATCAATAGTAAATGAAAATGCCACCCATTTAATAAGGGGGCTGTCATATTATCACACTGTGTGAAAACAAACCAGAAGTTAAAGAGAAAAGCTAAACTGTGAAGTTGGAAGTGAAAAATAAACTTTCATTAAAGGTTATGTTTGTGCCAGGTATCACTGGAGAAGTAGTGCTTGGTGTCATCCTCATCCAGTGGGTCAGTGGGTGCTGTGGTAACTCAACTACTCTCCAGCTGATGAAAGCAATTTAAGTTGAATTTTTGAATGTTTTGTAGAGTAAGGTTTCCTTGAAAAGATAAATCACAAAAACACTCCAAAAAGAATGACAAGGAGGGAAATCAAACTGCAATCAACAGATTATAGAGATTCCAGCTTTGGTAAAACAAAGCTGTGTTGATACAGTAAGGGAATACACAAGGATAATTAATTGATATTTCCATGCAAAATGTCATATTTTAATTTCTTCACCTGAAATTCATCTCTTGGTTTGGGTCTTTTTGTACTTTGGCCAGATAGTCATTTGATCAACAACAGAGGGGAAGTTATGTGTGGGAGTGACGGTGAATAGGGAATTGGTATTAAGTTTACTGGTTTTGTAATCAAATGAATTATTCACCTCCAGCTAAGCCAGATGTCCAGGTTACCTTTCTTGTTCTTTCTTCTCCTCCTCTGAGTTTACCCCCTCCTCCAATGGTTTCACAGCTTTCCACTGCATACTAATGGTGTGGTAGTAGTGGTCACAACAGCCATTCTGTTAAGTACTGCGAAGTTACTCCAGAGTGGTCCAGGCAGAGGAATCATTGTTTCAACAAGCCACCAGTGTGGCTATGAGGCAGATAAGATGATTGTCTAACTCTTTGTGGGCTGTGTGTTTGCCAAGAAGGTCTGGGAACAAAAAAGCAGTGGTCCTTGTCAAGACTTGTCCCCAGCAGTTGTGTAACAGAGGAGTCTCTGACCTACAGGATGTTCTCAGGGATGCACACCAAGACAAATATCGACTGCTGCTGGAAGATAGTGAAAGTCACACTTGGGTCTGCCTGAAACCTATTGGTCTTCCAGTGCAATGAGCACAAGAACCTAAGAAAATAGGAGCAGGCAGGGACTGATCTCTACTCGCCTCAACTCCTCTTCTGTGCCAGTTCCAATAACCCTCAATTCCTTGATCTTTCAAATACTTACAAGTTTTTCTAATGATCTGGCCTCCACCGCCCTTGGCGCCAGAGAATTCCAGAGATTCATAGCCCTTTAAGGGAAGAAATTTCTATGCCCCTCAGTTTTAAATGACCATTTCCTTATTTTGTAGTTATGTCCCCCTGTTCATGACTCTCAAGATAGCAAAACCATCTCAACCTCCACACATGTCAACCCGCCCTAAGGATCTTATGTTTGTATAAGGTCACCCCTCATTCTTTTCAACACCAAGGAATATAGACCCATGAAATGTCCATTCGTGAATGCTGCCAACTAGCACATTCCAAGGTGCAGGACTATGTACTCAGGGACACAGTGAAGCTCGGTATAGCTAATGCAAAGGCTTTGTGGGGAAGGACTGCCATCTAAGATCCTGCCACCACCGGACACTATGGGGCTGCGTTCTGTGTAACAGCCTCTCCAACTCTCCATGGATGTATTGTTTAAAGTCGAAACATGAGTGGCATTGATGCATTATAAATAGAATATATTGGTTTGATGGAACAAGTAATGTAAAGAAAAATACGTACCAATTGTATTGAATTTTCTCGAAATATGCTTATGAATAAAATATATATTTGAAATAAGATAAAAGTTTCAACAAGCCAGTAGTTAGGTCTAATACATTTTATGGATTTCATAAATCTATAAAATGGATTTCATACATTTTATAGATTTATCTACAGATAACATGTTGCTCAAGGTTGTCTGTAGATAAACCTGGTGGTCCACTAGCCTCCCTTTGACTTGCCATTATGAGTCAATCATACTTGACACAACAGACTGCTGCAAGATAAGAACATCGTGACTGATCTCAGGAATTTGAGTATGTCCTGCATGAAGCACTATGCACGGTCACACTGTCACTGAAGGTTGCGGGAACAGACTGCTTTCAGTTGCAGTGCATCTCAGAAATGGCATGTAATGACTTTGAAATATTGTGTGTGCAATTAATGGTACCCTGAGAAATCCATGGGAAGTAATGTAGACAACTGCCTTTGAATATAAAGCCTCAGTAGTCTCTGCAACAGCAGATGTTGAAACATGAAGTGCTGCAAAATATCTCAAAATTCAGCCTGGAAATAATCCGATGAATAAAAAGTTATTTGCCACAGTAACCTAAACAGCCACTGGCAATGAATCTTCACCCTCCTCTGAAGCTTCCTCTCTGGCAGTTGGCAGATTTCAGTGGGAGTGACCTGACAAAAGTGTATGTGACTCACACCTTGTTGTTTACCAAGGGTGAGTTTGGAGAATCTATCCTGAACATTCTGCTGGATATGACCTACCATGGAGAATGCTGCTGCTCCTCCCTCCTGCCCAATCTGAATGTCCTCTGGTCTTACTTCCAGACATGCTATGTGCCAAGGGAATTACCACAAAGGCTCCCATTCCTGGGGAGAATTATTACTGCAAAAACCTTGAAGTCAAGACTGGGCTCCTCAGCACCTGCCAGACCACTTCTACCTGCCAGATCTTTGCATCTTGAAGGAATTTTAGAAAGCATCGAATAGTAGAAACAGCCAATGGAAATCAATCAGCAATTAATTTGTTGATTGTCCCATTAAGTAACAGTGATGAGAATTGCTTCCTGCTACTGAATGCGTGTTAAACCACATAAAGTTGTAAAACGGAAGGTGGGACTTTGATCACCAAAATGGCAAAAATGACATTAAATCAACATGACCCAATGGGACTATTTTGGGCACTTCTGGTATAGAGTCAGGCTCCAAACTTGAACTCGATGGAACGTGTTTATGTGTGTTATGTTCAGGTTGGGTTGGATATCAAAGGAATTTATAAATCCTCAAGATCAGATTGAATTTGACTTGGCCAGCTCCTCATAACTGAATGCACCAAGTCTTGGTACATTATTTAGAGCCTGGCTTCTTGACCCAGTTCTGACAGGACCTGACTATGTGTACTGGCTTCAGGTGGCATCGTGTATCAAGAAACATTCCACGTCATTGATCTTGGGTCAGGTTTCATTTTTTTCCCTTGTAGATCTCTATTCTGCTGGGTGTTAGCTCTTTCATCCTCACTATTCCCTCATCAACTTGACAAGCAGCACAACTCACACTGCATATTGCAATCAATTCAGCACCTTTCGAATCCAAAGGAGACATGCTTTATAGTCGAATTTTGTGGCCAGAATAAGTAAACACATTCTTGGCCAAGGACATGGGTTATTAGGACCATCTTAAACTGAGAGAGATGTAGGGAGATCTTAGGGGTGTGAAAGTACTGCCACATACGATAGAATTGAAGAAATCGAGGAGTAATAGGAAGGGAAAATTGGAGAATTTTACAATTCTTGGAGGAGCACAGGACCAAAGGAAATGGCAGAGATGACCAGGGACTGGGTCAAAGAGATTTTGAACAAAAAAAAGGAAGGGAACCTTGAATTTGTGTTTTTATGGAATCAGAGAAACGAAAGCAATCCAATGAAGAGAGGAACGATAGGTAACTACGATTGTTACAAGGCAGACCGACAGACAGGAGGGTTTTGGAAGAGATAAGCTTTCCAGGGGCTGAAAAGTCTGCCTGAAGATGAAACAGAAAGATGAACAGTTAATGTCATGCTCCCAAACAATTTCACTGTTGTTGTAGCATGTAAGAGAACAGTTTCACTGGTGCACCTTGGACAGAAATGTTAAAGTAGAGCTTATTGCCCCATTCCTGCTCCTGAATCGGTTGACAACATCTTTGGAAGCAAAAACACCTGGAATGCCTCTTTGATTCAATTGTTTCGGATTGCAGGTTGTATCTGAATATGGCACCTCACAGCAAACCAAGAGCACTATTAACTGAGATACAGCTGTCAAAGGGCAGGAACTGGACCAATGAGAAAAGTGAAGAAAGCATATGTGTTATTACAAGAACTGTTACAAAGAGGATGCCCCATTTTTATTTACAATTCAAGGCATGTCAGGCAAATACAGGCACATCAGTTTCTGAATTGTGGGGAAGCCTTTAGAACCAATCAGCAGGATAAACATTAATAGCCACGTGGAGATTGATAAAGTAGAGCTGGCACAGATTTGTTAAAGGCAAATTGTATTTGACTAACCTGCATGAATATTTTGATGAGGTAACAGAAGAGGTTGACAAAGGAAATGCTGATGTTGTCTACATGGATTTTCAGAAAGGATTTGATAAAGTCTGAACAAAAGTTTGGTTAGCAAAACTGAACCCTGTGGAATTAAAGGGCCGTAGCAGAACAGATAGAAAAAAAACTGGCTTAAAGGCAGCAAACAGAGAGCAGTGATAAATGGCTGATTTTCAGAATAGAGGATGATTGTCAGTGGGGTAGATTGGTGGCAGATGAAAGTTAACGCAAGTGATACCCTTTGGCAAAAACAATGAGAGAAGATTTAGACCAAATGGTAGAATTATGAAGGGTGCGCAGGGAAAGAGGGAGAGGCATGTTTCTGGGCATAGATCATTGAAAGTGGCAGGGCATGTAGAAAAAATGGTTGGTATAGCAAATAGAATCCCAGGTTCCATAAGTAGAGGCATTGAGTACAAAACTAGGGAAGTTACATTTCAAATCATGAGTTAAATGATGTCTGAAACATTGCATTCTTATCTGGGCACTTAGAAAGGATGTGTTGCTCTTAGAGAAGATGTGGAAAAGATTTACTGGATGATTCCAAGGATTTCAGTTCTGAAGTTAAACTGGAGAAGCAGGAATTCCTTTTGAATGAAAGGAAGCTGAGTGAATATTATTGATAGAGGTGTGGACATTATTGATAGAGATGTACAAGACCATGAATGGTTCAAAGATAGTTCGTGGAGGGAAGCCATTCCTATTATCAAATGATTCAGGGATCAGGGATTTTAAATTAAAGTTTTTGAACAAAAGAATCAAGAGTGATGGGAGGGACATTTTTTCAATTCAGAAAGAAGGTAAAATATGGAGCTCACTGTCTGAAGAAGTAGAATGAAGAAACACTTGAGAGAATAAATTGAAGGGATGGAGGAAAGTGCAAATGAATGGGACTGGCAGACTTTCTCTTCCAGAAACAAAACTCTTCAGATGCTGAAAATCTGGAATAAAAACAGATAATCCCAGTAACACTCAGTAGGTCAGACAGCATTCGTGGAAAGTGAAATAGGGTTAAGTTTCAGGTCAACCTTTCAAAGAGCTTTTGACCTGAAACATTAACTCTGTTTCTCCTTGCTCAGATGTTGCCTGGCTTGTTAAGTATTCCCAGCATTTTCTGCTGTTGTTTGCTCTTCAGGGAGCTGGCAAAGATTCAATGGGCTGAATGGCCTTATTCTGTGCTGTAACAGTTCTATGTTTTCATGGGGTGTAGATATAATAACAGAAAGAGAGATGTGTCTTAAACCTTGACAGGAACTATATGTTCTGGATTGTGATGCATTCACAAACAATAAGGGAAGATAAAGGACAGGAGGGGATTAGTATTGATCAAGGACAATACATTAGATCTAATATCCTAATGGTGCACTGTGCTGGATGATGCAAAGAATGATGCCTAGAAATTCTAGTGGACTCAGTGCAGTGTGTTAGAATGGTGCAGTACTGGGGAATTAATGACAGCTTTGGTCACGGTCCCTCTAATGAAAATTTTAGGCAGGCAATACGCATTTTTAGAGACAAAATTGCACTTCCTTTATCAGGGGATCGGCAGTCACAAGTCTAATAGACAGAGTTGGGAGGGAGGAGGAATGTGGCTATGGAGGAGTGAGATATGAAATGAGATAAAGCAGGCCAGCTCTGTAAAATGGGTGCATAGTGGAGAAGGATTGTGGATGGGATCAGCATTTTTGGAAGTGGAGGCAGGGGGAGCAAAGTAACCAGGAATAGACCAAGCTTATTTTGTTTTGGAAGGGGGATTGGCAGGTCAGAACTGGCATGTGCTAGTCAGCTCAATTGGACTGGGGGGTTTTAGGATTGGGATTTTTAATAGGGGAATATCGCACGGTAGGCGTCAAACTGAACACAAGAGTGATGGTGGTGAGTCAGGGTCAATGAAGTGTTGAGGGAAGAATGAAGGTAAGTAATTTTTTTTTACCGGACAGTTTAGTGCTGCTCTGGGAGAATTATATTACCCCAGCGGTGCCCAAAGGTTAATTGCTCCCAGGACAATGTAGTCAATGTTCCCTGGCAATATTCCAAAAAGATTGTTAACATCTTCCTTTCATGATTTGTAATTCAACCAGGGTTGCTTGCATAACTCACACCAAAAAGTGTTCAGTTGAGTTCTTGGAATTAGACAAAATGACCCAGGAACATTATTGCATTTCCAAAAAATATTTAATTTCATTTGCATGATGTGGCTGAATTTCTAGGCATTCATCTATCTGTGAAGGAATAAGGAGCAGAAAAAGGGAACTGTAAAGTGTCACTTGTCAAAATAATCCAACGAGTGAGATGGAGAAGGAGCGGCAAATCTGCAGACAGACTTCAGAGAAATGTGAAAATAAAGGGAGTTCAACAATTGGCATAGATTGTAGGAAAATCATAAACAGGAAACATGATAAATAGGTCCTAAACTGCGGGCAGAAAAAAAACTTAATATGTTTCTAGCTCACCAAATAAGGAGCAGTGGGCTTGTTCTAGGGAATGAAATAGGACAAGAGAGGTAGAATGGATGGAGGGAACATATCAGTAATAGTGATCATAATAATGTTAGGTTTTAAGTAGTTATAACAAGGGTCAAAGGGAAATTTTAAGAAAGTGAAAATACCTGAAGGGAAGAGTGTCTTAATCCAAAAGCAGGGATTAAAATTAGAGATTGAGCAGGAAAACAGAAAATGTATGATAGCCAGTCTTTCAGCATTCCCACAACAGATAAAAGTTGGGGCATCCAAAAGATATTCATAGATGAGAGAGTAATTCAGTAAATCTGCAGAAAGATTTACTATAGAATATAATTGGAATTCTGATGTATAAAGTGTGCTTAGAGGTACATTGAAAAGGGTTACAAGAAGGACAAAGAGAAAGTGCAAGGAAAGATAACTCAAAACATTTCATGAATAAAGAAAGAGAGGATATTTAGGTCAATTTTAGGGAAAAAGCAGATCTTGTGGAGACAGAAGACCCAAAGTAGTGCATACAGACTTTGCATCTGTCTACACAAAAGAAACTCTAAAATTAGTTTAGGAGAGGATTGGAGGATAAGATTAAAGAAATAGATCAGAAATACTGAAGAAGATGATATTACTCAAAGGTAACAAGTCGTCTAGTCAAGGTAGAATGCATACAAGAATGATAATGAAAGCTAGTGGGTAAAAAGCGCTCTCACAGCAAGATATCAGCTCTTCTTGGATATGGAAGTAGTGACAAAGGTCTGGAAGATGATAACTGTTGCATCTCTGTTTAAAAAAGGTGAGAAGATAAACCTGGTAAACAGGAGCCATCTGTCCAGCATCAATGCTGAGAAAACTATTTGAGGTGATTGTCAAAGACAAAATTAACTCTGACCTAGAGGTGCCTGGGTTACTAAAGTGACAGCCAGCACATATTTGCCTACTGTCAAAACAGGTCTCTAGCAGATGCCATCTCCCTGGCCCTACACTCATCTCTGGAGCATCTGGACAGTAAAGACACCAACATTGGACTATTGTTTATTGACTACAACTCCACTTTCAATACCATAATTCCATGCAAACTCATCATCAGGCTCTGAGACCTAGGACTCAACACATTCTTTTGCAACTGGATCCTTGACTTCCTGACCAACAGACTGCAATCGGTAAGGATAGGCAGCAACACCTCCACCACGATTATTCTCAACACTTGTGCCCCATGAGGCTGCGTCCTCAGCCCCCTACTCTACTCATTGTACACTCATGACTGCTTGACCAGATTTGCAGTTTGCAGATGATACCACCATAGTGGGCCATATCTCAAATTTTGATGAATCAGAGTACAGGAAGGAGATAGCAAGCTTAGTAACATGATGTCATGACAACAACCTTTCCCTTAATGTCAAAACAAAAAGAGCTGGTCATTGACTTCAGGAAGTGGGGAGGTTCACATACTCCTGTCAACATCAACGGTGTAGTTCCTCGGAGTGAACATGACCAATAGCCTGTCCGGGTCCAACCACGTAGACGCCATAGCTCAGAAAGCTCACCAGCACCTTTACTTGCTCAGGAGGATAAAGAAATTTGGCATGTCCCTGTCGACCCTTACTAATTTTTATCAATGCATCATAGAAAGCTTCACTGACTGGTACGGCAACTGCTCTGCCCATGACTGCAAGAAACTGTAGAGGGTTGTGGACACAGCTCAGCACATCACGGAAACCACCTCCCTTCCATTGACTCTGTCTATACTTCTCGCTTCCTCGGTAAAGCAGCCAGCATAATCAAAGACCCCACCCACCCTGGACATTCGCTCTTCTCCCCTCTCCCATCAGGCAGAAGATACAAAAGCCTGAAAACGCATACCACCAGGCTCAGGAGAGCTTCTATCCGGCTGTTATAACACTATTGAACAGTTCCCTTGTACGATAAGATGGATTCTTGACCTCATAATCTACCACATTATGATCTTGTAGCTTATTGTCCACCTGCAATGCCCTTTCTCTGTAGCTGTTACACTTTATCTTACATTCTGTTATTGTTTAACCTTGTAGTACCTCAATGCACTGTGTAATGAATTGATCTCTATGAACAATATGTAAGACAAGTTTTTCACTGCAACTCGGTACATGTGACAATAATAAACCAATTCCAATTCCAATAACAAATTGTGTCTAAATAACCAGGTGATATTCTCAATTAAGTAACAGACAGGGAAATATTATTGAAGCTATTTTTATGCTGCCTTCTAAATGGTATTTAGCAAAGCCTCAGAGAGGACACAGAGAAGATTTATCAGGATGATTGTAGGGACCAGGGGAGTTATCAATGTGTAAATATTGGAAAAGGTGGGATTGTTCCCTGTAAAAAAGACAAGATTAAGAAGAATAGTCATACATAAAATCATGTGGTATTAGTCAGATATATAGTGCAGGTAGAAAGAGACTACTTCTTCTGATAACAGTTAATTGAAGGTTATAAATTTAAACTAAATGGCAGAGATGAAATGAGGAGAAATTATTTTATGCAGGGAGATATTAAGATATGGAATCTGAAAGAATGTTGAAACCAGATTTCATTCAAAGGACAGTTGGAAATGCATTTAATACAACTAATTTGCAGTGTTATAGGAAGATGCCTATGATATGGGACTAAATCAGACAGCTCTTTAAAAGAGATGACATGGACCAAATAAACTTTTTCTGTGCCGTAAAGATGAGAAGCTGGAGGTGGCTCCTTTCACCCTGTTTCAGTTTTCAGAGCAGTCAAAGGGAAGCTAAAAGTTGAGTGTATGTAAGTGTAGTGTTTCTTTAAAAACTGAGTGGTATGACTTGATACATTGTTGTGCTAGATATTGCTGTTAGTTGAAAGTTGACGACTTTCAAGAAAGGATGTTCTGTTGGTAGCTCTACCCATTATCTTCCTCAGTCAGCAGCAACACTAAAGAGCCTACAGCCTCTCCACTAAGGCTGTATAGTTTTTCTCAAGGCTGCCAAAATTGCTTTCACGTTGCTCACCCTGCAAAAACTGCCCCTTCCTGCCCTATCAATGACAGCCATGCAAGTCTCAAAGCCAGTGAGCAGTGCGATGGTTGCTCATTTAGTCATTTGGGTACTGTAGCCTGGCTCTCAATAGAGAATGGCAGCATTGAGTATCTTGGTGACTCAGCCATTTGGCCAGGATAGAAGATTTTACATCTGAATGGATTTCAATTGTTAGTTAAAATCTAACCCAAGGACTATTATTAGACTCAAGTGTTTAAATACTCGTCTAACGATTTAAATGGAATGAAAACTATTATGATGTAACACAAATGACAGAAGATTATTAAGGCAAAATACTGCAGATGATACAAAATGGCAATAAAAGAAGAAAAGTGCTGGTAAAACTTCACAGTTCAACTACCATCTATGGAGAGACCATATATTTCAGGTCAATAACCTTTCAAGTTTTTTGTATCCATTGCATTATGTTGCTAAATCCTTAGTAAAAGTCAGCACACACAGAGTCACTTTCAGGGCCTGGTTACAGAGAATTTGTTATCTGATCTCCTTCACATAACAGTCCTTTCATGACATTAATTAATAAGAGTATGCATACGGCTGTGGCAACTTAAATAACGACTGTTTTCTTAGACATTTACCGACCTTATTGGAGAAGAAAATTATGCATGGAAAGTTCCTTACTCTCACACCCACTTATTGGAAAGCAATTTCTAAACAGAATGAAACAAACTTATGTTTTCCTTAGTGTCTGCAACTGCACAGATGATAGATAATCCTCAATACTTCCTGGAGAAGATCTCATTTCATTTGATACCAGGGCATTAACAATGCTTCACTGAAGCATATTAGCAGATGCCAATAAGAATGGATGCACTAGAGGTTTTGTCACTCACTCATCTTCAGCCAACTGTACTACACATAATTATGAAACAGAAACCTCAAAGGCATCTGGAATTTTGACACTGACTTTGTAAGCACCAGATAAACAACTGAGTGCAGCTTTGTAAACTATAATCAAGGCCTCTGCATTTTTATTTTCATACTTGTAACCTGAGCCACTTTGATTTAATTTTACAGGGAATTTGCAATAAGAATTTAGGAAAAAAAATACATCCTAATGCAATTTGGATTACAATAAGGTATGTACCAACAGTGCCAAAATTATCAATTTGATTTCAAGTCCAGAAAAAGACCTAAGGTCATAGAGAGAAACAGCATAGAAACATGACCTTTGGCTCGCTGGGTCCCTGCTGATGATCAAACACCATCTACACTCATCCTTCATTCATTCCATTTACAGTGGCCAATTAATCTAATAATCCACACATCTTTGGGATATGGGAGGAAACTGAAGCAGCCGGAGGAAACCCATGGGGTCACAGGGAGAACTTGCAAACTCCACACAGACAGTACCCAAGGTTAGGATTGAATTTGGGTTTCTGGTGCTGTAAGGAGCGTCTCCACTATCTGTGCCCCAGACGAGAGTAAAGAAATCTCTGATGAGTGTTGTGAGATCAACTGAGAATCTGTATCTGATTTCACTCTGTGCATCCACTTGCCAGCTCCATTTTGAAGAAGTAGAAACAGTGGGATGGAAACTCTTTCTTGGATGAGCGAATTCTCAAAGTAGGTATAAGATGCTGTAAATCACCCTGCAGGGGATGTAACCTTAATCAGGTTGTACTAAGGGTCATTGACCTTTGACCAGGTTGATGACCCATAATATATTTTCCCAGAATGCAGGTGCAGATCTGCAAAAGGGATATTAAATATATTAATCTCGTAACACACTCTTACTTTAAATGGGTTTGTTAAATCACATCATTTTGCCTCAGGGCTCAGGGTTCTTTCACGCTCTACAGAATACAATTCCAATCTACTCAATCTCTCCTCATGGCAGATGGGATTAGTTTAATTTGGCATCATGCTCAGCACAGATACCATGGCCAAAGCACCTATTCTTGTGCTGTATTCTTCTATGCTCTGCGTTCTACATTCTATGTAGCAAACCTGCCATCCCTGGAACCAATCTTGTGGATCTTCACTGTACTCTCTCCATGGGCATATACATCATCTCTTAGGTAAAGAGGTTAAACCTGAACACAATACTCTGGGTGTGACCAAAGTCCTATTCAATTGCAACAAATCTTCCTTATTCCAAAACCTCAATCCTCTTGTAATAAAGGCTAAATACAGTTGCCCTCTTAATTGTTTGCTACACTTATATGTTCGCCTTCAGTAACCTTTGTACCAGCACACCTAGGTCCTTTTGATCATCTATTTCTGGGTAACAAATGCTTTCTGTTATCTCAACCAAAGCGGTGACCTCACATTTTTCCACATTGTATTCCAACTGCCAAGTTCTCACCCACTCACTCAGTTTATCCATATCCCCTTAAAGCCTCTTTTCATCTTCCTTTATACATACAATCCAACCTGATGTAGTATCATCAGCAAACTTAGAAATATGATGTTTGGTTCCTTCAGCCATATCAATATATCAGTATATCAACATTGATACTTACCTCAGTTGTGAGTAGTTGGGGTCCAAACATTGATTCATGTGGTACCTCACTAGTCACAGCCTGTTAAAATGGGAACAAACTTTGATTCCCATTTTTCACTTTCTGTCCAATAATAAAGTCTCAGTTCATGACAATGCATTACCACCAGTTCCATGTGTTCTAACTTTGTTGATCAATCTCCTGTGTGGAACCTTGTTAAAACCCCTCCAAAAATCCAAATCCAGCACATCTACTGATTTGCCCTTTTTTATACTACGAGTCACAGAATTCCAGCAAATTAGTCAAACATAATTTTCCTTTCATAAACCTGTGTTGGCTCTGCTCAGTTCTGTTATTATTTTCAAGGTGTTCTGCTATCACATCCTTCATCACTGACTCTAGCATTTTCCCTTCGACTGACATCAGGTTAAAATTTAAAAAAAACAGAAAATGCTCAAAACACTTAGGTCATGTAGCATCCGTGGAAAGAGAATCAGGGTTAACATTTCAGGTCAAAGAACCCTTATCAGACGTTGTTTCTCTTACTACAGGTTCTGCCTGACATGATGATTGCTTCTAAAAAAAATTATTTCACATTTCTAGCATCTTCAGTGCTTTTGAATTTTTACAGACATCAGGTTGGTAGTTTCCTGTTTTCTCCTTTCCATCTTAAATACTGGAGTCACATTTGTTAACTTCCAATCCACAAGAACAATTCCAGGATCTATAGAACTCTAATAGATGAGGACCAGATCATTTCTAAAGCCTTCAAGTTCTTTAGGATTCATTAACTTCCAAGCTCACCCAATTTTCTAGAACCATGTTTTAATGAATACACAGTTCCTTCATTTACTTGTTTTTCCTAGACCTTTGATTTTCCAATTTATCTGGCAGATTTTGTGTGCCTTCTTCCATGAAGACAGATCCAAAATAATTGTTTAGTTTTTTTTTCCATTTCCTTATTGCCCACTATAAATTCTCTTGGCTCAGTCTGTAAATTCTTCTGTCTCTCTTGTCTATCTTTTTACTTATCTATAAAAGCTCTTCGTCAATTTTTATGGTTCTCATCAGTCTACTCTCATATTCTATCTTGCCTTTCTTTAACAATTTCTTACTTCTACTTTGCTGAGTTCTAAAGTGCTCCCGGTCCTCATATCTCCCGCTATTACTGGCAACTTTATGAGCCTTTTCTATGGATTTAATATTATCTTTAACTTCTCTTGTCAGCCACAGATGAATCACTTTTTCTGTTGTTTTTGTTGTGACTTAAAAAACATTTTCTTTGCAGCATATGCATTGTTTCTTTAAATGCCACCGTCAGTCCATCTTCATACCCTTCAATGTATTCTCTCAGTCAACCACAGACAAGACTCCTCTCATGCATTCATTGTTTCTTTTCTTTGAGACCCCAGTTTTGCATCGAACTACATCACTTTCAGACTAAATGCCAAATACCCTTTCCCAAAGTTCCCTTGACAACAAGCTCGTCAATTAGTCCTTTCTCATTGCACAGAATGAGACCCAAAATAGACATTTCCTTGTTGGTTTCTGAACATATTGTTTTGGAAAAGTATCTTGAAGACATTCCATGAATTTACCTTCCTCCTTATTACAGCAAATTTTATTTATCCAGTCCATTTGTAGGTTAAGGTCTTCTATGATGATTATATTATCCCCTTCACAAGCATCTCTGAAGTCCTGGTTTATGACACTCCCAATATTACAACTATTATTTAGTGGACTATAAGTAACTCATATCAATGTTTTCTGCTCTTTGCTATGTCTTAGCTTGATGCAGGTTAATCCTCATTGCATATCATGATTTGTCAAGTCAAATTCATTTCTCACTAATGTACTGATCTTCTCCCTATTTAACCCCATTTCCATTTTTCTTGTCCTTCTTAACTGTTGAAAACTCTCGAATATTTGTTTTCCGGCTTTGGCCACCCTGCAGCCATGTTTCCATTTTTAATGACAATGAAATCATACCCACTTAATTTCATGGAGTCACAAAGTCATTAGCTCACCATATCCAGTTCAACCATTGACTACCCATCTATGACTAATTCTGTTTTCGTCTCTTAGCCTATTGCCTTCATTGTCTTCCAGTTATCTGGCACCTCATCTATGGTCAGTGAAGATTTAAGTCTCTGTCAGGAACCCAACAATCTCCTCCCTTGCTTCCCATACTAACCTGGGATCTATCTTATCTGGCTCTATGGATTTATCCACCGTTAAGCCTGCTAAGACATTCAATACCTCTTTTTTCAGGGTTACTTGTTCTAAAATTTCACCAGCCCCTCACTGAATTCTCCTAGTACAACACCTTTCTCTGAAGTGTATACAGATTTATCATATTAATGCCATTAACTTGCAAACACTCAGCTACAAGTCTTAATGTGATAATTTCAACATGTTTCTGCAATTTGACTTCCTTTGCTGCTTGATTTTGCTTTTGATGTCTGTTTCTTTCACTTACTGCTTTTCTAACTTCCACTTTCTGCTTTGTTTCTTTCTTTTCTGAATCCCCTTTGCTCATAAGCTGACATTTAACTGATGAGGTATGAAACTGGAAATCTTTGTTCAAAGTTAAAAATTGGAAAATGCAATAACAGTGATGGTCTTGTTTGTGTGAATTTATCAAAGCCATCTAATCTGTCACCATATGCTGAATAAATTCTCTTATCATAATAACTCACTTAAGTCCCATCACTTTAGTCAAGATTGATAGGATGCAAATCTTATCTGTCAGCAGCAATATATGAATTAGTACCAGCAGCCATAATCTAGTTCCTCTGGGAAATGGATCACAGTTCAAAACTGGTCAAAATTCAAGATAACTGGAAAGTAAAGTAGCTGGCATATTTTGATGGGTTATAAATCTTTACATGACACATTGTTCAGTGCTGGATTTGAATACAAGAGTAAAGAGATCTTACTGAAATTATATAGGGACTTGGTGAGGCTGTGACTAGAGTATTGTGCACATTTTTGGTTTCTACACCTGAAAATATGAACTTAACAGTAAAAGGATATACTTACCAGAGCAGGAATACAGTGAAACTTCACTAGACTAGATGCTGGCATGGTGGATTTGATGTATCAGGAGAGATTGAGTACATTAAGTCTAAATTTAGAAGACTGAGAGGTAATCTCATTAAAGTTTCCAAAATTCATACAGGGCTTCTCAGGTGGATACAGGAAGAATGTTTTCCCCTTGCTGAAAAGTCTAGAAACAGGGGTCACAGTCTCAGAATAAGGTGCAAATTATTTAAGACTGTTTTTGAAGAGAAATTTCTTCAATCAATGGGTAATGAATCTTTGGAAATCTTTCCTGTGGAGGTATATTGTGGCTCAGTCATTGAGTTCATTCAAAATAGAGATAGATTTTCTAAATATACAGGGAATCAAGAGATATGGGGATAGCAGAGGATAATGTTGCTGAGATAAATGATCGACCATGATCTGATGAATGACAGAGCAGGCTCCAAGAGCCATATGGACTTTTCCTGCTCCTAATCCTCATTTTGTTATTCTTTGTGCTTAAAAAATACCTGCCATGTGAATATGACTTTTGACTTTGTGATATGACTCATGAGAACCCAGTTAAAACTCTTCCTGGGTATGTTTCATGACTGTGGCATGGGTCATAGCACCTTGAACTTGACCAAAGACTAAATAAACACATACTTTTGTCCCCAGTATTGCTTATTAAATGTGATGAATACCATAGAACCATACAGCACAAAACAGGCCCTTCGGCCCACCATGTCATGCCGTCCATCAGACCACCCTCACACTACCTAACCCCTTCCTCCCGCATATCCCTCTATCCCACGTTCCTCCATATGCCTATCCAACAAGCTCTTGAACCTGTTCAATGTATCTGCCTCCACCACCACCCCAGGCAGTGCATTCCATGCACCAACCACTCTTTGGGTGAAAAACCTCCCTCTGACATCTCTCCTGAACCTCCCACCCATAACCTTAAAGCCATGACCTCTCGTCTTGAGCATTGGTGCCCTGGGAAGGAGGCGCTGACTGTCTACTCCATCTATTCCTCTCAATATTTTATATACCTCTATCATGTCTCCTCTCATCCTCCTCCTTTCCAGTGAATAAAGCCCTAGCACCTTAAGCCTCTCCTCATATTCAATACTCTCCAATCCAGGCAGCATCCTGGTAAATCTCCTCTGCACCCTCTCCAACGCCTCCACATCCTTCCTATAATGAGGCGACCAGAACTGAACACAGTACTCTAAGTGTGGCCTAACTAGAGTTTTGTAAAGCTGCATCATAACCTCGCGGCTCTTAAACTCAATCCCGCGACTTATGAAAGCCAACATCCCATTGGCCTTCTTAACTGCTCTTTCCACCTGTGAGGCAACTTTCAATGAACTGTGAATATGAACCCCCAGATCCCTCAGCTCCTCCACACTGCCAAGTACCTTGCCGTTTACCCTGTACTCTGCCCTGGAGTTTGTCCTTCCAAAGTGTGCCACCTCACACTTCTCCGGATTGAACTCCATCTGCCACTTGTCAGCCCAGCTCTGCATCCTATCAATATCCCTCTGTAAGCTCCGACAGCCCTCCACACTATCCACAACACCGCCTATCTTAGTGTCGTCCGCAAACTTACTAACCCAGCCCTCCACCCCCTCATCTAGGTCACCTATAAATATCACAAAAAGTAGAGGTCCCAGAACCGATCCCTGCGGGACACCACTAGTCACTGCCTTCCAATCCGAGGGCACTCCTTCCACCACAACCCTCTGCTTTCTACATGCAAGCCAATTCTGAATCCACACAGCCAAGCTTCCTTGGATCCCTCGGCCTCTGACCTTCTGAAGAAGCCTACCAGGAGGAACCTTATCAAATGCCTTACTAAAATCCATGTAAGCCACATCCACCACACTGCCCTCATCAATCTTCCTGGTCACCTCCTCAAAGAACTCTATCAGGCTTGTGAGGCAAGATCTTCCCTTCACAAAGCCATGCTGGCTGTCCCTAATCAGTCCATGATTCTCAAGGTGTTCATAAATCCTATCCCTTAGAATCCTTTCTAACAGCTTACCCACCACAGACGTGAGACTCACCGGTCTATAATTCCCTGGCCTATCCCTATTACCTTTTTTGAACAAGGGGACCACATTCGCAACCCTCCAATCCTCCGGCACCACCCCCGTAGACAACGAGGACTCAAGGATCCTTACTAGCGGTTCAGCAATCTCCTCCCTAGCCTCTCGAAGCAGCCTGGGGAAAATCCCGTCAGGCCCCGGAGATTTATCTGTCTTAATATTATTTAACAACTTCAACACATCCTCTCTCTTGATATCAACAACCTCGAGAACATTACCCCTACCAGCACTCCCTTCCGCATCATCAAGACCCCTCTCCCTGGTGAATACCGAAGAGAAGTACTCATTCAGAACTTCTCCCACTTCTGCCGCTTCCAGGCAAATTCTCCCACCTTTGTCCTTAATTGGACCTACCTTCACCCTAGCCATCCTCCTACCCTTCACGTACTTGAAAAAGGCCTTGGGATTTTCCTTAACCCTACTAGACAAAGCCTTTTCATGTCCCCTTCTGGTTCTCCTCAACCCTTTCTTAAGTTCCTTCCTTGCTACCCTATATTCCTCACGGGCCCTGTCTGAACCTTGCTGCTTATACCTCACGTATGCTACCTTCTTCTCCCTAACAAGTCGTTCCACCTCTCTCGTCACCCACGGTTCCTTCACCCTGCTATTCCTTCTCTGCCTCACCGGGACATATTTATCCCTAACATCCTGCATAAGATCCCTGAATATCGACCACATCCCTATGGTACATTTTCCTTCAAAAAGGACATCACAATTTACACTCCCAAGTTCTCTCCTTATAGCCTCGTAGTTAGCCCTTCCCCAATTGAAAAACCTCTTGTCCTCTCTGCACCTGTCCCTGTCCATGACAATTTTAAAGGTTATGGAGCAATGGTCACTGTCCCCCAAATGCTCACCCACCAATAGATC
This sequence comes from Pristis pectinata, assembly GCF_009764475.1. Taxonomy (NCBI): domain Eukaryota; kingdom Metazoa; phylum Chordata; class Chondrichthyes; order Rhinopristiformes; family Pristidae; genus Pristis; species Pristis pectinata. The sequence continues at coordinate 23,082,704 of NC_067427.1, forward strand.
CTTCACCTGTCCCGGTTCATTTCCTAAAACTAGATCTAACATGGCATTCCCTCTAGTCGGCCTGTCAACATACTGTGTCAGGAATCCCTCCTGGACACACTTAACAAATTCTGTCCCATCTAAACCTTTGGCACTAAGCAGGTTCCAGTCTATATTTGGGAAGTTGAAGTCTCCCATTATAATAACCCTGTTATTTCTGCTTCTCTCCAAACACTGCCTGCCAATCTGCTCCTCTATATCTCTACTGCTACCGGGGGGCCTATAGAATACTCCTAGTAGAGTAACTGCTCCTTTCTTGTTCCTTAACTCCACCCATACGGACTCAAGAGATGATCCTTCTACAACATCCATCTTTTCCACAGCCGTAACAGTGTCCCTGTTACGGCATTTTAAACATTACAGTTTCCAAGTTATACTGTGCTTTTCTATCATCTTTGTATTGTGCAGAAAAATCTGTCCAACTGAACATTGAACAGCAAGCATCAGCTTATTTGTTTGGCTGGAGATGCTCTGGGATATTATGAGATTGTGCTAAGTTGTCACGGAGTCATTATGGAAGCAGGCTCTTTGGCCCGACTGGTCCATGCTGGCCAAGATTACCATCTAAGCTAAGTCCCAGTTGCTTGCATTTGGCTCATATCCCTCTAAACCTTGCCTATCCATGTACCTGTCCAAATGTCTTTTAAATATTGCTAATGTACCTGCCTCAACCACTTACTCTGGCAGCTCATTCCATATCTGGACTGCCCTCTGGGTGAAAAAGTTGCCCATCAGGTTCCTATTAAATCTCTCCCCTTTCACCTTAAACCTATGCCCTCCAGTTCTTGATTCCCCACCCCTGGGAAAAAGACTGTGTGCATTCACTTTATCTGTGCCCCTCATGATTTTATACACCTCTTTTAGATCAGGTTGTGATGCAAGGCGAGTTCTTCCTCTTTGTTACCCGTCATTTTGTTTTGGTGAAATTAAAGAGCAGATTTCATTTTGATTTGATTTTAAAAATGATCCACCATAAACAGTCCAAGAGAGGAAGAGAAAGAATTGAAACATTCAGGAGTTAGTTGGCTGCATTTTCTGCAAGCCCAGCTTCCATTAAGCACTGATTACTGAGAAGCAAACTAACTATGAAGTACTGCGCTGTTGGAAACAAGCTCTTAAAGAATGTGGTTGTGTGAATTGTTTCTCATTTCCATTAACTCAGCAGGGGTCCTGAACATTCCAGCTGCTGCTTTTGATATCCTGGGATTCAGCATTTTGTGACAAGTTTTGCTTTCATTCTGTTTTTGACGCATCCTAAAGCCTTCAATATCATGCCTGAATCTCCAGGATAGCAGATTCCTGTTGCCTCTGTCCACCTGCTTGCATTTAAATTTTTTGGACAATTGATTCTAAATCTTCCATCCTCCAGAATGGCATACAAATGAGTCTGAGATGAATGTCAACTCAAGCAATCCTTGATAACACTGGTATAATGATTCAATCTGCATTCTTAGGTTATATAAATACTGCTGTGGACTCATTATAAATTTTGTCAAGACTAATGCAGTAAGCACATATTTCACAAAAATTCCCTCTGCAGTTTTAACATGGGATTTAATGAAACTGCAGTAAACACTAAAACATCCATATTCCACTTACTGTTGAGCTCAGGACTGATTTGCTTGCAAATTAGGGCTGAGGTGAAGAGAATTTTCTTCATTCAAATGGTTGAACATCTTTGGAATATTCTACTCTGGTATTTTCAGGTCTGAGATCGATAGATTTTTGGATTCCAAAGTATCAAGAATCAGGAAAGTGGTGCTGAGGTAAAGAGTCAACCCCAATCTTGCTGAATGGTGGAGCAGATATGAGAAAACAAATGATTAACGCCTATCTTTTTTTATTTATTTTAGTAATGGATAAGATCTGCATCCTTGAGCAGTGGACCTTGATATTAATAAGACAAAGAGATATCGCACTTGTTGGCTTTTGAAACTCAATAAATATTCAATCCTTCGAAACATTGCTGGTCTTTCCTTCTGCTTCAGGCTCAGAAGAAAGTGACCTGTGACAAGAATAAAGCAATTGTTATGTCTATTTATAATTTGACCTTCCTTCTTTTCATTCAGTCAAAGTGCAGAAGGAATAAAAAAAAGGACAACTGTGTTTATCCTAAAACCCTGTCCCTGATATATGGACATAAATGCTGTAAAATTGTTTGAACGTTCTCTGGCTAATTTGCTTGACTGAGGGGTGAAACTGCAAATTTCAACATAATTAAGTACTGTGATTGCTTTAGATAGTGTCTGGTTGATGACTCCTTTCGAATTCAGAAGACAACTAATACAGAATCCAAGAAGATTCAGTCACTCTTGACAAGGATCAGTTAATCAATTGATTGTGGAGTTACTGAGATTGCATATAAAGAGTCAAGAAAATATATTTTAGTGTGGAAATCACTTACCATTTGTTCTTGTAACTGAGATTAATTGTCAGAATCCAACTGCAAACATATGTACCATATTGACTTACCGTAATTTATGCTTTCATTGATAATTGCTCAATGAATTTAAATTAAATTAAATTTTAAATTTTATTTACAGCGTGGTAACAGGCCCTTCCAGCCCAACGAGTCCGTGTCGCCCATTTTAAACCCAAATTAACCTACCCATACGTCTTTGGAATGTGGGAGGAAACCGGAGCACCCGGAGGAAACCCACGCAGACACAGGAGAACGTACAAACTCCTTACAGACAGAGACGGGAATCGAACCCCGATCGTTGGCGCTGTAATAGCGTTACGTTAACCGCTATGCTACCGTGCATTGGCCATTTAAAGATAAAAATGGTCCAGCATTGCATGACTCCATCCTTTTTCAAAGACACAAAGAAAATCCTGTGAAGGCACCAGTCATGAAAGCAAATCTAAAGAAAAATTTGCTGTTCATTATCATAAACTCGCTGTCCCATTTAGAAAGGAGGAGACAAGGTTTAGTTAGAATAGCAAAGTTAGAATATAATAATTTAATGAGAATCCATACAGTGTTACAATTCCATCCCCAATGGCTGCCATTCACTGTGGGATCATTTTTCAAAAAGAACAAGAAATAATAGTAGGAGTAGCTCATGATGTCCATTCATGATGTCCATTTAATAAATCATAGATGATCTGATCTTGGTCTCAACATTTTCATCCCATTTTCCCACAACTACCTATAATCAATTCCCTATAATCAAAACATCTGCTTATATCGGCATGAATGTATTCAATGACTCCACAGTTCTCAGGGGGTAAAGATGTTTAAAGATCTATAAATTGATAAATTAGTTTATTATTGTCACATGTACCTCGGTACAGTGAAAACTTTATTTACCATGTCATCCATACAGATCATTTTATCACATCAGTACATCAAAGTAGTACCAGGGAAAAGCAGTAACAGAATGCAGAATAAAGTGTTGCATTTCACAAGATCACAAGACAAGGGAGCAGAAGTAGGCCATTCGGCCCATCGAGTCTGCTCCAAGGAAAAGGGAAAAAAGAAAAAGGTGGGTGAAAAAAAAACTATTCTAACCCCAATTTCCGGCCTTATCCCCATATCCCTTGATACCCCGACTATTTAGATATCTATCTATCTCTTCCCTAAACGCCTCCAATGATCTGGCCTCCACTGCTGTACCTGGCAAGGAATTCCACAAATTCACCACCCTCTGGCTAAAGAAATTTCCCCTTATCTCTGTTTTAAACCTGTACCCTCTAATTCTAAGATTGTGCCCTCTGGTCCTGGACTCACCCACCAAGGAAAACAGCCTAGCCACATCTACTCTGTCTAGTCCTTTCAACATTTTAAATGTCTCTATGAGGTCCCCTCTCATTCTTTTGTACTCCAGTGAGTACAGTCTAAGAGCCAACAAACGCTTATCATACATAAGCCCTTTCATTCTGGGAATCATCCTCGTAAATCTCCTCTGAACCCTCTCCAACATCAGCACATCTTTCCTAAGATATGGGGCCCAAAACTGTACACAGTATTCCAAATGAGGCCTCACTAGTGCCCCGTAGAGCCTCATCAACACGTACTTACTTTTATACACTATACCTCTCGAAATGAATGCCAACATAGCATTCTCTTTCTTTACCACTGATCCAACCTGGTGGTTAACCTTTAAGGTATCCTGCACGAGTACCCCCAAGTCCCTTTGTACTTCTGTACTTTGAATTTTCTCTCCTTCCAGATGATAATCTGCCCGTTTATTTCTGTTTCCAAAGTGTACAACTGCACATTTCTCAACATTGAATCTCATCTGCCATTTCCTTGCCCATTCTCCTAAACTATCTAGGTCTCTCTGCAACCTTCCTGTCTCCTCAATACTCTCTACTCCTCCACCTATCTTGGTGTCATCCACAAACTTAGCCACAAAACCATTTACTCCATCATCCAAATCGTTAATGTACAAGGTAAAAAGAAGTGGCCCCAACACCGACCCCTGCGGAACACCACTAGTAACCGGTAGCCAATCAGAACAAGATCCTTTTATTCCCACCCTTTGCTTCCTGCCAACCAGCCAATGCTCCACCCATTCCGTTATCCTACCTGTAATTCCATGACCTCTCATCTTATTAATCAGTCTCTTATGCGGCACCTTGTCGAAGGCCTTTTGAAAGTCTAAATACACAACATCTACCGCCTCTCCCTTATCCACCTTACCTGTGATTTCTTCAAAAAACTCCAATAGGTTGGTCAGGCAGGATCTTCCCTTCACAGAACCATGTTGGCTAGGACCTATCTTGCCTTGCACCTCTAGGTATTCCATAACCCCATCCTTGAGGATCGATTCCAATAACTTTCCCACCACTGACGTCAGACTAATAGGTCTGTAATTTCCTTTACGTTGCCTCCCACCCTTCTTATACAGTGGAACTACATTTGCGACCCTCCAGTCCTCAAGAACCATGCCGGAGTCTATCGATTCCTGGAAAATTATCACCAGTGCCTCTGCTATCTCTAAAGCCACCTCCTTCAGAACCCGGGGATGCACCTCATCCGGTCCAGGAGACCTATCAGTCTTTAGCCCATTTAATTTTCCTAGCACCTTCTCTCTAGTAATCTTAACTGAACTCAGTTCCATTCCGTGAGACCCCTGACTAACCGGTATATTGCTGATGTCCTCCACAGTGAAGACCGATGCAAAATACTCATTTAGTTCTTCTGCCATCTCTTTATCATCCATTATAATCTCTCCCGCACTATTATCAATTGGTCCTATATCAACCCGTGTCTGTCTTTTACTCCTTATATATTTTAAAAAACTTTTAGTATCCTTTCGAATGTTATCTGCCAACTTCCTTTCATAATTCATCTTTTCTTTCCTAATGACCTTCTTAGTTTCTTTCTGCAGGTTTTTAAAAGTTTCCCAGTCTTCTGTTTTCCCACTAATTTCTGCTTCCTTGTATGCCCTCCCTTTTGCTTTTGTTTTAGCCTTCACCTCTCTCGTTATCGTTATCTTTCATTTACAGAGAAAGTAAAGTGCAGGCAGACAGTTAGGTGTATGGCCATGACAAGGTGGATTGTGAGTTCAAAAGTCTATCTTATCGTACACAACATTCATTCAATAGTCTTATAACAGCGTGATAGAAGCTGTCCGTGAGCCTGGTGGTACGTGCTTTCAGGCTTTTGTATCTTCTGCCCGATGGGAGGGGGAGAAGAGAGAAAGTCTGGGATGGAAGAGGTCTTTGATTATGTTGGCTGCTTTACCAAGGCAGCGAGAAGTATAGACAGGGTCCATGGAGGGGAAGCATTCAGTGGGACAAGAAATTATTATCCATTTTCATCCCTAAAGTGGATGCTTTATTCAGAAACCGTGCCTTCATGATTTTGATTACCCATGAGGGAAATAGTCTCGTTAGCGCTAACGCATCTGTTTCACTGATGTCTTTTCACCCAATATGGACTTAATGAGACTCCAGACCACCAATATGGACCTCCAAGCTCTGTCTTCTCAGAGCTTCAGAGAAGACACCTGTCTTCTCTGTTCAGGAGCAATCAGGCATGAACAATAAATGCCAGTGTTTTCGGAAGATCTCACATCCCATGAATGAATTTTAAAAAAATCAAGCACCCTCGGAATGTTATTTGTTTCAGTAAGATTAATCCCTTTCTTGTGGATGCTAAGAAGTATGTCAAACTGCTCAATCTTTCATTGTAAAACAACCTCTTCAGCCTATGAATCAATCTAGTGAAACTTCTCTACACTGCCTCTAATTCAACCATACCTTTCTTAAATGAGAAGTTTAAAATTATGTGGAACATTCCAGATGTGATCTGACAACTTTCTGTAAAGCTGCAACAGGTGGTGCCTACCTTTCTACTCCAAACCCTTTTAAAATGGTCAATGTTCTTTTTGCCTTAATGCAAACATTTTTTCTTTCACTGAGGAAACAAATTCATTTACTATAGCAACATTCTTCAGTCTCTGTCCATTCAAACAGCATTCATCTTTTTTATTCTTCATACCAAAGAGAATAACCTTGTACTTTCACACTTTATGTTCTACCTGCCAAATATTTTTGTACGTTCATATCACATCATAACATTTTGTGGAATCCTTGTGTTGTCCTCGTAACTTCCTTATCCACCTGTCTTTGTACTGTCAATGAATTTGGCTACAGTATACTTAATCCCTCATCATTAAAGTAGATTGTAAATAATTGAGGCCCTAACAGTGACTTCTTTAACTGTCCAGTTGTTGCACCTTTCAATTCCAAAATAACCCATTCTGTTCTCTGTTTTCCATTGGTTAGCCAATCCTCTCCCCATGCAAATATATCACTATACATTGTGCTATAACTTTTTATATCTCATCGAATTACTTTTGGAAAACCAAATGCATTAGATTAACAGGTTTCCCTCTTATTCATTCTACACATTACATCCTTAAAATGCTGTGCAGATGCTGGAAATTCTAAATAACAGAAATGCAAGAGATAGTCAGAAGTTCAGGCATCATGTGTGGAGAATTAGTAGTTCAAACTGAAGATCTTTCAGAGGCAATGAGAGGTTATCAATCAGAAACATTAACCCTGTTTCTCTCTCCACAGATGCTACCTGACTTGCTGAGTATCTCCACCATTTTTTAGATTTTATTTTACTGTAGATTAAAATTGTCACTGTGGCATCTGTGGAATTTATATTCAGTTAATGATCTGCAATCTAACAAACAAAATGAGTCTCACTTAAGGCAACCACAAAACTAATAGATTGTTGTAAAAATACAATATGTTTACTAATGTCATCAGCTTGTAAATGTTGTTTTCAGAAGCCACAGATGTATAGGAGCTTTTTTTTGTTTTCCATAAATTTGGAGCATTGCGGTTGAAAACTCGCTGGAAGGTAATTTTGGACATTCTGTTGGCATCATTTCAGAAAGCTGGACTGTTAAAATATACTAGAAATCACAGAAAGGCAGAGGCTGGAAGTTTTAAATAAATACAGGAAGTGCTGGAACCACTCAGCAGGACAGGCTGCATCTCCAGAAAGAGAAACAGTGAATGTTTCAGGTCAAAGATCCCTCGTCAGCATTGATGAAGGGTCTTTGACCAGACACAGTAGTGTAGTGGTTAGTGTAATGCTATTACAGTGCCAGTGACCCGGGTTCAATTCCAGCCAGTGTCTGTAAGGAGTTTGTACGTTCTCCCCGTGTCTGTGTGGGTTTCCTCCAGGTGCTCCAGTTTCCTCCCACATTCCAAAGACGTACAGGTTAGGAAGTTGTGGGCATGCTATGTTGGTGCCGGAAACGTGGCAACACTTGCGGGCTGTCCCCAGCACATTCTATGCAAAAGATGCATTTCACTGTGTGTCTTGATGTACATGTAACTAATAAAGTTATCTTATCCTATGATTCTGCTTCTCTTTCTGCTCCTAACCTGCTAGCTGTTTCCAGCACTTCCTATGTGTTAAAGTATATTGACATTGAATTATATTTTTCTCTATTACTGAAGCATTTTATGATTTACAAAAGGTTAGAAAGCTAAGGTGACTGTTCCTTTGTAATACTCTTTGAACCCTACGAACCCTATTTTTCCATTCTCATGCTTTTTAACCTCTTTGAGCTTCCTGTTCCTCTTTTGCAATGAGTTTTTCTCATTGAACAAACAAAGGCAACTGTGGTTGAAGTTGACTACCTTTCGAGTATCTCCAAAATTAACTCCACAGACAAGCTCATGCTGAATGAAGCCAAACTAATCATTAGTTTCCAAACCACACTGCCATAAATAAATTGCTTTTTCATTGCAGTAAGCAGAGATCAGAATTTGATCAATGCCTTCGCTGTAAAGAGTGATTGATTTATGGAGGGTTCTGAATAATTCACTACGAGACTAGACCTGCCAGTTAGTGTATTACTGAATTCGTAATAATATTAAGTATCTTTGGATGAAGCAAATGGCAGCTTGAGACATTTTCAATACAGATGATGGGAAATAAAATATTTGTATTGATTTTTGAATATTCACAATCATTTCTAACAGAATTGAAGTGACCAGAAACCATTTGAATTTTATATAAATTATTATTCTTACTGAAAGTGGAACAGCTACTGTTGTGGAATTATAACACTAGCATTAATAATTATGTACGTGTGTGACTGGGCTGTCCGGTGCTATATTGATTGCCAGGAGAGATCCAGAAGAGAGAAAAGGACAGAGCTCAAGGAGAAAGCAATAAAACTGGGTCTGAAAAGATTCTGAAACCCAAGGGATAAATCAGCACTACAAATAATGAAGCAGAATACAGTAGTGTGTGGCATCACCCAATGTGAAAGATATTGATGAGTAATGGAAAATAATTAGCAAAACCCTAAAAATATACACCCTTCACGAAAGTTTTAACTTTTCATCCACCACATCACTGTATTGCTTTTGACACATCTGCATTATAATTAATAGGCGGGTGGGTATGGAAGACTGAGTGTAGTTACACAGCAATGTTGATTGCGGACTGGAGAGAATTAATATTCTTGACATTGAACAATATTCCAATTATATCTTGGAGCAAACCTTGATTTTAAAAAAAAGGGCAAAATTAAGATGGTGGGTTAAAAATGAGACAATTGCAACATATTGATAGAATACCCAGCCCAGAGTGATTAGTGGAAAAAAATAGTCAAATCCAGCAATGTAAGAAAAATGAGAGACACGACAACATGCCAAGGTTAAACCAGCTGCTGCATGAAGGGGCTCCATCCATGGCAGCAATAATGAGAAAGTGGTAGTAGATAATAGAGCAGGAGATTAAAATTAATGGAATGACCCACAAAATATCAAGAAAAAGCACAAAAAATGGAAAAGTAAAAGTAGATTATAGATGATAGGAGAATATGAAAGAAATGTGGAACCTTGATGAAAAAAATTGTCTTCCATGAGGTAAATTTGGTGATCAGAGGGAGAAAATGAAAGTTGCTATGCTTATAAGTGACAAATTAATAGAGATTTTAACAAACATTTTTCACCATTTTTTACTCCAGCATAAATGAAAGCGTGATTAAAGGTGTGTATGAGGTGAGCACAGAAGTGTTACTTCCAGAGATAGGTATTGGAAAAGGTACTGTGACTAGAATTTGGATGTGGTGGTATATATAGCTTTGAATACTAAAGGAGGTTGGCAAGGTCACAGAGAAAATACTGGTGACAAAGAATTGATGGGTTCTAAGTGTTAAAAGCCTATTCAAAGAAGAGAAGAGAACAAATAAGGAATATTTATTCTTTCCTGTATTAATTTTGACTGGACTCTTCCTGCAAAGGAGTAGGTCAATGAGCAGTTAAAGCCACTGAGGTCATTTACCTGCCCTTGAGCAGGACAGATGAGGCCGGCCACATGACTATATTTAGGCAACAAATTAGGCAGCAGGATAAACTGGGAAAAGGGTATCAAAGATCACCTTCATTGACAATAACAAAGTAAGCCTATTCTTAATCATGCTTAGAACTAGGAAGCTATGAATTGAATCCCGTCATGATAAGTTGTGACACTGAATTCAATACATATAGTCTTTTCTGAACTGAGGTCAAGGAATGTGACCAGGACACAATCGTTGAAGACCCAACTAATTTTCTTATGTTCTTCAGGAACTCCTGCTGGGTCTATCTGAACTAAAAGGACATTTACTTGAATCATTAACTCAATTTTTTTCTGTTCACAAGGGCTGCCTGGCTTGCTGAGTACTTCTACTTTATTCTGTTTCTTATTAAATATTTCTAGAAACTGCAGAATTTGCTTTTGTGCCAGTAAAATGGATGTTTGGGATCTGTGACTTCTTTACTCTTGAATAAATGTATGATGCGTTTGCATGAAATTAACATCACAGCAGCAACTTGAGTTTCAGAGTGAGACACTCTAAATCTAAATCAGGGAATATCGGCTTTAGCCAAATTGATCAAAAGTCCATAAATATGGACAGTTGCATTTCTAATCGAGCTCCCTACAGCTTGATCCTTAATCATTGCTCTCTACTTTCAAACCACACACAATAGGAAGTACTTTGAATTTCAAGATTAATGGAATCATTGATTGCTTGAGAAAGAAATAGTGCAGTATGTTTCTGTTGCATAAATAAACATTCCTTTAAGTGGCAATCTTGTTGCATGCAACAATTCTGTAGCAGATAGCAATCTGAGGATTACAATTAGTACCAAGAGACAGGGTTGACAGATCAGAATTTTACTGGTTTGGATCATGGCTCTCTGCTCAAACAATGCTTGGAAGAATTAACACATGTTTGCTTCTTAACTTTGAATGCTGATTTACTGTTAAGTTTATTGCCCAGGGAGCTAATGAAACTTGGCTTTCCTCTGGACTGCAGAAATATGGCAACTGCTGTAAATCCCAAGTGCGTACAAGACGCTTACTTAACAGATGAACAACAAAGGCACTGATTATAAAGTGCAAAAAATTCAGACCTGACATATCAAGGGACAGAGACCCAGAATTAACAAAAGGAGATTCAAAACTTGGTATATCTAAATCGCAAATTAGGGTTTAAGGACATAACAAAGTAAACTAGCTGTTAAAAAAGGAATGTGTTAATAACAACAAATGAATCTGAAGCCAAGCTGGATGCATCTAAATAATAGTTTCAAAGTACAAGTACTGTCAGATGGGCAAGGGGGCATCTAATTTGCACTCATTTACTTAAGGTGATAATACTGATAGAGGGTTAAATATATTTTAGGATTCTGGCAGTAACTTTTCTGTTCTGGTTTGAATACCTTGGAACACATTCCTTCTGATGAACAGGGAACTGTCTTCACTATCATATCCTGATAACTTGACATCATCATATTTGTCAGAGACAAGTGATATGCAGCATCTGGTGACCCCGTGTCAGCATCCACTGCTGCCCCTGATGACTGAGTGCTGAAATGGAAGCTCAGGGTGTTGCCTGAGATAGTAGCTCTGGATAATAGCATTCAGAGCAGCTTCCGATGCATCACTGTACATCACCACAATGTACTGCATAGAATGCTAGGATTGTTGAGATACTTCCCTGGGATTGTGGCTCCATGGAGCACAACTCTAAGGAAGAGTTTTCCTGTTTCCAACCTTGTGTCTCTACCTTAACCCATTTTCTTGCCTGTCAGCTACCCAGCTGCTCCTATTTGCTGACAACCAGGCTGAGATAATGGCTGAAACGGTTCTGTTAGCCCATCAGCAGTCTCCTTTTCTGAATAAAAGCAACCTTCCAACACCATCCTTTAGCTCATTGAGTACTAAGACAAGGAAAGGCAGAAGAGGCATGAGGAGAATGCACAAGGATAAAACAAAAATAGGTTTATTTTTCTATACACAATGGCATGATTTAATTTAAAAAGTTTGATTGGATATTGTTAGATTTTGACCAAGGTCAATGACAGTGAAGAGGTAAAGCACGGATTGTTCATGATTGGGGAACTGGGGAGGAGGAAGTTATTGATCTAATTCTTGAATTATCTGTTCTGTTTGGGAAGAAAGTTGTTGTAGCCTTCCTTCCTCTCCCTCCTCATCTGCTGCAGTCTGCTGCCTTCAACCTAGATGAGTGCTCAAGTTGACCACCGAATAGGGTTAATGATTTGTGGTCATGAATACTTTGAATTTACTTCACGTTGACAATCAGAAAGCAGTACCTCATGCCCATTCATCACCACACTAATTAATCCTTTTAGTGATGAACAACTTCATTAAATGGAATAGATCAGAATTCAATACAAATGCATTGAGTTCTGCTTGAGTTCTTGCAATCAAGTTTCTGTCCCTGGCACAGATGGCTCTTATTAAAGTCACTAATAAAACTTTTGTGGCCAGGTAAGCTCATTCAAACTCTGAACAATTTTTGATACATCTTCAATTTTGTTGTACTATTCTTCAAATGGGTGGTGATACACTTGACTGCTACTATTACTGTCTATCCTCTTAATTTTGTCATAAAGTTATCAACTTTGGCTTCACTTTCCAAACCTTGAACCTAAACTTCGCCCCCTGTTATTGCCTATCCTACGCTACCTCAAGACAACCTCACTCAAAACAGTAGCATCAGTTTCCACATCCACATCCAACACCCAGCTCCAGCTCCATTGTCTCAGAATTGTCAAGCTGCTTATCAGATGGCTAGTTCTGAATGTTCAGAAATGTATTTCAATTAATTATCAGCAAGGGAAAAGTCATTGTCTTTGTCCTCTACTCAAGTTCTGCTCTCTGACCGTTGCTTTCATTCTTTTCCTTGGCAACTGTGCAAAACCAAACCAGACTGTCCACAACCTTGATGACACATGGGATCTGAGATCAGCTTCAGTTCACATATATGTGCCATTATTTAGACTATTTCTGGTATATCCGATACTGCTTCATTAATCAGCTCCCTTGCTACTGCTAGACTTGACTATTCCAATACACAACCTGTCTATTGGAGATACTGAAGGGAAGGTTCCCAGGGATGTTGCCTGGATTGAAGGACTTTCGTTGTAGGGAGGGATTGGACAGGCTGGGCTTGTTTTCTCTGGAGTGAAGGAGGCTGAGGGGTGACCTGATAGAAGTATATAAGATTATGAGAGGCATTGATAGTCAAGATCTTTTTCTTGTGGTAGTGGTATCAAAAACATGAGGGCATACTTTTAAGTTGCGAGGTAGGAGATTTAAAGGGGATCTTATGGAAAAGTTTTTCATAAACAGAGTGGTTGATATCTGGAATGCACTGCCAGAGGAAGAGGATGAATCAGATACAAGTATTACATTTAAGAGTCATTTAGACAGACACTTACCTAGGCAAGGCATAGGAGCATACAGTCCTATATGTGGGCAAATTGGATTATTGTAGATGGGCAAGAAGGTTAGCATGGACGTGATGTGCTGAAGGGTCTATTTCTGAGCTACATGACTCTATGGTGCACAGTTCTCTTTCTACCTTCCTTAAACTTGAAGTCAAGCAAAATTCTTCTGCCGATCACTTACCTTGTCCTATTCAGCCATCATCCAATACTTCCTGATCTATTCTAGTCCTTACCAACCCCTACATCTCCCTCTCTATATAATCTCCCCAGCTATGCAACTGTCCAAAGTACAGGTTCTCCACAGGTTATGAACGCCCATTTTATGGACAGCCCGTACATACGATTGAGCACTTGGGAGACCGGCGCAATGGATGGGGATGGATTTGCTGGCTACAAGCATCTTCTGCCAGGTAGGAATGGGGCACTTCCACGTGCTTTCTCTCCCCACTACCCCTACCGAGCCGCAACCATCAGGGGCTGGATCAAGCCAAGCAGGGTTGGGAGCGCTAGGCAGACTCACTCACTGAGTCAGTGAAGCCGGCTGGCGACTGCTCTTCCCTCGCCTGCTCACTCTCCTGTCACGGCTCTTCCTGTGACCCTCTCCAACACACTGTTTTTGTTCACTTCCAACTTACCAACAGTTTGGGTTACGAACAGTTCTCAGGAACAGAACCCTGTCATAACCTGAGGACTATGTGTAGCAAGGTTCCTCCAATTCTGGCTTCTTGATCCTCCTTGAATTTAATCACCTTCAGCTGTAAAGTTCCTAAACTCTGGAATTCTCTTCATAATCTTATTTGTCTTTCTTCATTCAAGACAGTCCTTAAAACTTAACCCTTTGCCTCAGGTTTTGGACACGTTCCCTGATTTCCTCTTAAGTGGCTTGGTGTCAAAATAATGGTCCCGTGAAGTCATTTTATCAAATTAAGTGCTATATAAATAAAAGTTGTTGTAGCAAGGTGGGGAAATTAAAGCTGATAATGAATTAATATTGCAAGTAAGTACAAGTATGTAAATGTGAAATAATTAATGCTGACACATCTTAAACAAATATTTGTACAATGCTTGCAAACACTGCAACAGATTATCAAAAGGTAGTTTTAGACATTCACCTAATCACTTCCAATACATCATTATTTCAGGCAAGGTGCATGTTTAAAGCATAGTCAGAAGAGAACAGATCATGTGTAAGAACAGGTCAACCTCCAGATCATTTATCTTAGGCTGGATCTTCCCTCTTACCCAGAATTAATTCTCCTGGTTCTCATAGCCAACATCTACCTGGGATGGACGTGGACTGTTGATCTTACAGATGAGCATCGTTGGCACAAGTCTCCCAGCATCGAGGACATCTTCAAGAGGCAGTGCATCAAGAAGGTGGCATCCATCACTAAGGACCCTCACCATCCTGGAAATGCTCTCTTCTCATTACTACCATCGGGAAGGAGGTACAGGAGCCTGAAGATCCACACTCAACAATTTAAGAACAACTTCTTCCCTTCTGCCATTAGATTTTTCAACAATCTATGAACCCATGAACACTACTTCATTATTCTGGGTTTTTTTGCACTATTTATTTTGTAATTTATAGTAATTTTATGTCCTTGCACTGTACTGCTGCTGCAAAACTACAAATTTCACAATATATAAATCAGTGATGATAAACCTGATTCTAATTCTGATTCTGATTCTGACCCTTCGCACCCTCAAGTCATGCGGTGAAGTCTGAATGGTGACTCAGGCTTGAATGGGATAATGGAGAGGTACCAGTCCTAGAACACTATGACAGGGCTTGACAAAGCTGTTAAAGACTTAAGAAATGTTGCAGAAATTGGGTTCAGTAACATGGCTCCAAATCAAATGAGTTTTCAGGACTCAGCAACACAAATTTCTCAGACCGTATCGGTTTAGTTCCATTAGTGTTAGCTCATGTTGCAGTGAGATAATCCATATTTAGCAAGTCAAACTAATCAAATGGAATAGGATTGTTTAGGTGATAAAATTCATCAGTTATAATCTCTAAAACAATTTAACATGCTGTGTGAGGTTTAATTCAGGAAATTCAGGAAAGAGTTCAAATAACATTTTACACAGAATGAATTAAAAACATACAAATCATGGCCTGGGATGTATTCCTACAGATAGTGAGCTGTCACAAAGGGATTTATCAGTTCAGCATCAAACGCCAACTTAAATTGCATTTGATTTTAAGCATCAATTTATCTGAGATCAGGCTAATATCATACAAAATTAATGTAATAACAGAATGGTCTGATAAGGCTATTCTAGCTCAGTTTTCTGGACTCCATCTATTGTATCAGATGTGTTTCGCTCAACAAATCACTTGTTATAAAGCAATGACATGAAACTTCTGAAATTATGAACAGCAATCTGAACTGTAACCAATCTGACTGTACTGTTTGCTTCCTCTTGTGAAATTCATCACCCTATTGAATTTGTCATGCCTTTTGCTACTATTGTAACTTTTATCAGCATTTTAAATAAAGATCTTTTTTTTTCTTACATTAATCCTGCATTGAAGTCAAAAGTTGAAACATGTAGCACTGGAAAATCGAGACTTAGTCAATTCACTGTACATGGCAAAGAAATTGTAAGAGAGGCTTTCACAAACTTAAGTTCCTTGTACAGATATCCGGGGCTTCACATAGGGAATTCAGATAGGGAGGATGTATATCGACAAGAATTAAAGCAGATGAAACATCATCCATACTGAAACTTCAGGGAACTTTAGAAACCATTCTCTGGGCAATTCATGCACATTTGAAGATACAGTTTAGCATTACCAAGAAAATTATACATACAATCCTTTAAACAAAATGAGAGTGGAATTTCAGACAATAATTGACAAACTCTCATAAGTTTAAATACTGTAGTGGAAATTCCACGGTATATATTCGAAGATTGACATGACCAAACTCTCTCTGAACTTGAGAAAATGTCCTCTATTTTGGGCCTTAAGTTTTTGCCTAGATTTATAAATTGCAATAAAATTTTATGTGAGAAACTAGCTTTGGTTATTTAATCAATCACCAAAAGAACTCACTGTCATTGCACCCTGTAATATATTCAGCTGACAGTGCTGCAACTCCCATTCAATCAGACTTTTTAATTCATTTTAAAGAAGGAGCTGGCTTGAAAACACACCTCATTGAATTCTGTTACAAACAAGTAATGTTGGTATTGACTTCAATGTTTCTTAGACAAAGCTGATTTGAAACTGATGGAACATAGTCCATACTGAAGCTTCAGGGTGCTTTAGAAACCATTCTTCTGTGCTATTTAAACACATCTGAAGATGCAATTCAGCATCACCAAGACAATTGCATTTACAAGCCTTTGAAAAATGATGATAACCCCTGCTGTAATAACTGCTAGAAGAGAGACTATGTGTACCCAAATTAGCAGTTCTGGGAGGATATATGGTGTGTACAGTAAGAGAAAGTTTGTGCTCCACGATTCAAGAAATTAACCAGAATTGTAAAATTCCAACATGCTTTGGTGTTGGTATTGGTTTATTATTGTCACTTGTACCAAGATACAGTGAAAATCTTGTCTGACAAACCGATCATACAGGTCAATTCATTACACAGTGCAGTTACATTGAGTCAGTACAGAGTGCATTGATGTAGTACAGGTAAAAACAATAACAATAAAGTGTCACAGCTACAGAGGTAGTGCAGTGCAATAAGGTGCGAGGTCACAACAAGGCAAATCGTGAGGTCATAGTCCATCTCATTGTATAAGGGAACTGTTCAATAGTCTTATCACTGTGGGATAGAAGCAGTCCTTAAGTCTGGTGGTACGTGCCCTCAGGCTCCTGTATCTTCTACCCGATGAAAGAGGAAAGAAGAGAGAATGTCCTGGGTGGGTGGGGTCTTTGATTATGCTGGCTGCTACACCAAGGCAGCAAGAGGTAAAGATAGAGTCCAAGGAGGGGAGGCTGTCCACAACTCTCTGCAGTCTCTTGCAGTCCTGGGCAGAGCAGTTGCCATGCCAAGCCATGATACATCCAGATAGGATGGTTTCTATGGTGCAGCAATAAAAGTTGGTGAGAGTCAAAGGGGACAAACCAAATTTCTTTAGCCTCCTGTGGAAGTAGAGGTGCTGGTGAGCTTTCTTGGCCATGGCTTCTACGTGATTTGACCAGGACAGGCTGTTGGTGATGTTCACTCCCAGGAACATGAAGCTCTCAACCCTGTCAACCTCAGCACCATTGATGTAGACAGGCGCGTGTACACCGCCCACTTTCCTGAAGTCAATGACCAGCTCTTTTGTTTTGCTGACATTGAGGACAAGGTTGTTGACATGACACCATTCCACTAAGCTCCCTATCTCCTTCCTGTACTCCGACTCATCGCTGTTTGAGATACAACCTACAACGGTGGTATCATCTGCAGACTTGTAGATGGAGTTGGAGCAGAATCTGGCCACACAGTCATGAGTGTATAGGGAGTGGAGTAGAGGGCTGAGGATGCAGCCTTGTGGGGCACCAGTGTTGACAATATTTGTGCCGGAGGTATTGCTGCCTGTCCTCACTGATTGCGGTCTGTTTGTTAGAAAGTCAAGGATCCAGTTACAGAGGGAGGTGTTGAGTCCTAGGTCTCAGAGTTTGGTGACAAGCTAACTTGGGATTATTGTATTGAAGGCAGAGCTGTAGTCAATAAACAATGGTCTAACATAGGCGTCTTTACTGTCCAGATGCTCCAGAGCTGAGTGTAGGGCCAGGGAGATGGCATCCGCTGTGGACCATTTTCAGCAATAGGTGAATTGCAATAGGTCCAGGTTGTCTAGTAGGCTGGAGTTGATGTGTGCCATGACCAACCTCTCGAAGCACTTCATGGTGGTGGATGTCAGGGCCACTGGTTGGTAGTCATTGAGGCATGTTACCTTGCTTTTCTTCGGTACCAGGATGATGGTGGTCTTCTTAAAACAGGTGGGGACCTGAGCTTGAAGCAGGGAGAGGTTAAGTATGTCTGTAAATATTTCTAACAGCTGATCAGCACAAGATCTGAGCACATGGCCAGGGACACCATCTGGGCCAGGTGCTTTCCTCGTGTTCACTCTCCAGAAGACTGATCTTACGTGCTCCACTGTGATCACACGTTCAGCTTCATTGGTGGCTGTCAGGGTGGATGGTGACAATCCACTTCCCTTCTGTTCAAAACACGCATACAATGTGTTAAGTTCATCCAGAAGGGATGCATTGTTGTTAGCTATGCAGCCCGACTTCGTCTTGTAGCCTGTTATGGCATGTAAGCCCTGCCATAACTGACGGCTGTTCAGGGACTCTATTTTGAGTCGGTATTGCCTCTTACCATCCCTGATAGCTTTCCAAAGGTCATACTTCGATTTCTTGTACAGATCAGGATCACCAGATTTGTGTGCAGCAGTCCTCGCCTTCAGTAGGGAGTGGATGTCTCAGTTCATCCATGGTTTCCTGTTTGGGAACTCCCGTATTGTCTTCTTTGGTACACAGTCCTCCACACACTTGCTGATAAAGTCTGTGATGGTGGTGGCATACTCATTAAGGCTGGCAGTTGAGTCTTTGAACATGGACCAGTCCACTGTCTCAAAGCAGTCACGCAGGAGCTCATCTGTTTCCTCAGGTCAGCACTGCACAACTCTCCGTACCGGATCCTCCTGTTTCAGTTTCTGTTTGTATGCAGGGAGCAGGAGCACAGCCTGGTGGTCTGATTTCCCAAAGTGAGGATGAGGGTGGCTCAAAAGGCATCTTTGATGGTTGTATAGCAGTGGTCAAGGGTGTTGGTGCCCCTTTTGGAGCAGGAGATGTGCTGATAGTATTTTGGTAACACACTCTTGAGGTTGGCCTGATTGAAGTCCCCTGCAATGATGAAGAGGGCCTCAGGGTATCCTTTGAATGAACCAAGGCTTGGTGAAGGGAGAGAGAGAGGAGAGAGGAGGAGAGGGGAGAGAGGAAAGAGATACACCTTTGATTGCCACAGAGCCACAACTTACAAAATACTGCAATAAGCTAAACGTTCAGTGTCTGAGTTTTATTGTAAGAAACTTTTAGAAAAAAAAACTGACATGCAATTTTTTTCTGTTTACACTTGGCATGGGGTTAACAACAGCGACTGGATACTGGAAAGCTTTTATTTAATTTCCCCAGCTAAAATGCATCCTACTGTGAATATATAATTCTCTCAAAGTAACTTCACACCTGAAATCTTACTGAAGGAAAACGTATTCTATTGTAGCTACTGTTATTGTGTTTGATCACCAGCACTGTGTTCAAAATTATGGCATTGTAGCCTTAAAAATTGCATTAAGCAGCTGACACAGGCACTTGACAGAATAGCGGAAGAGAGTTGAAGTCCTGTTTGCCCAGAGCAGATGGGAAGGGTAATATTTGGTCTCTAGCAAAGCTACAATTTATATTGTTAAAGCAGTGAAGGTTTACTTTAAAAAATGACATCTCTAACCCGCAAAGGTGCTGCAGTCAGGGAAAAATGACTTGGTTAATACCAGAAGTTGCAACTCATCAAATCATCAGTGCATTGACCCCCCCAGGAGCATAATGAGTATATGCAGGGCTAGGCTCATAGCATAGACAGGTAGAAACTAAGAAAGGGCATCCTAGTTATATTAAGATCACGGTACTCTCTCAACCTCATGTTAAGGTTTTTCATTGCAGAATAAGGAATTCTGTTTCTGATTTTGCCATTTGCTAAAAAAATTCCTAGTCAGGATTTCTGCACAGCTGGTGGTAATTCAATTACAAGCCTGTTGTAAATGTAAGCGGGCATGGGAGGCACTAGCCCCATACCGTCCTGCTGACAAAATATTTCAGATTGTGAACCCACTTTACTCACACCTTCACACACACACACACGCACGCACACACACACGCACATTATTGTTAGAACCCACTTTACTCACCTTCACACACACACACACACACACGCACACACACACACATTATTGTTAGAACCCACTTTACTCACACCTTCACACACACACACACACGCACACATTATTGTTAGATACACGTTGGCTGGAAATAGAAGAACATTCAGTCCTGTATATTAAATCAATCAATATTCTGCAATAGACAGCCACTTGCTCTAATATCTTGCCAAAGTTTTTGAACATGTTGCATTTCCCAAATGTGCATGCAGAAATCCCATGTTTGGATCTTTCAATTAGTTTTTTTTACATTCACAACTCCAACAAAATGACTCCAATCGTAACCATAAACATCCCGTGGTAGTGATATTGGTGTGTTAACCCGATTTTGAAGTTCCCCTTCTGTCTGTTGGAAGAGCACACAGTGCCACAGTTTACTTCAAACGCGCTTATTTAGCAATATATCGCTGGGGAGAAATCTCCTTACTCTATCGTGAAGCCTGCAGCAGAGTTCTCCGAAGTACAAAGGAGTAAGCAGTTATTTATACAAACATTGTCACGCACACTTTAATTAGCCAGGCGCCACAGTTCTGGGTTGAGCAGAAAACGGACAAAGGGCTACTGCAGATGGACAAAGAGCAGCCTCGCACTCCAGGTTCAGCTAATCGTTTTGCAATCGGAAGAGACAAAGGCAGGTATCACCTTCATTGTTTGAGACAGCCTTCCCATTTCCCGTTAAGCTTGACTATCATCCCTATAGTTAAACATGATGGGAATCCAATTAAGTTCCAGATACAGCAATTATCACACAGCACCCAGCCCAGGAAAACAGTGGTTCGCCTGCTCTGGCCTGAAAGACACTTTTTAAATCAGTATTTTGAGTAGCTATAATTCTCATGCGTCTTAAGATATGAATACAGTTATAGTTTATTAATCCTTTACTTCCGCAGGTGGAGTTCAAGTTTATAATAGTCATAGGAATACTGTACATACACAGGGTATAAATACCATGAAAATTAGTATTTTACAGCAGCAGCCCAGTATATAACAAACATGACAAACAATATAAATGATATAAACTTAAATTAACATAAATAATACATAAATTAAACATATATCTATCATCTTTCCTCATCCATTTTAACATTAATCCATCCTTTGACAAAGTGTTCAACTATCCTTCTCCAATATCTCCCATTCACTGTGCAGCCCATTAATATTGACCTTGCTTGGTTCTACTCATTTCCAAACAGTCATGGCTCAATTGCCCAAAATCTCATTGTTATCTTTAATTTCAGGTAAATTTATTCAAAGTTCTTTTCTCTTCCTCAATTGCATGCCACCCACTGGCAACAATATTTTTAGAAAGAGAGGATCTCATGCAAACAATGGACACCCAAACCTCACCCTCTGTCATCTCTCTATCTCTCCAGATGCTTTGTCTGATGTCCGGTCTTAAGAGCCATGAATTAAATATTGGGAAGACCATAGTCCCCAGGAAAAAATGAAAGGCAACATCTGAGAAAAAGTGAGATGGATGTTAGAAGGAATAAGATAATAAGAGAACAAATCAATATGGGCCAAATTGCTTGTCAAGTAACTACAATAAGATTCAATGGGAATTCTTCTCTACACATGGCACACTGGGTATATATTCTTTACACTTCTTTTAAAGTGCATTGGGATCACTGCTTGAAAATAACTTTAAATTCAGAATGTGGGACACTCGTGTAGTGGTTAATGCAGCAATTTTACTGGATTGTAAAGGAGTATAAAGCGAGTGACAAATGGGAATGATGGAGAAATAAACATGCATGCATGGTTAATTAGCTCTCCTGTTTGTAAAATATTTGAGAGGCTCCTTGGTACAAGAAAAGCACAATAAAAAAAAGTTACTTTTAAATGTAATATTTAAACATCATAGCACCTGAGCTGCAAACAACCAAAACCAGCTGGTCAAAGAAGATGACATATGTCTTTGGGTTAAACAGTAAAACAGAATTCTAGAGGAAAAATAGATATTAAGATATCTTTTAAGATATTTATTTATTAGTCACACGTACATCGAAACACAGAGTGAAATGCGTCTTTTTGTGTTACTGAGAATGTGCCGGGGGCAGCCCGCAAGTGTCGCCTCTCTTCTGGCACCAACATAGCATGCCCGCAGCTCCTAACCTGTACATCTTCGGAATGTGGGAGGAAACCGAGGAGAACGTACAACCTCTTCACAGACAGTGGCTGGAATTGAACCTGGGTCACTGGCGCCGTAATAGCGTTACACTAACCGCTGCACTACCGTGCCGCCTATATGAGCAACATGACAAAAAAAAACAGATTTAAAGAAAATAAAGAGAAGAAATGGAAGGTGAAAAGAGTTGGAATGTGAGGGGAAGTGTGTAGGGGAAAGAGTGAAGGAAAAAGACTGAGAAAAGGAGAGAATGGAAGTGAGAATACACAAGGGAGAGGGAGCAAGAGGAAGGACTGTAGGGGAAAGTGTGATGGGGAGATAAAATGAAGTAGAGAGAACAAAAGGGAAAGTAAGAGATGATAAGGGGGAGCGGGGGAAGAATGAGAATGTGTGTTGGTGAATTGCGGCTGGAGTGAAAGGGAGAGACGATAAAGGGAGAAGAGAAAATGTAAATGAAAGTGAGTGAGAGAGTGTGGGAAACAGTGAGGGAGATAAGGTGTAGTTGAGTCAGTGACAGTGAGAGTGAAGAATGATGGAAAAGAAAATGATATTGAGGGAGTGTGCATAACAGCAAAGGAGAGAAAGAAAAATAAAGGAGAAAGAATGCCTGCGTTTACGAGAATGTGATGAGATGGAGAGAAGAAAGCAGAATGAAGGAGCGTAAAAGAGAAAGAATGAGGGTTAGTGATTAAGAAGAGGAAAGGAAAGAGAGAAGCAGATGGAGACATGGAAAAGCGTTAAAAAGAAAACCTTAATGAAGCAGGTGATTTAAGCTATCACGTTTCTTTAAAGAAAAGCAGGCAAGTAAAAGAAGAGTAAAAATGACAGAAGGGACTCATCCAGGAATGGAACTAGTCTCACTTGGACATAAGTTGAATTGCTGTAGCAAATAAATTATGAAAACTGCATATGGGAAAACTTACTGAAATGAACATCAAAGAACTAATGAGCCATAATAATAAAGTCATTTTTTGTAAATAAAATGTAATTATCCCTTACAGGGAAAATAGACTTCACAACATTACAGACACATGCAAATAGGAATATACCTAATTGTGCCAATATTTCACCTCCTATTACCTTCCTCTGTTTTCAATTGTAACATCTAATACTAATTTTAAAGGACTTCAGGTTACTGCTTTCATAATAGTGCCTCTTGGAAGAAAGATGAATCAGTGATGGGTATGTTATTGAAGTGTTTCAATAAACTAGCTATTAGTAGGATGACACTGACAATTGATCAGTGGAAAAATCAACCCAGGTGCCAATGACTTGGTTGGCTTCAGCAAAACAAGGGACAGTGGATCCAATGCCATCAGAAATAACTGCTGAGGTTTTGCTGGAGGACCTTTGACAGACTAATGAGTGCATTGTAGGAGATGATGCTATAACATGCTTACAATATTACCCTCCTTATCTGACATGTAATTGTTTCAGCAAGTACTGTCACAACTGGTTAATTGATGTTTGGAAATGTAGAAATAACCCATGACAGAAAACACTTCCTCATTCAAAGAATCATAAAGCCCATTCAGTGCTGAAACACCATAAACATGCAGTAATTTTTTCTCAATTTGTAAATTATTGCAGAACCCTTAAAGCAAGTGAAGCTTCAAATACTGTCAACATCAAATCATTAATTTAGGTTGAAAACACAGTCCCCAGTCTTGCAATTATCAAAAATAATGTTCACAGTGAAGACAATTAATATTTATACACAGATAGCATTGAACACAATTCATTTTCGAGTTATGGCATGACCAACATCTGACAAGGGAATGAATAGCAGTGAAATACAAAACACATAATGAATCCTAAGCATCGTGAACAATTGAATGGACCATTAATATTCACATAAAGTCTCTTGGTAATACATTCATCGTCTGAGTCAATCATTTTAATAATTATTAGAAGATAATTCTCTTTTGTGTGATGTCAAACCACCCCATTTTTGTGCTTTTCTTATCACTGCCAAGATGGTTTAAGGGATTCTTGTGAGAAAAATGTAATAGGCACCACTTTCTACAAGAAATAAATAAAATCAATGTCAGAACAAAAAAATGCAATCCAATTCCTCTCCAATAATCTGTAGAACATGCCACTGCAGTATGTTTATTTTATGAGTGTCAAAGACTTATAATTCATGAGCACTATGACACTTCTCATTGGAGTGCTTTATTATATCTAACCCATGAAACAATTTTCTCAGGGGAGTGCCGTATCTAAAGAGTTCATGCTTTTATAAGCAAAGCAAAATAACATTATTCTTATGTCCTTGTGAAAAAGTAGCAGAATTACTACTTTGGATAGGAGTTGGGATAAAGGAAGGAACTTTGAAATCTGTGGTATAATTTGGTGCCAATGAAGAATCATTGAAAATGTCATGCTACTGCCACAGACATTGTGAAAGAATCATAATCTGTAAAATCAAAACTATTTTCCATCTGATTCACGTTCTAGAAATTCACAATACATTTGAATCAAATTGGACAAGAGATTATTTGCCATATCTCCATGGTATGGATGATGAATATTTCAGGAATAAAAATGGCAGTAATATAGGAAACGCAGAGATTAACAAAAAGGTTATAAAGGAGAAAAAGCCACAGAGACCCGCATGATAAACCAGAGAAAATAAACAAAGTCATGGCTTGTGGTATCAATGGTGATGGCAGTGGAGAACTTCACAGCTATGTGTTAGTTTAAATGGGCTCAGTTGCACTGTAAGACATGGAAGATGTGAGAAGAATAACACCAGAAACTGTAAGGTCCAGATGTGCATATTTCTCACAGAGACCTATTAATAAACCACACAGCATCGGGTACTGAAGGTCAATACCTTGATCCATGTCTTTTAATATATAACTGCGTGGTTCTATTTTGCCTGGCTCTTCAACTAAATAAAGCCTATAGTTTATAATTTAAAAATGAGATAGGGTACTACAGTCCTGTATCTGGTACTGTAATCCTTTTAGAAGTACTGGAGAGACTACAATTGCAGTTTGAAACAGAGTTCAATTCAGGAAAAAGCATGTCACTGTACTTTTGTTTACATTGTTAGGGAAATCAATGGTTTCGAGTTTTTTTTTACAGAACTTAACAGACTGACATTACTTTTGACTGGAACTAAATTGATTCCATCCCTCCATTATCCTTCAAATGTGAAAAAATATATATTCTGCTAACTTCTTAAACTTAGACAGTCAGAGTTCACCTTGCAGCATTTAACAAAGTGGCTGTGCTGTGCAAACTAGAAAGGTCTAAGGTTCCATCTTTGTTCTCTGCTGGAGCTGTTACGAATGGAATTGGCTCTTAAGTGTCAGGATTTACCTCAGTGTCTAATTTCCGGGAAAGTTAGCATTCTTTACCTGTTTGATTGGGCATAGGTAAACATTGGAAATACATTTCATAAGAAATAGAAGCAAGACCAGGCCATTCAGCTTCTTGTCAGCATCTGCAGTCCTTTGTTTCTCTTCTCATTTGGCTTCTTGTCCCTGACCTACCATTCAATAAGACCATGACAGAGCTTTTACCTCTGTTTCATTTTCCTGCACTAACCTTATATCCCTTGAATTGATCTCTGTCTTGAATATATTTTGAATCTCTCTCTCTATCTCTCTCTCTCTCTCTCCCTCTCTCCCTCTCCCCCTCTCCCTCTCCCTCTCTCCCTCTCTCTCTTTCTCTTATAGTAACTATGTTCTTACCAATGTAGGGATATCAGACCCAGACATAATATTCCAAAATTGTTCTCACCATGTCTCTACATATTCAAACCAGGAACCTCAGTGCTCATGGTTAATAAAGGCTTTTGGCAATAAAGGCCAACACATTGGCTGTCTTCCTAATTGCATGCTGAACCTGCATATTTTTTTCAGTGATTTGTACGCGAGGACAACTAGTGTCCTCTCAATATCAACACCATTCAATCTTTCTCCATTTGAAAAAAATACTCCGCCTTTCTTTTTTTCTACCAAAAATGAATGACATTTTTTATAACATATTTGATCTGCCAAGTCCTTGACCATTAATTTAATCTCTGTTAGGCCTCTCTGCTTCCTCCTCATAGCCTACACTAACCAGCTTTATATCGTTAACAAACTTGGATATATTACACATAATTACCTTATTCAAATAAGTGATATGGTAAAGCTGAGATTCAGCACTGTTCGCTGTCACACCCCACTAGGCATTGCCTCCAAACCTGAAAATGACTCATTTATTCCTAATCACTGTATTTTGTCCACTAATCAATCCTCAGTTCCACCCCTTGCATCCCCCAATACAGTGCAATCCAATTCAGCTGAATAACCTCTTGAGTCATACCATATCAAAGGCCTTCTGAAAGATGTGATACTGCTGGAGAGGCTGCAGAGGAAATTTACCAGGATACTCCCTGGGACAGAATGTTTCAGTTTTGAGGAGAGTCTGCAGAGGCCTGGTTTGTTTTCCCTTGAGCAGAGGAGGTTAAAAGGGACATGATTGAGGTACATAAAATTATGAGGGATATAGACAGTGTAGACTGTAGGAAACATTTCCCTGTGTCAGAGCTAGATAAAACTAGAGGCCATAGACTTAGGATCAGGGTAAGGGATTTAGAGGGGATCTGACGGGGACCTGGAATACACTGGCTGAAGCAGAGTTGATGACAGCATTTAAGAGGTCTAAAGCATGAGAAGGTTATGGGCCAAGTGTTGGAAAATGGGATTAATATGGATGGGTGCCAACAGGTTGGTGTAGACATGGTGGACCAACAGGCCTGTTTCCATACTGTATGACTCTACAGAAGTCAAAATACAACACAACAACTGCTCTTGCACTTATCTACTCCAATAGTTACAACCCCAAAATTTTCAGCTGATTTGTCAAACATGATTTTCCTTTCATAAGTAAATGTTGATTCTGCCCAATCCTATTACTATTTTCCAAATGTTTAGTAGCATTTCCCTAATAATAGATTCCAATCACTGATGTCAGGCTATCTGATCTATAGTTCCCAGTTTTCTCTCTCCCATCTTTCTTCAGTTGTGAGGCTACATTTGCTACCATCTAATCAATGGGAACCAATTTGTATGAACAGTATGCAAGGCAAGTTTTTCATTGTACCTCGGTACAAGTGACAATAATAAAAAAAAATCCAATTCCAATTCCAATCTTGGATCTTTCAGACTTTGAAACCACTAAAACCATTGACTTCAAAGCTGCTTCCTTCAGAACCCGAGAATACAGATCATCAGGTCCTGGGCTTTTAATAGCTTTTAGTTCCATTAATTTCTCCAATTTTGTTTTAACCAATGTTAACTTCTTGCATTGAATGCGACTTTCTTGCTGCATAACTGAGCCATTAGTGATGTAAAAGACTTGTGTTACATTTAAATCTGGAACACTTAAATTCATTCATGGGCATTTGGCTACAAGGTCTCCTCGGACTGGGCATATAATCCAGACTGACTGTTCAAATGTCATCTTTTGGATGAGAGGTATTGCCAAAATCCTGTATACTCTCTCAAAGAAAAGTAAGAGAGTTCTGCTTAATCTCTAGAGCAATATTTATCCCTCATGTATCACTTTAAATTATAGTGACATCCTGATCTTCATCAAATTTGTGTTACTGAGATCATTTTGTGCACAAATTATCTTTTATGCTTGCTAATTTAAGGCAACGTTCACACTTCAAAAGTAATTAATTGGCTTTAAATAACCTTGAAATGTTCTGGAGTTGTGAAAAGCATCATATCGATTGAATGCCAAGAAATCTGGTTTCACTCTTCTCGGGTGACCTATTGGATGTCATGATATTAGCCAAAAATACATTAAAATAGTGACTATGGCTGTTTGCACACAGCGTTATGGCCTAAACAAGAATCTTTGCCATTAACCATCAGGAGCTTGCTGGAGAGTTCACAACTGCTGTCTCAGAACCAGACCAGGCAGTAAAAGAGGAGGAAAGAAGTCAACTACTGGTCCTCCCTGGGTTACGAACACCTGACTTATAGACAGCCTGTACAAGTGTTTGGGAAACCAGCAGGATGGACGGTGGTGGAGTTGCCGGCTGCTGCGGGGCTGCAGGCATCTTATGCCAGGTGGGAATGGGGCATTTTTTTTGATACCAAAATAAACTTTATTCATAATAAAAGACAAAATATACAATAATAAAACAGTACAAGCCTTTACATTCTTGTACAGATCAATCATTAGTGTTACCGTTTTATATAAAAAAACACAGCACCGATGCATTTGTGTGTGCGTTCTGGCCCCTCCTCTTCACTCGAGCTGAGCAGAGCTGGGAGCACTGAACAGATCCATTCCCTCACTCACTGAGTCAGTGAGACTGGCTGGTGGCCACTCTTCCTGCTCCTGCTTGCTATCCCACCACAGCTCTTTCTGTTCATTTCTGACTTACAAACAGTTCAGGTCATGAACAATTCTCAGGAACAGAATCCTGTCGTAACCTGGGGACTTCCTGTAGTGCATTCAAACAAATCCAGTCAAATAGATTTTTAGTTAGCAAAACTCTTTATCTTTCTTCAAATCCACCATTCCAAACTTTAGGCACTGAGAATATGTGTATTTCCGAGCCAATAAATGGATATTGTTATATATATACACGCATACAGCCACAGCGTTAACCTGTATCCCCAAGTAGCAAGAGGCATTGTCAATGGATTCACATTTGCTTTCAGATAAATGTACAAGCAATTAATTAGTTTCAGGTTGATTGCTGTTTTTAAATAAAAATCTTCATTAACATGACACCTGCAGCAACATTTGTATTTCTTCACTCATTTATGTTGAGTTCAGGTAGTTTCCTATATTTAATTAGTCGTGTTGTTATTTTGATGGAAGGAGTTAGGTTGTACTGCTGTGAAAATTTGTATGTTCAACATTGATGTGTGAAGTGCTTACAGCTTCTATTCATGTCATTTGACTCTTCTATTGCTGTTCATGTGTAAGAAGTATTGCAGTTCTTCACATCAATAGGTGTAGATTTTGACACCTCACTAGACAGAACAGGATGCTAACGCAACCCATATACTTTTCATGGAACTCTTGTGTGAAAATCATTATTTGTATATCCTGCTGGAGGAAGCAAGTTTTACTTGTGAGAGGACAAAGGAGATTAGCATTGCCCTGCAGAAGCTTAACTTTCTTTCACGAACAGAATGTCCTTGTGAAAAAATATAATGGATCCATTACAGATATGCTCTATGTATTTTTATGCACATTGTTTACTGACTGTCATGCTTCTTATTTTAAAGATATCATTTAGTATCCCAGCATTGAACAAATATGTAGTCTTCAGGTGAAATGAAGTGAGAATGAGGACTTCAGATTCAGATTAGTTTACACCAGGGTGAAATGAAATTCTTTGCTCACATGAAACTCGAAGAGCAAACAGTAATACAACAACAAATACACTGGCGAATGCAAAACAACAGAATGGTGCAAAGATAGGAGGGCAATCTGAAGCAGAGCAAAAAGAAAAGCTAAAGGGACAATTATGGAATAACCGAGAGAGGTAGAATTAAGAGTCCGAGAACGTGGCAGCACCACCATGAAGATGTGAATTGCAGATCTACTTCAGTCACCATGTCATCATTTTTTTCATTTATATTCTAATCTTCTGTGTTTTAGAAAGGAAAATTACTGACATAATTCAATTAGACAATGGTGTCCACTCACACATTTTGACAGCCTTCAACATATTTTTCACATTCTATTTGCAATGTTGATTGCTGCTCTGAATTGGATGGACATGTTGATGTGACATCTTCTAAGACTGTTGTCTCTCCTTCTACTTCATGGAGCACAGGTGCCTTCTATGTTTTTCTATCTGTTCTGTACAATAGTTTACATTTGTCTGCACTAAATTCTATCCACCATTGTTTCAGCACACTTGTATATTCTCCCAGACTCAAAGTAAAATCTCTGAGCTGCCTCTTATGAGTCAATTGATCCTGTTAGATTGGTTTCTTCTGTGCAAATCTAATTGTTTCAGTTTTCAGCAAATTCAGTTCATCGTATGTTCATCAATAAATTGCAAACAGTCTTGGCTGAGTTCTGAAGTACCTCACTTAGTACATTACAACCCAAGTCTGACACAGTTCTTTAAATGGTGACTTTATTTTTCTGACTGGTTTCTTATCAATATCCTGGATTTACCCTGAATCCCTGCAGCCTTGTTGAATTAATAGCTCTTTGTGTAGAATTTTGCCAAAAGCTATCACTTGCTCAAAGTAATCAAAGATATGGGTTCAGTCTGAATCCATGTTGGTTACTGTTAACTAGGTTACTGATGTACAGATAGATGTGCAAGATGACTTTCAATTATCATCTCTGAATTTTCCATTGAATAGGAGTGAGGTTAATGATTCTTTCATTTCCTCAAGGTTGTTTTTACCATCATGTTGAATACTGGCACCATGTTAGATTGCTTTTAATCTAATGGAACTTCTGCAATATATTTAATTACTTCCTCTTAATGATTGTCTTTCTTTATTGCTGTTCTTAACTCAGCTGCATGTTCCCAGGATTACCTTAATTTCCCTGATCACACTCGTAAAGGAAAATATAACTGGTGTCTGATCATTTTCATATCTAAGAGATGACATTGGATTTTATCACTCTGAAGCCTGTCTCTGTGGATGTTGTAACTTTGTCTCTGGCACAGTTTTTGGTTCATGATGACAATTGTCCCCTGGGACCTCTTTGACATGTTGCTCCATGAAGCATTCATGTATTAAGTCTTCCACATCTGTTGCCGAAGCACTTGAGTCTTTTTGGTTTATACATAATTAATGGAATCTTCCATTAACATAACTTCCTTGTTCTTATACCATTCCAATGCTTTGGAAAGAAATGTCCTTCTTCTTATAACGATATGGTAGCATGCCTTTAATGTTAACAATTTTATAGCATTAGTTATTACCTGGAATACATTATTTTTGTTTCCACTTTCCACGAGCCCTATACCTTCATATAGTCTTGTCTTCTTGTCCTCGCAATTTTCAGAAAGAATTCCTACCCATCTTCTCTACTCAGTACTATTACCTCATTGTGGCCCCGCCATCTCCACTGTTGGGCTGATCAGATTTTAGAAAGAGAAGTGAAACCTGTAAGAAATGAAGGATGAGGTAAAAAATAACAAAGCGACCTGTAGCTCTCAAAATGAAAACAGAAATAAAGATGGATTAAAAAAATACAGATCTGTGCCAGGGAAATGCAAATAACCATGATATCAGGAATCTGGCAGCATTATATATTTCTCCGACTCTGTGCCAATAAAAACAGGTGTCATTTTCTGTAACCATGCATATTAAAACATAGTGCTATAATGATAAAGTTATGCCATTTTTTTCTGTCAACACATCATCATTTTTAATGCAGACAAATTTCAGCCAGGAATTCTTGGCAAAATGATCACAAAATTACACAACATCAGACTTACGAATTTTAAACTTTGGAAAGGAAATTTACATTGCACCTGGATATTAGTGATTCACTAAAATAACATTTTTAGCACCAAATGCCTTCATCAACAAATGAAAATTTATGTCCATCAGCTTTTGGTATGAGGCTGCCATTTGGATGACTGACCTTAATCAGGACTACAGTCACATGGGTTACTCTGTGCATTAGAAGGCAAATTTCACAACTATGCTCTGGAGATGGAAAAAAACAAGGGAGGGAAAAGAAAGTGATAATATTGAGTTCACTTAGTTGTTCTGAATGACACGCTGTTGCCATTACATCTCATAAATGTGAACTTATTATTCTAGTTACTTGTGCACTGTAAATCTCACATCTGGAATTGACTAATCTTGATCACTGTGCCAAACTCCTGCCATGTAATGAATTTTCTTCACTTTCCATCATTTTGATTCGTATGAACATTATAAAGTTATTTTCCTTGGTCAAAGCCCATTATGAGACTACCCGTGCAATCTCTGTAACTTCCATTTGCAAACTTTATCCCATTCATCTGCAAAGCCTCCTCCACTATTTGCATCTGAAAGTCAAATGAAAATCCTATGCGTCGGACTCTAAACATTCCCAGTGGTGAAAAAATACCTCAGGGTAATGTTCAGAGAGTACACTAACTTGGGAAAAATAAAAGTGGAGAAATCCAGACATGAAACTAGAGAAACAGCAACTCAATTACCATCTGCAATGATAAACCAGGTCATGATGTTTAGATGTGTGATCTTTTATTTATGGAGATATCTACTTCATGCAAATTTGAAAGCCAAATAATAAGCATATCGTGATTGTCTTTCTTGTTGTCTTTGATTCCTTCTGAGAATTACATGTTTCAGTAGAGTACTTGCCTTGACCTCAATGAGAAATGGTTCAGCTTAGCACAGTAAGTATGCAGGTTATTACAATCGGCAGATTATTACAATTGCAACTAAACAGCCTGCATAAAATCTGTGCATTAAAAAGGTGGCTCAATGACAGTCTCAATTCATTTGAAGGCAGGTTATTCTGGTATACTGAACACAGAAAATGCTGGCGGCCTTATTGTTTCAACCATGCGACAAAGCAGAGCGGCCAACTCCACCACCATGAAGGTCGCTTGACAGCTCATCAAGGCCAAAAGCTTCTGAACTATTTTTAATTATATTGATGATCAGAAATATTTAAAAGCAGTTCTAAAAGATGTAAAGCTTTAAAAATTATAATGAAAAAAATCATGTTAAAATGCTAGAAATTAATCAAAAATATTACAAATAATGAAAAAATATATACTTATGTGAACAACTTTTCAATCGATATTGGTGATCCCATTCAACTGAATGAAGCTATGTGACATATGATTGTCAGCTCTGGGCTATGTAACAGGGACTGGAGGCAAAGTGCATCTGGTCCCTCAGCTCAGAACATAAGTGGTCCACCGCTGGACTTAGTGCTGGATGGAGAGTTTGGTTTCCTGGCATCTATCATGCAGTTCATTTTTGGCTTCTACATTGCAAGGAGTAGGTTCTGTACAGAACCGTGGGCTGCTGATCACCACAATCTGGCTTGTTAATTAAATGAAACAAGAAGTTCTGATGAAATGTCTTTGACCTGAAACATGAACTGGT
Organism: Pristis pectinata; assembly: GCF_009764475.1. Lineage (NCBI taxonomy): Eukaryota > Metazoa > Chordata > Chondrichthyes > Rhinopristiformes > Pristidae > Pristis > Pristis pectinata. The sequence goes on from NC_067427.1 coordinate 23,116,136, forward strand.
TTCTCTCTCCACAGATGCTGCTTGACTGGCTCAGTTCTTCTGGCATTTCTCTGTTTTTGTTTCAGATTCCTCCATCAGTAGTCTTATTCGTTTTCCTTTTTCTGTTACTTAAATGATTCTTGCTGATTGACTCTTTTGGCGGGATGAAAGACAGGAGAAAAAGCTCAAAAGCGACACACTGCTAATTAGGAACAAATAAGAATTCCGACTAAGAGGAGGATGAAGTTGCAATACACTTGGTCCTTAGGTTGGATAAGTTAAATGAAATGTGTCTTTCTCATCATTGAGGAGACTTGGCCAGCTTCAGTGACCTGTTCATTTCCTGAGAAATGTTGTTTTTAACTCTGAATTTTTGTTCCACTTCAGTAGAAAAAAAGAGAATAGCGGAGCATTTATTTTGGTGAGAGAGAGGGAAATGTGGATGCACAAAGGGATTGGGTGTCCTTGTGCATCAGTCAATGAAAACTAACGTGTAGGTGCAGCAGGGAATTGGAAGGAAAATGGTCTATTGGCTTTATTGCAAAAGGATTTGAGTACAAGATTAAAGAAAGAGTCATAGATGGTGTCATAGAGTTATACATTTCAGAAAGAGGACCTTCAGCCCACCACGTTCATGCTGAACATAAAGTACTCATCTATACTAATTCCATTTACCAGCACCTGATCTGCAGCCTTCACTGCCTTGATGATTCAACTGCTTGTTGAGATACGTTTTAAAAGGTGTGAGAGTACCATACCTCCTCTACTCCCCCACTCACTCAGGCAGTGTGTTCCAGGTTCCAATCACCCTCTAAGTGAAACTGTTCCTCCTTAGATTGCCTGTAAACCTTGTACCCCTTACCCAGAATCTGTGCCATCTTGCTTTGGATGCCTCTACTATTGGGAGATATTTCCAACTATTGGGCGGCATGGTAGCGTAGTGGTTAGCATAACGCTATTACAGCGCCAGCGATTGGGGTTCAATTCCCGCCACTGTCTGTAAGGAGTTTCTACGTTCTCCCCGTGACTGCGTGGGTTTCCTCTGGGTGCTCCGGTTTCCTCCTGCATTCCAAAAATCTATGGGTTAGAAGGTTAACATGGGTGTAATTGGGTAGCATGGGCTCATTGGGGCGGAAGGGCCTGTTACTGTGCTATAAAAATAAAGTTTAAAGTTAAAGTTATCTATGTATTTCATTTATATTTTGTTTGCCTTAGAAGATTGATTGGACACTACATCATACACTGATACTCCTCTTTGCGCTACCCTGGAGAGCACTGATTTACCGTAGCACTCTTGGTCCTCCAGTTCATACACTCACATCTCCCCTCTTCCATCAGGTAGAAGATACAGGAGCCTGAGGGCACATACCACCAGGCTTAAGGACAGCTTCTATCCCCCTGTGATAAGACTATTGAACGGTTCCCTTATACGATGAGATGGACTCTGACCTCACAATCTCTGACCCCACGATCTACCTTGTTGTGACCTTGCGCCTTATTGCACTGCACTTTCTCTGCAGCTGTGACATTTTACTCTGTACTGTTATTGTTTTTACCTGTACTACCTCAATGCACTCTGTACTAACTCAATGTAACTGCACTGTGTAATGAATTGACCTGTATGATCGGTATGCAAGACAAGTTTTTCACTGTACCTTGGTACAAGTGAGAATAATAAACCAATTCCAATACCAATACCCCTTCTGAGAGGCCTATTCCATGAAGAGTTATGACAGAGGATATAGACATGCATTCCATTTCAATAGACACTACTTATCACTCTGTGTTCATCTGTACACTGGCACATTAGCTGCATGAAGGATTTAGACCAAAAACAAAACTATGGATTTCATGATCTTTGTAGAAAGATCCTGATTTCAAGTTTATTTTATTTGTCTTAGAAATTTGATTGGGTACTGCACAATACATTGGTACTCCATTTGGTGATTTGTTAGAACATGCTTGGTCTTCCAGTCTGTACACTCACTGGTACATAGCCCCAACACTTTAAAAAAAGTCATCAGCTTGGACAGAAAGCTGCTGTGTCCAAAAGCTGTGTACCTGGAACCTGGTGTTAATCCCCACCTTCTGTTGGTGCTCCTGCAGCATTGGTCACCACAGCTTGGTGTGGAGAGGATGTCTATGAGGGCTGGTGTTGGGCAGGCCAGGGTGTGAGGTACAGCCACTGAGTGTTGAGATGTGGGATTCAAGGTTGTACCCTGGAAGGCACAGTGAATGTGGACCATTACTGGGGGCAACATCATCTGCTCCATGTGTTGACAGACTGCCCAGATCTCACAGTCTTTCTCATCACCTCCTGTTGGATATGTTGGAAGCTGCTGTCTCACCTTCTCTTCGTTGGATGCACAGCTCTCCCCATCTCTGTGGTAACAAGCTCTGTGATGCTGTAACTCTCATTGTAATATTTAAGGTGGTGGAGGGTTTCTAACAAAATCAAAAGTGTGATTCCACAAAGAGAATTTAATTTAATTGCTCTTTTGTAACTGGAAGTCCTGTCTTGGGAGCTTATATTTACCGATGACTTAATTGAAGCATATCCTCATCCTAATCTTTGCATAGTCACTCATTGTATTTCTGGTTTTGGCCCTCATTCTATTTACAAGGATAATCAAAAGTAAATAAATAGCTTGAATAGATTTCACATAATCAGGTAATAATACCACAGGCACAAATAGGATTTAAACCTATGAACCACTTCAGTTATATGCTGGCTCTGAATATCACTCTTGGCTCATTGGCTGCACTGAATCAGAAGATAAGGTGGACATGATCAGCATCAATCATCTCATTGTGAAAATGCATTAGAGTCCTTCTTATCCGGCCCTATTGAAGTCTTCATCTGAGATCTTTGGAGCAGAACTCCTGTGAGATCTCACCGTTTCACGCCTGGTCCACACTTTCAAGTACCCTTGGCTGCAGCCACAAGACTGATGACCCATCATGTGTAGATCCCATGAACAAATTGTCCTCCACACCAACAATGGGAGTCGGGGACCACAAGAATCACATCTGGCTGTTCACCTGGTCATTGTTACCTGGGCACATGGGAGTTCCAGGATATCTCATAAGATAATAATACAAAAGTAAAGTTCTGGTGAAGGGAGGAGGAGAGGTGGGTTTACACCATCTTCAGCTTGTTAATCAATTGTGAGGTGAAGTAGAAAAGGGATGTTTGAAGGTGGATTCGGTATAAGTGCACCATCATCTTAGTTGGTCTTTGTGCTACTGCCGACCATAGTCTCAGAAGATGCATTATAACATGCACTAGCAGCCACGGATAGGCTGAGGTCAGTGACTTACCCTCAACCCTACTCATCCTTCAAACTCCCTTGTCCAGAGATGAGAAGGGTTGAGGGTGAGTAACTGAATGTAAACTCACCCCAACCTATCCATGGCCACTGGTGCATTTATCTTCTGCCCAATAGAAGGAAAAGTGTTGATAAGTATGTGGTATTGTATTTTGGTGATATGTTTGAAGAGCAACAAATGAGTGAGATCTGTGCATGGTGGGTGTAAGGTTTGGTGAAGACGTTTGCTTGTGAGATGGTGTAAGGCATGCAAAGATTAGGTCACATGCCAATTGATATAGATTGTTGCTCGGTGAGTGATGGGTGTACATTGCGCAGAGGCATGCACGATATTACACCCACCCCAGCCCCCTATCACCTTAAATTTTCCCCTCCTCCACCCACTCATCTGCCCATCACCCACACACTCCTCCCACTGGGCCCCCTTCCCCTACAGATCCCACATGCCCACCCCCCTCCCTTATTTGATTCCGTGCTCCACCTTCCTTTCCCATCCGATTCCATCATCTGCGGCCCTTTGTTGCCTCCACCTGTCACCTCCCAGCCTCTGTCGCTATTTCCACCCTTCCCTCCTCTGCCTGTCACACCCCCCCCCCTCACCTGTATCTACCTATCGCTTGCCAGCTCTTGCCCTCACCTCTTTATACTGGCTGTCTCCCCTCTAACTTTCAGTCCAGATGAAGGGTCTCGACCTGAAACATCATCTATCCATTCCCCTCCACAGATGCTGCCTAACCACTGAGTTCCTCCAGCTTCTTCTTTGTTGCATGAGGCGAATGTTTGGAAAGGCACCTCAAGGCATTGAAAAGAGACCACCAACACCACATCTGCAGAATCCTCCAGATTTACTGGAAGAACAAGCAAACAACCAATATCCACTCCCAGGCCAACATCCTCAGCAGTGAGGCCTTGGTAATACCCAGTTTGTTCTAGTGGGCAGGCCATGTCGCTTACATTTCTAGTACTGGATACCTGAAATGGACACTCTGGGCCAGATGGTCCAAGGAAAAGATTCAAGAATGTGCTCCACACCTCCTTGAAAAGAATGCAACATCGAAAACCACTGGGAATCCTGAGCCTATTACTGTTCATGGCAGAGAGGGAGCATTTGGGATGGCCTGTGCATCAGGACCCCGCAGAATCCCAACGTAAACAGTGGAAGGATTGCATGACCTCACAAACTCTCCACCTACATGCCCCATCAGGCACCTCCTGTCCCGTCAGTGGAAGAATCTGCACTTCCCGCACTGGCTTCATCCGTCACTTCAGATCCCTCAAAAACAGAAGCAATTCATCCTCTATCCCAAGGGACTGCCAAGGAAGAATACACTTGCATCTGACGAGCAGCACATATCCAACAGTGCGGCCCCACAGAAATAGGGAATGTGTCACCATATACTCTGCAATTAGCTGCTGATTCTCCACAGAACTACCAGTTAACTACCAGCCAGTTCTGGCCTGCTGAACTATAATTCAAACAACCTGTTCAGGCATTGAAGATCCCAAAATACTGTGGGGACTGCGGGGTTTCCCTAATGTTTCGGCCAATTCTTTTCTCAAATCCATTTGAACAGGATGTCTGTGATCAAAGCAGCATGAAATCTTGGAATCACACCAAGGTTACAGCAGGAGGCCATTCAGCCCATCATGATCATGCCAGTTCTTTACCAGAGAAAATCTCTTTTTCTACCCATTGGCCCTTTCTTTGATTTTTCTCCACCATACCTGACTCCCTCTTGAAGGGCACAATGGAACCTGCCTCTGCCACATCTTCAGGCAGAGCATTCTAAAGTCCAACCACACACTATTTAAAAAACGTTTTTACTGACATCACTCTTAATTCTCCTCCCATTTGTTTCATACCTGGAATCACAAGTTCTTGCCCCCTTCACCACGAGGAACAGTCACCACTATCCACTCTGTCTGGACCCTCACGGTCTTATAAGCTTCTACTAATTCTCCTCGAGCTTCTCCTCTCAAAAGTAAACAGACCCGACCCTCTCTAAATCTATCCTCGTAACTGTAGTCCATCATTCCAATAAATGCTTTCTGTTCTTTCTCTAACATCCTCACATCCTTCCTGCAATGCAGTGGCCAGTATTGAATACAACAACATCAATCAGTTTCTTCTGAAATGATTGTGATGGCTAGTGTGAAGCACGATCTCAACTTGACCTCCAGCTATGCGTACATTGAACAAATTTAATTTGAGTACTCCTGTTGGATCGGCAAGTGAAAACATCTGCTGATATTGGAGAACAGAAGGGAAAAAATAAAGATGCACATCAGCTTTCACAGCAGGCCAAATCAATCCAACTGGAGTCTACTGATTTGACAGATTGAATTACACTCCAATCTAATATGAAGCTAACTGTCCTTAAGTTCAATGCTCAGACAAAGGGAAGTATATCTCTATATTTAAAGTTAGTCCATCCTTTGTTCATATTTGAATAGATAGACATGAGTTCAGGGTTCAAACCTTTTTTTTGATGGGGTAAGTAACTAAGTTAGAACGCAAATCAGTTTAAATTGAACATTGAGCTAAATGTTCCTTCTTTTTTAATTTGTTTTTTTTTCCAATTGTTCTGGAAGATTCCTCTGTCTCGTATGACATGAAAGGATTCTGACAGAAGGCCACTTCCAAACACCATTATTCCTCAAACAGGCAGCTGGGCCCAAGCCGACTAACACAAAATTTCCAACCGGCCCAGAGGATATGGCAAAAATTAACTTGATCTGCCTTCTGTTTGGCAAAATTAAAATGGACTTACTATTGAGAGAACTGTAATTATGGAACTGAGCACTGCCCGATTACTTTGATAACTGATGGCATTCACCTTAGATTCTTAGATTTTGAATAAACTGGCTATGATCTGTTCAATTTGCCTTTTAGAAAACCAACTTTGACCTCCTGAAATGTTAACTCTATTTCCAAGGATGCTACCTGACTTGGAGAAAGCTTCCACTATTTTCTGTTCTTAGTGTTTACTTTAAGATTACTAGTTGATATTCTAAGATGTAAATCAAAACAGTGAAGTTTGCAGACATTGTAAGCCACTGAAATTTTGTTTTATTTTCATATGAGAATATCGAATGGTTAAATTACTGGACTAATAATCTTAAAACAAACACGAAGAATTCGGAGAATGCAAATTTAAATTATCAGAGCAATTGCGATGGAGACGAAGAGCTGGGAGAATGGACTGTCAGATGTGGGGTGGGAGGATGTATAGTCACAATAACTGCAGGAGCCTGTGAGCTTGTTATGACTGGCCTATCCCTTGAGATGGAGATGAAGGAGTCCAGAAAGGAAAGGAAGTGTCAGAAAAGGATCACCTGAAATTGGCAACAAAAGTGATGGAATTTTCAAATTCTGTGTCTGTGCAGAAAGCAGCGGTAATACATTTGTCAATGTACTGGAAAAAGAATTGAGGGAGTGGCTCCAAGAAGGACTGAAACAAGAACTGTTCCACATATCCCACGATCAAACAGATGTGGCTTGTGCCTGTGAGAGTGTCCTTGATCTAGAGAAAGTGAATGGAATTGAAGTTGTTTAATGTGAGGACAGTTCAGCCAGGTGAATGAGTATGCTGGTGGAGAGGAATTGGTTAGGCCTCTGTAATAGGAAGGAGCAGAGGGCCATCAAATCTTTTAGTTTCACTCAGAAGCAGGCCAACAAACCAGTTAAACCTTGACAAAGAATAAAAACTGCAATGAGTCAAGATTATCCATTATCCCTCTCCTAAGGGTAATGACAGATCACCATTAAATGCTGATCTCACAAATGAGCCTCACACCCAGGGGATGATTTGAATACATCCATAATGGCATTTAACGATTTTGCTCATTCTTAATCAACCATTTAGCAAGAATAAAGTCAATCTGACAAAGAAAAGAGCAAATGTGAATTTATATTAAAAATCAAAAAAAAATAACATCAAGTGCTAGAAATCTAAAAGCTGGAAACATTCAGCAACGTCTATGGACAGAGAACCAGTTAATGTTTCTGGTCCATGACCTTTGTCAGAACTGAGATGTTAACTCTTGTTCTCTTTCCACTGATGCCGCCTGACTTGTTGAATGACTCTAGTATTTTTATTTCTAAATTTATATTGCACCTTTTCACATCTCTTGGAAATATTCCAGAGAACATCATGCACAAATGTGTTTGTTTCAGAGCATGATTGCTGCCATTATGTAGATTAGTGTAGCAGTCAGTTTACACACATGAATAACCTATTAATAGTGGCATTCTTTATGGAAAGAAATTGACTTGCACACTGGGGGAGCTCCATTCTCCTTTCAGTGTCTTGGAATCTTCATCTACAGGATGGTTGAATCATGGACCAGCATCAAATCTGAAAGACTGCATTTTAAATAAAGTGTTGTATCAAAACTTCATTCATCAAATAATAAAAGATAATAGAGTTAAAAAAAATTGGAAATTTCAGTATCTTCCGGCTTTCTATTCTTTACGTTTATACTCACTCATTTATTGAACATCAATCTGGTCAGAATCCTTCCACATATTATGCTTATTAGCTTATAGGCGGTGAGATTTATAGAGAATCATCTTCTATAAAGGGAGATGAAAGTATTCCAGCTTCCAATAATCTACCATTTGAAAAATATGTCATCTAAGTCTCTCTTTCATTCTCCTGGGGATAGTCTTGAGTCAGCTGTTCCTTGCTGCAATTTCACCAGCGAGGGAAACAGTCTTACACTATTTACCATTTCATAAAGCTGCAGAAGGTTGAAAGTGTCTCTCAGATTCCCTTTTACCTTTCCTGCTTTGGGAAAAAATAAGGATATGTTTGAAGTGTTTCTTTGTAATCTATTCTTTCATTCCTGACATCTTTTTAGTGAATCTTCAAAGTGCTTGTTCCTTGTCGGTGAAAGGCATGTGTGATAATTGTCAGCATCTTGGAACTTGATTGACTTTACATTAACTAGTGCAAGATTGCAAGTAGTTTTCTCCTGGCAGATGTTTTTTTATGGGGAATATTTAAATTACAGGCATGTATTTGAAACAGGAAAAAAATGGTGGGGGATATTAAACCAAAATGCAGTTTTATTTTCATAAAATCTCATAACAAAATCCACCACTAAGGATGACTTGTAATATTATTTGTTGACTATTCTTTTTGTTTATTCTGCTCAAAAATGCCTTCCAGATTCAGCTCTTCCCCTCTGACATAATGTCAGCAGGGAATGAAATGATGCTGATACAATTGAACATTGTACCTCTGTGCCAGATAAGGTAAACCAAAGTTTTCATTCCTTTCGGAAAATGTGTTTGTGTGAACAACAACTAAACCCATGACTGGATTTGGTTGCAAAGTATTTTGTGGTCCACTATGAGGAATGGTGACAAGGAATGGTAGCAGTTAGCATAACACTATTACAATGTCAGCAACTCAGGTTCAATTCCAACCGCTGTCTGTTTGTACGTTCTCCCCGTGTCTGCATGGGTTTCCTTCAGGTGCTCTGGTTTCCTCCCACATTCCAAAGATGTACGGGTTAGGCAGTTGTGGGCATGCTATGTTGGCTCCAGAAGTGTGGCGACACTTGCGGGCTGCCCCCAGGACACTCAATACAGAAGATGCATTTCACTGTGTGTTTCGATGTATGTGTGACTAATAAAGATATCTTATCTGATCTTATCTCATATATACCCAGGTGGAATCAATAATTTGGAGGAAGAAAAGCAAATAGGGATGCAAGAGAGATGAAGGGATTCCTGTGGCACAAATGGATAAACTGTGAAATCATTGATAAACTGTGAAATCAAATCCAAGGAATTGAAACAATTCAAACATATTGTCTCAGAGATGCTTCATTGCCTAGAGAGGTAAAATCAGTGGTGTACACAATGAGTCGGACTTTGTGCAAATTCTACTGAACACAAGGCCTAAGGTATCTCATTCAAAGACCTTTTCTTATTTTCTCTGTCCTTGTGGAGCAGGCAGAGGGAAACAGAGAGGTGACAACTCCATGTCATGATATGCGGTGGTGGGGAGCAGCTGGTTGCAAAAGACAGATGATTGCAAGAATGGTACATAAGGTAGAGAAGGTTGTGGAGATCAGGGTTCAGTGTCGGGATGTTGGATATTTTGACCATCAGCTGCTGGAGGGGTGGGATATGTTTTTGGGGACTTTACTGGGATGATGGGGAATCATGGACCACCTGAGTGAGTCAAAGAAGATTGATATATCTGAAGTAGTTTGTCAGTGCCACCTCCACTGCCTGAGAACGGTTTAGGCAAACCTTCTTTAGCGAATGACATGCATGAAGATCTGTATCTTTGAGAGGGGCCTGTGTTACTTATGGGACATGCACAGCTGAAAGAAAATCATGTAAGTGGCATTCAGACATTCATTTCTCATTGTTTATTCTATTTCAGATGTGACCTCCCTCCCTGACTCCATCTGCCCTTCATTCTTAACCCCTCCTCAGTCCACCTCTGGCCCCGTCTCACCATTCCCCCTCTCCTTCTTATGCTGGCTATCTCCCTTCTCCATTCTCAGTCCTGATGCAAGGTTTCAGCCTGAAATGTTGATAGTTCCTTCTCCCTTCACAGATGCTGCTTGACCCACTGAGTTCCTCCAGCAGATTGTTGCTCCAGATTTCGACATCTGCCATTTCTTGTGTGACCTTCGGTTAGGATGTTACAGACAGATGGATCCACAAGGTAAAATCTCGATTTACTTCAACATTACTCCTCTGGTAGAAATTCAGTCAACACGCATCAACACAGTACTATGCAATAAAATTTCTAGGCCATTGTAGAACTTTTAGTTAATGCTTCAGCTTGGAATGGAGCAGGTCTTAACCACTGCAGAGTGGTTTCAATCTTCTGTCAGAAAGGCTGAGGGAAAGGATTTCTTTCCTCAAGGTCGAGAACTTCAAATTGCTTCAAATATTTGTTTAACATTCAGTGTCTTGTTTGTTAGTCAGTCAAGCAAACCAACCCAATTCATCTTTCTAGCTGCAATCAGTCAAAGTTGAGTTCCGTCTTACTCCCATGGTCAACCTGTTCTTATTCTAAGTCTCCTATCCTCACTCCTCTGATGGACCTCAAGATCATTTGGGGCTTGGCTTAGTACCAATATGTCAGGGAGTCACAGAGTCAATCAGCCTGGAAACATATCTTTTGACCCACCAATTCTGCTCTGACCACCAAGTTTCCATTCATACTAATCCCATTTTCTATTCTCCCCACATTCCCATAAACACCCACCGTATTCTACCACTCATCTACACCTGTAAAGTGGTCAGTTATCCTACTAATCTGCACATTTTGGGATGTGCAAAGAAACCAGAGCACCCAGAGGAAGCCCACATGGCCACAGGGAGAGCGTGCAAACTCCACACAGACAGCACTGAAGGTCAGAATTGAACCCAGGTCACTCAGAGTGTGAAGCAGCAGTTCTGCTAGCTGTACCTCATTTCCAAACACTTTGTTCTCTATTCATCTGCCTTTATTCTCAGCCAATCTACCACTTAGATTAATTTTTATGGTTTTAGTTCCAGTCATCTGTTTCCTCACATCATTTAGTTCATGACTTGGCATCAATGTGATATTGTCTCCCGTTAATTTGTTAGCTCATTGTCAGTGTTGTCTTAGTTCCAAGCAGTCTCCTCATTGACAATGTGCTCACAATTCCAGTCACTCTGTTCTCTTATTTTCAATCTGTTTTCAGACCTAATCCCATGTACTCTCCCACTTGTACTGTTTTCAGGCTGTCAGTCTCAGTCTGTCTGATCTTCCCACTTCAACAGTGGTATCTGACCCAGTCAGTTTTCCTCTCCCCTCAGCAGCGCACTCTAGGTTGCAGCCAATTTGTTCTGACAATGTTTGTAGCTCTCGGTGGAAGCCAGTTTGTCAATCTATCATCACACAATCTTGAACTCTAACTAACCTGGCCCATTCCCATCCACTAGCTCCCTCCCACTGAAGCCAGAGCTCGTGTAATGAAAAATTGCTCTGAAAGTCAGGAGGATGCACAAAATCATAGAAAACTTATTCCTACAGGTCTGACTCAAATGAAATCTTTTACCCTGATCAGAATTTCATAATAGTTATTTTTAAAGGTACCTGCGGAAGTTTCAGGAGTACTAATTTAAGATGGTGTGGTGTCTATCAGTGTTTGGCATGTTAGGCAGGAATTTTTTTTATTGTAACATAATACAGTTGATTCACTGCATTCTTTGGAAAAAGACTCACAGAACATCGAACATAGCACAGGAACAGGCCCTTCACCCACGATGTCTGTGCCAACTATGATGCAAATTAAACTAATCCCTTCTGCCTGCACATGATCCATATTCCTCCATTCCCTGAAAATTCATGTGACCATCTAAAAGTCTCTTGAATTCACGTGCCTATCAAAAAACATCTTGTCAATTGACCAAAAACCTTGTTGAAGTGCTGATGAGATCAAGAAGCAGATACCCTTGTTGAGCAGCAAAATTGGACTCTTAAAATTTTTATATAAGTAGTTTTCTACTTCTCATTCTGTGATAAAGTTGGTTGAAATGTTTATTTGCATTTTGTGCCATCATAGGAAAGGTTAACATGTACAGTAACGAATTTACTTTGGAGTATATTGGTTGTGAGTTACATTTCCTGATCAATAAAGTATTTAGTTATTAGTCTTTGAAATTTTCATCATCAAGTTTTAACTTCCCTGTGAAGTTCTTTAGGATATTTAATTATGTAATTGTCTAATAGAGTCTGCATCAGGGTTAGGAATACAAGAACCATTTAGAGATGATAAATAAGCAATTAAGTGACTGGGACTGAATTTTTCAACAAACTTTGCATTCTTCACTAACTGCACTTTTTCTCCAATGTTTCAACCCTGCTTTTATTACTCTGTTTACTCAGTAAGTTGACTCTGTTTCCTTGTGAACTTTTTCTCTTCCACTTTCCTGATGGAATTTACTCCTTATTGGTTGCCTTCTGCAAGTGCAGTCTATCTCCATGACTCAAACAATCATTGAGTTAATGATAACTTGAGGTATCACAACATAACCAGTTTCTGTCACCACTTGACATTTGTGTAAGTTCATTACCTTTGGGAAATGGTGGCTGGTGACCAAAAATCTTTGACAAGGTTTTCCTTCATCAACCAGACAACTGTTGTGTTTCACCTATTCTGTCCTGAAAGTCATGTTCTTTAATGCAAACCAAAGATTAAACATAAATATTAAATATGGAAGTATTTTGGTATACAGTACAAGGCCCAGCGAATCACTGGAGAAACCAATGAACCAAAAGAAGAGGAAGGCACCATCTCTTATTAAACAAGCCCTGAAAATGATATATTTCCAAGATCCGGAGTACTCCAATAATCACAATGTATCATTGCATATTTCTATAATTATTTCTTTTTCATTGTTTTAATAGACTTGTTTACAGGATGAGGGGAATGCAGAGAAAGCCAGCATTTATTGTCCATTTACAATAATCTTATTTATACATTTACAGAGTGTGAGCATCACTAGAAAGGTGGATAGTTCTTGCCCAACCTTAACTGTCTTTAAGAAGACAGTGGGGACCTACATTCTTGAATTAATGAAGTCCTGCTGTAAGTACTCCCACATTGTTATTCAATAAGTAGAACAAGGGCTTGGGCCCAGCAGTGATGAAGGAACAGCAATATATTTCCAAGCCAAGATGGTGATATCTCTTGCTTTTATGCTCCTTGGTGGAAGAGGTCACCAGTTTGTAAGGTACCGTTGGAGTATTCTCCTCAGCAAGTAACTGCAGTGCATTTTGTAGGTGGCACACACTTCAGCCAAAGACAGCTAGTGGCAGATGGAATGAACATTCAGGTTAGTAGTTTGGTCGCCAATTATATGGGCTGATTTGTCAAACTCTTTGAGCGTTAGTGGAGCTGCATCATAATCCTGACTTGTGCTTTGTAGATGGAGGAAAGGTTTTAGACTGTCAGGTGTGCCATAAAATTTCCAGCTTGTACCCAATCTTGTAATCAAAGTGTTTATGTGGGTGGCACACTTAAGTTTCTGTTAACAATAACTCTCCAATATAGTGATGGTGGGAAACTCAGCAATAGAAATCTCATTGAAAGTCAAGGGTACGTGGTTAGGCTGTCTCTTATTGAGGATGGTTCTTTGACTTGGTGTCAGGAAATGTGGGTGCTACTTGCCACTTAGTAGCCCAGGCCTGATTATTGTATAGGTCTTTCTGCATGGACAGTGTCATTTTCTGAAGCTGCAAATGAAATTCAACTGTGTACAATTCCCCACCCAGATCATATGAGAGAGCTAAGGTCAAGATCATATGAAAGAGGTGGTTGTTGAAGCTGGTTCAGCCAAGGACAACATCCAGAGGGACTCCCGAGATGATTGACCTCCAGTAACCACAACTAACTTACTTTGTGTGAGGTATGGCTCAAGCCAGTGGAGCATTTTCCCTTTAATTCCTATTGACCTGTTTGAATAGGAGTCTTGAAGCTACATTCCATTAAATGCTGCCTTGAGGTCATGGCCAGTCACTCTCACCTCACCCTTGGAATACAGGCTTTTTTGTTCATGTTTGTACTCAGTCTGCATTGAAGTCTGGAACCCAGTGTTACTGGCAAAGACAAAAGCATCAGTGCGCAGGTTATTAGTGACAGCTGACAACTCTTTCATCACTTACTTGATAATTGAGAGTAGACTGATGAAAAAGGTAAATAGAATTTACAGTCAATATTCATACACATGTTTAGCACTAATAGCCAAAGATGACTTTCTCCCCTTTTTGTCTAACTCATTGTTATCCAAAGCCTTAAATTGCTCCTTTAACATTTAACACTTATTCATTATTTATCTTAAATTACAAGTATAATTGAGGGTTGTTTCATTCTTAAGATTGTGTAAAGATCTTGAAAGATTAATGTAAATAATGTTGCATTACCATTACTTAAAAATAGAAAATCAGAGATAAAGACAGATTGTGACTCCAGTAAAAAGGAAAAGTAAGTAAGACTATTGGGTTGTGTCTCCTGAAGTATCTCTTCTGCATGATTTTCTGGATTCAGCTGGTCAAATTAGCTGAAAATAGAAGATCTGTAAAATGGCTGAGGTCAGTGGGCAGAAACATGATAAATGTTAGGCTTTGCACAACAAGTCAGAAGAATATAAGGTGTAATCATACTTCAAATGGAATTGAATTACTGCAGGAAGACTTAGAAAGTAAACTGGCAGAATTATTAGACATGTCAATTTTAATGTCCAAACAGTATGATGGACTGATCGTAAAAACTAATAGAATGCTGGCATGCATGGAATTTAAGTTTTCAATATAAATCAAAGGCTATGGTGGAGTGAGTTTACTGAAGGCATGATCCTGAATAGGTGGAGTTGCCTTTTCACACCACCAACATTTCAGATACTTACATGTTTCAGTCAAGTAAAAAAAGGCACAATATTGAGATATCGCTTGGGAATTGACAGTCTGGCAAAACCTCTAATATTATGCCCTCACAGTACAGGCTGCCAATTCAAACACTAACATAATAGCTTTAAAGCATTTCACACCAGAATTTTACCTGCTCAGAATTTAAAATGTAAACGTTTACGTGCACCAGGACAAGATAGGGCATTTCTTGTACATTTGGCAACCCAATCTGCCTCTTCCATCTGTTTTTCCCTGATCAAGCTCCCGTCGATCTCCAGTTTGCTCAATCACAAATCAATTCAATCCCTCATCAAAAGCTTCAAATGAACCTTTGCTTACATTACATGAAGGCAGCCCATTACAGAAGCTGACAACTTAAAAGGTTGTGGTTATTTATCAAGTGTAGTTTGGCTCCTGGCTCTTTGGGCTTATAATCGTGTCTCTGGTTCTTCCATCCAGTTTTGTTTAAAAGACTTTTCTATGTGTGCAATATTGATTCCTTTCAGCAGTGCGAATAAACAGATCATGTTGCCTCCTTCTCTAGTCACAGTAGCTAAAAATATGGAGTCATTCTAGGTTTGTATTAATTTTACTACCTCTGCACCATCTTCATGTAAGTTCATACCTTGCTTTATAAGTAATAGTACCTATCCCTTCTAGCAATAATTAGAACTCTAATAAATATGCTGATAGAGTCATACAGTACAGAAATAGACCTTCAACACTTTGAGTCCGTGCCGACCATCAAGAACCTAATACGCTGATCCTACTCTAATCCCATTTTGTTTTCCCCATACTACCATCAACTCCCCTCAGATTCTACCACTCAATGCCAGCAATTTACAGTGGCCAATTCACTGCCAACCCACATATCCTTGGGGTTTGGAAGGAAACTGAAGCACCCAGAGGAAGACCACATAGTCACATGAAAAATGTGCAAACTCCACACAGATAGCACCAGAGGTCAGGATTGAACCTGGGTCATTGGAGCTGAAAGGCATCAACTCTAATAGCTGAACCATTGCATCGCCCGAACTCTTACAATGAAAAACATATCGAAGGTGCAAATTTGGCTGCATAGCAGGTGTAGTTTTGGGTACTGCTGCTGTCAAAGTTAGGAATAACATCAACATGTGCAAGACTCTCATACTACAATATCCAGCATAGGCAGATTTTAATAACAAAGCGCAGCACCATTTGATACTAGCCTTGCCAAATTGCACCTTGACAACGCAGCTAATGTCATTGCAGGGACCCAATGCCACCTCCCATGCTATTTAAAGACATCATTCACTATTTAGAACCATAGAACCATAGAACACTACAGCACAGAAAAACAGGCTATTCAGTCCTTCTAGTGTGTGCTGAAATGTTATTCCGCTAGTCCCATTTACCTTCACTCAGTCCATAACCCTCCAGGCCTCTCCTGTCCATGTATCTATCCAATTTATTCTTAAAACTCAAGAGTGAGCCTGCATTTACTACATCAGATGGCAGCCCATTCCATACTCTCACCACTCTTTGAGTGAAGAAGTTCCCCCTAATGTTCCCGCTAAACCTTTCCCCTTTCACCCTAAAGCCATGTCCTCTCGTACTTATCTCTCCTAATCTAGGTGGAAAGAGCCTATTCACATTAACTCTGTCTATACCCCACATAATCCAAAGAATAAAGTCCTAACCTATTTGTAGGTTAACTGCTGACTAACTTACAGAATCTTGGTTGGAATAAGTTATGTTTGGCGCTTCCAGCCCTCTCTGCAGTTTGTGAATTCTGCAGGGAGTGACATGGCGGAATCAAGAATTGCATGTCTTCAAGGCTTCAAGCATATTTATTACCATGATATGGAAAATGAGGTGAGGATGCAGAGAGCAGGAAAAAGTTCCAGAGAATGGAAAAAGAGAGGGGAAAAAAGCTCTCATTTATAGAATATTCATGGAACAATTGTCCTACATCAAGATCTTGGGCAGCAAAGCAAGAGGCAAGTAGGTGGCAAGAAGAAAGGGGTGGCACAGTGGTACAAGGCTGCTGCCTTACAGTTCCAGTAATCCAGGTTCGATCCTGAGCTCCGATGCTGTATGTGTGGAGTTTGTATGTTTGCTCTGCATGTGGTTCCTCCGGGTGCTCCAGTTTCCTCCCACATCCCAAAGACGTGCAAGTTGATCGGTTAATTGGCCACTATAAATTGTCCTTAATGTATGGGTGAGTGATACAATCTGGAGGGAGTTGATGGGAATATGGGGAGGATAAAATAAGATTGTGTACAATTAGTATAAATGGTCAGTTCTGTCTCATTGGGCTAAAGGACCTGTTTCCATGCTGTATAACTCCACGACTCTTAAGATCGAGACTAATATATAAAGTGTTGTAAAAATGTGTCGAGGGAGATTAGCAAGTCTTTGCCTCTCTGACGGGCAACTCTAGGCATGAAAGTCCAAATGGAAACATACTGAATTCAACAACTGCAAAGCAGAGCACAACTGGAACTGTTTATTTCAGTGACTGTGGCTATCAACTTTAATACTCCTGATTCTTTCCTCTCCAGAGTGAAGAATATGTGCGACATTTTGCTGTTTGCTTCACACTGTCGCATTTGGGACATTGCAGGCACTCTCACCTCCAGGAGGGTGGAATTCATTTCATTTCGCTTGGGTGTGTAGCAGCAGGCATTGTTGCTTTGCAAGGATTACACACTTTCTACTGGTGCAGGGTATCATTGTTTGCACCCTCCTTCAAGCTGCCCTGTCAACAGCATTGGCAGAACTTGCGTACAGCTCCAAATCTCTGAAGAACTGGGTCAGTGCGGTAGCACAGCGGTACACAAGAACACAATAAAATAAGAAGAGTCGGCCACCTGGCCTTTCAAGCCTGCCCCATGATTCAATATAATTATGGCTGCTCTAGACTGGAGTCTCTTCCAGCAAGCTGTAAAGACCTCTGAAATAACGTTCACCAACTGTCACAGTCACACAGTCTGGGTGTAATCAGCACAACATTTTGAACTGGTGCTGGACACTCACAGAGTCTGGTGTTGTGCTGATGCGCTGTGTCAATCAACATGGTTATTGCTGGTTGGTGGCTGAATCCATGATTATGAAGGTGTGGCATACATTTTTAAGTGAATATCAATTTAAGCATTCTCAACTGCTGCTTTTGCTGTGATGCAAGTTTCAGTATTGCGTGACATTAACTCCTGATGCATAACGTCTACTACACCCCACTGATCTCCTCTTCTCCTTCAATCTGCGTGCATTGTGCCTATCTTTATTCACAGGGATGGAATGGGCAGGCTGAACCATAGAACCATAGAACCATAGAACCATACAGCACAAAACAGGCCCTTCGGCCCACCATGTTGTGCCGTCCATCAGACCACCCTCACACTACCTAACCCCTTCCTCCCGCATATCCCTCTATCTCACATTCCTCCATATGCCTATCCAACAAGCTCTTGAACCTGTTCAATGTATCTGCCTCCACCACCACCCCAGGCAGTGCATTCCATGCACCAACCACTCTCTCGGTGAAAAACCTCCCTCTGCCATCTCCCCTGAACCTCCCACCCACAACCTTAAAGCCATGACCTCTCGTCTTGAGCATTGGTGCCCTGGGAAGGAGGCACTGACTTGTCTACTCTACCTATTCCTCTCAATATTTTATATACCTCTATCATGTCTCCTCTCATCCTCCTCCTTTCCAGTGAATAAAGCCCTAGCACCTTAAGCCTCTCCTCATATTCAATACTCTCCAATCCAGGCAGCATCCTGGTAAATCTCCTCTGCACCCTCTCCAATGCCTCCACATCCTTCCTATAATGAGGCGACCAGAACTGAACACAATACTCTAAGTGTGGCCTAACTAGAGTTTTGTAAAGCTGCATCATCACCTCGCGGCTCTTAAACTCAATCCCGCGACTTATGAAAGCCAACATCCCATTGGCCTTCTTAACTGCTCTTTCCACCTGTGAGGCAACTTTCAATGAACTGTGAATATGAACCCCCAGATCCCTCTGCTCCTCCACACTGCCAAGTACCTTGCCATTCACCCAGTACTCTGCCCTGGAGTTTGTCCTTCCAAAGTGTACCACCTCACACTTCTCCGGATTGAACTCCATCTGCCACTTGTCAGCCCAGCTCTGCATCCTATCAATATCCCTCTGTAAGCTCCGACAGCCCTCCACACTATCCACAACACCGCCTAGCTTAGTGTCGTCTGCAAACTTACTAACCCAGCCCTCCACCCCCTCATCTAAGTCATCTATAAATATCACAAAAAGTAGAGGTCCCAGAACCGATCCCTGCGGGACACCACTAGTCACTGCCTTCCAATCCGAGGGCACTCCTTCCACCACAACCCTCTGCTTTCTACATGCAAGCCAATTCCTAATCCACACAGCCAAGCTTCCTTGAATCCCTTGGCCTCTGACCTTCTGAAGAAGCCTACCAGGAGGAACCTTATCAAATGCCTTACTAAAATCCATGTAAACCACATCCACCGCACTGCCCTCATCAATCTTCCTAGTCACCTCCTCAAAGAACTCTATCAGGCTTGTGAGGCAAGATCTTCCCTTCACAAAGCCATGCTGGCTGTCCCTAATCAGTCCATGATTCTTAAGGTGTTCATAAATCCTATCCCTTGGAATCCTTTCTAACAGCTTACCCACCACAGACGTGAGACTCACCGGTCTATAATTCCCTGGCCTATCCCTATTACCTTTTTTGAACAAGGGGACCACATTCGCAACCCTCCAATCCTCCGGCACCACCCCCGTAGACAACGAGGACTCAAAGATCCTTACCAGCGGTTCAGCAATCTCCTCCTTAGCCTCTCGAAGCTGCCTGAGGAAAATCCCGTCGGGCCCCGGAGATTTATCTGTCATAATATTATTTAACAACTTCAACACATCCTCCCTCTTGATATCAACAACCCCGAGAACATTACCTGTACCAGCACTCCCTTCCGCATCATCAAGACCCCTCTCCCTGGTGAATACCGAAGAGAAGTACTCATTGAGAACTTCTCCCACTTCCGCCGCCTCCAGGCAAATTCTCCCACCTTTGTGCTTAATCGGACCTACCTTCACCCTAGCCATCCTCCTACCCTTCACGTACTTGAAAAAGGCCTTGGGATTTTCCTTAACCCTACTAGCCAAAGCCTTTTCATGTCCCCTTCTAGCTCTCCTCAGCCCTTTCTTAAGTTCCTTCCTCGCTACCCTATATTCTTCACGGGCCCTGTCTGAACCTTGCTGCTTATACCTCACGTATGCTACCTTCTTCTCCCTAACAAGTCGTTCCACCTCTCTCGTCACCCACAGTTCCCTCACCCTGCCATTCCTTCTCTGCCTCACCGGGACATATTTATCCCTAACATCCTGCATAAGATCCCTGAACATCAACCACATCTCCATGGTACATTTTCCTTCAAAAAGGACATCACAATTTACACTCCCAAGTTCTCTCCTTATAGCCTCGTAGTTAGCCCTTCCCCAATTGAAAAACCTCTTGTCCTCTCTGCACCTGTCCCTGTCCATGACAATTTTAAAGGTTTTGGGGCAATGGTCACTGTCCCCCAAATGCTCACCCACCAATAGATCCTTCACCTGTCCCGGTTTTTCCTAAAACTAGATCTAACGTGGCATTCCCTCTAGTCGGCCTGTCAATATACTGCATCAGGAATCCCTCCTGGACACAGTTAACAAATTCCGTCCCATCTAAACCTTTGGCACTAAGCAGGTTCCAGTCTATATTTGGGAAGTTGAAGTCTCCCATTATAACAACCCTGTTATTTCTGCTTCTCTCCAAACACTGCCTGCCAATCTGCTCCTCTATATCTCTACTGCTACTGGGGGGCCTATAGAATACTCCTAGTAGAGTAACTGCTCCTTTCTTGTTCCTTAATTCCACCCATACGGTTTTCTAGAGATGATCCTTCTACAACATCCATCTTTTCCACAGCCATAACAATGTCCCTGACCAGTACCGCCACCCCTCCCCCTCTTCTCCCCCCTTCCCTATCCCTCTTAAAACACCGAAAACCAGGAATATTCAATATCCACTCCTCTCCTGACGTCAGCCACGTCTCAGTAATAGCCACGATATCATAGTCCCCCATACTTTTGAACACAGACAAAAACTGTAGAACAACATTAAGCTCCTTCTCCTGCATAGCAGAGAATTTAGTGGATGGCCTGGAGTGGGCAGGATACTTTGGGGATCACCCTGAGTAATTCAGAGGTTGATGAGGTCTGGTAAGCAGTGAGGAGTGTTAGGAGAGGTGGTGGAGAACTGGCAACCAAAATGAAGTGTTACTTGAGGGGCCTTGGGGGAAGCAATTTTACTCCTCCACCCACAGTGAGTGCAGTGAAAGGCATATACTCCAGAACCAGCTGCTTCCATCTCCAATTCACAGCCAGATTCTCCAAACCATGGAAAACTTGTACAGGAGCAGTAAATAGTGCTTCCAACTGCACTGTGATTTAAATGTATTAATAAAGTGTTTCATAGCTCTGCAGTCAACACTTGCTTTTCTCCTCTCTGAACAGATGGATTCAGTTCCACAGATGCTGGGATCCCCTGAGGCCTCACCTAAATGAGTGACCATGCACTGAGCATTGGCAGACTATTCAATCACAGGGCTTAACACTTGAGGCAGAAGTATGCATTCAATGCACACAAGGAACTACAAACAAAAGTCACTAGGATAGTATTAAAAGAGAAAATTGTCCATTACTTTTTGCAGTTTTGGACATAAGGCGGCCATTCAGCCCACGAACTCATGCTGGATTTATGAGTGAACCTGATTGTTCTTTAAAATACCCAATTCTTTCTGGATGATTGACGTTGGTTCTTTTTAATCCAAATTTATCAAATTACTTGAATTCAAATTGCACAGCTGCTGTAGAGAGACTCTAAAGCATGAGCCCAGTTTAACAATCTAGGTCTCTAGATACCAATTCAATAATTTTACCACTGTGCTATAGTACCCTGATTACACAACCTTATGCACAAGCTTCTTATGTGCAAATCAGCCATCTCATCTCCTGCTGTACAACAGTGACTAATCTTCAATGACTAAACTTCACCCAAAGCCCCTCAAATAAGCCTTCATTTTGATTAGCAACTGTCCACCACCTCTCCTAACATCCACCAGCTCTTACTCTCTCCCCTACTTACCGGAGCTCGTCAACCTTTGAGTTACCAAGGATAATCCCCAAAGGATCCTACCCATCCAGGCTGCCCATTAGATCATCTGCTGATTTCATTGGATGCAAAGGACTTTAAGATCTCATCGCGGTTTGAGAGTTTCATTGTGGGGTGCAAGCCTTTGGACATTGTAGTCCTGCCACCAACTATTGAATCTTATCTATTCCCAATTATGTGCAGTTCCACAGTGCATGATAAATCTGTGACAAATAACTTGTTGATTTCATTCTCTTTGAGTGTGCCCCTGCAAAAAAAAGAACCAAATATTTCACTTCTAATTGCAAACATTGTGAAATAGAATATGTTTTCTGGGCTTTAGACTGATTGACATCGCTAACAAGGAAAAACTTTAACTTCAAGCAGCAGTTACATTGCAGGTGGTCCCTTGAAGACTAAAATCTTTAAGGTAAGTAAAATTAAAATCCTGGATGAGTTCACCATCAGGATAATGAGCTGCATGTCACAGCAGGCATTCGCAGAGTCTGCTTAAAGAATTTATGAGTTGTTGTAATGGAGACACAGGAGACTGCAGATGCTGGAATCTGGAGCAACACACAATCTGCTGGAGGAACTTAGTGGGTCAGGCAGCATCTGTGGGAGGAAAAGAATTATCAATGTTTTGGGTTGAATCCCTTCATTAGGACCCAAAACATTTACTAGTCCTCACTGGTTGACCCACTGATTTCCTCCAACATTTGGTGGGTTGTTGTAATATTGCTTTCCCGCGATGAATCTTCAGAACAGAATGGATTATGTTAGATGAGCTTCTCAGAAGGATTTTAGTTCAAATTTGGCACCTGATTGAAGGTGGTAGAGATCTGGGTTGGGTGCGGGGTCTGGACTTTTTGTGTGGGGGTGGTGGTAGAAGTGGGATGGAGAAACTATTGGCTGGAAGTTCAAGTCCACCCAGCAGCACAGACACCATTTAGTAGCAGCTGTGCTTTCCACTCCACTTCCACAGTTCAGTTGCATTCACCTCAAATTCTGAAGCAAAGTCCAATGTACTGAGTCTTTGACAATGCATTTTGTTGGAGGTAAGTACTTAGGGGAAGAACTAACTTGCTCTAACTTACTCATCGTGGCCATATAGTCTTGATATGTTGAACTGGACACAGGGATCTTTCTGTCGGGGAACTGTGTATTCACCTGCTAGCTTTGGGCCTTTTACCTGAGCAGAAGAATTGTGACCCCACCCAGGTCTCTACCACCGTCACAACAAGTGAAGTGAGGTCATCATTCCTAAGCCTCTTTTCTACATAATGACAGTGCAAAATGTATTGTTCAATATATTGAAGCAGTTATTATAATGAAGGGGAATAAATCCTGCCAGGTGTCCATATTAATGTAGCAGAGTAATGAAAGAAAACAGTTATCTTGTGTACAACGCTGGTATTCCCAGTAATCTAGGGTGATACTCCAATGTAGTACTGGGGGAATACCATACTGTTTGAGGTGCCATCTTTCAGATGAGTTAGAATCTAAATAAAATCCATTTGGCTTGTGACGTAGAGATAACAAATTCCGTTACACTAGTTCAAGGAAGAGCAGGGGAATTCTTCCTGTGAGTACAGCCAATCTTGATCAGTCAACCAGCTGGACTAAGGTAGATTATTTAGTTATTGTCCCGTTTCTGTTAGTGGGATGTTAATGTGCAGGAAGTGACTGGCATGTTACAAGAGCAACAAAGCCTCAAAGGTACTGCAATAGGTCTTGAAATCATGGAAGTCCCTCAATGCATCCTAATTATAGTTTTCCTTTTCCTTTCTCTCTCATTCAAACCAAGGACTGGAATGGTGACAATTGCTAACACAGCACCTCTGATAGTATATGTTTATTTGTTATCTCCTGGTGAAAATTCTATATCTGACACATGCATCACCATATACCTGCACACACAAGAAAATGTCATTCCCATTACTTATTGCTATTAGGGTTGCAGTAGCAACTACTATAACTGTAGGAAATAACTGGCACAAAAATGTTACAAAAAAATGAAAAAGCTCACATCCCTGAAACAAACTAATGCCTTATGTAAAATTCAATCAAATGTTTTTCTTTCTGTGAAAAGTAAGTTTGTAAATGTATCCTTGTGAAAATAACCTCTCCTTAAAAATCCACCTTGAATAAATCAGGTTATGTAGTGCACTCACTATATCGGCAAACTCAACTCAGGAAGACCAGACTGAAATTCAAACACAGACCCTTTCCATAATTTGTATGCATCCACTGAGATTTCTATGGCTGAAATTTATTTGGACACAAATGTAGTATCTCAGTCACACAACCTGATATAAAGATCTCCTCTTCTGGTTAACGATACAGAAAAGGGACAAAAGAGTGATGTCAGTACTTAGATTTTAGTAAGATAACTTGTAGGTAGGCAATCACCCCACAAACTAGAAGGAAGTGAATTGAAGGTTGTCTTTGGAATAGTAGATACATGGTTTCAATGAGAGGAGAGTATGCTGAATGGAGGAGAGTGATGAAGCTTGACGTTGGTACTGCCAGACTTCATCTGTTGAACTGGAAGGTGGCTCAAGAAGCTTCATCTCAAAGTTCATTGTTCTAAGATTAGTTAACGTCGTGGAAGATGGGGGGAAATTCAGAGTGGATAGGGATATTGAAGAGTTCTAATAGTTTTCAAAAGCAATTTTAAGTGTGCATTAACACCAATTATGCTCTTAGTCTGTGCCAAAATCCATACAATTAGTGGGAAAATTTGGTGGTTGTGCTGGGAAGTCTTGTATAAACATTAAACCAGTGCCTGGATGCAAAGAATAGCTCTTAGATTGTTGGATACATAGCACAGATGGGTGACATCTGGATTATATCACAATGGAAATGTAATGTGTAAAACAAAGCAATCAAAAAGTCCCACTAGAAATTCTGTGTACAACTTTGGAGCACATATAACAGACAGAATGAAAGAGAGGTACAAAACATACAGAGAAAATCTGCAAAGATAGTAATAAGCCGGGTGGAGAATAAATAACTAAGTGTCAATAATAGGCTGAAAACAGGCATGAAAAAGACAGCAACAATTGAAATGCAAGGAAGACAGAGATTGAACTGAAACAGTGGCTATGGCAGTTAAACGAGAAAAGGTAATGTGCAAGTGAACTCTGCCACCTGTCAATTAAGGGTTTTGTAAAAACATGATCATTGTTATGAAAGTCAAAAAACCTGCAGATGCTGGAAATCTGAAATAAAACCAGAAAATGCTGGAAAAACTCAGCAGATCAGCCAACATCTGTGGAAAGAGAAACAGTTAATGTTTTAGGTCCATGACCATTCATCAGAACTGAGAAATAGAGAAACATTCTATCTGCCTTTCACCTCTCCCCTAATGGTTCCCTTATGAACTTCCTCACTTATCAGAGTCCAGCACTGGGAGCCTTTGTGTTCCTGCTTATCTCCCTCCAGCAGCGGTTTCCACCTTCACCCTCCCTCCCCCAGGCTCATCTTCTATTTTTGTTTGCCTCCAACTATCATCGCCCGACTTCTGTCTCCTAACTCCACCCCTCCCCCTTCCCTATCTGGCTTAATTTGCCCATCATTCAACCCTTCAGTCCACCAATCACCTCTGTCCTCTGTCTCGCCACTCCCCTCTCCACTTTATACTTACTATCTTCCTTCTCCATTCCTTGTCCTGATGCAGTGTTTCAACCTGAAACATTGACAACTCATTTCCTCCCATAGATGCTGCTGGACCCATTGAGTTCCTGCAGCAGATTGTTTGTTGCTTAGGATTCCAGCATCTACAGTCTCTTGCGTCTCAATAAAGAAACATGTCAGTTGAGGTAGTAGAGAAAAGTGGGTGGGGGGGGGAGGGAGGGGTGGGGCCAAGTGGTGGAACAAAGGGAATTTCCTGATAGGATGAAAATATGTGATCATTAAAGGGCAGTCAAACTCCTTGGTGTAATGTTTTGCTAATATTGTAAAGTCTGGCCTCCTGGATTATACAAATAAAAGAAGAAGGTGAGAAGGGGACAATAAACAGGAAAAAAGAAAGAATGAGTTATCCATTGATGGAGAATTCGATATTGAGTCCTGCAGGCTGCAATGTGCCAGAGAAAAAATGAGGCGATTTTCCTTGAGGACATGCTTACTGACCCGCAGAGTTTTTCCAGCATTTTCTGATTTTATTTATAATCTTTTGTCTGCCAGATAGATAATCTGAATAAAAGTTAAAGATTTTCTTATCCCAATGTCCCTTGTGTTGCCAAGTCCAAGAGTTAATGTACCCCACTGGTAATTGGCAATGAATTAATTTTATTCCACATGTGGACATAATCGAATGTGATGAACACAACAGACAAATGAATGAAATTGAATCTGTCATCTTTGGCTAAGAGGCAGCAAAGAATTAGTGCAGGAAATGTAATTGCTTTTCTGTAAATTGCTATGACTGCAAAAGGCATCAGTTTATTCAAGTTGTAAATATATTATACCCCAGCTGTGAAGGTCAAATTGTTTGAAAGATTAACAAGGTAGAATTTTGAAGCTTCTCCACATCAGTACCATCAGCACCAGAGGCTGGAGATCCACTGTCTTTTCTCATTCTCTCTAATGTAGTTCAATATTTGATTACGTTTCTTATCTTACATAAAATATTTTGTTGTTTTCTTTGAGATAGGGGAGGCTTCAGGAGAGGTCTGTGGGGTGGGTGGAGTGTTGAAGGAGGGTGGAGATGAGGAAGGGTAGGGAGGGGACAGTGGAATTGGGGAGGACTGCAAGAAGGTGAAGATGGGGAAGGGTGGGGGAGGGTTGAAATGGGAAGGGATGGGGCAGGGTGCAGATAGAGAGGGCTGAAGAATGGTGCAGATAAGGAGGAATGGGGATGCTGAAGATCGAGAGGACTGAGGGAGGGTGGAGATGGGGAGGTGGGGGGAGGCCAGATATTAGGTCTGCAGGAGGTACAGCACTTTGCAAATTCCTCTGGTAGGCTGGATAACTCATCATGCTCCAGTACAAGGATCTTCACTGAAATAACACAGTTCAAATTATAAGATGTTGCACGTTGTTCATGGTTAATCAATCTTTGTCAATGCCAGTATTTGCACATGCTGGGCTTCACAAGACATGGCTGTGCATCCTGCTAATCAGCAGACCAACTGTGCCATCAACACCGCTTGGAGTTCTGATCACAAGCACCATTCACTGCTGCAAGGGCCAGGAGGTACTGCTGGCTTACTGAACTCTATAGGGGGTTTGCTGATGCAGTGAGATTATGGATGGCACCTGTGGGAGTTCAAACAATTTCTAATTAGAAAAAGTTTTAAGTGTTGCACTATAGGCTCTGGAAGAACTCAACGGGTCAGGTAGCATCTACCGAGGGAAATGGACAGTCAACATTTTGGGTCGAGACTCTTCAGCTGGCAGATACTATGGAATTGACTGCCCAATAACATTGAATTTCAGTACATGTGCTATCATACCGATAGTTTAGCACATAGAGCCAAGGTACATTTCTAATCCGATCTGTACCTAGACATGTATTTAAATCATGCTGAACAGAAGTCCCTGGTTTCTAAAACAAATTCATTTTGTCTTCATTCACTAATTATGTTATGACTTGTTCACACTCAACAATGCAACCAGCAGCTTACCAAGTTAATAATTGTTTTAATATTGCGATTTGGGTAAGGCTTTTGAACAGATAATAAAGTTCTACAATCAAACCCAATCATAATACAAATCAGCTTGCATTTATATAGCTCATTATCTCACCTCTTAGAAATGCTTGAAGATATTTCATATAAAATTTTGAAGTGTAATTAATGTTAAATGAGCATGCTAATTAAATGAAGAATATAACATTGCTTGAAAAGAACTATGCCCTAACAAAAATTGCATAAGATTCTGGTGTCTGAATATTAAAGGTAAGTGGCTCTGCTATTACTTTATGCAAATGACACAATAACTTTAGACGAGGAACAAATGTGTAGTTACACAAGTATGAAGATGTTGCTGTGTGAAGGTAATGCTCTGTAGTGCTCTGGTTTCATCACTGAAATGGATAAATTATCACAAGGTTCACGTATTTACATGGTAGATCCAAAACCACATCCTAGAGACATGTTTGGAACAAGATTATCAAAGTAAAACTCTGTTATCTGGTCAATCAGGACTTTGGTCATGCAGATTTTCTGCACTATAGGATATTATTATTATTAATATTCCGACACCTTTTTAATTCACTTTTTTTGAAAGATGTTACCCAGTAACAGTTTAGTAAGTCAGGTAAGTTCAAAAGAAGCATGGAAAGAGAACAAGGTGAATTCAAATGGAGCATGAGTACACTGGCCTCAGTAAATGGAGGAGATTACGTGAACCAGGACTCCAGTGAGTGCAAGGGAATGTGGGAACCAGGATCCCAGTGAGTGAACCGAGAGCAGGAGAACTGGAGCCCTGGCAAGTGAATGAGGAGCACAGGAGCCAGGGCCCAAGCAGATGGAAGGGACCAAGGCTACCAGGGCCCTGGTGAGTGAAAGGGAACGAGAGAAACACGGCCCCGGTGAGTGAACGGGGAATGCTGCAAAGTTCATTTGATGAGCCAGATAGAGATCCATTGGGATTTCTGAATGGTTGGATAGTGGATTATCAGATAACAGATTGCTGTAATAAGTTTACTAATCTTTCAACAGCATGAAACATTGTTCCAACAATGGTGATTATACACTAAAAGTAATTAACTAGTTCGAGTGTGGTCTGGCTCATTATGAAGTCATGAAAAGCAGTCTATAAGCACATTGTCCCTGCAACAGATTTTAGCGTTGTTGATCAACTTCTGACACCAAGAACTATTAAAACGACAAATTCTCATCCATTCAGTGAGTGCTTTCATGAGATATAAAGAAATAGTATTAACGTTTATTTTTCTACCAGTTTAAACCAATTTTCTTTCTCTCTCATTATTTAACATCACTAATTCACATTCTCTTCTCTGTTTGCTTCTCTGTCTTTCAGTTCACTGGTTAAGGAAATGTCCAGTGGGTTTCCTTGCTCACTCAGGTCTGAGGTGGCCAGTTTCCCCCATTGTGTTTTTATCAGCTCACAAATGAGCTCCATTAGTAGAGCAACAACAATAAATTGAAAGGTTTAACTAACCCTGAGTTGCTCTGCTAGAGCAAAATCTGGCCCATTATTAATGTTCTTATCCAAAGCATAACCCCCAAAACAAACCCCCCAATTATGAAAGAATGGAAAGGAACAGTGTAATTTTCTTGATGGACATCTTAACCAGAAGTTTCTCAAGTGCTTTGCAGTGACTTGTTACATATTGGTACAGGAAATAAAAATGATGGAAGCAATTTGTGTTTGTCATTGAACTCAAAGGAATTTAATGTGTGTGAGATGCTAATACTCACATGTAGTTGACACTGGCAAACAGAGATAATTTCTCCTCTGATAATTCCAGGATCCAAAAAACTCTTTTCGGTATACATGAAATTGCATCTCTAAGTCAATACGTCCTTTAATTATTATTGTAATTCTTTAAACTTGTTCAGTGTTCATCAAAAATCAGTTTCTTATCCAGCTTAGTAATTTGCTTGTGACTTGATACTGCTGTAGTCAATTATATCTGGCACATGTTGTCAAGGAAACAATGACCACCATTAAACATGCAGGTCAGAAAAATCTCCATCAGCTGCATTTATATTACTGTTGGTATATTTCCACTGTTGACTGAAAATATATTAAACTGAGTTAAATCCTTTTAAAACTGAAATAAATAACCATGGGCTCTCTTTCATTAAAACGGTCAATAGATAGTTATTGTGATTTTATTTAAGGATGATCAAGTCGATTCAATCTTTCTGACAGGGAAAACAGAACTGTAAGTACTGGATATTTGAAATAGAAACAGAAATCCCAAGAATTATCAACAGATCAGGCAGCAGTTCTGAAAATAATCACTGAAATTATCATTTCAAGTCAATACTGTGAATCAATACTGCAGTTGGAATATTCTGAGGTCTGAATCAAGGAGCTTCAGCCAACAGTCAACAGCGAGCAACTTTACATGCTTATTCTCATAGAAGCACAGTCATAGGGTTGGACAGAAATAGGCCATTCAGCCCACCCTGTCCATACTGACCCTTTTGCCCATGTAGGCTAATCCCATTTGTCCACATTGGGACTGCAACCTTCTATGCATTCCCTACTGAAGTGTCTGTCTAAATGCCTCTTAAGCATAGTAATTGCATCTGGTTGCACCACCTGCTCTGGCAGATATCAACCACTCTCTGTGTAAAATAATCTAACTCTCAAACCCCTGTCTACAGATCCTGTGGTCCAAAACACTGTAACAGAATACCACTTTCTATCTCTGACTGTATGCGAGGTCTTTTTACCAGCTGCTCAATTTTCAAGCATCTGAGAAAGTAGCAGTCTCACATCTGAATTAGTTGGTTCTGGAGTCAAGGGAAAGTCCAAAGACTTGAGTGCATAATCTAGACTGATAAACCAATGCACTTCTGAGTGAATGTCTCACACTCAGGTTGACAGAAAAATTCCTGAGACATCTTTTTGAGAAAGAACATGTTTCAGCACAGTGGTGCAGCTGGTGGAGTTGTTGTCTCACAGCTCCAATGACCCAGGTTCAATCCCCACCTGGGATGCTATCCGCAGAGAATTTGGATATTCCCCCTGTAACCATGTGGGTTTCCTCCTGGTGCTCCAGCTTGCTCCTACATTCCAAAGATGCGCAGGTTGATAGGTTAATAAGACACTGTAAATTGCCCTTCACGTGTTGGTAGGTTGGAGAATCTGGGGGCAGATGAAGAAAATGTGGGGGGAATAAAGTAGGATGAGTGTAGGATTAGTGTAAATGTGTATTTGATGGTCTGTTTCCGTGCTATGATCTATCCCTCAATAAACATCACAAGGAATAGAACTGGTCCTTATGGTGGTATTTTTCTGAAAAACAAGCATGTCCAAATTGGCAGTGTATTTTAATTACTTCAGCAGCTACGCTTCAGAAGTACTGCTCCGGTTGAAGAATTGACTTTATGAGTTTACCAAAGGAACAATATAAATGCTGGTCTTATGATCTTTCAACTGTACATCACTGCTAAATCAGAAACTATTTCACTGAACAATTCTAATCTGATAGAAAAACTAAGATTTAAATAAATTTTCAACTGGGGTTTCTTAAATAAAGATAAAAAATAGGCAGATAAGAGGCAGGACAGATACCAGACTTGCCTGCTCATTTGGTTCCAAGCAGCACAGTAAACTTGTGTTGGAAACTCATTAAATTGATACAGATGTGCAGTCAGTTTTGGCCACAAAATCCATTGGATGCTTTAGGTGCTGTGGGGTGTAGGGTGGAGGGAGATTGTAAATTGGACAATTCCATTTAATGGCTGCTCTCCTTAAATGGCAGGTTCCTGCTAACTACAGACAGGGGGAGAGCAAGAAGTTCACCCAAGGTCATCAATGTCATAATGGAGCCTCTAGCCCAGGCAATGAGTAGGAGGAGGGTCACCCTGTTCCCAGGGAAGAGAAACCCCTTCAGGCAACACTTCTATCACCAGGGGATAGAGGTTGCAAAGGAGAACAGGGCTGTGGTTGTCATGAATGTGAGGCGATAAAAAGTTCAACAACCTCACCAGAGATACCAAGTAAGAACACAAGTTTCCATGCACACCTCCAGCAATCCACTGCTAAACATTTTTCTTCTGTATTCTCTTCTATGTCCATTCTTATTTATATCCCACTTTGTAGACTCTGCATGAAAAGCATCTGCTCTTCCAAATACAGTACACCCTCGCATTAAGGAGGGCTTTGTTCCTACAAAACTGCTTATATTGCGATTTTCCATGGCGTGAACCCTTGACAAAATTTGACAAAATCTGTTTCTTTTGCATTTTGTGTTTACTTCGTGTTTTTTTTTCTCGCACAAGTTCTGAAAGAGCGAATTTTTATTTCGTATCCCAAAATTTTTGGTAGTGATTTGTGAATTCCATAAGGGCAAATTTCCATTACCCGGACTGCCATAACACTGGGGTACAACATAGACATATCTCCCTTTTCACCAGATAAAAAAACATTTCTTTTAATTTCAGTGACCAAAAACACAGAGATATTTTCATCAATTCAGAAAAAGGTGGCTTGTCTGTATTTAGAAGCACCATCTCTCAATCTGGTCCATTTTATTCCAGCAGCAGCTCCACACAGACATCAGAGCAGAGACAAGACAGGGCACATTCAGAAAGTAAAGCGCCAAGCAGGAAAGTAAAGGAACTCAGAAGGAGTCAAAGTGCCTCTTTGTACCAGATCACTCAAGAGGCCAAACATTGGGAAATACAAGCAGCACAGGAATCCACAGTGGCTCAAGGTGTGGAGTAACACAACACCAACTTTTCGTGGTATTTTGTACAGTGAAGGGTTGTTGTTCTGTCCAGCACAGGACAATGGTCATCCATAAGATCACCACAGGGAGGTGCACTGTGGCGAGGTCTCTGTGGATGATTTCTCTACCTCAGAATGAAATTCCCCTTATGACATCCATTAGTTCTTGTATTCTCATACAACACAGAAGGCCATTCAGTCCATCAAGTTCAAGCCAGCTCTCAGAGCACTGCAATTCCTCCAATTCTCTTCCCGGTAGCAATCTTTCACATCAACTCTCACCCTTCTCCTCATTCTGCTGCTACCCACATGCATTTAGGGTCAATTTACAGTAGCTAATTAACCTATCAGTGCATCTTTGGGATGCGGGAGGAAAGCGGAGCACCCAGAAGAAATCCATATGGTCACGGAGTGAATGTGCAGATTCCACATACACAACACCTGAGAACTAATTGATCCACCACACTGCTGCCCCTTAAGACTATTGCTTCTTATCCTCCCTGTTCTGCGTGCAACCTTCAAGATGGTTGAGCGTGCCTTCCTCTCCACTGTGTTTCTCTACGGGCCTCTAAGGTGGAACTATCCTTACCTGGCAGGTGAGCAAAAATGAAAATGAAAGAAAAAAAGCTGAAATAAAAACAGAAAATGCTGGAATACTCAGCAGGTCAGGCAGCATCAGTGAGAAGTAGCATAACTGTCATGTCAACCTATTTGGTCTCACCCTATCAGAGATAATCCCTTGGTTCTACCCATCTCCCCCTTATCTTCTCTGCAACTGAAACTAAGTTTCCTCTCTTTCCCAGTTTGAACCTGAAGTATTAAAGGTAAAGACGTTTTTTTCTTATTTCATTAAAATTAATGATTTTAAATCAGATAATGATCAATAAATCATTTGCAGCAGTTAAATATTCTCAGATAAATTATTTTATAAATTCCCATTGTTGCAACGAAATAGACTGTAATTTCAGTACAATAGTATGAGGAATATTCTGATTGGAACAATCTAAACATGAGTCGAGGAAAAATGGACATAAATTTTGGACTGGAGTTACATATAAGCCTGATCAGAGAAGGTTCCTTTCCTGAAGTATTGAATGGAATAGGATTTTAATAACAATATTAGTTTTGTGTTCACTACTACTGATGCTGGCTTTTTATTTTTAATTCCAGATTTATGCAATTAAGTGATTTGACATTCCTTAGCAGCGGTAATGCATATTGAACTCAGATCCCGAGCACAACCCTGCAATATAATCACTGTGAACACTAGCCACTGTAGGGCAAGGTTCAGCGCTTGCATTGATCAGGTCCTGAGTTAGGTTCTGCTCTAGATGTCAAACAGAGGATCAAAAAAGAATGCGGAGGAAGTCAGAAGGGAGAATTACACATTTTTTAAACATGCATTCCATAAACTGTTATCCATATCCTAGTTGCATCCCTGGGTCTCAGAATAATGCTAGTTTTGGTGGGTTTAAAAGAAACACGACATGTGATCATTAATTTACTGCTGCAACATCAGGAATTTGTGATTTGAATAAGTAAATCTGGATTTACTATACATGAATGTTAGAACTGGGATCAGTAAATGATGTCAGCATTTCACTATCAAAGAATGTAAGGTATTGATTTAATAAGCTAATTCATGAATATTTGAAAACTATAATAATTCAGATCTACAGCATTTGCTCTTGAAAAGAATGATTTTCATGATGCCAGGAATATGATGTAATCCCCTGAAATGTAATATTTTAGTATCAACAGAATCAAATATGCAGACATAGATTACGGAGAGTGAAAGTTTCTATAAATTAGTAAATATTCTGAACTATTGAATAACAGATGTGACAGTTCAAATTATTTGAACAGGCAAATAATCCAAATATTGCATTTTCTGAAAAACGTTGACATCTGCAAGTTGGTAATCTGTCAATGTTGAGTCACATCACCAAGAGGATAATAAAGAAACTTACTAGGCTTATTTTCTTTGTGGTTGAATATATACATACATGTACTCTATGTTTGTGCGCATATAAATGTATTATGTGAGCATGTGTGAGCATGTGTAAGTAGGGAAAGGTGAGCATGTATATGTGTTCATTGAGTTTACATATGTGTGTAAGCACACATACTTGTGTCTGAATGGAAGTAACTATCAACAGAAATATCAAACATACCCCAGATATTTGTAGCTGTTGCATTGCATAATACATTTCTGATCTCAGTTTTCAAGTACAAGAGCAGTGAGCAAAAAGTTTAGCCATCACAAATGCAACAAATCACCTTCTAATACTGGATATATTGCCGATGTAAAATGAGTGTGCAGTATAGTTATGTTTAAGTTAGTGTGACAAGCTCTCAGAAAACAATTATTTCCCCACATTGGCTTTTATTACAATGGGGACCGGCCTTTTGCTCATATGTGGACAGGAGAAACTGTATATAATCTCACAATGTAATCTCACAAATCTTTGCTTCTCACTTTTCATTTATCCATTCTTGGTGTCAGAGTGAACATTTTTTCTCATTATGATCTTCAAATATCTAGCATGTAATTAGTGCCTGAAGGACATACAATGAGTTTCATTGTCATTTCAGTTGTTCCAGGAAGTAAGCCAGAGGAAATGGTAGAGTTCAGATAACCTGCAGCCGTCCACTGAGATGTGGTCACTGGTGGAATCACCTCCAAAGATGGTCTACTGTGGTCTTTTCATTCACAGGGGGAGCGGTAAAAATCAGGGCAGGGGAGGTCTAGTTTTGGAAAGTTTTAAGAAAAAACGTAATTATTTTTGTCATCCCCTTCTGGCAGAACCTAGTCCCTTGCTTGCTTGACTTTGCTGGAAAGTCAAATCTGCACAATTAAAATTACACACAGATTCATAACTGCAGAACACATATCTTAAAAAAAGGGACCAGGTTTGTGCATTTACCTTTGGCATCTGGCTGAAGCTTCATCAGATGAGCACTGCAGCAGGTGGGCGTCATGTGGGCATCACTGCAGCAGGTGGGCATCAGGTGAGCACTGCAGCAGGTGGGCATCATGACAAGTACAGGACTGGCCATCACATCTGCCCAACTGCACAGAATGGGTTAACATCACCTTAAGGCAGTACCTAACAGGAGGGAATAAATCTGAAAAGGAAGCTTTGTAATTTGCAAGTGGCAAGTTTCTACAAACAGAAAATACCTGGACCTACATAACATGGGGCTCATTCAAGATTCAGGACTCCCTGGAACTGAGAGTTGGTACAATCCCCTGAAAAATACTCTTTCCCCCTCTGCTTGTGCACTCGCTAGCACATTGCCATGATTTTCAAATCCATAATGCAAGGCCTTTTGGACTTTGCAACAAAGGTTATAATATATTTGCCTGGAAACTCAGTGGCATACGGGTGAAACCGTCAATGTGCGGCATAACCAAGATTTTGCTTGTGGAACAGCTAGTGGAGGATTTGGTGGTGCACAAGGCCATCACAAATGTAACAAATCATTTCCTAATACCAGTTATATTGTCTATGCAAAATGAGAGTGCAGTCGGGTTAGGTTTAAGGTAGTGTGACAGTTAACAGTTAACTGCTGGAGATTTCATCTCAGCAAAGTTGGAGAGATTCTCATCCTCATATTTTCTAATATGATTAACACAATGTCTACTTCCAATAAAAGAGGTTAAACCCAGGCTTTGTAAACAGAACAAGTTAGAAAATGTATTAGTGTCTTTTAAAGATGTTTAAACAGCATTGTAGGCCTCCCTAACATGGTGTTCAAATCATAGCACATATAGAACATGGAACATAGAGCAGTACAGCGCAGGAACAGGCCTTTCAGCCCACAATGTTGTGCTGAACTAATTACATTAGTAATTAAAAGCCTAACTAAACTAGTCCCTTCTGTCTACATGTCCATATCCCTCCATCCTCTGTATATTCATGTGCCTATCTAAGAGTCTCTAAAATGTCTTTATCGTATTTGCCTCCACTACCATCCCTGGCAGCACATTCCAGGCACCCACCACTCTGTGTAAAAAACTTGCCCTGCACTCATATCACATGTCCTCTAATCTAGGCAGCATCCTGGTAAACCTCTTCTGCACCCTCTCTAAAGCCTCCACATCCTTTCTATAATGGGGAGACCAGAACTGAATACAATACTCCAGATGCGGCCTAACCGGAATTTTATAAAGCTGAAACATAACTTCCTGACTCTTGAACTCAATGCCTTGACTAATAAAGGCAAGCATGCCATATGCCCCCTTTATTACCCTATCAACTTGTGCAGCCACTTTCAGGGAGCTATGGACTTGGATCCCAAGCTCCCTCTGTACATCAACACTGCTAAGGGTTCTGCCATTAACATAAAAAAGAATGATCTTCAATTGCAAGTGTCATCGGAATTATTGTTGGTTTACCCTGCATAACCTCACCCTGGCATTGACATTGATGGCATCAGAATCAGAATCAGAATCAGGTTTATTATCACAGACATACGTTGTGAAATTTTTTGTTTTGCAGCAGCTGTACAGTGGAGGCGATAAAAATGACTATAAGTTACAAAAATAAATAAGTAGTGCAAAAAGAGGAATAATGAGGTAGTGTTCATGGGTTCATGGACTGTTCAGAAGTCTGATGGCGGAGGGGAAGAAGATGTTCCTGAAACGCTGAGTGTGGATCTTCAGGTTCCTGTACCTCCTCTCACGCGAACAGGGCATGTCCCAGATGGCGAGGGTCCTTAATGATGGATGCCGCCTTCTTGAGGCACTGCCTCTTGAAGTTGTCCTTGATGGCAGGGAGGTTTGTGCCCGTGATGGAGCTGGCTGAGTCTACAACCCTCTGCAGCCTCTTGCGATCCTGCGCATTAGAGCCTCCATACCAGGCGAAGATGCAACCAGTCAGAATGCTCTCCACTGTACATCTCTACTGTGCATTCATATGGCACAGCACTGTTTTCATGACAATTTTCACTCGGGATGCAGTACAAGTTCTCACAACTGTCAACATTTAGCACAGCAGCTGTGATCTCTGAAGGCAGAGGACACACCAAGATGCAGCAACACTCTTCCATTTGTTGGGGAGTGTTGCTACTGAATGGTTTGATACTGCAATGATGGGAGGAAGGTAGAAAGGTTCTTCTAGATGAACAGGGACATCTGGAAAAGTGGGAAAAGCAGCACCTCGATAAAGCCCTGCTCTGCCTGGACCATCCGGATCTAGAGATAGGCTCATCTGTCAATAGATAGACAGGGAAACCTCAGTTAGGATGTGAATGTAGTCTATGAATACCTGCACTTCAGGTAAGCCGGTATGCAGGAAAATGTCTGTGGCAGCACTGCCTTCTCTTGTGGGCTAATGGAAAAGCAGATGAAAGCCCAGAAACTAGATCAACTGCTGCCCGTTTTTCTGGCATAAATAACACAAAAATCAATTTAGCCCAGCATAGCTTGCTCTAACCATAGTTTCCAGGTTAAGTAGAGTCCATGGAGAAACTGGACCAAACATTGTGTGCTACTCACATTGGTTTCTCGTGTTTTGCCAGTGTCGAACAAGTACCTACTGATGTCATTATTCAAAGATTGCTTATTTCCCCCCTTGTCATCATAAATTGGAACTTTGTTAAACAGTCAGAGTTCAACCAGGAATGCAGCACACTACATTATTGTCTTAATCCATATTTAGAGGGACATTCTGAGATCAGGAGACCTGACTAGGCAACTTTGGATGCCAGGCTGCTCAAACATCTTCCTAAGATGGCAGAGTATACGAGAACTAGTAGAAAATGATTTCATCAGAATTTAGACTACTATTAAGAGAACTACGTTCATGACTGTGGGGCTAGGCACAGCTCAATTGCCATCTATGAATTCAC
This sequence comes from Pristis pectinata, assembly GCF_009764475.1. Taxonomy (NCBI): domain Eukaryota; kingdom Metazoa; phylum Chordata; class Chondrichthyes; order Rhinopristiformes; family Pristidae; genus Pristis; species Pristis pectinata. Next base: position 23,154,270 of record NC_067427.1, read on the forward strand.
CAAAGTCACCACTGTTGTTGGCAGAATCTCAAATGGCAATGAGGAAGCATACAGCAGTGAGATAGATTGGTTGGTTGAGTGGTTTCCTCAACAGTGAAGTGTTTATGGATCAGTTAAAGAATTCCCTGCCTTATGTTGTGCCTTATTTGTGGAAGGTGCATATAATATCATCATTCTCATGAAGATCAAACTGCCAGATATTTTCTGTAGCTGAGATTGCTGGGGGAATAGATCCTCTGTGCAGGGTCATAGAATCAGAGGAAATCATAGCCTTTTCAACCTCTCTCATCCATGCTGACAGTGATGTCTATCTATAATAATCCCATTTGCCCACATTAGGTCTGTATTCCTCTATGCTTTTCCTCTCCAGGTACCTTTTAAATGTAATTGTATCTACCTCCACCACCTTCTCTGGCAGCTTGTTGCAGATATTCTCTGCGTGAAAAAAAAATCCCTCAGATTGCTTTTAAATGTCTCCCCTCTCACCTTAAACCCGTGCCCTATACTCCCATGACCTGGGAAAAAGATTCTGACTATCTCTCCTATCTACCCCCCTCGTAATTTTATAAACCTTTATAATGTCAACCGTCAGCCTCCTACGTTCCAGTGAGACTAAACCAAGCCCGTCTAATCTCTCCTTAAAGCTGTATCCCTTCATTTAAGGCAACATCCTGGGGAATCTCTGCTGTACTCTCTCTATTGCTACCAAATTGTTTGTGTAGTGTGGTGACCAGAACTGAACACAATACTCTGGACGAGTTAACCAATGTTTTGTACAGCTGCAACATGAGGTCCCAACTTTTATGCTCAATTCCTCAACCTATGAAGGCAAGCATACAAAATGCCCTTTTCACTACCCTATCCACCTGTGTTGCCACTTTCAAGGAGTTAAGGACTTGCACCCCAAGGTCTCTCTGTACATCAACACTCCTAAAGTCACTGCCATTTATTCTATATGTCCAACCAGAATTTAACCTGACAAAGTACATTACCTCACGTGTCTGGATTTAATTCCATCTGCAACCACTCTGCCTGAACTGACTTTCCAGCTGATCTATGTCCTGCTGTATCTTTACAGAACCTTCTTCACTATCTGCAACTCCACCAATTTTTGTGTCATCTGTAAAATTATGAATCCAAGTCATTTATTTATATTGCAAATAACAAAGGTCCCAGCACCGATCACCGTGGTATGCCACTTCTTACAGATTTGCACTCAGACAAACACCCAGCCACCACCACCTTTTGTCTCCTATCACCAAGCCAATTTTGGATCCAATTTGCCAACATGCCTTGAATCCCTTGTGCCTTAACCTTCTGTCTACCCTTTACTTCCTTTTCTGCTTATACCGGTGTACTTGCTGAAGTCAGATATCATCTGAAAAAAAATGTTTAAATCATTGGGCCAAAAGAGACCCAAAACTCTATCCCAGGATGCTGTGTGGAACTCAAAGTGTTGATGCTGAGGTTAGCAAATAGACTGTATGCTGAAAAGAAATCCTGAATTATTTGTTCGTACAAACAAGCTTTTCCTCTGGACTCCCTGCTTTGTGGCTGACACCAAGGATTGAAAGTCAGCAAATAAATAACAAGGATTATGCTAGGATGGATAGTCCTATATCAACAGATATTTTGAAAGTGTCACATCAGAATCTCAAAGAATATGACCTTTCACCAATTTTTCAAAATATTAATAAACATAGAACTTTCTCTATCAAAGCATCTTTGTTGCACTAATGGATGGACATCAAACATTCCCATATCAAACAGTTTGTGGTCCTGTAGCACGCAAACTGGATGCAGATGGTCGAATCAAAGGGGGAATTTGCATCAATCAAAATGTTGCAGATGTGAATTTTGAATTATAAAATAAGGAAGGTTCAAGACAATCTTTATCACCTTGCAGGAAGCTGTAGGCAGGGCTGTACTATCTTCTGAGTGATTGCCAGGATGAGTTGTCAGAAAACCAGCTAGGATTAGAAAGTGAATAATATTTAAAGTTAAAGAATAACATGTAAGGAAACTGTGAATAGGATTGAACATCTGTGCAGTCAGAGGGAGTAAATGTTATTGGTTACAGTTAAGAGTTAAAGATGTGTAGGATATGGGGGACAGAGGTCATATTAGTGTACAATAGTTTGTAGTATTTTTCATCAGTTCTTTGTAATTTCAACTCATGTTATATTTCTGTGGTGTCAGAATGAATTTTATTTGTGGCGTTTGCTCAATTTTAGTAAACTCTTTAGAAGAGTTCTGGGTTGTGATGTTTTGTGAGCCTTGACTAGTTACACCCCACAAGTTAAACACAGACAATAGGTGTAAGAGACGGATTCCAACCTCTCCAAATACCATAGCTAAGTGTTACTACAGTGTGAACCACAAACATTCCAGAATTGTTGAGGAAATTCGTTGAGATTCTGGTGCCTGTACGAATTGAGGGGAAGCTTGCAGTATATGTCTGGCAGGGTGGAGTTTTCATTGTGTGTTATATACTGCACAACCATGTAATCCAATGGCAACAGCCACATAATACACAGTTCTAGAGACTGAAGGATGTGCAACACAGGCAGGAGCCACAGGGGAAAGATGACTGAAGGAAGACCCATTCTCATCTCCTGTCAGAATGGGGGAAGGTGTCTGTTATAACATAGGACACATGGGACTCCCTCAGAGGGAGATACTTTTTGTAAGCAGGCAAAGTTACCCTCTCCACAGTCTTGTCCTTAAAACCAACATAATTTACCAATAACCAGTTGGGAAAGCTCAGATGACACAACAACCTTGCACTGATCATCACACATCACTGAGCAGTGTGTAGCTCACCCCGACGTATCTTGTAAGGATAAGAGTGGGGATTCCCACATCTGGATGTGAGATCTGGAGCTACCTTCTGCCAAAATTTTCCAATGGTGGCCCTGGTTGGTCTCCTGGTTTCCCCAGTGCACAGGACATCCTTCCTAATCGTCAGTGCAGCTATGGGGACCTTAATGACTCTCATTTAGTTCAGATACTCTTTCACTCTCCCTTGTAGCCTCCACGGCAAACACAGACATAGGGGAAATTAGTGGGAGAACGGGATTGCTCTGTAAACCAGCATAATCTTGATGGACCGAATGGCCTCATTCTGTGTCATAAGGAAGTATGGGGAGTATGCCATTCAGGCTGATATCCTTCTCAGATTAGTACACAGTAGCTGCAGGCAATTGAGATTAGTCATGTCAGGAACTGTGTAGGTTCCATTTTAGCACACCTTCCCAAGTTTAAACCGTGAATTTTTGGAGTAGAGGGGAGTATTTGACTGGGTGTTCGCACAATATGCAATGACAGTTCAATGTACCAAAAAGAAGTATCAAAGTTCTTGGCACCAGTCTTCACTCCTTGAATATGGAGCTTGGGTGACCTCCCCAATGCTGCAATAAGTTGCAAACTGTGAGGTGCAGTGGAGATAAGTAGTAGCAGCCTCATATAATCCTGGTCTGGACAGCTGAGAGCAACAGTAATGCTATTTCAGTGCCAGCAACCCGGGTTCAATTCCAGCCACTGTCTGTAAGAGGAGTTTATACGTTCTCCCCGTGACTGCGTGGGTTTCCTCCGGGTGCTCCGGTTTCCTCCCACATTCCAAAGACATACGGGTTAGGAAATTGTGGGCATGTTATGTTGATGCTGGATATGTGGTGACACTTGTGGGCTGACCCCCTGACCATCTATGCAAAGATGCATTTTCACTGTGTGTTTCAATGTACATGTGACTAATAAAGATATCTTATCTAATCTTCATTGGAAAAATAGTCCGGACACATGTGTGTAGCTGCATTTGGAGTTGCAGGAGGTCACAGAACACAGTGAGGGGCTGGTACAGCGATACAGGTAGTGGAGGTGTTGTTTCCACACCAGTGGCTTTGGTTCAATCCCAAACACCGGCTGCTATCGAAGTGAAGTTTGCATGTTCTCCCTGTGACTGCGCGGATTTCCTCCGGGAGCTCTGGTTTCCTCCTGGATCAGAAGACGTGGATTGGTGGTTAATTGGCCACTATAAATTCTCCCTAGCTTGCAGGTGAGTGGCAGAATATGGGTTGGGAGGGCGTTGAAGTGAATATGGACAGATTAATAATGGGATTTGTATTGGATAAGTGTGAATTGGTGATTGATGGTTGTCCCTTTGGTGGAGCTAAGAGCCTGTTTCTCTGCTGTATGCTGTATGTATTGTCCTAACACATTTTCAGCATGAGCCTTTGAGTAGCATGATATCAGGAGACTCAAGTGAGTAAGACCTACTTAGTAGAGCTGCTTTTGTGTCAGGCCTGCGAGATTCAAATCACACTGCCAGCAGATTTAGCCTGTTATCCGATTGTCATTGTGAATTGAATAAAATTGTCACTATGCATTGAAAAACAATGCTTGGCTCACAAAAATTCCAGTGAAAAGTGAGGAGTCGGATTTCCTGAAAGTCGCTTAGACACCCAGCAACATGCACAAAATTGTTCTATTCTAGCATATGCCAAGGCTCAATTCCACAGCATCAACCATCAGTCACCCACTGGAGTTGAGTGGACAAGTGTCGAGATCTACTTCTCTTCCTGTGCTTGACCTATATTCCTCATTGAACAATGTTGCATGAGAATGGGCGAGTCTTTGCCTAGAGATTGAATTGGACACACAAGATGCACTAAAATGTCAGTGAGTGCAACATTATCACTAGTTTAGTTCTGCCTGCTATCACAATGAACACGACATTGGATGAAGATTTCTTTGAAAGCACCCTATTACGTTTCTTACGAAGCATTAAGTCTTCACTTGTGATTTCCCTACTGGGAGCTGCTTGAGAAGCTCACAATGGCCATGTGATTACATAAGAAATGGAGGTAGGAGAAGGCTATGCAGCCTGTCATGCCTGCTTCACCATTCCGAATGAAAATCAGAATAAGATTTATTATCACTGACATATGACATGAAATTTGTTGTTTTGAAGCAGCAATACAGTGCAAAGGCATATAAATCTATAAATTACAAAAATAAATAAATAGTGCAAAATAAAAGGAGTAATGTAGTGTTCATGGGGTCATGGACCATTCAGAAATCTGATGGCAGTGGGGAAGAAGCTGTTCCTGAATCATTGAGTTTGGACCTTCAGGCTCTTGTACCTCTTCCCCAATGGTGGTAACGAGAAGAGGGCATGTCCCGGATGGTGAGGGTCCTCAATGACAGATGCCACCTTGAGGTATTCGATAGGAAAGAGCTGACTGGTGCCACTTTCCTGCACTACCCTCACTGAAGACATAAGAAATAGAAGCAGTATTAGTTGCCTCACTGATCACTGGGAAGGAAATCAGAACTTAAGGACCACTCCCCATGGAACCTGCGTAAAAGGCTGCCGTGTGACAAATTAAAGCATTGGGAATGGGAATTATGGTGATTCTGTGTGTGCGTGGCCACCCCATACATGGTTGTCTGCTCTGATGGAGTCCCATACTGCCAGTGGCCTCACACCGCTGTGGGTTCCAGGTTGTTCAGTGAGGCAGAGGTTGCCATACATTGCACTGAATACATTGAAACCATTGACAAGTTTGCAGCTATGCCAAACCTTTCCAAAAGATGCTGACAGATACTGTGTGCGGTTGATCGATGTCAGAATGAAACCATTTAATTCACATCTTTTTGATGAACTCTGTAGGTTCTGCTCCTTGTAGTTTTTTGACTGTCACATGGCAATTGTTCACTTGACACAGGAAATCCGATTTTGATGAGTAGGAAGTGAAAGGCATGGTGCTGAACTTGTGATATCTTTGCCTGTGTGTTTGATACCTTGTAAAGGTCAGATGCATTGCTGTCAATCTCAAATGGAAATCCCCAGTACAGTTTCTCAATGTGCATGAATTCATCTGTAACTGATTGCTACTGTAATCTACTCTGAGTTACATTGATCTTCAAGGGACTTGCACATGAATATCAAGTGCTAACCAATCCAGTGTCTGGGTTTCTGTAGTTACTGGTGTAGCCCAAGAATAACAATGATCCTAATTCACAATAAAATTGCACTTTGGAACTTGAGTGGAATTTGCAATGCATCATTTTTTCCTCTCTATGGTAAAATGACATCACTGCATAACTCATTTATTTACACAGAAATTTATGGAAAATACAATTAACACCTAATTCTGAGAATAAACTAATATTATTTGATTCAAAAGCAAAACATTGTAAATGCCAGAAATCCAAAATTATTGAATGGTTCCCAATAAGTGGTCATAGTTATTACCATGTCTTAGCAACAAGCAAGCAATTATTTTATGGCTTTGTATTTTCTCCTTTTAGACAAAGTATGAGCTTTTATTGTAGTAATTCTGTCTATGGTCTCTCAGACAAGGAAAATGAAAGCTGTACTGATGATGTAATCCTGCTTTAAGTATAAGTTTACCATTGAAGATAGAATTACACACCAAATAATTATAGTAGGAAACTATCGAGATTATTTTCTCTTTTACAGTAAAATATCCTGATGTATTTTGGTGACATTCAAATAGATCATTTTAGATGGTTGAAGGGCCTTTTAGGGTACATTAGGATAGTGAGCAAAAGGACTTTAATTCATGATACTTTGCGTGTGAAACTCACCTTTCACAAAAAATGAATCATTCTGTCTTTGTAACTTTCTCTTGAACAATAACACTGCCTTTTTACAGTCTGGATCTATCAGGTGAAGTTCTATTTGCTAGTTACTAGTGGTGTGCCGCAGGGGTCGGTGTTGGGGCCTCTCCTTTTTACCTTGTACATCAATGATTTGGATGATGGAATAAATGGTTGTGTGGCTAAGTTTGCGGATGACACCAAGATAAGTGGAGGAGTAGGGAGCATAGAGGAAATAGAAAGAATGCAGAGGGACCTAGACAGTTTAGGAGAATGGGCAAGGAAATGGCAGATGAGATTCAATGTTGAGAAATGTGCAGTTGTACACTTTGGAAGTAGAAATAAGCGGGTAGATTATTATCTAGAAGGAGAGAAGATTGATAGTGCGGTAGTACAAAGGGACTTGGGGGTACTCATACAAGATACCTTAAAAGTTAACCACCAGGTTGGATCGGTGGTTAAGAAAGCGAATGCTATGTTGGCATTCATCTCGAGAGGTATAGTGTATAAAAGTAAGGAAGTGTTGATGAGGCTCTACGGGGCGCTAGTGAGGCCTCATTTGGAATACTGTGCGCAGTTTTGGGCCCCACATCTTAGGAAGGATGTGCTGACGTTGGAGAGGGTTCAGAGGAGATTTACGAGAATGATTCCAGGAATTAAAGGGCTTAAGTATGATGAGCGTTTGTCGGCTCTTGGACTGTACTCGCTGGAGTACAGAAGGATGAGAGGGGACCTCGTAGCGACATTTAAAATGTTGACAGGTAAGGATAGAGTAGATGTGGCTAGGCTGTTTCCCTTGGCGTGTCCAGGACCAGAGGGCACAATCTTAGAATTAGAGGGTACAGTTTCAAGACAGAGATGAGGAGAAGTTTCTTTACCCAGAGGGTGGTGAAATTGTGGAACTCCTTGCCACGCACAGCAGTGGAGGCCAGATCAGTGGGGGTATTCAAGGAGGAGATAGACAGATATCTAAATAGTCAGGGTATCAAGGGATATGGGGATAAGGCTGGCAAATGGGATTAGAATAGTTTTTTTTCTTCTTTTTTTCCCACCCCATTTCTTTTTCCCTTTTCCTTGGAGCAGACTCGATGGGCCGAATGGCCTGCTTCTGCTCCCTTATCTTGTGATCTTGTGATCTTGCGTGTCTAGGACATGGGGCATCATTGCCAAGTCCAGCATTTTTGACCATCTCTCATTATCCTTGAGAAGGTGATGTCCTTCTAGTGAAGGTACTTCCACAATGTAAGGAATAGGATTTTGATGCAGCAACAATGAAGGAATGATAACACCTCACCAAATCAAGGTGGTCTGTAACTTGCAATGGTATCTGCAGGTGATGGTACTTCCATGCACCTGCTGTCCTCATCAGTCTCTGTGGTAGAATTAATAGGATTGATTGGAGTAATCTTGCTGAGTAACTGCAATACATTTTGTAGATGGTTCACACTGTGTAATGTGCTGATGAGAGAGAATGTTGAGAGTTTGACTACATAGGGTGGCAGATGAGGCTGACATTATCATTATCTGATTGTTATTATTACTTGAGCCACTTGCAAATTGGCAGAGATTAGAGAAGTAAACATCTTGCTCAAAGACTAGTGTGGAAAAAAATGGGTCTTGATTCATGATTCATGAGGCAATAGCGCCAACAATTAGGTGGGAGAAAAATGTTTATGAGAGCAAAGAGACAACTGACATCTAAATAAGAATCGAGAGCTTCTTTGTATACATAAAAAGGAAGAGAATAACTAAGGTAGGTGTGGAACCCCTGAAAAGTGAAACTGTGGAATTGATAATGGGAGACAAAGAAATGGCAGATAATTTAAACCAACATCAGTCTTCATGCTGGAGAACATTACAAGCATTTGAAAATAACAAATGAGCTAATTTCAAATTGGAGGGAGAACTTGTAACAAATCCTATTATTCGGAGTGAAGTATTGGAAAAACTAATGGGAATAGAAGTAATGAATTCACCAGGATCCAGTGACCTGCATCCAAGCATTTTAAAGGAATTGGTTACAAAGATGACAGTGGCATTGATTGAAGTAGGCTAATACCTGGTATGAGAGGGTTGTTCTATCATAAATGGCTAAGTCAATGTGACAAAACCTATTCTGTAACACTTCAATGGTAACCTGTTAATAATTGTAAGGCTTTGGGGAGTCAGGAAGTAAGTCACCAACCATGAACCTGTTCTTTGCCACAATGTATATGATTCAGTTAATTTGCTCTGCAACATTGGGCCTTAAATGTTGATAGTAGAACCTGATGTTGGTAAAACTGATGAATAACATGGGTTGATGGTTATCTCCTTCTTAATGGAGATGACCTAGAACCTGGGGTTACCAATTCTGGCTAGAAATACTGGAGTTCACTTCATTAGTTTGGAGCAATTCAACAAACATTGGTACAAATTTGTCCAACAACAAATGCAAACCAAATAGCTAGTGACCTGCATTGCTTGGGGAAGAGATTCCTGATTAAAGAAAAACAGTTTTGTTCAGAGTGAGAGGAAAAGCACAAACTAATTCTCCCCTAAAACCCTTCACAACTCTAGAGATGATCTGAGTGCTAAAGAACAAGCCCCTGGTAACTATGACAACATACCTTCTGACTTCTTTGGACACTGTGACCCATATTCCCGCCCCTGGCTGATTCAATTCTTTGTGAAGATCACCTGTAGAGGTAAACTGGCAAAAATCTGATGCATGGAAAAAGTTATCATTCTATCAGAATCTTGCAGAGAGTTAAACATTAAAAGCCGTTACTTAATATCACTGTTACCTGTATGCTTCAGGCTCCTGAAGCACCTAATTCAACTATGATTAGTGACTTGCTGTGACGTCTTGTGGCTAAATTGATAGACTCTAAAGGTCAATCAATTTAGCCTCAGGACATCATAGGAGCTCACTATTCCAACTTCCACCCAACTTCCTTTGTACAAGTACAGCTCCAACCAGTGGAGAATTTTCCCCCTGATTTGCACTGACTGCAATTTCACCAAGGGTCCTTAAGGCTACATTCAGTCAAAAGGAGACTTGATCTCAGAGTAGTCACTTCCATCTTTGCCTTAGAATTCAGCTCTTTTGTCCGTGTTTAAACTAAGGTTATAATGAGGTTTGAAGCTGGAGTGGTCCAGGCAAAAACCAAAGTGAGCATCAGTGTTGATAACATTATTAAGAAATATTTCTAAAACTTCATTGGTAATTAGAAGTAGATTTATGGGGTTGTAATTGGACAGACAGAACAGGCAGAACCTCCAGTCAAATATTTGACTAACCACAATGCTTCGCTTTTAATAAACAATGTCACAAAAAGCATACTATTGATTTCATTGAGTTTTATCAAGAGTTAGATAACTCGCCTCAACAAATCATTGGCAAAATTGTAATGATGGGGGCTTAATTTCCAAAGCTCCACTCTTCCTTACATTCATTGTACCTTGTTTTTGAAAGGCGACGGAGCAACAAGATAAAGCTTCCATTTCTCCAGAAACCCTCACCATATAAAGAGATTCAAGGTGTGGTATGAACACCAACACAGCGCCCAAATGAGAGGATTTGATAACATTTTGACAATGATCTATAGACACAAAATAAGCATAAAATCATCCAGATTCAACCGGTTGGTAAGGTTCAACAGTTGATTCTGGAGGGATGGTGAAGAAGGGAACAGATGCTGGGGCAGGGATTGCATGGAAGGATGGGTGGAACATGAAGTCAGTTGGCTGGCAGAATGATCATTGTGAGTCCTGGAGAAAGCTTCCCCTGACTGGAACACCCAAACATGTTACTTTATCAAGGCCATTGACCTTGACAAAAGCCCTCCTATTGCCTGAAGAACTTGAAAGAGAATGGTCCACAAATTTCCCTTTGAAACATAGCACTGCAAATGCATTGAATGCTCACTTACATACCTTGAGTATCTCTCACTTATTTTGGTTGGGACTTCCAAGAAACAATTAACCCTCTGCCTGAAAACAGACTCATGAAGCAAAAGGCTGCAGAAGACCCTGTCTACTATGTGACAATGACTTGCCTAATTCTCACAAGAGAAACAGATGTCCAGCAAGAATTTGTCTCCCGTCTCAGGAACTTTACAAGGATAAAGCTTACGTAAATCTGGAAACACTCCTTATTTGGCATTTCCTTTCGAAACACACTTATGAAACTGGACTTGATGCAGTATTTTCTTCTGCTTGTGAAAAAGAATTTTCTTCCTCATTTTTGATTCTTGTAGCCAAGATGTAACAGTAGACTTTGACGATGCTCCACCAGAATGTGATATGGAGCAGGAGCCCACCAACTAAGTAACATAATATAACAGTTACATTGGATCTCATTAAGAGATGGTACAGTGAGATGAGTTACACTGGAACATTGCCACATGGAGTTAGAGATAGGAAAAGACAGAAGTATAATCAAAAAGTGCAATACACTGCCAGTATTAACACATATATCAGTATTGGCAGCATTTGTGAAGATACCAATGCCTTGAAAATTATTGGTTATATTTTTATTTAACACAATATAGCAACTGTTTGTTAATGTGAAAAAATAGTTACATTGTGAACTACAAGAATTTTCTTAACAAGAAGATTTATTTTCAGAATTAATTGACTATTCAATGTTACATTTTGGGTATTCATGTTTTGAGCTGAATTACAAAGTTTAATTGATTCAAATTCAAACAGAGATGTTGAATGTTTCCATGAAAAATAATCAGTAGCAGGGGAGCAGTGTGTGTATGTTGGCGATGGAGAGTGTTCATTCTTGGGGGTTTGAGCTGTGGAACATTACCCCCTATGTGTAGTAACGGATGCTTTCATCCTTCCTTCCAAACTCACTAAACTTTCAGTACACCTGCCCAATCAATCAGTTTCTCAAAACCTAGACACAGTTTGCCTTGAAGTCGAGAAAGCAGACCACTTGAAAAGGGAAAAAAAAATCCAGAAATGTTTCATAAATCAGAACGCTGTCAGAAGTCTAATGCAATAGTGACCAAAAACATTGGATTAAAAATTGTATTTCATCAATCATTTCATTGATTTTTACTTTCCTCAAAACAAAAGCTCTTTGGGACTTCTAATAAACAAATACTTATGGAACAGATTGGTAGTTTAAGCTTCCAGAACTTGTGCTAATATCAAATTGTGGATAGGTTAAATATTGTCTCCAAATAACAATTACACTAAATACATTGTTTTATCATAAACAGCAAGCTCATTTTCATATCTCTAAGGAGAGGAATAATGAGCTTGTCACTGCGCAAAGGAACATTTCAATGTATTTTATTGTTTTCCAAAACAAACATTTAACTAGCTAGTGACTTGTCTTTCCTGTATCAACTCAAAGGTTTGCAAAGGGACAAGCCTGCCTCTGCCATTCAATATTGATCATGGCTCATCTATACTGGTCTTAATTCTCTTTTGTACCAGCTCCCCGAGTAATTCCTCAATCTTTCAAATATTTATCTATCTCCACCTTAAGTATATCTAATGATCCAGTCTCTAGCACCCTCAGAGGCAGAAAATTCCAGAGATTCACTATCCTCTGAGAGAAGAAATTTCTGCACACCTCAGTTTTAAATGCTCCTTATTTTGCAGCTATGTTTCCTTGTTTATGATTATCCCACCAGAGAAAACATCTCAACATCTACCCTGTCAAACTCTTCCAGATCTTATATATTTGAATAAGGTCACCCCCTCATTTTCCTAAACCCCGATGTCTACAGACTCAAACTATCTATCTTCTCTTGATAGGACAACTCTCTCACCCCAGGAATTATCCTGGTGAATCTCCTTTGGACAGCCTCCAGTGTTACTATATTCTTTTTAAGGTAAGGAGACCGAGCTGTGCACAGTATTCCAGGTGTGGCCTCATCAACATCCTGTACAACAGTAACAAAACCTTCCTATTCTTAAACTCCAACCCCTTCACAATAAAAGTCAACATTTGCTTTCTTCATGACTTGTTGGATCTGACTGCTAAATTTTTGTGATTCACGCACTAGAACACTTAGATCCCTCTAAGCTTCACTCATTTGCAGTCTCTCTCCATCTTAGATAATAATGCATCTTTCAATTCCTTTTGCCAAAATGCATGACCTCACACTTCCCCACACACTGCACTTTATAGGAAAAGGGATTTCTTATACAATGATGATAATTTGAAAGCAAAGTCTGAAAATAATTTGCAGAGACATCAGTAAATAAAATAAAATAAACTGCAGATGCTGGAAATCTGAAATAAATAAATAAAACAGAAAATGGTGGAAACACTCAGCAAGTCAGGCAGCATCTGTGGAAAGAGAAACAGAATTGACATTTCCTATGAAGGGTCTTAGACCTGTACTGTTAGCTCTGTTTCTCTTTCCACAGTTGTCAAGTCAGGTCAATGTGAGTTTATTGTCATGTGCACAATTACGGTGAGGTACAGGTAGAATGAAAAACTTACTTGCTGCAGTATCACAGGCATGTAGACACAGATAACACACGGAATGTAAATTATACATTAATTATACCTGACCTGTCAGGTGTTTTCACCATTTACTGTTTTTATTGCAAAGACATGACTTGGTTGAATGCATGCTATATAGTTTTACTGATTAATAAACAGAAACATACATTTTTAAATTCTCACTTTCTCGTGAAATTTCTTGGTGGTATCCAGTACAACAACCAGCATCAGATATTTCCTGGACTGAAATCTTGTCAGTCCTTTACTGATCCTATTACCAACATGAATTGGAATAGAAAAGAAATATAAGCAATAAGATAGAGTGAAAGACAGAATCTTTCTATTTAAGTGCTCATAAAGCCACTTCAGATTTGTGGGCTTTCCTTTCCAATGTCATTCATCTGCTTCACAGGAAAAGCAGATAGACCTTTTTTTTACACAAGATGATGATCCTTGACTTGTTTGACTCCTGTTTTAATAATTCAACTCATTTCGCAAATGGAAAGGAATAGAGTGAGTAGCTGATGGAGAGCTATTTGTCCCACTCATATCAATCCCAGGGACTTAAAGCTGCCAGTACCTGCATAATGAGCTGTCATTTATGCGAAAGGTTTAACATCAAGCTCCAGTTACTGGTGTTATTTCCTGCAAAAGTGTTGTCAGCAACTCTAGCCAGTGAGGTACCCTTTCATACAATGGAAAGGAAAATCCTGAGACCTGGCGGCCTTCTTTATATGATGAAGACTCTTTCATGCTTCAAGTCACAAAGGCCAACAACCAGGGCAGAGGTACCAATAAAAGCACTTTATTGAATCAAGTCAACATTCAACCACCTGTAAAGAAAATAATTTTAAAAAACTGCAGATGCTGGAAATCTGATATATAAAAATAAACAGAAAAAGCTGGAAACACTCAGCAGTTCAGGCAGCATCTGTGGAAAGAGAAACAGTTAATGTTTCAGATCAAAGATCCTTCATCAGAACTACAAAAAAAAATCAAGTTTGCTTTAAATTGCAGAGAGGGTAGGGGAGGGGTGAACGAGATAAAGGAAATACCTCTGTAATGGTTGCTATTATGATAAGCTGTTGATAAAACCATCTGATTGCCTGGTTAATAAGAGAAGTTATCTGTTGAATGTCCAGGTTGGTGGGGTGGAAAGTGAGGAGCATGGAACTCTCTCCTCGCTCTGTCTGGGAGCCTTAGCACAACCTCAATGTGAGAGGCCTCCTTTAAGAAGTCATGATTTTACTCCTACTACACATATGAAGGCCCAAATGGAGACTGATAAAAGATGAAGAATTTAGAAAGCAAAAATACTTAAGTTTTGATTATATTTGGTCATTTTTTCATTTGCTGTTGACATTTAGTAGAGATTAATGAACATCTACAGTGGTAAACAGTGTCAAAAGTCATATTGCATTATTCACAAAGTGTTTTAAGGTGTACCCACATTCATACATGCAACGTGCAAAATGTTCTTGTCCACGATAGCAAGGATGGAGCTCCTTGGGACTCTTCTCTGACCTGTACAGTCTGTATCAGAAGAGGTTTGCCAGTTTGAATCCTGAAATGAAGAATTTGACTCATGAGGAATTATTGAGCAGTTTGGGGCTATACTCAACAGGGTCTACAAGAACTACAGGTGATTTCATTGGCATACATAAGATTCTGACAGGGCTTGGCAGAGTAAAGACTGAGAGTGCATCCCCTTGTGGGGGAGTCTTGAACTAGGGGGCATAGTTTCAGAATAAAGAAAGGTTCATTTAAAAAGGAAATCAGAGGAAACTTCTTCTTTCAGAAGGTTGTGAACCTTTGGAATTCTCTGACCAGGGTGAGACAATGAATGTATTCAAGGCTAAGAATTTTGTGCCATAGGGGAGCCAAGGGTTACAGGGAATAAGTAGGAATGTACAAAGGGCCAAGATAAAATCAGACATGATACTACTGAATTGAAGTCCAGGTTCGAGGTGCCCTGTGGCCTAATCATGTTTCTATTTCTGCATGTTTGTCTGTGTAGGAGTAAACGTGGCTGTCAAAGGACTGGGAACCATGAGGGATTCTGTCTGGGAGGCACAAGGGATTCAATACTTGAGGTAAAAGGGGTCGAATCAGAGCTGCCACTTTCATGCTCCCATCAACTATAATCCGTCTCATGATCTCCGTACACATCCCTGCTGTCAGTGAGCTTTTACAAAATGAACAGCCAAGATCTATTAGCCTATTCAAAGTGGTATCCATGTTGAGTATTCCCTCAGCAAAGGCCATATGATTGCTGCATTTCATGCTTCGTGACAATGGCCATAGATGAACACTTTACCAAGGCCTGAAACATTGTGTCCTTCAAGCCTGAGGCAGGATTCTACACTCGCTTCACAAGAGTACACCATGTGGCTTGGATACATCCATTGCTTCTGCTCCAGATATTTCTATTTAATAGTCTCCAAGCTGCAGTGCCTAGTCTCACTGAGAATATCTGAAAAGATCCCAAGCCTTCTGCTGATGACTTTTCTGTCCAGACCTTACACACTTGCCATATGAGTTACCGCATGACAACTTGCTATGTGTGCTAATGGCCCCAGTGGTGTGTTGTGATCAATATTCAGGGATGAGGGTGGGTGCTTACAGTGTTAATGTACCCTGAGTGTGAATGGTATCACTATCCTCCCCCTACACACATGTTAAATGCCAAATACCAGAGGACATAGCCTTAAGGTGAGAGGGGAAACTTTAAAGTAGGTATGCGGGTAAGTCTTTTACACAGAGAGTGGTAGGTGCCTGGAATGTGCTGCCAGAGGTAGTGGTAGAAGCAGAAACGACAGTGACATTTAAGAGGCATTCAGGTAGGCACATGGACATGCAAGGAATGGATGGCACAGACATTGTGGGCCAAAAGGCCTATTCCTGTGCTGTACTGTTCTATGTTCTATGGTGGCCCAAAGGGAGGGTGACGATGATGTGAATAGGAACCTGAGGAATAAATATTTAAGGTTTTGGTAATACCTTTAGTCACTTCTCACTCGCTGTTGACATTGGGTTTAGATGAGTGAGCGTTGTGTACAAGGGAGACCAGCATCTCTGCTTGTACAATGGCCAGGCATGACAAGAGTCTAGTTACGTCCAGGAATGCTTCTTCAGCAGATTAGCTGCCTGATAATTGGAGAACAACTTCTATTCACAGAGGTAAATTCCAGAGGTGAGGGGATGCAATTGACTGAGTGTGGCATCAAGGTGCCCTGGTAACATTCAAGTTGATAGGCCTCAAAGGGAAAACTCTCCAGTGGCTGGAATCAGGCCTCATACAAAGGAAGATGGCTATGGTTGTCAGAGATCATCACCTCAGCCCCAGGACATTACTGCAGGAATTCCTCAGGGATATAAGAAGATCCAGAAAACATTCAGGTCTGGATTGATAGGTAGCAAGTAACAAGTAACATTCACACCATAGAAATTCATCTGCCCTAGACATTTAACACCACTGGCATTACCAAGTTCTCTAGCCTCAATATCTAGGGGTTCGCCATCAACCAGAAACTCAAGTGGATCAGCCACATAACTACCATTTCCACAAGAGCAGGTCAGAGGCTTGATATGACTCATGTTCTGGTTGGCACAATCCTACACTTCTCTGTCATGGGCTTGTTTGAATGTACCTTAAACTTCAGAAAATGGAACCTGAGGATGCAAGAACAAAAATAACCCTGGAAATAACTTGTAGCTCACTGCATTTAATGATTATTAACTGTCTGAAACCTCCCTTTGGTTCAATTTCTCACACTGTTGTACGTAGTATTTACCACAGACTGCAGCATTTCAGATGTCTCATTACTCCACTATGAAGAACATGTTGTGACAAACAGCCACATCTGCAATGTCCAGTAACAACCAGTTCTAAATGACTAGAAGTCACAGACGACTGAATTATAGTAAATTGGAAACAGAACTAAGAAATAAATCTTAGCCTCTGAAGAAGTTAAAATTGTTTCTCACTAAAGCCTTCTTCCCAAGTCATAATGCGAGATTACAGTGGAAAACAATGAAATCTGCTGAGACAAATAAAAACTTGGTTTTATGCTCTTATTTATATTTAACATGCAAATACATCACCATTACCAATAAACTGCTCAGAAATTTGTTCTGACTAATGAAAAATGTTCATATATCATCAGCACTCCAAACAGAATCTGATTGAAGACAAATAGATACATTCCAATTTAACCGCTCCAACAGAGCTATTTTATTTTGCCCCATATCTGTATTATTATTACCAGGGATTTTGCATGGATCTACTAACATCTTCTGTCAGATTCCTTGATTTCATTTGGATGTGACATTTCCCCATTACAGGGAAAAAAACCTTTCTAACTGAGAAGAGGTAAACACTGATTTATGAATAGTTAAATTTGCATTCAACATTTGTCCCACCGTGAGTTAAGGGGAGTTAAGTTTTAGAGTGGAGTTGTTTTAATAACAAACTGTAGTATGAAAGGCCATGGCTGTCAGGTGACAGTGACAACACTGACTCTTCTGGTCGGATGATAGCATTGTTTATCGGGTCGGAAGTGACACCACTGTCAATCAAAGGTTTGGCTCCACCTCACCCATCAGGTGCAAGAATAGGGATTGGCCTTGGAGAGCACCTTTGTTCCTGGGTCTGCCTGATCATTGGCCTTGGTAAACACCTTTGTCTTTGACCCCCAAACCACTGGCCTGTTTGAATTACCTGAGTTAGATCCACCCAGCTCTCCAGCCCTATAAAAGATGCTGCATGTGTGTAACCCTTTCTCTTTGCTGATTGCTACCGGGGTTGAGACCACAGGTGAGAGGGTGCACTTCCTCAGGGGTCTAGGAGCATCCTAAGTAGATTCCCAGTAGCGTAGAGCCATTGTTTGTTCAGATTCAGGGGGTTCAGACAACGCATTTGTTCGTTCCCTGATCATTTGTATTAGTTCGTTGCGCGTATCTGTGTCTGTGTGTGCACTTCACCCCTGTTGCGACTCCCCTCACGTTTCGCGATCACCCAAGTGCGAGTGTACGAGGGTGCATTTGTTCCTTTCCATTTCTGTTCCTGTGTCTGTCGTTGTAAATAAAATTCTCCTTTTTAAAGTATAAAGACTGTGTGTCCAGATACCTCAATCTTTGAGATTCAAAAGAACCTTTCTCATAACACAAACCATAAACACCGGTCTCTAATAATCAAGAGTTGCAATTATGTAAACCTACTTACAATATTAACTGTAGTTTTAAATGTATGTTCTGCACTGTTGTGAACTATCTTGGCAAAACCTGCTGGGATACTTGGCAAGTTAAGAGTCCCAAAAGACCAGTAACAGGGGAAGTTATTAGGTTAAAACTGACAGAACAAACCTTCTCAGATAGTTCAAAGAAATTTGGATAAGAACATTAGGCACAAGACTATTAAATGCTACCTTATGATTGGGAGATAAAGGTAAAGGGAGGACTGCACAGAATTCTCAAAGGTCAGGTCATTTTGAAACCAAAGACCTTTAGTCCTGGTCTATATGTAGAATGTTGAGAATGACGTGGAGGGCTAGTGTGGTGGGATAATGTGGATCATCATCCCTCCTGTCAATCATTGTCTTTGCCTCAATAATGCATAAAAGCAACTGTGTATTCTGGCAATCTGGGAGACTCTAACAAGGGATTCTTCCTTATGTGCATGTATGGATTCAATAATGACTTACTATTTCAGTACCTTTGGGCTTGGAGAGGAATCTGTTCTATAAAACGTGCCCGTTGATCTTCCACTTCTGACGTACCATATCAAGTATCTTCTGAAAATCTATGCACAGTAGATCTGGCGCATTCCTTTTAATAATGGAATCACTCAATTAATCAAACTGAGGCAGGCATGGTAGTGTAATGGTTACCGTAACGGTATTACAGCGCCAGCAACCCGGGTTCAATTCCTGCCACTGTCTATAAGGAGTTTGTATGTTCTCCCCTTGACTTTGTGGGTTTCCTCCAGGTGCTCCGGTTTCCTCCCACATTCCAAAGACGTACAGGTTAGGAGGTTGTGGGCATGCTCTTTTGGCGTCAGAAGCGTGGTGACACTTGCGGGCTGCCCCCAGAGCATTCTGCGCAGAAGATGCACTTCACTGTGTGTTTCAATGTGCATGTGATGAATAAAGAAATCTTATAGAAACATAGAAACATAGAAAACCTACAGCACAAGTCAGGCCCTTCGGCCCACAAAGCTGTGCCGAACATGTCCCTACCTTAGAAATTACTAGGCTTACCCATAGCCCTCTATTTTTCTAAGCTCCATGTACCTATCCAGAAGTCTCTTGAAAGACCCTATCGTATCCACCTCCACCACTGTTGCCGGCAGCCCATTCCACGCACTCACCACTCTCTGAGTAAAAAACTTACCCCTGACATCTCCTCTATACCTACACCCCAGCACCTGAAACCTGTGTCCTCTTGTGGCAACCATTTCAGCCCTGGGAAAAAGCCTCTGACTATCCACATGATCAATGCCTCTCATCAACTTATACACCTCTATCAGGTCCCCCCTCATCCTCCGTCACTCCAAGGAGAAAAGGCCGAGTTCCCTCAACCTGCTTTCATAAGGCATGCTCCGCAATCCAGGCAGCATCCTTGTAAATCTCCTCTGCACCCTTTCTATGGTTTCCACATCCTTCTTGTAGTGAGGTGACCAGAACTGAGCACAGTACTCCAAGTGGGATCTGACCAGGGTCCTATATAGCTGCAACATTACCTCTCGGCTCCTAAATTCAATTCCACGATTGATGAAGGACAATACACCATATGCCTTATCTTATCTTATGCTCTTTGAAATCATTGACTTCTTATTGGGGTTGGCCTCATGGAGCTTTTCTCAACTGGCAATGATTCACACATCAAACCATTATTGATAGGTGACGGGACATCCAGCTGAAAATGTGTAAAGTCAATCTTGCCCTGGCCTGAGCTGTGGGACTGTTTGCCGTCCAACACAGACAGCAGTAAGAACTTTCTCCACCCTAAAGCATTGGCTTTGAGAGCAGTTGCGGGAGCCCTATCATGCATTACACAGAGCAGAGACAAGGGATGGAATGTGGAAATAAAGTTAGGACTCCCTGGTGCACAAGGGATAGTTAGAACATGGAACATAGAACTGTACAACAGAGGAACATGCCCTTCAGCCCACATGTCTATGCTGACCATGATGCTAACTTAAACTGCCTGCATATATGAAGGTATTTCACATGGCTCCCTTGTCCAATACTGTATATCTATATAAAGAAATACAATATATAAATCTATATAAAAATACAATATTTAATAGTTTTATTTATTTCAAGATGGGTAGACAATTTTGTCTGTTTCTTATCTCACTGGTTGATATTTCATTTATTGAAAAAAAGCCTCAAGTTTATTTTAATTCTTAGGCTTAAATATTTTAATCATTGTGTACACAGGCAGGACATTACAATCTATACCTCCTTCACTTTCTCCTCATGATATGACCAGAGGGAAAAACTTATTCTCTAATCTGTGTTTAACATGCTTGCTACAATCCTCCTAATGGAAGTGTTCTACATTTCCACAATTTGTTAGCCAAAATTAATTTGGACCAAACTAATCAACAAAGCTCTCTGCAATAATATTCAAAGTACATTCCCTCCTATAATTCACCTTTCATTTAGGTTGCAAGGTAAATATCCACTTCCACTTTACAGTGGGCAAATGCCATGCAAGTGGAATTGTACGTGTGCTTAGATGTTAAAAACGTTACTGCATATACCTTGATTCAGAAGCATACTGCATTTCAAATAGTGTGTGCTAGGAATTATAATTACATAACTTAACAACCTACCAGTTCAATTACCAACTTCCAAGCAAAATAGCAAAGTATTTTTATGTCAAAGCAAATTAACTTTGACTGCATTTTAGAGAGGATCTGTAATTCCTCATACAAATAGAGTCATAGAGTCTTACAGCATGGAAACAGGCTCTTTGGCCCATCTCATCCATGCCGACTGTGTTGTCCAGTGAGCTAGTCCTATCTGCCTGTATTTGGCCCATAGCCTTCTAAACCTCCTCGATCCATGTAATTATCTAGATGGCTTTTAAACTTTGCTAATATGCCTGCCTCAACCACTATTTCTGACTGCTTATTCCAAATACACACCACCCTTTGCATGAAGAAACTGCCCCTGATGTCCCTTTTAAATCTTTCGCCCCCGATCTTAAACTGATGCCCCCTTGTTTTTAGCTCCCCCTCCCTGGGAAAAAGACAATGTGCTTTCACCACGTCTGTGCCCCTCATGATCTTATATACCTCTATCAGGTCACCCCTCAATCTCCTACCTTCCAGGGAATAAAGTCCTAGTCGACGCAACCTCTCCTTGTAACTCAGGCCCCCAAGTCCAGGCAACGGCCTGGTAAATCTTTGCTGCACTCTTTCCAGTTTACTAACACGGAGGACAGAAAAGTGTATCAATTTTCTGTCACATTGTTAAGGCCCAATTATCTCATGACTTCTTCAATTTCAAGAGAAGGTTCTTATCTTGCTTTGACCTAAACAAAAACAGCTGTTCTATCTTAATCTATGAGTTTCATTTTGGCTGCAGTACATCTGCAGTCCAGAATGAGAGAAGGTTTTAAAATATCTCAAGAAATAGCTTCTTATTCAACCAACCTGAGTACAATGATTTTGCAGAGAAGGGATTCATAATGATTCTACAGGGAAATGTTATCACAACATGTAGACAGCAGTTGATTACATGCTTCATTTCTTAAAGTGGTACCAACCAATATTACAAATGCTACATTCGTAGCTATACAAATGATGGATGAGGTAAGTGGGCAGGAAGGTTGGATTTGAGCCTCAGTCTGCCCAATACACTCTGGGTTTGAAGGGACCAGTGTGGCTTCGCTTGAGGCCTGAGACAATTATGGTCCAAATTCAGATTTTAATGTTCAAAAGGAAAAATTCTACTTTGGAACTATCAGCAAAAGTGGGCTGGGCCAGAAGAGGTCAGGTGATGATATGTTGGAAAAGGTTTCTTGGTATCCAGGAATAACTGGAACACTGCTCCAGGTTCAACAACGTAACATTTGATCTCCTCTGCTTTGCTGCCCAATCTCCCATAGCAACCCGCCTAGATGCTACATGAAACTACGTGTCTTTTTCTAATACTGTTTCCTTCTGTTCTCAAACAGTGCATGACTTCTGCTTGTTACGAGTGGATGGTGGGGTTTATTTTGATAAAGCCCATGTCTCTATTGAGAAGCCCATCCCTACCATTCAGAAGACCACCCCCTGTCTTATCAAATCCTAGTCAAAAGAAACAACAATATATGCCCAAATACCCTAGAATAACCTTAATGCAAAAAATAATAGTCAACGCCGAGTCTATACATACATTACCACTGCAAACTCCTAGTCTTGGCCGACGGTTCCATTTATTATTATTGCAACAATTAAGGTACTTCACATGGCTCCCTCGTCCAATAAGAATACTGTATATCTATCTCAGGAAATTCATTTGCATTTGGAATTAGAGCAGGAACCTTCCATCAAGTTAATACCACATTTTCAAACTGATCAACTCAGACAGAGAAAAGTCAAAAGGATGAATTTTGGCCAAAAAAGAAACTTTTGCATACATACAGGTGTTTCTTGTAATGTAGGATGGACAAAGACAACAAATGTAGTAATTATAAAGTGCTATTTCTTGCAGGAAACATGCCAGACAAATTTACTCAGAACAAGGTCTCTTGTACAACAATAGAATATTGATGAGGCAATCCTCTTTAGTCACTCTTAATGTGTATGCCTCTGTGGATTTCCAGAAGTAATATGCAATGTACAGGGTACAATGTAGGAAACAATGAGAGCTCCAAAAAATGAGTTTGTCAAATTGTATGCATGCCCACATAATGATGGGACCTTTGTTAAACAATTTCTGCTGCAAAGTAGGTTTCTAATGATATTCTTTGGTTACTGAGAGTGTCTAGGTCTATGTCCTAAATTAAGATTGTTGACAAGAGATTGAAAAATACCAAGTGATATTGCAACTCATTTTAATGCATTTCAAAGCTTTAAAAATTAACGTGGATGGATGGAGGTTTATGCTGGAGAAAGCAAGCTCGCTGCTCAGATGTAAAAGCATGTGTCTCAGCCAGATCCATTTGATGTGGTGAGTCTAATATAACTGCTGATTTGTCAGGACTGATGTTATGATATATAAATGTCGACATGCTGCATTAAGAAGACAGCAGTTCACCAGAATGTGCAGTGTAGCCAAAACTGCAGACATGGTTGAACCATTGCATTCACAAACACCACATAATAAGGCGGAACGACTGAAAGAGTAAACAGAAACAGAAGGCTTCGTTTGAGCAATTATGTCTTAAACAAGCTATATATCAAAGTCAAAAATCTCAAGAACAATAGCTTCACAGTAAGACTAGTTTTCTTTTGCTTCCTTGTTGTATGATAAGACAGGATGACCAACAAATTCAATTCAGTCAGTTCATACCAGTGCACTAAATGAAGAAAGACTTGAGATCTCAATACTCTATCATGTTAAGAGGAAACTGTTCCACAAATGTTGTTTAAAATGGCTGTTTAGGAGAAAAAAATACACTAAATTCAATAATTGCTGCTTTCAGTTTGAGTGAGGAGGAAATTTTAAAATAGAACTTAATTATACATTGGGTGTTATAAGCAGAACAGAGAGTAAATAAGGTTCTGCTTCTATGAGAATAACATGACAATCATTTCAATGTTTGCCAATAAAAATAGAAAATCAGCACATTCTTGTTGATGCCAATTTCATGTGACACCCAGCCATGGAACTAAAATGCTGCATAAATCAGAATCTTAAATCACAAAACAGGATGCAGTTTACAATAAATTTTGCACCACTTTACAGAATCATCTAAAGTAAAGAAGGCCATTCAGTCCATCATACTTGAGCCGAGTCTCTGGAAAAGCTATTCACTTAGTTCCACTGTCCTGCACTTTCTTCACTGCACTCTAATTTGTCTTCCTTCTCAAATGTATATCCACTTCATTCTGTAAGTTTGCAGTTCAATGTGGTTCCTCCAGCCTTTCAGGAAATGTATTCTGAATTGCAATAACATATTGAATAAATAAAATTCTCCTCATGTTCTCTCTTGTTCTTTCTCCACTGATCTTCAACAAGTGTCCTCTGTTTATTAACTCTTCCTCAGAGAAAAGTTGGTCCCATTATCTCTATCAAAATGATGCCCAATTTTAAACAACACTATTAAATCTTGAATCTTCTTTATATCAAAGTTTGTGATATAACCAACTTCCTTACATTTTATTTTGTTTAATGTTTTCCATTTCTCAAAACAAGCCAGAAATATAGTCACAAAGCTTTCTTCTGGCATTGAAGTACTGGGTCACTTGAGGTTAAGTGAAGTAGTTCCTTAAACCACAACTTACATTTCTCAAGACAAATTTAAATTATTAAACCAGCAATAACATTTTAAAATCAGATAAAGAATAAGGGAAGCAGAAATTATGAAATGCAGTTAAGTTAGCTCAATATGTTGGGTTGTAGTTTATTTTGATTATGATCCTGCAGGGTATATCTGAAGTTCAGTGTTCTGTTAGAAATAAGCCCCCGCGCTAATTTGTTAGAGGGAATTAAAATCTTTTAGGTCAGGTCAGGGAGTACTGAGACAAGGTTTTTACTGATTTAAATGGAAATGATTATCCTTAAGCCACTGAAGCGTAAACTCAGACTCCCATGTACTGGCAATCAGAATCACTGAAAGCATGTTATTTCCAAATGTTACAAGTGGCTAAAAGGCCAATTTTGTTGCTGTAGAAATGAGACGTTGGGTTATTGAGAGTCCAGAGGGAGAAGACACTCATAGATAATAAGAATTTGGAAAGGCAGGTGCATGGTAATGCAGTGAAGCATCATCCTTAGGCCTTTGGGAGAATACAGGAAATATTTAAAGGTTAAGGAGGACCCATCGGGAATTGTTCAAACAGCTCCTTCAAGAACCTGCAGCTAAGAACAGTTATAAATGGATTCCAGCTATAAATGTTTCTTCCTTCATTTTTTCCTTGTAGCAGTCATTTACCAAGGGATTGGTAGCATTATAGTTATGATACTGTATTAGCAATGCAAAGACCTAGACTGATAAATCATGACTTCAAATACTTCTACAGCATCTGGGAAGTTTAATGAAATAAATTTGGGATTGGGAAAATAAGTAGTGCAAGGGTGAAGCTTCTACGTTATTGTAAAACCTACCTGTTGACGAATACCCTTCAAGGAGGGGGGAGTCTAAATGTGATTCCAGATCCACAGTGATGTGGTGAACCTTTTCTGCTGTCTGAAATGATGCAGCAAGTAATTCAGTTGAACGTCAACCTGTCAAGTCACCTTGCCTGACTGATGACATACCCTGTAAAAAAATAGAAAAATGGAACAATACATAGGAATTTTGCAGGATCTGTGGAATCATTGTCAGTGATATTTCATATCCTTCATGTTCTCCTTATGTCCAGGTAGGTTTCCACCAGAAGCTCCAGTTCCCTCCCACATTACAAATATGTCAGGTGAACTGGCCACTGTAAATTGTCCCTGGTATAGGTGGGTAGATGGAATCTGGGCGGGGGGTGCTTATTGGAATTTGGAGACGATATAAAGTGGGCTAAGTGCAGGATAGGCCTAAATAGATGCTTGGTGATTGCCATCGACTCGATGGGCTGAAGGGCCTGTTTCCATGTTGTATGGCTCTCTGTGACTGTTATTGATGGACTACAGCTCCTAAAAGACAGTTTTCTCAAGGAGAAAGTAATCCACTGCGAACTAAGAAATGAGGTATGTGTTAGAGAGATGGCTTATCACGCTCTGCCAAAGACTCCTTGCTGCACTGGTTAAGATCAAATGACTCAGGACCAACAGCATGAATCCCTTCCCTATGCAGGCTAACAATGTCAATGTAGATAATGGATTCCTGATATATTATGAGGCAAATACTCAACATCCAGGCACTATCTGTGAAGAGAGGGAAGGATTCATGTTTTAAATCGATGACCTTTCATCAGAACTTGCAAAATGAAAGAAGTTTAAAGTTGCAGAGTAAGGCAGGAATGCCGTCCTGATACGGCAGCCTGAATCACATCGAGGTTGTGTTTGGTGGATTATCCGAGGATAGTAGGCGAGGATTGGTATAGATAATCTCTGATAGTTTACTGGTTTCAACTTCCTATCAGCAATGAGGGGAAATGATGTAGTTCAGCACAGGCAGCCACTAAAGAGGTCTTAACAGAATGTATTCCATTGAATGCCCTACCCACTTCCTTTCTATCTTTAAACTTGTTTTATTTCCAGTTTTTCTCACTTCTGATGAAGGGTCACTAATCTGAAATATTAACCTTTCCACAGCTGCTGCCTGACCTGCTGAGTTTTTTTTTCTCTGTTTTTAATTCAGATTCCCCACATTTGCAGTCTTTTGCTCTTGTACCAAAAGTCAAGAACGTTCTGACAACTTTAACTCTGCTTATTTTTCCGCAGCTGTTGACTGACTTGCTGAGTGTTCCCAGCATTTTCTGTTTCTATTTCTGATTGCATTTGCAGTTTTTTCTTTAGATTTTCAAAGTGGGTTTTAATTTGCTTTCAACTTGTTTTGCTCAAGCTTTCAATTCTTATCTCTCAATACTGCAACCTTGGTTACTCAACTGAAACCCCAGTTGTCTGGGACATTAATTTCACTCCAGAATGTTTTCATCCATCAATTAGTCTGTAGCTGAAAACAACAGAAATTCCTTAGATTTATGACAGTCTTTTAACAGCCACTGGAGAAGAAGCCAAGCTATATTTCAATTACATTAAAAGCGCATGAATGTTAAACCACTCTCTTCATGTCAATGTAGAATGAAGAAGAAATGTTCCGATAAAGACTCCAGCTGGTTTAACAGGTGCTGGTGTGGGTTTTATTTTCCTAATGATGATTCACATATGGCATGGTGATTGTCTGCCCACCTTGGGAATATGAGCTCATCTGCTAAGAGATTCCCAGAAGTAATCCGTGCCACAATCCCTTTGCCCATGCCGATACCACACTCCATAACTGCAGAATGTTTATCTCTCCTCTGAACATGCATTCTTGCTGAGGATTATCACAGGTACATGATACGCTGCCTCGTGGCTCCAGTTCAGTCAGGTTCAGCCCTGAGCTCCGATGCTGTCTTTGTGGAGTTTGCATATTCTCCCATGACTGTGGGTTTTTCCCTGGGTACTCTGGTTTCCTCCCTCATCCCAAAGTCATGCTGGTTTTCAGGTTAAAATGGCCATTGTGAATTGTCTCTGCTGGATGGCTGAGTGGTAGGATCTGAGAGGAGTTGATGGGGACAATAAATTGAAGCTAGTGTAAGAAATGTAAGTAGTGTAAGGAGATTTGGCATGTCACCAAATACTCTGACCGCTATAGATGCACTGTTGAAAGTATCCTGACTGGTTGCATCATGGCCTGGTATGGCAATTCCAATGCACAGGAATGCAAGAGGCTGCAGAGAGTTGAGAACACAGCCCAGTCAATCTTGGGTACAGTCCTCCCCATCACTGACAGCATCTACAGGAGGCACTGCCTCAAGGTCGTGGAATCTATTATCAAGGATCCCCACCATCCAGGTCATGCCCTCTTCTCACTGCTACCATCAGGTAGGAGGTACAGAAGCTTAAAGTCCCACAGCACCAGGTTCAGGAACAGCTGCTTTCCTACAACCATCAGGTTCTTGAACCAACTTGCACAACCCTAACCCTACCTCAGCAATGGAACACTGCGGACCACCTTTTGCACTACTGTGGACTCGTCTTCGATTATCTTTTTGGGTTTTTTTTGCACTAAAGTCTTGCTTTTGCACAGTATTTTTTACTCTGTATGGTACAACTTATGTATCATTTATATCCTGTGTCTATACCTAAGTGTCTATGATGCTGCTGCAAGCAAGTTTTATGTTATACCATACTTCACAGTACTTGTGCACATGGCTTGACTTAACATTAGTGTAACTGGGTGCTTGATGTTTGAAGCAGACTGGATGGGCCTGTATGACTCTTGAGCATGGAGGTCTTCAGCAGCCTGACACAAGTTTGGAATCAGCCATCACACACAAATGTGCAGCTACATTTGTCGATACCCATCATTGCTTGATCCATCAACATTGCTCCCCCTCAAAACTGATGGGAAGTTGCAATCGGCAACTATTGAAGAACAACAATGCCAATCCCAGTCTGCCACTGGTTGATAATCTATAAAAATGACACTTTGTGTGATGCAGACTGCATGGAGACCTTCTGGTGAAAGGAATAGACAGGTTGATATAACCGCAAAACAAGATCTTCAGTTCAGAAACTAGTCTTCCCACCTGGCACCAACCTGTTATATCCTCAGCAGGCCTGTGTCAGACTAATCTTCATCAATAGAGTCTCCACAGCAACCCAGACCTCTTTTACCTGTGCCAATGCTGCCCTATATTTAACATAAAGTTAATTGCATTTGTAGAATGTCACAGAACATCACAGAATACTCAATACTTAACTTATGATACAGAGAAATGCAGCAGCAAATTTGAACAAAATGAGTTCTGCATAAGTAATAATTGATTGAAAAACTAACAACCTTCTCAAAAGAGATTAAGTGTGTTTCTTATACACTTCCCATGACAGAGAATGAGGCCATTCAGCCCATTTAGTTTATACCAGCTCTCAGAGCAATCCAATTGACTATCTGCTCACATTTATGCACCAACTAGGTGTTGCATTTTGCTCCATTAAGAGAGGGACTGTACTTCAAGAGCACTTTGCTGAACACAAAGTAACTCAGGGTATATAGAGGTTGCAAAGACGTTTTATTATGGCAAGTTCTTTCTTCCTTGTCACACTCCATTATGTCTTAGATACAGTTTCAAAGCCTGAGCAGGGATGATGACATGATTTGTTCCTGCCCAAAGACGAATAATATATACAATACAGTGATAGCTTGTTGAAGTTCAAAATCTTGATGATTCTGTCTTCATATCGGGTTTTTTCTCATTACATATGGTCAAGCCAAACTGCTGAGTCTTTGAATCCTTTCTAATCAACCATCAGATCAGAGCTAACAAGGCTCATCACACAGCCACACCTCACAATTAGCAGTTAAATTATAATTACTGGCCACACAAAGTGTGATTGTAATTATTTGCAACCAGCTAAATGCGCGTGTCAGAAATAAATTGAACAGCAAATTAAGTTTCCATTGATTTTCGAACCTTGCTGTCCAGTACGCTGTTTGCAGGTCAGCACATGCATCTTAAACACCACATTCTTAGAAATGACATTTATGAGGTCAAAACTGATGACCGAAAACAAGATGAGAAGTATTGCAGCAGGATCTAGGGCATTGATCAGTTCTGACCTTGCACCTGAGCTATATTTGGTGAACTCAAATACTTTTATGGCATAAAATAGATTTTGTTTATCTCTTTGCAAACTTATTTACTTGACCCAGTTCCCCTGCTCTTAGCTCCGCTTTTATTCATTCTGCCCCCAATGCTTCTTCTGGATGGGTATCCTGGGTCTGAATAATCATCCATGTCAATCTAGAAATTGCTTTCTCTCTTTGTTCTGTTGTTTTTAAGCATATGTCATATGCAAGATTCCCTCAGAATCACGAACAATCATACAAATACCAACTGATAGACTGTTGAAATAGTTTTTTTCTTGTTCACAAATCCTAAACAACAGGAGAGCCAAATCCTTCTTCCCTCCAATTAAACCAGATTTTTGCTGGTCTCACTTGTTAATTGAAGCCTGTATTTCCTCAGATCATTTTTGTAAATTGTTTCTCCTATCTCTCCAATGATCTCAATGTGGAAATCAACTCAAATATCCACCAGCAGTGCACCATATCTGCAGTGTATACCATCTAGCTGACACACTACTACAACTCCCCAAGGTTTCTTAACCTCTCAGATGCATAGTCACAATCACCTGAAATGAAAGGGCAGCAGGATCAAGGGAATTTTGAAAACTCCAAGGTCACTCACAATGCCAATTCGAATAAATATTGCTATTCTTTCACCCTTGCAAGTCAAGGTCCTCGAATTTCTTACCTAATAGTGCTGTGAAAGTACCTTGGTGCCTGAACTGCCACTATTCTAGACAGTGAACCATCACCATCAACTTTCAGGCAATCCAAGGCTGGCATTAATTACTGATCTTGCTCCTGATGCCTAAAACTGTGAATAAATAAAAGTTTTGTTTTAAAACAGCTTAAGTTTTTGACAGTAATATACTGTTGTCAAAAATCCATTGGCCTAAAAAGGATTCTTGATCACTGCCACAAGATAGATCTGAATATTGGTGCAACTTTTATTATTCTATTGACTTGTTGATGCAGGAGCCACCATTTCATAGCCTTTGCAAATACAGTTGTTATTCTCTCAATCAAATTGAGTATAGTACTGCCCGATAAAGACATCCCCAAGGATCTCACTTTGGATTTGTGTATCTGAAACTCTTTTCTTCCACACTTCTTTTAAAATCTAACCTCTCAGTTTATGTGTTTTTTATTCCTCAATATAATCTGCACTGTTTGACTTGATATTTATCTAGTGAATCCAATAATCTGTCTATATCCTTCTGAAGCCTCAGAGTTTTTTTAAATGGCTCTTTACTTTTGTGTTGGTATTGCATCCAGATAAATTTTATTTCATTATAAAAGGAACATTCCCACCATTCAGTTTACTTGTAGACTTCACTGTGGGATATTTTGAATGCCAATTGTATCCCACGATTAGCTGCACGACAACAATGACTACACTTTAGAAGTATTTGTTTGTAATAAATGTTCTATTGTCCAGAGGATATGATGGGCACAAAATCTATATCATACTGTATTATCAGATCACGTAGTTAAGTGGCATCAGTGAAATCCAGGAATCATATCACACTACAAAAGAAATGCATCATTACAAGTTTGAAGCAGCATCTCGCTGTTCAGGTTCAAATACAAAGTGAAATTTCAAAGGTTTGCAAACTTGACTATGCTGAGAAATTCATGCCAGATTAGTAAACTAGTGACAAGCACATTCCACTCATAACTAATCAATGGTACCGAATTTTGGAAGCACAACACCTCCACATGGTACATATAGCTCTACCAACTGGGGATGTGGTAAAGACTCTTCAGTGACCCAAAACAGAAGCAAGCCCAGAATTAGCTTTGTAAGCTGTTGAGACACTTTATTGAAAACAATCCTATTAGCATATTAAATAACACCAGGTATAAGGGTGGGCAGAAAATGAAGTTGCATACAATGCTCATGGACAATGCAGACTTTTTTATAAATGTTTGCACATATTAACTGACTCATAGCTATCTTACTGCCATACAATTCACTTAATAGTTGTTTGTTCCTCAGTACTTATCTGTCCTTAGGTACTTTATCAGGTTTTCCATACGCCCAAAGTATTCTCCTGCACTCAATATTAACCCTTCATATCATTTTTGATCTTTCCGCTTTTTCACCTCTTGCATTCTCTTCCTCAATCCCATTGATTTAGCATTGATTTCCAATCCCATGAGTCACCTTAATGCCCTTCCATCAAAACTGACATTCAACTCTCCTCTGGCTTGGTGCCAACTTTTGCCTTTTGCTGACTGAGGAACATCAGCCAAACCTTCTTGATAATTGATAGTACTTTCTTTTACTCTAAGTTTAGTTGTGTAGGTGGAAGTAAAGCTGTTTTCACAGAAGGTGTTGAGGCATCATATTACAACTGCCAGATCTGATGAAAGGTCCTGGACCCAAAACATTAACTGTTCCTCCTTCCACAGATGCTAACTGATCTGCTGAGTGTTTCCAGCATTTTTCTGTTTCAAGACACATAACTGCAAGCAAATGAAAATTTGTTTTGAAATGCTGATGGATTGATTTACCACAAGAGGGAGACATTGCACACATCAGCAAAATCCACAGGCAGGACTTCAAGGGAATGAAGGGAACTGTACAAGAATTCATTTAAAGAATATTTCCCAGTTAAATTAAACCTTCAAAATCATTTTCAATCTTCATTAATGATATTTGTTGAAAGATGAATGGTGTAAATTTTACATAATACTGACTGAGCTGAGAAGAGACAGTGGGGCAATAAGCATTTAAAATTTAAGAGATGTCCTCCTGTTTTTTTCTCCTTCTGATCCAAGCAGGCTTGGTGTAGGTTGGCAGCACAATCCATGATTAATTCTTGTGCTTCAACCCTGTTTAGTTTGCAGCATCTGATACTGATAGAAATTAGTTGATTCATTTTGTTGGTTGTGTTTAAAAAAGCACAGAGAGTCAATCAGAACTGTACAGAGAACAGCTATCTAAAGCTGGGAATAGCTTCATCTGTGGATGCAAATATCTATAACTCATGTCCCTGTATATAGGTCCCACTACAAATAAAGTTGTTGAACTAAGCATCAGTTTGCCAGAAGATATAACTAAGTAAATCTCCTTCAGAGGAAATGGGTGTTATGTAAACATTATTCATTAATTGCTACACCTCTTAGTTTTCACTTGGCTGAGACAGAAGAGGAAAAAAGGGGTAAAAATTCAAGATAAGTGATTAAAGATCTTGAGGGGGGGGAGATGTTATATTGCAGTGAGCTGTTGTGATTTAGAAAGCACTGTCTGAGAGAATGTGGATAGTGATTTAATGTAACTTGCAAGAGAACATCGGATAAACACTCAAAAATAAAAGACATGCAAGCTGATGCAGAGAACAGAGGAATGCTAAGAAACCCAAAGTCAAAATCGAGTTCATTGTCATATGCACAAGTACATGTGTGCACAGGTGCAATGAAAAACTTACTTGCAGCAGCATCACAGGCACATAGCACCTTATAAGCAACATTCACAAGAAAAACATAAATTAAACATAATTGATACACAATTTTTACAAGATAAAAGCACAACTAGAACAAAAAAAATTCAAAGTCCATTTTAGTGCAAAGTGATTAGAGTGGTCATAGTGTTGCTAAACTGTAGTGGTGATTAGGGTTTTGCCGGTTGGTTCAAGAACCGAATGGTTGAAGGAAAGTAGCTGTTCTTGAACCTGGTGGTGTGGGACTTCAGGCATTTGTACCTCATGCCCAATGGTAGTTGTGAGAAGATGACATGGCCTGGATGGTGGGGATCTTTGATTATGGATGTTGCTTTCTTGAAGGAGCACCTCATGTAGATACTTCTGATGGTGTGGAGGGATGTGCCCGTGATGTATTGGCTGAGTCCTCTACTCTCTGCAGCTTCTTATGCTCCTACACATTCAATTTGCTGTACCAGACCATGATACAACCAGTCAGCATACCTTCAACAGTACATCTGTAGAAGTTAGAGTATTTGGTGACAAGCTCTACCTCCGTAACCTCCTTAGAAACTTTTGGGTGGCTCTCCCAAAGAGATAGACTCTATGGATATGTTGACCTCCTTTTGTGCATTGTATGTTTCCATGGCAGCAATCCCACTGCTTTTCCTGTTCTTAAATTTATCCCGCAACTTACTTGATCTGGTTTGCAAATTCATTCATGCAATATCCTACAACTCCTTCCTTATCCTACGATCTGCTATGACTCAACCTCACCGATGGGAATTTTCCCTTCTTCTAATTGATCTCAAATGCAATCAACATCCTTTTCTAAATATGTGTGTGATTGAAATGGTAATAAATTGTATTCAGTTTCATCTTTATTTCTTCAGCTTCTGTTCTCACTTCTTTCCTTTCTCTTACTCAGCTCCCACATACCATGACCTATCTCTCAAATGACAGTCAAACACAATACATGAATATAATGAAAATCCACAGATTGATATATTTGTGGGATTCCATTATTTGCAGCATGCCAACTTGAGAGTGAGTCATTTATATCAATCCCCTACTTTCTGTCTGGTACTTAATCTGCTATCCATGGTCATACATTACACCAATATCGTGAGGCCTAACAACCTTTTGTGCGTTGTCTTAGTGAACCCAGAAACACAGAGATCTTGGAGGGCTGTGGGGTTGGTGGAGACAGTTATTTGAACGCATGAATCAGAACATCAGACATACATACGAACCTACAAATATATGATTTAAGAGCAGGTAAAGGCTTTTTGGCCCTTTAAGCATCCTCCACGATTCAATTAGATCACAGCTGATCTGTCTGTAATCCCAATCCTGCATTCTTGCCTATTTCCTATGACCTTTTTACCATCTTGCTTATAAAGGATCTATGTCTCTAACTCTTCCTTAAAAAATATTCAGACACTTTGCTGAACTGGAGGAAAAGGACAGTGTTATTGATAGCTTAATTTTTCAAGGAAACAATAAAGAATTTGCATATGTTCAATGCTCTATATTTTCTTCAGATCTTCCTTTCTACAGTTTATGATGCTGAATTCTCATCATTAAGTTTTGAATCATAACACAGTACTGCAAACCTCAGCAAGTAAGAATGATTTAATAACATTCTACCCACTCTGGCGTAGAGATCTACTTCTCCTGTTAAATATAGCTCTAAACAAACAGAATTAACTGCAATGGAGAAAATCAAACAATACTGTTGACATCCAGTTAATTGAAGCAAGTTACACTGTTCGGGAACAAAATGCTTTTCAATGAATCTCTTGGAGGTGTTAATGTTTTTATCACCCCTTCAGTACCCTCTTTTAGCTTTGTGCCCTTGTTAAGATGCAACTCCAAAGTGGTTATCTCTTTTCTATATGTTGAACGTGTGAAGTCCCAATATGGGGTGCAAGGAGGCTGCTTAACTATCTGTACAGTATTGGTATTAGTATTGGTATATTATTGTCATTTGTACCAAGGTACAGTGAAAAACTTGTCTTGCATGCCATTCGTACAGATCAATTCATTACAGATTCCTTCCAGGTAAAAGTTGACCTGGAAGTGTCCACCACTGCTTTCCATAAGAATGACCAGTGAGAGGTCAAGAGCAGGAACCCTGGTCTGTTCCTCCTCTCCTGACTCCAAATGGAATGGCACTTCAGTGCTGTGGCAAAGATTAGATAACTTGATAAGGGCTAAGGAACAAACCTGGGAATTTCAATACTGAAAGAGCCACTTCAACAACAATCAGCATCTATATAGAGAAACAAAGGACTATAGATGCTGGAATCTAGACGAAAAACACTATGATGCAAGAGGAACTCAGCAGGCCAGGTTGCAACTGTGGAGAAAAGCAGATGATCAATGTTTCGGGACAGGACCCTTCTTCAAGGCTGTTGGAGGAACAACATCTCATATTCTGCCTTGGGAGTCTCCAACCTAATGGCCTCAACATCGATTTCTCTAACTTCCGGTAACCCCACCCCTTCTTTTTCTTTCCCCCCTCCCCACTCCTTTGTCTTTCCTTATTCCTGAGGCTCCTTTGCCCCCCCTTGAATACCTGCCCACCTCCTCTCCTCCCCTCCTTCATCCTTTATTCCATTGTGCACTGCCCCCTCCTACCGGATTCCTTCTTCTTCAGCCCTTGCCTCTTCTACCTGTCACCTCTCAGCTCATTACATCTTTTCCCCCTCCCCTACTCACCTAACTTCCCCCTCTCACCTGGACTTCCTATCACCTGAACTCCCCTCTCCCCTGCCTGCTTGTGATCCTCCCCCTCCCCCCACCTTCTTATTCTGGCTTCTGCCCTCTTCCATTCCTGTCCTGATGAAGGGTCTGGGCCCGAAACGTTGACTGTTTATTTCCCTCCATGGATGCTGCTTGACGTGCCGAGTTCCTGAGTTCTTCCAGCATCCCAGTGTTTAGCATCTATATAACGCCTCTCACACAAAAAAATGTTTCAGCGTTAATAAACTTGCCACTGGTACGCAGTTCAGCACAAGTGACTATAAGTTTGGAGACGCAGGACAATGCAGGTGCTGGAAATCTGGAGCAACACACAAAGGAACTGGAGGAACTCTGCGAGTCAGGCATCATTGATGGAGGGATTCCCTCCATAGATTCTGCCTGACCCGCTAAGTTCCTCAAGCTCCTTTGTGTGTGACTATAAATTTGGTCAGGATTTAGACAGCAGCTACAAAAAGAAGTGAGGAAGTTTAGAGAGACAATTTCATTTGGACTGAAGACATTTATAGTGTGTATAAGACTGGTAGTTACTCGTGAGGGTTACTCGTTAATCTGGGGTGATGGGAATAACAAACACAGGGTGGTAATTGCCCTCTTACAAAGTGACACCTAACCCTAGGCAGGTGAAGGTAGACCTGACAATGCTTTATCAATTAAAATGGTGTTGTGGGTGCGAAAACAGATTTGATGGGTTTCAAAAGCAAGGACTCTGAACACAGTCTGGCAGTAAATGATTTTATTTATAAAAGACGAGCATAGGAAAATAGTAACGGGAAAAACACACACACACACACACACACACACACACACACACACACAGTTTATAGCGAGCGTGGGAAAATCGCACCAGGGATAAAATACACACACATACACAACAAACTAGGTACATACAATCAAGGAAAAACAATACAATACCCGCCACCCCTTGACTCAGTGCAGACAGGGCTCTATGCTACCTGGGACACTAAATAAAATGCTCCCAACCCTTTAACAGTACACACTTCACCAACGATTTCTCCAGTGCCGTTCCACGGTACTCGGCCTAGAGTGAAGCAGGGTGGTCCCTCGAAGATGGCAAAAGAGAGGGAGCCGAGCACACGTGGCACCCTTTATAGTGCTGGAGGGCTGGGGGGTCCAGCCCATGTAATTTACAGGGAGCCAGTGGCTCGGTGCCAGCAAGGACTAATCAATAACAAAGGCCAATGGCCCAAGGCCAAGTACAAAGGTACTTAAAGGGGCCAATGGTCAGGTGTGCGCTGATGGGTGGGGTGGGGCCAAACCTTGATTTGCATTGGTGTGTCTTCCGACCAGGTACTGGGCAGTGCTGTCATGTGACAGCCACGACCCTCCGCAATACAAACGGGGGACATGGAAAAGCAAATAGCTGTGTTTATTTAACTGTAACTTAAAAATCTGGACCTCTATTGCAATGAGATAATGTAACAATTACAAATGCTGTGTGTGTTTCCAGACTGCATGAAAAGAGATTGTTCTGCAACTTTGATTTACTACCCCATAGCTACAACATTGCTGCATGTCACTGCTTATTAGGTTACCTTGCTGTACTGAAACTTAAACTGTCCTTATTATGGATGCAAAACAAAACTGGCAGAATGTCACACCAAACACACAATGGCTCAAAATACTTTGATGCAGTTACGAGCAGTGAAACTGAGATTGTTCTAAATTTATCATCAACCTGGAAACAAAAGCTGGTGCCCGTCATCTTCTGCTTCTGTGTGGAACATTTCAACAAGAAAGTTGATTTCTCTCTGCAGATTATCCCTTGAGATTGTCAGATGCAACATCAACTTAACTGGCTCTCTACACTTTTCAATCCAGGGTATATTTGGTTCACCCTTGCTAATTGACATTCTGCAGTGCCAAGCAATTTTACTTTTGCCAACCAGGGTTCCCAATTAGGAAGATGGCTATCAAATCTTACTTTCAACTGAGTGTTTTTTTCACTCCCACACATTCTCCTTTGACTCATATAGAATGCACAGCAAATTCCATGCAGGCATTCGCTGTGCGGAGTAAGATTTGTCTGATTTTTCCAATTAGTGGCCGTCAACCTATGGGAGACGTAAATGAGATCAATAAAGGTCAGATGGCTAATCAAAGTCAACCAGTGCAGGCTTCCGTCACAACTGTCACTTGGAATGAAATTCCTAGATTCCTCTCCTAATATAAAAAAAATCATTCAGCATTTTCCCCTGAGCTAATGTAAGAACTCGAGATTTTGCCACTACTAATGCTGCTCTGTGTAGAACTAACAGTGGCAAGCTCAAAAACACTGCACAAACTAAGCAAATCAGTCATTTGGTTTGGAGAATAATGTCTATGGACTGGAGATAAACGTTGGCTCATTGAAAACTTTATCTTTGTCATGATATGTGAACCGGAGCATAACCTTGAATGGTGACTCAAATGATCTAGTCTCCACCAAACTCCAGGGCAGGAAATTCCAAAGATCCACCAGAAAAAAATCCTACACACCTCAGTTTTAAATGGTCATCCCCTTACCTTGTAACCATGATCCCTTGTTTGAGATTCTCCCATTGGTGGAAACATCTCAACATGTATCCTGTCAGTCTCAGAAACACTAGAGCAATTCAAGCTCTGAGGTTGCTAAATAACCAGGTTAATTCCTGGTTGTCCCATCACAAGTGGTCAGAGAAGTTGGATCTGTATTCTCTGGAGTTTAGAAGAATGAAGGGTGATCTTATTGAAACATTAGATCCTAAAGAGGGCCTGACAGGGTAGATGCTGAAATATTTCCGCAAGGGGCCACGGTTATAAGATAAGCGGGTACTCATTTAAAAATGAGGTGAGTTTTTTTCTTGCAGAGGGTGATGGATCTTTGCAGTTCTCTACCCTGGAGGATGGTTTGGGCTAGATCTTTGGAGGTACTTAACGAGGAGGTCAATAATTTTTTTGAAAGGTCAGGAAATTCAGGGCTATGAGGAACTGGTACAGAATAGGAGTTGAGGCCTGGGACAGATCAGCCATGATCATATTGAGTGGTGGGACAGCCTGAGGGGCCAGGTAGCCTACTCCTGTTCCTATTTTCTTGAAGTCTTGTGTATCCAAAGCAGAAACACTGTCTGCAACATGTCTGCAAAGCAGTTTCAACCTGGCATAATGTTTGCCACAAGCAAAGACCCTCTCTGCCTTACTCTACCTGTCCGATTGGGCTCTCCTTCTGGATTAACATGACATAGGGAACTCAAACAGTTGTGTTAATGGCTCACATTGGTCAACTTGGACTAGGAGACACACCTCTTTGGTTATTGTTAAAGAGAACTAATCCATTCCTCCAATCTCTCCGATAAAATCTTTCTGTCAATCACCCTCACCCAGGGTTTGAGGACATTAGTAGTGCTTTTGAAAACTGGAATCAGACAATTTGACTTTAAGCAGATCCATCACAAAGCTGCTGCTTGGAGCGGATAAGAACTCGATTCTCTCTTGCTGTGAGATAACACCTTGGAGAAATCATCTATTAAAAAATAAGCACAGTGGCTGTGTTCCAACAAGCAGTCCTTGCTATGGATCTGGCTCTGTGCTCAATCGCTGCAAGCTTTTCATTAAAAAAAACTGATTCTGTCAAACAGCAGTTTTAACCATCAGTCTTACCAACTCCCCAACTACTTTAAGGATCAAATAACTTGTCAGCTGATTGTGTTTGGATGCAGTTCCCCCATGGTAGGGGCAGGGCACAGGTTTAAGGTGAGAGAAAGGAGCCAGACAAGTGGGTCACAGTCAGGAGGGGGAAGGGGAAGAGTCAGGTACTAGAGAGTACCCCTGTGGCTGTACCCCTTGACAATAAGTACA
Source organism: Pristis pectinata (assembly GCF_009764475.1). Lineage (NCBI taxonomy): Eukaryota > Metazoa > Chordata > Chondrichthyes > Rhinopristiformes > Pristidae > Pristis > Pristis pectinata. The sequence goes on from NC_067427.1 coordinate 23,193,813, forward strand.
CCTGTTTGATTACTGTTAGGGGAGACAGTCTACCTGGGGGAAGCAACAACGGCAGTGCCTCTGGCGCAGAGTCCAGCCCGGTGGCTCAGAAGGGTAGGGAAGGAGAGAGGAGGGCAGTAGTGATAGGGGACTCTATAGTTAGGGGGTCAGACAGGAGATTCTGTGGACGCAGGAAGGAAACTTGGGTGGTAGTTTGCCTCCCAGGTGCCAGGGTCCGGGATGTTTCAGATCGCATCCAAGATATCCTGCAGTGGGAGGAAGAACAGCCAGAGGTCATGGTACATATTGGTACCAACAACATAAGTAGGAAAAGGGAAAAGGTCCCGATAAAAGACTATAGGGAACTCGGAAGGAAGTTGAGAAGCAGGACCGCAAAGGTAGTAATTTCAGGATTACTGCCTGTGCCACACGACAGTGAGTATAGGAGTAGAATGAGGTGGAGGTTAAATGCGTGGCTGAGGGATTGGAGTGAGGTGCAGGGATTCAGATCTCTGGATCACTGGGGCCTCTTTTGGGGCAGGTATGACCTGTACAAAAAAGACGGGTTGCACTTGAACCCCAGGGGGACCAATATCCTGGCAGGGAGGTTTGCTAGGGTTACTGGGGAGAGTTAAAACTAGAATTGTTGGGGGGTGGGATCTGAACTGGAGAGACTGGGGAAGAGGTGTTTGGCTCTTAAATAGAGAAAGCTTGTAGTTGGTTCGAGAGGAAGGATAGGCAGGTGATAGAGAAGGGACGTGCTCAGACAGATGGTTTGAGATGTGTCTATTTTAACATAAGGAGTATTGTGAACAAGGCGGATGAGCTTAGAGCTTGGATAAATACTTGGAGCTACGATGTGGTGGCCATTACAGAGACTTGGATGGCTCAGGGACAGGAATGGTTACTTCAAGTGCTGGGTTTTAGATGTTTCAGAATGGACAGGGAGGGAGGCAAAAGAGGTGGGGGAGTGGCACTGTTGATCAGAGATAGTGTCATGGCTACAGAAAAGGTAGACGTCATGGAACCTCTGTGGGTGGAGGTTAGGAATAGGAAAGGGTCAATAACTTTACTGGGTGTTTTTTATAGGCCAACCCAATAGTAACAGGGATATCAAGGAGCAGATAGGGAAGCAGATCCTAGAAAGGTGTAATAATAAGAGTTGTGATGGGAGATTTTAATTTCCCAAATATTGATTGGCATCTCCATACAGTGAGGGGTTTAGATGGGGTGGAGTTTGTAAAGTGTGTTCAGGAAGGATTCTTGACATAATATGTAGATAAGCCTACAAGAGGAGAGGCTGTGCTTGATTTGGTATTGGGAAATGAACCTGGTCAGGTGTCAGATCTCTCAGTGGGAGTGCATTTTGGAGATAGCGATCATAATTCTATCTCCTTTTAGCATTGGAGAGAGATAGGAACATATAGACTAGAAAGGCGTTTAGTTGGATTATAGGGAATTATGAGGCTCTCAGGCAGGAAATTGGAAGCTTAAATTGGGAACAAATGTTCTCAGGGAAAAGTACAGAAGAAATGTGGCAAATATTCAGGGGGTACTTGTGTAGAGTTCTGCATAGGCATGTTCCAATGAGACAGGGAAGTTATGATAGGATACAAGAATCGTGGTGTACAAAGGCTATAATGAATCTAGTCAAAAGGAAAAGAAAAGCTTACAAAAGGTTCAGAGAGCTAGGTAATGTTAGAGATCTGGAAGAGTATAAAGCTAACAGGAAGGACCTTAAGAAGGAAATTAGGAGAGCCAGAAGGGGACATGAGAAGGCCTTGGTGGGCAAGATTAAAGAAAACCCCAAGGCATTCTACAAGTATGTGAAGAGCAAGAGGATAAGATGCGAAAGAATAGGAGCTATCAAGTGCAACGGTGGGTAAGTGTGTATGGATCCGGAAGAAATAGCAGAGGTACTTAATGAATACTTTACATCAGTATTCACTACGGAAAAAGATCTGGGGGATTGTAGTGGGGACTTGCAGCGGGCTGAAAAGCTTGAGCATGTAGATATTAGGAAAGAAGAGGTGCTGGAATTTTTGGAAAGTTTCAAGTTGGATAAGTCACCGGGACCGGATGAAATGTACCCCAGGCTGCTGTGGGAGGTGAGGGAGGAGATTGCGGAGCCTCTGACGATGATCTTTGCATCATCAATGGAGACGGGAGAGGTTCCAGAGGATTGGAGGGTTGTGGATGTTGTTCCCTTATTCAAGAAAGGGAGTAGAGATAGCCCAGGAAATTATAGACCAGTGAGTCTTACTTCAGTGGTTGGTAAGCTGATGGGAGAAGATCCTGAGAGGCAGGATTTATGAACATTTGGAGAGGTATAATATGATTAAGAATAGTCAGCATGGCTTTGTCAAGGGCAGGTCCTGCCTTACGAGCCTGATTGAATTTTTTGAGGATGTGACTAAACACATCGATGAAGGGAGAGCAGTAGTTGTAGTGTATATGGATTTCAGCAAGGCATTTGATAAGGTACCCCATGCAAGGCTTATTGAGAAAGTAAGGAGGCATGGGATCCAGGGGGACATTGCATTGTGGATCCAGAACTGGCTGGCCCACAGAAGGCAAAGAGTGGTTGTTGAAGGGTCATATTCTGCATGGAGGTCAGTGACCAGTGGCGTACTTCAAGGATCTGTTCTGGGACCCTTACTCTTTGTGATTTTTATAAATGACCTGGATGAGGAAGTGGAGGGATGGGTTAGTAAGTTTGCGGATGACACAAAGTTGGAGGTGTTGTGGATAACATGGAGGGCTGTCAGAGGTTACAGCAGGACATAGATAGGATGCAAAGCTGGGCTGAGAAATGGCAGATGGAGTTCAACCCAGATAAGTGTGAAGTGGTTCATTTTGGTAGGTCAAATATGATGGCAGAGTATAGTCTTAATGGTAGGACTCTAGGCAGTGTGGAGGATCAGAGGGATCTTGGGGTCTGAGTCCATAGGACGCTCAAAGCAGCTGCACAGGTTGACTCTGTGGTTCAGAAGGCATATGGTGTGTAGTCCTTCATCAATCGTCGAATTGAATTTAGGAGCCGAGAGGTAATGTTGCAGCTATATAGGACCCTGGTCAGACCCCACTTGGAGTACTGTGCTCAGTTCTGGTCACCTCACTACAGGAAGGATGTGGAAACCATAGAAAGGGTGCAGAGGAGATTTACAAGGATGCTGCCTGGATTGCAGAGCATGCCTTATGAAAGCAGGTTGAGGGAACTCAGCCTTTTCTCCTTGGAGTGACGGAGGATGAGGGGGGACCTGATAGAGGTGTATAAGATGATGAGAGGCATTGATCATGTGGGCAGTCAGAGGCTTTTTCCCAGGGCTGAAATGGTTGCCACAAGAGGACATAGGTTTAAGGTGCTGGGGAGTAGGTATAGGGGAGATGTCAGGGGTAAGTTTTTTACTCAGAGAGTGGTGAGTGCATGGTATGGACTACCGGCAACAGTGGTGGAGGTGGATACGATAAGGTCTTTTAAGAGACCTTTGGATAGGTACATGGAGCTGAGAAAAATAGTGGGCTATGGGTCTCTAAGGTAGGGACATGTTCAGCACAGCTTTGTGGGCCAAAGGGCCTGAATTGTACTGTAGGTTTTCTATGTTATATGTTCTATGTTTAACGTGGATTTGAGGAGAATGTTTTTTACACTGAGAATGGTTAATGACAACAACCTTTCCCTCAATGTCAGCAAAACAAAAGAGCTGGTCATTGACTTCAGGAAAGGGGGTGGTGTACATGCACCTGTCTATATCAATGGTGCTGAGGTAAAGAGGGTTGACAGCTTCATGTTTCAAGGAGTGAACATCACCAATATCCTGCCCTGGGCCAACCCCATAGACACCATGGCCAGGAAAGCTCACCAGCACCTCTACTTCCTCAGGAGGCTAAAGAAATTAGGCATGTCCCCTTTGACACTCACCAATTTTTATCGATGCACCATAGAAAGCATCCTATCTGGATGCACCACAGCTTGGTATGGCAACTGCTCTGCCCAGGACCGCAAGAAACTGCAGAGAGTTGTGGACACAGCACAACGCATCACGGAAACCAGCCTCCCCTCCATGAACTCTGTCTATACCTCTCGCTGCCTTGGTGAAGCAGCCAGCATAATCAAAGGCCCCACCCACCTGGGTCATTCTCTCTTTTCTCCTCTCCCATCAGGTAAAAGATACAGGAGCCTGAGGGCACATACTACCAGGCTCAAGGACAGCTTCTATCCCACTGTGATAAGACTATTGAACAGTTCCCTTATACAATGAGATGGACTCTTGACCTCACGATCTACACTGTTTGACCTTGCACCTTATTGTCCACCTGCAAAGCACTTCCCTGTAGCTGTGACATTTTACTCTGTAATACCTCAATGCACTCTGTACTACCTCAATGCACCGTGTAATGAATTGACCTGTATGAATGGTATGCAAGACAAGTTTTTCACTGTACCTCGGTACAAGTGACAATAATAAACCAATACCAATAATATCTGGAACTTACTGCTAGCAGAGGGAGTAGGATCAGAAACAATCAGTACATTTAAAAGACATTTAGACAGGCACTTAGATAGCAAGGCATAGAAGGATACAGACCTAATGCAGGCAAATGGGATTAGTGTAGATGGGCAAAAAGATCGGCATGGACATGATGGGCCACAGGGCCTTTTTCTGTGCTGTACAACTCCAAGACTCCAAAATGGAATTCCTGTCTTCATTAAACCCTAGGGTTGTGTAGGTGTAGGTAGGGATAAGTGATGGCATTGTGCTAATTCAAACACCGTCGGTGGAAGTTCAATCATGCTTGAGGGTCAAGATGTTGTGCATTGCTGAATTAATCACACACACACTTGGCTTTCCTTTTGCAAAACACACAGTGGGAACTGGGCATGTCTGGAGCTAGGTCCTGGTCTGTCTAAGCATCCGGGACTGAGGACTGATGATGTGGAGGAGGACAGTTGAAGCTGAGGGTCAGCTGCCACAGATCATTGGGGCATGAGATTAATAGCCAGGACTTGAGGGTAGGGCAGAGTTGAGATGGGTGTACCTTGATAATTGGGGGAGGAGGAGTAGGATAATTAGCCTGAAGCTAGGCTTTATCACAGGGAGGTTGGGTCATTAGTTAAGGTGGTAAGCACACACTGGAGAGTACAACTGATGATTGGATGTAGGTGCAATCAGTTCTTCTGTAAAAGATTGCTGGGAATGCAAGGGTTAACGACTGGAAATGTAAGGGTTAATGGTGTGCTTATTGTCAGTGGCTTCCCAGGGTAAAGAATTACCTCAGCCATGGGGTGATGCTAAGTTTTGTCTAGATTTAAGGCCAGGTGTAAGCGGGAAACAAAGTAGTTTTTTAGACATATCTTGTTGTGCTAAAAGCTTTATGTAAACAACTGCCTTAGTAAGTGTAACTTCCCACCTAGCTATCCCATGAAAATGAGTATAAAGATACGCAGTAACCGAGACTACTTCGTTCGAGTATCAATACAGAGCTCAGGTTACATTGTTTACTCTTTCTCTGTATCCCTCACTCCCACTAGCAAAAACTAATAAAGCATTAATCATAAGATCTTTGGTTCTGCTGTTGTCTGATTTATTACAGAGCGCGGGACAACTTTAACACTTAGGGTGAGCTTGGTGGTCAAGTGAAATGTGATTGGTGGGGTTTCGGATTGGGGCAGTAGATCAGTGGATGGAATGGGAAGTCAGCTTGGATGGGGTCCACAAAAATGGAGGATGAGGAGGTAGAGTGTGAGAGAACAGAGGAAGTCTGGTGGGAGGGATATGGATGATGTGGTCCCCTCGTGCAGCTGCTTCATCACAGCAAGTACCTGGATGCTGGCCCAGCAGAGAATGCTAACATTGGTTCTAATCTGCCAATGGATTGGAAGATTTTGTGAAAGCACCATTGGTACTACCTTTGCAGTCGTTTGAGATCCCTACTGTAGGATGTCCATGCCTCCAAACCTCACTGGAGGTAGAAATCAAGGCTGCAAACACAGCTCGTGACGAGGTCTCTGAACAGCCTTTTTGTCGGTTGTATAAATGTGATGGAAGGTGCTGAAGGTGGTACTGGATTTTGTCCTTCATGTCTGCCTTTGCTGAGTGGTGGCCCTCAAAAATGGAAAGTGATCCACATTTTCCAAAGTCTCATTACAGATCTTGATTGTGAGGTGTAATGTTGTGCAGCAAGAAGCAAGTTGATTTCTTTTACACACTAAATGCATACCTTCCCTCATATATGTTTCACTGAAGGAAGCAGCAAACACTTGGAGGCCAACCTCCAAATCTGCATCAATGCAAGTGTCTTCTGTACCTCTATTGGTTGCAGTGATCTTGATTCTGGAATGGAGTTAACAAAGACTGAATGATTTCCTGTTCATCTTGTAGATTAACTCCCAGTCTAAGTCAAAGTGAAGTTTATTGTCATATGCACAGGTGCAAGACTTACTTGAGCAGCATCACAGGCACACAGCACGTAGTAGGAAGCCCGCTGGATATGTAGTGCAGTTTTGCAGCAAGAAAGGTTGAAAGGAGAGTTGGTACAATGGCCCAGCCTTGCCTGCATTCCTCCCCACCCACAGTATGCACTATTCAGCAAAGACACTCAATATCAGAAGCACAGTTCTGCCATTATGAATTGATCAGAGTAGCATTCCTTAACCTTGGCATAGTCAGGCATTTTACCACATGTCTGCAAGACTCATTTGTAATCCTTCCATGTAGTATTGGCTTCAAATATCTTGCCAGGAGCTAAACCGGTTACATACATTAGTGGCCTGCAATGCAACACAGTCCATTGAATACTAAACATCACTGAGACAGCTCCAGAGAATTACCAAGAATCCCAAGAGTCAACTCTAATGCCCCAGCCACTGCCCAGGCTGATTCAACATAGACCTGGAATGAATTTGCTATCTTTTGGTTTATAGAATACAATGTTGCACAGGCTTTTACAGTTAGTGTAGGGCCCAGAAGGATTTCAGTTCTGAATCAAACAATTTTATTTTCATTGCCAGGAAAAATAATGGTTCTCAAGACTGGTTACATGCTGGTTACAGCATTCATTCAAATAATGGCAAGAACTCCAAAAAAATCTTGCAATTGTTCTTTAGAACTTGAAGCAGTGCTGGACTGGCAGTGTGAATGCCTCTGCCATACTAAGTAATCATGAAGTCTGTTTTTTTTTTCTTTGGGACAGAGAGCTGTTTCATCAGCAATGATTCATGATTTTTACATCAGTGCAGTCAATCCAAGGTATGGCAGCAACCAACAGCAGGTCGTTAGGGATAAAAATCAATCAGTGTGAAGCAGATGACCCTGAGCTGGATGGAAAATTCTGTCTGAGCTTTGCTTAAAAATTGACACTGATACTTGATTCATTTTAGATTTTATGCAGATGAAGGGAAAAAGAATCACACACACGCATTGTCAGTATTGATGTGCAAGGTGGATGATTTTGTTTTGACAATTTGTCACAAAGAGAGCTGGAGCTTCCAAATTAGGACAAGAGAATAGGTCTATAAGGTGGCAGTTAGTAAAATGATATTAATAGCTTGGTGAACTCACTGGTCAATAACAACACGTTACGTGGTAGAATAGTGAACTGCAAAGTGATGGTTCTATAATATGACAGTGGTAACAAAAATAACCATGAAATATAATCAATAACAAGTGCTTGGTAACATGATAGTCGGCAACAAGATGGTCAATAATGTGACGTGGTGAGTAGTTACACATTGTTCAGTGTGACAGTGGTCAACAGTGTGGTCATCAGGAACACGGTCTGGTTAAATGGTGGTCAGTAAGTGGTGCCGACTTTATCATTCAATAAGATAATGGCTAATCTTTACTTCTATGCCACTTTTCTGCACTATCCTGATATTCATCAATTCCCATAACATCCAAAAATACATTAATTTGTCTTGAATATACTGACTAAGAACCAACTCCTCCCTTGAGTAGAGAATTCCAAAAATTCACTATCCTCTGACTGAAGAAACTTCTAATCTGAGTCCTAAATGGCCATTTTCATACATTAAGAATATGATCCCAAGTTCTAGATATCCCAGTTAAAGGAAACATTGTCCCTGCATCTGTCAAGTTCTATAAGTATTGCCTGTGCTTCAATAAGATCAACTCTCATTCTCCTAAGAACAATAGAATATGGGCTGAGTCTGTTTAATCTCTCTTTACGAAATAATCCCCCCCCCACCCTCCTATGAATCAATTTTGTGAACCTTAATTTATTTCCGTCTGTGGCAAAAAATTTACCTTTTGATAGGGAGGTCAAATATTCCGGGTGTGGTCTCACCAGGACCCAATATCATTGCAGTCCTTTATCATTATTCCTGTCCACAAATCCTCTTACAATAATGTTTAACCTTGCATATGCTTACTTAATTGGTTAATTGTGCCTACGTGATAACTTTTAATGATCTGTATAGAAGGTTATCAATAGTCCTTTGATTCAACACTTAACAATTTCTCAACATTAGAATAATTCTTCATGTTTCTATTTTTTCTACCAGACTGAATGACCTCATTTTTTTCTACATTATATGCAGAGTTACAAACATCAACATCTTTGCTGTCTGCAACTCATATAAACAACTTGGGTGAGAATGTACAAGGCATGGTTAGTAAGTTTGCAGATGATAATAAAATAGGTGGTGTTGTAGATAGTGTAGAAGGTTATGAAAAATTACAGGGGGATCTTGACCAGCTCGGTATGTGGGCTGAGGATTGGCAAATGGCTTTCAGATAAATGTGAGGTGTTGCATTTTGGGATCTGAAACCAGGGTAGGACTTATACAGTGAATGGTAGGGCCCTGAGGAGTGTTATGGAACAGAGTGGCCTAGGAGTGCAAGTGCATAGTTCATTGAAAGCAGTATCACTGGTAGATAGGATGGTGAAGAAGGCATTTGGCACGCTGGCCTTCATCAGTCAGGGCATTGAGTAGAGGAGTTGGGCAGTTATGTTGCATTTATATAAGACATTGGTGAGGCTACACTTGGAGCACTGTGCACAGTTTTGGTCACCCTCTTATAGGAAGGATATTATTAAACTAGAAAGAGTGCAGAAAATAATTACTAGGATGCTTTTTTCTGGACTTGGGGACCTGAGTTACAAGGAGAGGTTGCGTAGACAAGGACTTTATTCCCTGGAACGTCGGGGATTGAGGGGTGACCTGATAGACAGAGGTATATAAGATCATGAGGGACATAGACAGGGTGAAAGCACATTGTCTTTTTCACAGGGAGGGGGTTCTATAAACAAGAGGGCATAGGTTTAAGATCAGATGCGAGAGATTTTAAAGGTACATCAGGGGCAGCTTCTTCACTCAAAGGGTTGTGCGTATTTGGAATGAGCTGCCAGAAATAGTGGTTGAGGCGGGCACATTAGCAATTAAAAGCCATCGAGATAAGTACATGGATAGGAGAGGTCTAGAGGACTATGGACCAAACATGGCCAGATGGATCTAGCTTGCTGGGCAACTCAGTCAGCATGGATGAGTTGGGCTGAAGGGCCTGTTTCCATTCTGTATGAGTCTATGACTCTATATGGCATCTGCCATATCCTCACTCATTCAGTTAGCTTCTCTATATACTCCTCAAGCCTCCTGACATTTTCTCACAACTCATACTGCCACTCAGCTCTGTATCAACAGCAAATTTACGTATATTATACTTGGCCCTCTGTTCCAAATCATTCATATTGATTGTGAAAAGCTGAGCCTCAGTACTAAGTCTGTTCCTGTGTGCAGGAATGAGGTTAATAATTAAGCACTGATTGATTGAAACAAATATATGTTTTGTTGTGATTGGGAACTGACCAGGTGTAGGTTGGTCAGAAAGTGATAACTAAATGGGTGTGTATTGATCAAGAAAATACCCATGTGTATCCTTTGAATTAATGTTACAGTTCACATGTAACTATGCTTAGGAATGGTAATCGCTGTATGATTGTGATTTTTAAGTTCTTTCAGAGGTATGTATTTGGGCGCATTCTCTGTGTAAGCTTGAATAAATCGATGAACAAAGAAACCTGAACCTTGACTGATATAGGAAGGTGTCTGAACTCCCACAGCACGGGGAATCTGATGGATACCTCCATGAATCTATTCTATGTGTTTCCATAACATTGAGCCCTGATGCAATAACAAACCTTGAAGGAGAGGAGTGATACACAGAAGAGGCCCTACTGTATGACAAGGTTTAAAGGCTTGGCAGAACCATGTAAAAATTGGAATGGTGGCTTATGGTTGATATCTGATTTAAAAAGAAACTCCTGGTCTCTGTGGTTCTCTTTGGGTTGTCATCTGTCTGTAATTTACTTTTACCCTTCCTTTGGCAAAAGGGTCAAGAACAGTGGATACTGGCAATTGGCAGAGAAGAACCAGGCTCATGGAGGCAAAGAGTCATACAATGCAGAAACAAGCCCACCATGTTCATGCCTATCAAGTACCAATCTGTACTAATCCTGGTCTGTAGCCTACTGTGCCATGGTGAATCAAGTGCTCGTTCAGATGCTTCATAAATGTTGTGAGTATCTGCCCCCAGCACCTTCTCCAGAATGTTCCAGAGCACAATCATCCTTTGGATGAAAAAAAAATCTTCCTCAGATCATCTCTAAATGTCTTACTCCTCACGTTAAATCTGTGCCCTCAGGTCTTAGACACCTCTTGCTTGGCAAAACATTTCTTACTATCTGTCATGAATGTGCCTTTCATAAATTTGTACACTTCTATCAGGTCACCCCTCAGGTTCCTCTGCTTCTCGGAAAACAAACCCAGCCTATCTAGTCTCTTATCATAATGCAAACATACCATCCCAGGCAACATCTTGGTGAATATCCTCTGCATCCTCTCCAGTGGGTAACCAAGGACAACTGGATGAAGACCTTTCTCACACAATGAGCATTTGTGATCTGCAGTTCACTGACTGAAAGGATGTTGTTTGTGAATGTAATCATGGTTTTCAGAAGGAAACTGAATAAGAATTTAGGACTATGGGAAAAGAATTGAGGAATGAGATTAACTGGGTTGTCCTTGCTGAGAGCTAGTGCAGGGACATCAGGCAGAATGGTCTCCACTCATGCTGTAATGGCTCACCAGCCTCTGCCTGTTTCTGCAGTAAGTGGATTTTCAATTGTGATTCCCTGCTCCTTCTGGCTTTTGACATAACAGGAACACAAGAATGCAGAAAAATAGGAACAGGAGTAGGCCACTTGGCCCCTCAACTCTGCCCTGCCATTCAATGTGATCATGGCTGATCTCAACTCCTCTTCTGTGCCAGTTCCCCAAAACCCTCAACACCTTGATATTTCAAATATTTATCTATTTCCACATTAAATCTATCTAATAGAGGAGATTAACACACTTCCCAGACCCAGCAATCAACCCTTTCAGCATTTTTGAAATATGAACTGCAGGCACCAGTAATTCCGGTAATATAGTTCTCCAGGTATGCTTCATACACATCTTACCATACCTTCCATACTATAATTTTACCTTAGCATAATTGTCTCAAAATCTATGCATAACTATAAATATATTGTGTTTTAACTCATAGACGAGTAACACTTGCCAGCTTTCATAATGATTAAAGTTATGCATTGGAAAGTTATTAGACATTATGAACTTAATTACAATAAATTCTAATTTAGTTGTTTATTGTACCTTTGCTTTCATCCTGCCTTCCATTCTGACTTCCTGTAGTTCTTTCCTGTTGTTGTTTTTGAAGTCACAAGATCATCTCCTCTGACTTTTCCCCTCTGGAGTGCTTCCAAAGTTTGTAATTCCATCTGAATGTTTTCAGATTCTCTTATAACACTGGCTGGCATCATTACGTTTATCTAGTGATATCTCTCATAAGATAATCAGAAACTTTGAAACCACCTCCAGATCTCTCAATGCATCTAATTCAATCTTCACTTGATTCTGACCATCCAGTTATTCAGTCAACAATAAAAGCTGTCCAAAATCCTATGGAGTTTCATCAGCACTAGAAGAACTAATCAAAAATTCCTCGCTACAGTACCAGGTGCTGAACTTTTTGCCTTCCACTTTATTTGTAAAGGAACAGCCACTGCCTTAAAACTCCTGTGAATCGGCTCTCTTCCACTGTCCAGACTCTTCATCTGAACTGCTTGCTACTGAGGAATATAAATATTTCCATTGCTTCAAAATGCTATCCAAATGATATACTGCATTCAGGAAACAAGCCTGCAGAATGGTAATGGTGGCATGGTCCTGTTCTTTGAGGCCAAGTCATAAACTCCACACTGACAGTACCATAACACACTGCTCTTCAGTCTGGGGTATCTTACTTCTGTCTAATTCTTTGGCCTGTTACCTTCCTCTGCAGGCTTGCAGACACCAATTTCATGGTTATCTCCACAGATACTCCTGTATAGGCACCTTCTGCCATCACATCTCACTGTCAGTAGAATACAATATTTGGTTTACTTGTTGCTTGCATTGAAGTTGGCATGTGAACAACCCTTGCTGGCACATATCTGAACACTGAGCATTAAAAATCCCCAGCATTTGAAGAATGTTCTTAATATGCTCTTTATGACACTGAAGGTTTATTGTCATTGATATCCTCAGTTGTTACCAACTCCCCTTCTGGGGATATCATATTCCCATTCTCTACCATGGAGTTTCACCTTGGTTCAACATTGCTCACATTTTCGTGATTAGCACACAACCCTTGCATGAGTTGACCCAACTCCTGGCTTACCTCCTTCCAGGAAGCAGCACATTTAGCTACTTCACATTCTTCTTCAAATGGACCATCATCAGCACCACTGCTGAGACGCATTGTTGCTCATTCCTTGATTATGACACCAGCCCTTGCAGAGAGAGATGCCCATCTTCTCTATAATCTCATCCCAAGTTATACAGATGACAGCATGGTATCCATCGATTTCTCATTTTCTTTAACTGTTTTGTTGGAACTGCAGCTTGTCCCCTTGTCTGGCAGCATCTGTAAGATAGAGACTTCTTGATATTTCTCAAGTCCACCAGATCAGTAATCAGTGTACCTGAAACATGAGTGGCTTCTGGATCCCTTCACTGTCCAACTCTGCAGTTCTCTCAACCACACAGTCTCTCAGTCCCAGTGACTCAATCCAATCTACCCTACTAATGGTGGCTCATGCTTCTGACCCACATCTATGAGTCAACTGGACCCACCTATCTGCAGTAGCAACCCAACTGCTTTTACCTCCCTCATAATGGGGAGGGAAGCAATGGCACAATGGGTGGTGCTGCTGGCTCACAGCTCCAGTGACCTGGGTTCAGTCCTGACCTCCAGTACTGTGCCTCTGGCTTGGCCTTGACGAACAGCATCATGCCGCTATTACCATTCTGCAGACTTGTTCCATGAATACAACGCAGAAATGCACCTTAGGCAAAAAAGTTTCTCACTTTTAAAATCAAAATCTATACTGGTGGCTAATCTTCAAGTTCCCTCAAGCATTAAGTTGACCATCTTGAATAGCTCTGCACACTAAATGAGAGTCTGATAAATGCACCATTTAGTCAGTGTCTTTAATCCAACCACATATTCCCCAACAGTTTCCTTTGATACTTGGCCGTAGATGTCAAACCTGCAGCTCATGAAAATCTTTGAAGGCACTGGGTTAAAATATCCCTTCAAGGTTTTTACACTGTCAATATAAGAGACCTCGTCTGCAGTTCAAGGCATGAGTGGACTCACCAATGTCTCCGATCCAACCATCAGCAACAGTATTACCTTCCTATTCTCACTCAAATCTGTGTTGTCCTCCCCTGGGACTTCAACGATATGGGTCATACCTGAGTGTTAGTGTACCTTTAAGAACCATGGCATACCCAGCACTTTTTTTTTCCAAAATAGAGAGCCCAACGGGAAGGTGTAAATGAAAAGCACAGGGTTCCACTGAGGCTGAAGCCTAGTCACAAATCTAAACTTTGTTTCTTTCATGAGTGTGAATAAAGCTCTGGAGGAACAGAAAGCTGGAAAAAACACCTTTATCAAAGACTAGAATTCAGGGACTGTGTAGTTTTTTCTTTAAAAAAACGACTCTGCTTTTCACAGCCTTTTTATTTAAATAATGTAATGTGAAATTACAAAACGTAAAACAGCATGCCGGTATCTGAAAAGTAATTTTTTAAAAATAACAATGATGCATAAGGGTACCCAAAGCAGTATATGTTTGCATTAACATTTACATTGTGTGATTTCCTCTGTGCTGATCATTATTTATTGTGTAGACACACTGAGATGTGTGAAGTCCTTAGGGTATCTTAATAACATTTGTATTCTTGAGAGCTAACTGCGACGAAATGCAGAATGGATTTTTTTCACCTTTGTGAGCGTTGATTATTCTATCCTCAAAGGAGAGGGAGGAATCTGTACTTCCTGCGACACCATTTCTGCACTGGCTTCCTGTTGTCCAGCTGCCCATGGTATTATTTTTGTAAGTTAACTGATACAATTTATTCCTCAACCCTTGGGCCCATTGACGCATTGGTGCAATTGAATAAATATTCATTGAACTATCCTTTATCTTTATATTGTTAATATAAATTCATAAACAGGGAAGTAAAACAGTCATTTATGCAGCTAGCTCATTCTGCTCCAATCTTCTCTGGCCTCAGAGGTCTCTTTTTCCGGAACAAATAACGATGGAATAATGTTGTTTATAATTCAGGTTATCCCCTTATAATCCCAAGGTATGTTTTATACGTGTCTTTATCCTTGCAATGGGCTCAACATTTTGCATAAGCAAAGCAGGTAAATTACAAATTTGCTGTTTGGAAGTCAGCAGAGCCAGTGACGAAGGAGACTCATTTTCCATTTTAGTATCAGGAGAACAGTTAAGAATTTGGGCAGAGGTCATTCTTTAGCCCATCAGTCTCGACCAGTTCCCACAAGAAATTTTCAACTCTTTGGGGAAAGTCCTACAACATGTTGAGGAAGCAGAATACACACAAGAATGGACCTCAACAGCAGTAGCTCTCAAACCGTTTATGAAGCTGAAAGGAATATTGGAGCCACACTGGACATTTGGACAGGAAACCTGTGTTTGTGCTTGGTGGGATGTACAAGCTCTTCAGTTGTTTAGAGGGAACGTCATGGTCATTAATCAGAGTTCTTCACAACACAAAAAGAATAGTTGTTCCTCGGTGTCAGCTCTTTAACAGGCCTCTCCACCAAAATGAATCATGGATTTGCACTTAACTCTTCACAGGGAGACATGGAACACAGTGGCCACTGATTAGATATCAAAAGCTGGTGAGGAAAGGAAAAGGCAAAGATGTAGGAACAGGTAAGCAAGGGTGGAAAAGAAGTTGAGGAAGGAGTTGTCTGAGGAACGTGATTCTCAGTAAAGATTGGAGGCACAGGAGAATGACTAGAAAAATGAGTCAGCTGGAGACTTTTCTTAAGAGTCAGTGCGTAACCAATCAAGGTTATATGGAGACATAAAATGGGCAGGGGGGATTGACCATTCTTGAGGTCAGAATTAGCCAAATAAAGGGTAGATGACTTAAAGGCACCTATCAGGTATCGCAGTAAAAGAAAAAGAGCAGTCAGGCTGATATGTAGTGTTGGTGTCAGTTTGGGGAACTGCAGGGTAAATTGGAAACTCGGAAGAAGTATGCACAGAAGCCAGAATGGAGTCTGTTATGTAGCCAGGGTAAGGGAGATTGTGGGATGGACAGGGGAAGTAGATTATGGGGAACTAGAACATGGACCTAGATAACCATTTCCAGAACACCCTTACTCTGGCACCCATGCAGCAGAGTCAGTATTGCCATCTAGCAGATGAGGCACCTGAAGGAACTTAGGGTGTGTTGGATCATGTGCTCACGATTAAATTAAGGCAGAGAGTGGCAACTCTGCCAAAGCTCGAGATGGGTTGGAGAATTTCAGGTATTTTGTAGAGAATCTTCAGATAACAAAAGCGAATGGGAGAAAGGAATAAGTTGTTGCTATTCACATGGAGCCCAAATTCAGCATATACCTGGGGTTGCCTGCTGACATCAAGGTGGAAAACAGGACTCAGGGAATTTAAAGTAGAAGGTTATATTAGCCAGGGGATGTGACGATGGAGATTCTTCAAGGTTCTGGTTAGCAGGGACTCATTGAGGGTCCTATTGTGCCCACTGACCAACTGTTGTCAATTTATGTGGAGGTTACAGGAAAACACTGGAAGTATGTGTGTAGTTGCAGGCATTCCTTTGATTCCTGTGGTCCCTGATATCACACTCATTGCCCTGCCTGCATTACAATTCTTTTTTATATTCTCACAACGAAAGGGCAAAAGTTAGGGGAATGATATTGAGGTACAGCAGGTTGCTAAGGGCAACCCAGGAATGTGAGGAAAACAGAAGGGAAAGTGAAGAGATGGCAGTAGGAAGGAAAAGCTCAAGGTGTGTCCAAAGGCAGCAGCCTAGGGGAATGTCATAATAATGACCAGAGGGGTTGCTTTAAACAATAATGGAGACAGCCATTAAAAGGGAAAAGGGGATTACAGTTCAGTCAACTCTGTCCCCATGCAGCAAGGGTTGAGGAGATCCACTACATTAGCAAACTCGAGTCCCTCAACAAGAATGTCCACACACCTTGTAACCGGGAAGAGGAACAAGAGTGGAGGTCTAGCACACAGCTTGGTAGGCCTCCATTCTCTATACACTCACGTACGATCCACAGGGAAGAGAGGAAAAGAATATTTAGTAGAAATTCGTGATGCTCGATCAATGTTTCAGTCTGTTTCCCCCATAATGACCCCTGATCAAGTGGAACACTTTATATCTTAGGGGGTTTTACAAGACAGACAACGAGTGGTGTGGTATCAAGTAACAGTTGGGCCTTTGAGAACTCAATGGAAGAATATATCAACCAATAGGAACAGGAATTCTAGGGACTAATCAGATGTTAACCCAGAGATTTGAATAGGCCTGGCAAACAATTATCTCTGTGAAGGAATAGCAAGGGATGAGGAAATAAGAGTGATGCCCCTGTGTAAGAGAAAGGCATGGGTGGCGGTGTCCCCTTGACCTTAAGTAAAGGTGTCCCACCATAGCATAAAAATTCTGATTTTTTTTGTCATTTACGGAAAAAAATCCTTGGTCAGGACTTGTGCAGAGCTGATAGTAATTCAATTATGAGCCTGTTGCCAACGTGTAGCGGTGAGGGTGATGGGTTCACTAGTCCTACAAGTGTAATTCTATATATACCGAATTTCAGAATGCAGCAGATACAATCTATCAATTTAAGATAGCATTTTTATCAAAAAATTGTACGTGATTTTTAGGATGCTTGTATATTCCCTCAGAAGACTGTATAACATAGTCAATATTTGCCACTATGGAAGAAATATAAATATCTTAGCTTATCAAAATTGATTAAATGCTTAAAATTAATTCTGAATGTCAGCTTCTGTGAAAGACTGCTGAATTATTTAATATGGCATTTTGAACTGCATGATTAAGCAAATAATTTATTGCCAGATCAAAATTATCAAAACCAAGCCTGCATTTTCAATAACAGGTTCTTCAACTGAGAGGTGACAGATAAGACGGACAGCAGAAAACAATGGGATGAAGGCAGCTGATTGGAAGTCATTGTGATGACAACATGCATCTTATTTATTTTTAGGTTTTCTTGACAGCACTAAACAATAGCCCTGACTCTTGAGAAATGGATGGGCATCCTGTGTCATGGCAAGCATATTTTTACATTCAATTCAATGGCTCTTAATCTCAGCAATGCAGTTAGTCTTTCCTTCATCTTATGAAAATTAATTGGGTGTAATGTGGAATTTCCTTCTTGAACAGCTGCCCTACACAATATATAACTTTATGGGATATTTATGGATATATTGATCTGAGAAACTAATTCCTTCAGAAGATCTGTAAGAGAATCCTAGTGTCTGGAACATCATGATAAAACTACACTTTCTTTACTGGAGATGAGCAGGTTAATATTGCTAATATCCAAAGATATATGCATAACATACTGACACAGAATGAGGCCATTCAGCCCACCAAGTCCATGTCCCCACAAGGGGAGCAAACCCATTCGACCCATTCCTACTCTTTTTTTTTCCCCTGTAGGCCTGCAACTTATACTCTCTCACACATCCACTCCCTTTTGATTATTTTTGTCAATAGCCAAATAACCTTTCAATTAAGATGTAAATACTGCATGTCCTGGCCATATGAAATACGGTATAAATCCATAGCAGTTTAGGCAGCATGTGAGGAGGAAAGAGAATAACAACAACATCTAGTTATGCTGATAAGATGTAGCACATAATGTAATGTTCCAGACATAAAGAGAGCTGGTCTTGGTGATAGCACAGATTTATTGTCCAAAGCTCACCCCGAGGGAATTTGAGACAACAAGGTTGCAAACAGTTTGATTCACTTCCAGATAGAAAGGGATGAAATTAATGTCGGAGTCAATGGTGAGTGGCTTGGGTCTTCCAATATTTAATTGGAGGAAATTTCTGCTCCCAGAGCACCAGATTTCAGACTAATGATCTGACAATCTGGAAACTGGAAGTTTCAGAAAAGTGGTGACCAGTTAATATTAGGTGACACATATAGTTCCCGACTTGCCTCTCGGCATAACATTCGTCACTTTTTTATGCCAATCCAGTTTGTGAGCTTTAATCTCTCCTCCATGGTCACAGACTTTCCCTCTAATTCTTTCCTGTCTCTGTATTTGCTTGAAAACCTGTGATGACTGTACTTTCTTCCAATTCTGAGCATCGATCATTGATTTGAATTATTGATTTGCTTTCCCCGTTCCTGACCTAATGAGTATTTCCAGTAATCTTCTGTTTATTCTTACAAACACCCAGGTTCCCCTCAGGATTCAGACAGTATCCTGACTTAGAAATACACTTTCAGTCCTTTTTCACTGCTGGAACTCTCTGTTTAACAGTTGTGCAAGAACACCTTCACCACATGGAATGCAGCGATTCCAGAAGCCAGTTCACCACTACTTTCTTGATAATGGTGCTCAAAATATGAGAATTAATATTAAAAGTCCTCCCACCTGTTAATTATCAAATTGAAATATTACTCTCTGTAACTAATATGGGTGAACAGCAGAAATTTAGAAAATTGATGACTTAAATACATATAGTTGAACAACTTCCTTCTCAATGGGTCAACAGGAACATGCAGTGGGTTATCTGAAGAGGGTAGAAGAAAGTTTGGGTGGAGCCCAAAAGATGCATTAGATCAGCTGGAATTCTTAGACTCTTTCTGAGTAACTTCTGGGTGGACCCCCTTCAGAGTGAACCTTTTTTGAAGGGAAATGAACAATCAATGTCTCTCTTATTTATGCAGGACGACTTTGAGGAAAACACTTTCAGGGTTATACTTTTTGTTGTAGTTCTGGTTATCCTCAAGGGAGAAGTCGTTACTGTAGGTATCTCGTTTGTCCCTCAGAATCCACCTGCTTTACCCTCTCCTGTCCTCCCAAGTAAACCCATTCCTTCTCTCTCTTCATCTTGCTCTCAGTCTCTTCTTTGCCCCTCTCCCCTCCCTCAACCCATCTCTCACTATAGCCACAATATAATTGTCCAAGTGTGGACGATAAACTGGAGTCCGTGCTCCAAATCTGACTGTATGGAGCTAAAGCTCCATTGTTTAAAGATGGTACTTGATATTAATGGTTCAAACTAATTGCTCTAAAGCCTAAATGTACTCCTCCCATAGCTATAATCAGGCTTTGGTTGTTAATTGACGAATCGGTATTTGTCCTCTTCCAATAAAACAACACATTTGCCCACATTAAAAGATACACACAATTTTATTGTCAAAACTTGTCCAGCTCAAAACATAGCTTATTTATTTGTCATAAGTTAGTTATAATGTGCACATTTCAGCTCACTGCAAATTAAACCACTTAATTCAAAAGGATGCATGGATGCTGTCATGCTCATCAAATCCTATGATGCACATTCCAGCTTGAATCCCACCTCCTCCCCCCCCCCCCCCCGAATCTCCCTTCACTATATTTATTGTCACAAGATGTGTATCTGTTCCCAAACATGAGACAAGGTTCAAGCGACTAATCCAAAAGATAGCTGAAGAAGGAAGGTTTTCAAAATGGGGATAGAGATGATGGTGCAAATAAGCTTAAGGAATGAACTACAGGATGTAAAGGATCAGAGTCAGTCTCCTTGTTGAGGGTGAGAAGGACCAATGTGTAACAAAGCCAAAAGAAGTGTCTTTTCTCAATTGAGTTTCAATTAAGTGAAACGAGTTTCATTTAATTCTCATCTCTTAAAAGCAGAACTTCCATAAGGTTGCTTTTGAAATGTCCCTGACACATTTTCTTTATTTGCCCATGAAAGTGATTACATTTTAAAATAGGACAGCAGTTATGAAAAGTTTTAAGAATCCCTTAAGATGCAAAAACTTTATATACGCAGGCATTTGCTTCTTTCTTACAGCAGCAGATTGCATCAAACATTTATTATCCTGGGTAAATAAAGTTTAGCTATTTTCAATACAACTGCTAACAGTGCAAATAAATGCCCTTTCCTGATAAAATTTAAGTCAATGTTGTGGTTTACCTTATTTTTCTAATCTGGCATATTTCATGTCTCTTTTATTTCTGCCTTTATTTACCCACAGCTGAGATTCTCTCCAGGATGCAGGAATAACTGGGATCTGCAATGTCCCTTCACTAATGCATGTGAATATATTTTACAATGTGATAAGAACATCTGTCGCAACATTGTGACATTCCATTATAATCTGGTTAGAGTCTGTCACTAGTGGGCTTGAATCACAGAACTCAGGAACATTTACAACAAAAAAGGAGGCCATTCAGCCCATCATCTCTTATACTGTATTAGGCTAGATTGCTCATTTTAACCAATCTCACTTTACAGCACTACATCTGTAGTCCTGCAGGGCATGGATCTTTAAGTACACATCCAAGTATCTTGTAAATATGATTTCTGTGATCCTCTGGATAAAAAAACAATTCTCATCACCATTCGAATTCTACCAATTACTCTATCCTTTTGAGATCACTCATAATTTTATACACCTCAAGTAAGTTTCCCTTCAGTCTCTGTTCTAGAGAAACTAATTCCAGTTTACCCGATCTTTCCTCATAGCTAATTTTTTTTTAGTCCTGGTAAAGTCCTTGAGAAGCTCCTGCATGCTTGTTCTAATGCAATCATATGCTTCCTGTTCTGTGGTGATTGGAACTTTCAGCAGTATTTAAGATGTAGTCTAACTTGTGCTTCATATGGTATTAGCATAATATTCCTGCTCTTACATTCTTTGTCTCAGTTAATAGATGTTAACATCCCATGTGTCTTTTTAACCACTCTTGAGGTGTCCTGCGTTATTTTAGGATCTGCGACATTCCTTTTTCTCAGTTTCTCCATCTCTGCCTCAATGACCTTTCTTATATTTTCACATTAATCCTATTTTATTTATGTGCTTCTCCTGAACATCACCAGTGCTGCAGATGGAAGAGATAAACCGTCCAACATCTCCAGTGGGCAATGGGCACCTGCCACATGGCACCTGCTGAAAAGGTGGTAACTGTAAATTGAATTGATATTTTAAGGAACCAGAGGGAGCAAACAGGTTTAATGCATTCCTCCTGTGTGTTTCCTGCTTTTTCCGCCCAAGTAATCAGTAGTCAATCAAGCAAACAAAGAGCAAATGTATACTCCCATAAGGGCTACTCTTCATGAGCAATACAAAAGCCAACAGACTATGTATGGTGAAAATAAGCTTTTAATTATTCATTGGCAATTTGAATTTAATCACAGAGAAGCTCTGATAGGATCTGTGAAGTGATTACTGGTTTCATTATCTCTGTATTTAAAATTTGATGCTGTCTCTTTGACAGTGCCTTCAGGAATCTACAAAAATGTACGCACATTACAGAAGACAGCAATATGTGCAAACATACAATGACACTTCCTTTAAGCTATGTTTGTTTAGCCTTTGTACTTGTGAGGACTAATTGCCACAGTTACACTTCCAAATCCAAACTGCCCTGTGGTTTTGTTCAACGATAATCCCACCATTGATTCCATGATTTTTTCATTGAATCACCAATTTTTTCACTTCCTTTTCTCCTGAAAATGCTGCCTCTTGTTCAAGGGTGGATTCATGGGTTCAAGTAGTCTTCTGATTGCTTCTCATATGCACAAATGAACGTGCATCTTTTGAAATTTGGAAAACATCATAAACAGCCGGGTCCTACACACATCAAATGCCTACAACAGCCGGTGCCAGATAGCGATCAGCAGTTGGAGCAAAGGCTGAACTCAGGGGAACTGATGTTAATGGAAATGGTCCGGTTGCTGGTCAGGCTAATGTTGGTCCATTTATATTTGGAGTAAACTTGATGGTCAAAGTTTGGACGTTATGAATGGGTTTGGAATTTAGTACTTGTAGGTTAATTTATTTGTCAAAAACCTAAATAAAGATGCAATTGCCAGTTCTTGGAAGTGAGTTCCAGAAAATACCTATCCCTGCAATTCCATCAGGAATGGTTACAGACTATATCAGCCCATCCTCTGCAGGGAAGTATGGTATAGTTCACTGAGTTCCCCAGGTGTCCAGCAAGTTTAGCATTTCCAAATATCAAAATCCTTACCTGTTAGCATCTCTTTGACAATCCTGCATGGAAACTGAAGGTGTGGAGATGCCTTACAAGTTATAGTGAGATTTTACTCTGCTTTGTGGGCAGAGTTTTCTCCACACCACCTCCCCTTCCCACCACGTGATGCTGTTTATTTCAATGGGCTTTGCCATATAGATTGTGTTAGCTTCTCTTGGTTAATCCTTGCTTAGGGAGCTGAGAGAGAGAGAAGTTTGTTATAACAATAAGAATGTGGGGAGAATAAAAAGAAGGGATTAGTGTTAATGGGTGCTTGTTGGTCGGTGCAGTCTCGGTGGGCCAAAGGACCTATTTCTGTGCTGTGCCATGACTATCTCGGCTGTTGCTATCACAACTGACCATAAATTCTTGGCAATTGAAAATATTTCAATTCACCTAAAGTTAACAAATAGGAAATGGACCAAATTAATTTTTTTGTTCATGAAAAGCAACTAATTAACCTGTTTTCCTTTCAAAAAATGGAAATACTGTCCAATATAATTTAAAAGTATTTTCTTTGTTTTGTTCCTATTTAGCAGAGCCACTTGCTTCCTTACAATGGGCCAAGCAACTTGAAGATGATGGATATGTGGCAATGTCTCTCCTTAACCCTAACTCCATTGCCAACATTAAAAGACAAGCTTCCTCAATAATTGTCAATGACCATACACTATATGTCCCATTCCCATTTCATCAAAACTCTATTGCACTCAGGGGGGAAAAGAGAAAGAATCCAATCTATTCACTTCAACACTGTGTCTCATTTTGACAATGAACATATCTTGTATGCTCATTATTTTCTTTGCCTTCTTTTCAAGGAATCAAATCAACATGGTTGCAATAAAAAGGGAAAGTGATGGCCAGGCATTTGCAGAGAAATTTAGCAGAAAGGCAAGCAGATACAAATTTGTCCTTGGTTCAGGTCATTAAACTACCTCTACTGAATGCCACTTTCACTCGCCCTGCAATATTCAGTTACATTAGCTTCAGTAGAACTGATCATCAGGTGAAAAACAGAACAGCTGGCCAGTAACATACCACCCATAGAGTGCTGTTATGAACTTGAAATATCGACTCTGTTTTTCATTCTATAAATGCTTTCTTTATGATAGTTCAGATTTTCAATATCCAGAATTTTGCTTTTTAGTTCTATTAAATAAATCACATGGGCAATTGGAGTTGAAGCAAATAGTTTTTTTGTTTTGGAAAGGCATCGATATATGGATGGAATTGAGGTGCACATCACAGTGATCTGACTCCTAGGGCTAAAGTTACAGGGACTAAATAAATATCAGATGCCCCAATGTCCTGATGCAGGGTCTTGACCTGAAACATTGACCAACTTTCTGCTCCACAGATGCTATCTGACCACTATGTTCCTTGAGCGGTTGTTTTTTGCTTCAGATTCCAGCATCTGCAGCCTCTTATTTCTCCCTTGTCCCTTCTTACGTTCCTAATGAACTTAAAACTGCAAGATAACAATGATACATATTATCAGCATTAAAAGATAAAATTTAAATTTCAATTCCTGGGCGTTAGCACATCGGATGACCTGTCCTGGGCGCAGCACTTAGCTGTAATCAAAGGAAGGTACGCCAGCATCTTTACTTTCTTAGGAAGTTAAGGAGGTTCAGCTTGTCACCAAACACTCTACAGATGTACTGTTGAAAGTATCCTGACTGATTGCATCATTGTCTGATATGGCGATTTGAATGCACAGGAACGTAAGAAGCTCCAGAGACTAGTGGACTTAGCCCAATACATCATGGGCACACCCCTTCCTGCCATCCGAAGTATCTACAGGAGACGCTGCCTCAAGAAGGCGGATCCCCACCATTCTGGCCACACTGTCTTCCCGCAGCCACTATTGGGCAGGAGGTACAGAAGCCTGAAGTCCCACACCTTCAGGTTCAAGAACAGTTACTTCCGTTTAAAGCTAATCTATTGCCTTTAATTGACCATGTTAAACAATTATTTACTAAATGGCCCCCACTGTCTTTATCACTGATAGGCCGAATTAATGCGGTTAAAATGATACCCGAATTAATGCGGTTAAAATGAATATTTTACCAAAATTTTTATATTTATTTCAAACGATTCCAACTTTCGCCCCAAAATCTTTTTTTGACACTATTGATTCTAAAATTCTTTCATATATTTGGCAGAATAAAAACCCAAGGTTAAGTAAGAAATATTTACAAAAACTAAAAAAGGATGGTGGTATGGCTCAGCCTAACTTTAGATTATATTATTGGGCAATTAATATCAGATATTTAATTTTTTGTTTACAAGATTCAGATGTAGTTCAATGTCCCAAATGGGTACACCTTGAGCACCAATCAGTACTTGGATTTTCATTAGTTTCTACTCTAGGAGCTTCACTCCCTTTTGCACTTACCAAATTAAGTAAACATATGATTAACCCAGTTGTTAAACATACAATACGAATATGGTTTCAATTTCGTAAATTTTTTGGATTGAATAAATTTAAGTTGTCAAGTCCCATTCAATCTAATTTTTTCTTTCATTCATCCAGAGTTGACTCAGCTTTTTCCATATGGAAAAGGAAGGGAATAGTATGTCCTCATGATTTATTCACTGATAACTGTTTTTCATCTTTTGAACAACTGTCTAACAAATACAATTTGTCTAGATCACTCTTTTCTCGATATTTGCAGATTAGAAATTTTTTAAAAGCTACTGTACCCTTTTTACCGACACTTTACAAAACTGAAATTACGGAAAAAGTGTTAGGTCTTAATCCTTATCAAAAGGGCTTGATAGCAATAATTTATGATTTAATTATGAAAATACATCCAGAATCACTGGACAAAATTAAGAATGATTGGGAAAGTGAACTCCAGACATCTTTACCTACAGAGACATGGAAGAAAATTCTTCATTTAGTTAATACATCTTCAATGTGTGCCAGACACTCTTTGATACAGGTTAAGGTAGTTCACAGGACCCATATGTCAAAAGATAAGCTAACCGGTTTTTATCACAAGATCACAAGATCACAAGATAAGGGAGCAGAAGCAGGCCATTCGGCCCATCGAGTCTGCTCCAAGGAAAAGGGAAAAAGAAATGGGGTGGGAAAAAAAGAGAGAGAAAAAAAAAACTATTCTAATCCCATTTGCCAGCCTTATCCCCATATCCCTTGATACCCTGACTATTTAGATATCTGTCTATCTCCTCCTTGAACACCCCCACTGATCTGGCCTCCACTGCTGTGCGTGGCAAGGAGTTCCACAATTTCACCACCCTCTGGGTAAAGAAACTTCTCCTCATCTCTGTCTTGAAACTGTACCCTCTAATTCTAAGATTGTGCCCTCTGGTCCTGGACACGCCCACCAAGGGAAACAGCCTAGCCACATCTACTCTATCCTTACCTGTCAACATTTTAAATGTCGCTACGAGGTCCCCTCTCATCCTTCTGTACTCCAGCGAGTACAGTCCAAGAGCCGACAAACGCTCATCGTACTTAAGCCCTTTCATTCCTGGAATCATTCTCGTAAATCTCCTCTGAACCCTCTCCAACGTCAGCACATCCTTCCTAAGATGCGGGGCCCAAAACTGCGCACAGTATTCCAAATGAGGCCTCACTAGCGCCCCGTAGAGCCTCATCAACACTTCCTTACTTTTATACACTATACCTCTCGAGATGAATGCCAACATAGCATTCGCTTTCTTAACCACCGATCCAACCTGGTGGTTAACTTTTAAGGTATCTTGTATAAGTACCCCCAAGTCCCTTTGTACTACCGCACTATCAATCTTCTCTCCTTCTAGATAATAATCTACCCGCTTATTTCTACTTCCAAAGTGTACAACTGCACATTTCTCAACATTGAATCTCATCTGCCATTTTCTTGCCCATTCTCCTAAACTGTCTAGGTCCCTCTGCATTCTTTCTATTTCCTCTATGCTCCCTACTCCTCCACTTATCTTGGTGTCATCCGCAAACTTAGCCACACAACCATTTATTCCATCATCCAAATCATTGATGTACAAGGTAAAAAGGAGAGGCCCCAACACCGACCCTTGCGGCACACCACTAGTAACCGGTAACCAACCAGAACGAGATCCTTTTATTTCCACCCTTTGCTTCCTGCCAACCAGCCAATTCTCCACCCATTTTGCTACCCTGCCCATAATTCCATGACCTCTCATCTTATTAATCAGTCTCTTGTGAGGCACCTTATCAAAGGCCTTTTGAAAGTCTAAATACACAACATCTACCGCCTCTCCCTTATCCACCCTACCTGTGATTTCTTCAAAAAACTCCAATAGGTTGGTCAGACAGGACCTCCCCTTCACAAAACCATGTTGACTAGGTCCTATCTTGCCTTGCGCCTCTAGGTATTCGGTAACCTCCTCCTTGAGGATAGACTCCAATAATTTTCCCACCACTGACGTCAGACTAATAGGTCTGTAATTGCCTTTGTGCTGCCTCCCACCTTTCTTATATAACGGAACTACATTCGCTACCCTCCAGTCCTCCGGAACCATGCCAGAATCTATCGATTCCTGAAAAATAATCGCCAACGCCTCCGCTATCTCCACAGCCACCTCCTTCAGAACCCGGGGATGCACCTCATCCGGTCCGGGAGACTTATCAGCCTTAAGCCCCTTTAGTTTTCCAAGCACCTTCTCCCTATTAATCTCAATTGAACTCAGCTCCAATTCGTGAGACTCCTGACTAATGGGCACATTGCTTATGTCCTCCACGGTGAAGACCGATGCAAAATATTCATTCAATTCCCTTGCCATCTCACTATCATCCATTATAATACCTCCTGCACCGTTATCAATTGGTCCTATGTCAACCCGTGTCTCTCTTTTATTCCTTATGTATTTAAAAAAACTCTTAGAATCCTTCCGAATGTTGTCCGCCAGCTTCCTTTCGTAACTCATCTTTGCTTTCCTAATGACCTTCTTAGTTTCTCTCTGCAGATTTTTAAAATCGTTCCAATCTTCTGTTTTCCCACTAATTTTTGCTACTTTGTACGCCGCCCCTTTTGCTTTTATTTTATCCTTCACCTCCCTCGTTATCCACATCTGTGCCTTTTTTCCATTCAAAACCTTCTTTTTTCTTGGAATATATCTGTCCTGCATTGTCCTTATTTCCTGTAGAAATTTCTTCCATTTTTCCTCTGCCGTCCCTCCAGCTAACTTACTCCTCCAATCAATTTGGGCCAACTCATCTCTCATACCTTTGTAATTTCCCTTATTCCACTGAAATATCGATACACCAGTTATCAGCTTCTCCTTCTCAAACTTGAAACTAAACTCAATCATATTGTGATCACTTGTTCCCAGTGGTTCCTTTACCTTTAGTTCCCTAATCACCTCGGGTTCACTACACAGCACCCAATCCAAAACAGCCGATCCCCTGGTGGGCTCCTCAATAAGTTGCTCCAGAAAAACATCCCTTAGACATTCCACAAACTCACTCTCCTGAGTACTACCGCCTTGCTGCATTTCCCAGTCCACCTTCATGTTAAAATCCCCCATAATTATCTTCACATTGTCACTCTGACATGCTTTTTCTATCTCAATCTGCAACTTATGGTCCACTTCCTGACTGCTGTTCGGGGGCCTATATATGACTGCTATTATTGTTCTTTTACCCTTGCTATTTCTCAGCTCCACCCATAAGGATTCCACCTCCTCTGACCCAATGTCCTTCCTTTCTATTGATTTTATATCGCTACTAACCATCATGGCCACACCTCCCCCTCTGCCTACCCTCCTATCCTTCCTATATACTTTTATCACCGTATAAATCCTATATGTGACAGATGTAAATCGAATGTGGCTTCTTTGACACATATGTTTTGGTCCTGTCCTCTTTTGGAAAAATATTGGAAAGACATTATTACCATTGCCTCAACTGTATTAAATATTGATTTACAACCTCACCCTATCACTGCAATTTTTGGATTACCAAGGATAGACTCTGGCCATTTATCTGCTTCCGCTTACCGTATGATTGCCTTTGTTACATTAATGGCCAAACAATCCATTTTGCTTAAATAGAAATATCTAATACCCCCTACTACTTTTTAATGGTTCTCTCAAACTATATCATGTTTAAACTTGGAAAAAATTAGGAGTGGTACTGTTGATCCTTCGCTTAAATTTGAAGATATTTGGAGTCCATTTATTCAATATTTTCACATGATATTTGGAGTCCATTTATTCAATACTTCCCCTTTCAATAATTCTCCAATTTAGAGGAATGGAGTTGACGACATAATATTGCTCTGTTTCTACTGAGAAATCTCAGTCCAGTTTTTTTTCTTCTTTTCTTTTGCTCTTTTTGAAAGTTTTTCGTTTAGTTTGGTTTTATATATTGTTTATAATTTTTCTTATTGATTTGGGGATTTTTTTTCTCTTTCTTTTCTTTTATATGTATAAGAAATCTTTTTCCTTCATTTCTTTTATATTATCTTCATTTACTAAGGGATCGAGGGATCTACAGATTTTAAAAAATATTTTATTGTTCGTTATGATTATCCATGCCATGATTGTTCTCCTGATCTCTTTGTATTACATGTACAAACATTGATGTTATATATTAATCTGTATTAATTTGAAAACTAATAAAAAGTTTGGAAAAAGAAGAACAGTTACTTCCCTTCAACCATTCAGTTCTTGAAACAACCAGCACAACCCTTATCACTACACCGTGACCACTTTAATCACTTAGTACTAGGATGGACTTTTTTTTAGATTTCAATTGTATTCTTTTTTGTAAAAATTGTGTATAATTTATATTTAATTTATGTTTTTCTTATGAATGCTGCTTATATGATGCTGTGTGCCTGTGATGTTGCTACAAGTAAGTTTTTCATTGCACCTGTGTGTACATGTACTTGTGCATATGACAATAAACTTGACTTTGACTTTGAAATTGCAGTAATTGTCCATGTCCATCAATGCCACAACATCAATCGTCATACATGTCCCATTCCTGTAACATTAAGAATTTTATTGCACTCCGAGGGAAAAGGAGAAAGAATCCACTCTATTCATCTCAATGTAGCTTCTCATGTTGACAACAGAACTGACCTTTTTTGTGTATGACTCCTTAAAATCCTGTTTGAAATAACTCACCAGGATTCTATGGACATTTTGAGTGGACAGAATAAGAACAGATTCTGAATGATGCTCGTTTTATTTTAAGAGTATATAGTCTGGAAAGAGAAATGGCAATTTTAATAATATAGTAAGAACACTTACACATGAGAGCCAATGCTTCCTGCTAGACTGAATATGTCAATTAGAACCTTCCATGAACAATCAAGATCTGACAAATTTCCAGTTAGTAACAGGCAGCAATGCAAGATGGTATCTGCTAACAAATGCTGAACTACTAAATAATGTAAATATATTGCTGGCTTTGTGACTAGTTTACAGTGTAATGAGTTATCACATCTGCTTGTTGACCCTTGGTTCAATCCCTATTAAAACCAGCAATAGTTTAGACACAAAACAAACATTGGCTTTAATCTGCAATAACATTTTGTTTTTGCAGTCAGACTTGGATAGCTAAACACCCTGAAATAGATTGCCAAGATTTTATGGAAAAGTGTTAATGGTTCCATGTAAAACTGCTGGCATTATCCTATGCAAATACTGCCAAGTCTGGGATTTCCACATATGTGAAGCCCAGCGACAGCATGTGAATTCATGGCTATTCTTCAGTACAAATACTGCAGACCCACAAGATAAATCTGTGAAGGTTGGACCTTGTGCAGAAATTCTGCCTCCATTCATCAAAACAGGGTGGAAGGGATGTGAGGTTCAAACAAAAGTAGTAGATAATTGAACAATTTCTTAATTTATTACGTTTATTTGAACATTTTAAATTATATGTTCTTAAAGGATATTACGGTTTATTCATTTTTTAAACTTTTATGATCTTCAAATATTTTAATTGACTGATTTTGAAACAGGGTTGACAGCTCATCAAACTAAAGGATGTGCAAATCAAAGATCAATCAGCCATTTTGCAGGCAATAATTTTTACAAGATATAGAACACAGAACATCACAACACAGTACAGGTGTTTCAGCCCACGATGTTGTGCCGACATTTTATCCTGCTCTAAGATCTATGCACTGTATCTAACCCTTCCCTCCTACATAGCCCTCCATTTCTCTATCATTCATGTGGCTACCTAAGGGTCTCTTAAATGTCCCTAATGTATCTGCCCCCACAACCTCTGCTAGCAGTGCGTTCCACACACCCACCACTCTGCGTAAAAAACTTACCTCTGACATCCTCCTTATATCTTCCTCCAATCACTTACCTTAAAATAATGCCCCCTCATGTTAACTACTTTCACCCTGGGAATTACTGAATGTGATTTAGCTCAATGTGTATTTCTATAGATGCACCATTGAAAGCATCCTATTCAGATGCATTATGGCTTGGTTTGGCAACAGCCCTGCCCAAGACTGCACAAAACTGCAGAAAGTTGTGGATACAGCTCAGCAGATCAAGGAAACCAGCCTCCCCTCCATGGACTCTGTCTACACTTCTCCCTGCCTTGGTAAAACAGCCAACATAATCAAAGATGCCTTCCACCCTGGAAATTCTCTCTTCTCCCACTGGGCAGAAGATACAAAAGCCTGGAAGCATGTAGCACTAGGCTCAAGAACAGCTTATATCCCTCTGTTACAAGACTATTGAATGGACCTTTTGTACTCTTAACCTCACAATCTACCTCGTCATGGCCTTGCACCGTATTGTCTGCCTGTACCGCACTTTCTCTGTAACTGTAATATTCTGCATTCTGTTATTGCTTTTCCTTTGTACTACCTCAACGTACAGATGTGATGGAATGATCTGTGTGGATGGCATGCAAAACAAAGTTTTTCACTGTACCTCGGTACATGTGACAATAATAAACCAATTACCAACATATTGATCAACAGCAAACATGGATGGCTTCCAGCTGACTGTATATTCTAAGCCAATAAAAATGAGAATGTTGGAGCAAAAAGTGCAAAGGGATGTTATACCTTAATTTGGAGAGTTGTTTTTTTAACCTCCTTTAGAATTAGTTAATTCCCATATCATTATCATCTTTACTTGAAGATGCAGGTCATGCCTCGAGAAGAAAAGTGCACCCATTTTGGGTATTGGCTCTCCATTTAAAACCAGATCAGGCATTGCATATTTTTGCAGATGAAAGTACAGGGGCTGTTCCCTTTTTCCAAAATCTAGAGAGAGGGAGTGTGGGTTTGGAGGCCTGGAGACTGAGTGGGTGGATCAGTTGGAACCAGCAGATTGCATGGACTGGAGGGAGTGTCATCCAATTGTTGAAGTGGGAGAAGTTGGGATCAAATCTTTCAGAGAAGGAAACATGAATGGTAATTTGGCCACTGTGGAGATTGGAAGCCAGCAGAATATTGGAGCAGAGGAGAAAGGAAATTGGGAGATTGGCAATACATTGCAAACCCCAGCGTTGTAGACCCACGTTAGTGGGTGGGATTCTTATGGACTAAAATATTAGAAAACTGACATTAGAGTTGAATAGGTTTATCAGAAATTGGAATTTAAATACAACAGCACTTTCTGAATTCCCAAAAATGCAATTCCTTTTGGAAATTAAGTGGCAGAAATTCATCTTTAGTTGCTCGTTCCAAATGGATACTTTAGCATTGGTTGCAATTTGTACTCCCCTCCTCATTTCATTTCAACTTCTAAATATCCTCTTCATATCTTCTGGTTCTGTTACTTCTCAATTGTTAATTGATATATCCTAAGGGAGAGGAAAAAAATCATTCCAATCTGAAACCTTTCTCAAGGCTCATTTTACATACATACATTATTAAAACGTCCTATTGGCTGTGTGCAAACTCTAATCTTAGCCAAGTGAGCACAACATTCCCATCTGCAACCAGAACCCAGACTGGAAATGCAGGGAATAGGAACTTGATTCGTCTACTCTGTGGGATCTAGACAGAAGGATGGCTCAGTGAAGCGACACACCCAGCTCCAAGGTCCCATGTTTGATCATGACTTCTGATGCTGCTTGTGCGGAATGTGTGCATTCTCCCCGTGACTGTGTGGGATTCCCATAAGGCTGTAACACCATAAGACATAGGAGCAGAATTAGGCTGTTTGGCCCATCGAGTCTGCTCTGTCATTCAATCATGGGTGATTTATTTTTCCCTCTCAACCCCATTCTCGTGCCTTCTCCCTGTAACCTTTGATGCCCTTACTAACCAAGAACCTATCAACCTCCACTTTAAATATACCCAATGATTTGGCCTCCACAGCCATCTGTGGCAATGAATTCTACAGATTCACCACCCTCTGGCTAAAGAAATTCCTTTTCATCTCTGTTCTAAAGGGACGTCCCTTTATTCTGAGGCTGTGCCCTCTGGTCCTAGACTCTCCCACTGCTGGAAGCATCCTCTCCACATCCACTCTGTCCAGGCCTTTCAATATTTGGTAGGTTTCAATGAGATCCCCCCTCATCCTTCTAAACTCCAGCGAGTACAGGTCCAGAGCCATCAAACCCTTTCATTTCCGGGATCATTCTTGTAAACCTCCTCTGGACCCTCTCCAATCCCAGCACATCCTTCCTTAGATATGGGACCCAAAACTGCTCACAATACTCCAAATGTGGTCTGACCAACACCTTATAAAGCCGCAGAATTACATCCTCGCTTTTATATCCTAGTCCTCTCAAAATGAATGCTAACATTGCATTTGCCTTCCTCACTACTGACTCAACCTGCAAGTTAACGTTTAGGGAATCCTATATTAGGACTCCCAAGTCCCTTTGCACCTCCAATTTCTGAATTCGCTCCCTGTTTAGAAAATAGTCTATGCCTTTATTCCTTCTACTAAAGTGCATGACTGTGCACTTCCCTACGCTGTATTCCACCTGCCACTTCTTTGCCCATTCTTCCAATCTGTCCAAGTCCTTCTGCAGACTCCCTGCTTCTTCAACAGTACCTGCCCCTCCACTTATCTTTGTACCATCCGCAAACTTGGCCACAAAGCCATCAATTCCATCATCCAGATCATTAACATATAACGTGAAAAGTAACGGACCCAGCACTGACCCCTGTGGAACCCCACTAGTCACTGGCAGCCAACCAGAAAAGTCCCCCTTTATTCCCATTCTTTCCCCTGTATGCACTGGTCTCCTACTACATCCCAAAGATACACTGGTAGTTAATTGGTTATTGCAATTAACTGCAACTGAGGCGATAGGAGAATCAAGGTGGAGTTGTGGTCATGTGAGAAAAATAAATTAAAGGGAAATAGGGGAATGGGGTTGCCCTGAGATCTAGCATAGAGAAGATGGGCCAAATGGCCTTCTACGTTGTAAGGAAATATGAACAGGACATACTTACCAGACTGGATATGAGACATGTATGAGTGAACCAACAGGAAGTATGAACCTTCATGATCTCGTCCTCACCGATCTAGCTATGGCAGGTGCTTGTGTTCACAATAGTTTGGGTACAACTCACACTGCCCAGTCCTTATGGAGGCAAGGTTTCATCTTCAAACTGAGCCTCTGTTATGTTGTGTGAAACTGCAACTTTGCTAAAGGGGATTGATTCTGAACCACCCGATCTAAGAGCATCACCATCCTCAGTACACACAGAGCTAAATCACAACCTGTCCAAGGCTATGAATGTCTCTGAATTTCAACAATATTTGTATTGTTTTCAAAATTAATGAATTAAAAAAATTAAAACAAAACTGGGCATCTGTGACTCAATGTGGACCATCAATGGCTGCAGTGTTTACCATCTACAAATGTACTTCAGTTATTCCTCTAGACTGCTCCCAAACTTACGACCCCTGCCACCAGGAAGGACAACAGCAAACAGGTACAATGTCATACCTTCACTGATATGATTATCTCCAAACAAGACACTATTCTCACACAGAAAGTATGGACAATTCTTCATCAGGGTGTCTAAGTTCTGGGACTCCCTACCCAAGGACATTGCATGAGTATCTTCACCAGAAGAACAGCAGCAATTCAAGAATGTGACTCACCACCATTTTGTCAACGCTAGTTAAGGAGGGGCAAACCACACTGGCTTGTGCATCGCCCACGTCCCAATAAATAAATAAATGGAAATAGAACATTCTTTCTGCTTTATCATTCTTCAACTTGCTTATTTCAGTGAGTTTTTAAGGGATTGTCAATGGACACCTCTTGGCAGAAGTATATTCAGATTATATAGCACTTCCTAGTGAAGAGACAGAAATAGCAACAGCAACACAATATATGTCACCCATGCACCAACTGTTTGTAAGATATCCATCCAGCACTGCTCATAATCTTGGTTGTGAAATCAGATTGACTTCTGATGGATTGGATCCCAAAGGACAACAATGCACACAATAACGTAATTGTGTCAAAATTATCGTTGAAGAATAATTCCCAAAGGGAAATAGTAGATGCTGTGCTTATTGATCTGCAAGTATTCGTCAATGGAGAATTACTTCAACTTGAAGAGCTCTTGGTGTGGCGTCTTCTAGTTTCCTTCCATCAGCCCTCAGGCTATAACATAGCAGGCTCTCAGCTTTGATCCTTTCCCTATCTTTATGGCTGCTGATGTACTAGCTGGTGACTCAGAGTACCAAATAATTCTCCT
Organism: Pristis pectinata; assembly: GCF_009764475.1. Lineage (NCBI taxonomy): Eukaryota > Metazoa > Chordata > Chondrichthyes > Rhinopristiformes > Pristidae > Pristis > Pristis pectinata. Next base: position 23,229,088 of record NC_067427.1, read on the forward strand.
GAGCCTCCATGCCTGAATGTGTCAAAATATTCTGAGCTGGTGGATTAATTTGTTGCTTTATAAATATATTGAATTCAGTTTCTAATGACCACCTCTGAGTTAAAGGTCTCAAGAGTAAACCATTAAAAGCTTAGCTGATTGCAAATATTTTGTTTCTAACTCCTGTATTATGAATTACATAATAAAAGCACTGCCAACCACCTACTTTGGAAACTTTTGACAGTCATAATTATAATAGAAAAAAAACCTCCAGTCGCAATGCATCATTTCACCAAGGATGAAGGAAAGGACCTCCACCAGAAAGTTTTGCAGATATTCCCAATTTTAATAATTTCACCATTGGAGGCCATAATCTTGGCTGGCCTGGTTCTGAGCTCCAGTATTCTGCACTTGAGTCTCTCTGAATCTCCACCTTTTCCATCCTTTCAACACTCCTGAGAACTTGCCATATTGGCCAACTCCTTTGGCGTGCAGATTATAGCCTGTCTTGTTGAACTAATGATTGGGAGTCAAACATTGCACGATTACACAAATAAGTGCTCTGAGGCATTTTATGACACGAAGGGGGTTTTACAAGAGCAAATTACTGTTACTATCGATAAACTCTATAAGCTGCTTTCACACAGTGAACAATGAGATAATTGATCTTTTACTCCTTCCACAAAACATTGATAACATAAATAAAAACAGAACATGCAGAAATACTCTTCAACCTGAAACATTAGCTCTGTTTCTTTTTCCTCAGACACAGCCTGACCTGCTGAATATTTCTGGCATATTCTGTTTTTATTTCAAATTTTCAGCATCTGCAGTTTTTTCTTTTCATTAATAACCCAGAGCTGTCCTTTCAAGTACGCTAAGATATCTTCAATTTCTTCCTGACTGAGAAAGAAGCTGCATCAGTTTAATATCTCACCTCATGGTATTTTAATGCCAACTTGGATTGTATGCTCAAAATCACACAACCTTCAGACTTTAAAGTTAAAATGCAAATAACCGAGCTAATCTGATACCTTGACACATTCTTCAGGAAACTTCAGCTCCCTTGCAGACACTTTCAACAATTGATTCTGCCAGTTACAAATTGAAGAAGTACTTCACCTCAGTTATTTGCTAATATCTAATTTTACCACATTATCTGCAAAACTAGCAAAAGCTCATGGAATGTAGTTTCTAGATGGATATTAGTAGTTTTATAAATTTCATCCTTATAAATGTGGGTTAGAACTCCTGCGTGATCAGAATAGTGTGACACATTCACATGACATTTATTCTACTGTAGATCAAACAACATTTTGATCTATCTATGTGACCAACAGAGTCATTATTCATGCTATAGAAGAAATATCAAAGTGCAGTGAATTCTGAATATTTGCAGTGAATTCTGAAGTATGTATGTTAAATGTAGGATAACATAACATTAAGAACTCCACACATTGAGGGTTTCAGGTAAAGTAATGACAAAAAACATGAGCATTTTAACAGCATTGTTGCTTTGAGGTGTACGTGACCTGATATTTGATTCTTTAAACTGTGATATTTGATCCTATAAACTGTGACTTAGATTATATCATTCTTGCCAGAGTCAGAAACTTGGCTTCAAACAGTGCCATGGACTTTAACTTATTTGTTGCGGTGATTTCAATGCCACGTTTTCTCTTGTGTTTCCATTCAAGAAATAGTCTAATCAGCTCTCTTCAGGACACTTGGCAATAATGAAGGAATTCACCTGGTCAGAAAACCAACTTTAATCAATGCCATCATGACTTGCTAATTCATTGATTTACTTTCAATTGCTGCATTCACCTGTAGAATACCAAAGTTAACCCATGGAGAAGTCTTCTGAGAAGTCCTGAAAATTTGGACCTTGTATATAACTGCATTTTTTCCCATTCTATACAAATGGGATTAAAGTATTTTAGAGTTATCTCCATTGTGATCAAGGCTTTACGTTTGTCTGGGATGTTCTGTGAACCTACAACTCGTATCTTGATTTATAAAACTCTGAGACCCTTGTGTTCCTCCATTTCAGGCTTCTGAGACCTCATCAGTCCACCATTAGAGGTCATACAAATCATTTGCTTCATTCCTAAACTCTGTAGCTCCTTCCACTTCTCCCTGCCCTCCCTGAAATATAATCACTATTCATTATTCTGATGTTTTTGTGCCCATCACTGTATTTACTGTTGTATTTATTATTATCATGTATACTGTTTACTCTGTGAGTTTCATGAGAATAAGGAATTCCATTGTACCTTAGTGTATATAACAATAATCTGATCTCAACTAGATACAGTATATCTCTTTAACCAAAATTTTAACCACATGCAAAATGTCTTCAGGGAAATACTCTTAAGGTTCTAATATTTACAGATAACTCAGAGCTACTTCATAACACTCAGCAGAAATCTATTCCAGTCAAAAAGGACTCAATGAGAAAGATGAACTATCCATGGTTAAAAAGAGAAGTCAAGAAACTAGAGCCGACAAAGTGGCAAAAGCAAGTGGTAGACCAGAAGACTAGGATTTATTCAGGAACCAGCAGTGTTAATTATTCAATCAAGGTTGCTGTTGTCTATTTGCTCTTACATGCAGCAACACCAAGGAAACTATGGACACAAAAGCAAGCTTACTCCAAGGTGATTTCCTGTTAAAATCATAAAGCACAATGCTGCACAGAAAATTACATAGTCGCAGAAATCTAGCCTGTAAGCAGCATTTTATAGAGACTGAGACAGTTTGCAGAAGGCAAAAATCATGCACATTAATAGCAATGGTTTCAAATTCAATTGAGTTTTTAATTATAAAACAGGCTGCTATTCTTGAGTCAAGAATTATTAATTCCATTTTATCTCATAAATTACCCAAACATTTTCATTTCATATTATCATGATATTACTAAACATGTTCAGCCTCTTGGTGTATGATACCATTAGTATATTATTAGTACAAGAAGTTTTAGAAAATAATCAACAATGATTGTACTATTCTTGATATAAGAATGCAATATCAGATTTTTAAAAATGCATTTGTTATTATATGTTTACATGATTGTGACCTAAGCAAAGCAGTTAAGCAGTTTATAGGCACCTGAATCCTGAGAAAAATCAGGTTCAATCACTTACGTAGACGTCCTGTGACATACTCTCCTCACATGACATGCAATGAATTGGAATAGTGAATGCAGTCTTCATTTAAAAGAACTGTGTACTCAAATTCACCCAAAATTTAATAAAGCAAGATATTGACGCTAAGAGGAAGTTAGTTTGTTAGTGAGATATCAAGATGGAAAAAGAAAAAGAAAATAATAAGCATTAGTAGATAGAGAAAGAGAGATTAAATAACAAAATTGATGAAAACTGTGTCAAACAATTGAAATAACAATGAACAACAATCTGAGTAAAATAGCACCTTTAAATGTAGGCATTTCAAGTTACGTTATAGAATAGTAATAGATGGAAATTGACACCAGAATATGAAGACACATATCTAATGGTTTGGTTAAAGAGGGAGATCTTAAAATCTTCTCAAAGGAGCAATGAGTGATGGAGAGGCACTCAACTGCACTTTCAAAATTTAATTTGTTGGTTTGAGGTTCACATGAAAAAAGTAAAATTTAGAGTAAATTTAACGATATTTTGCTTTATACTAAATATCATGAATATACAGCCTTACAGATTTAATAGTGGAGGTAAATGTTAATTAAGAGATAACAAATCTACAAAAGTAGTGCAATGTAAAATAGTGTAAAATAGCTGGGCTCATTTTTTGTGGTTAGGTGGATGGATGACCTTCGTCTTCCACAACTCCCTTGGAGGTTGCTGACTGCAAAATTGATTGGCAAATGCTATGAACATCAAGGATCATCTGTTTTCTAATTATTGTTATGTGACTAGTTATAGCTGAATTGCACTGATCTCTAATTTATCACAGAATGGAAGAGTTAATAGCCAATACCACCTCAGTTCACCTCCAATGTACCTTTCCAATGTTCAATGACTTCACATTGGACAAGTTGTGTAGCGGTTAGCATAATGCTATTACATTGCCAATGACCCGGGTTCAATTCCGCTGCTGTCTGTAAGGAGTTTGTACCCATGTTTCTCCCCGTGTGTCTGCGTGGGTTTCCTCCAGGTGCTCCAGTTTCCTCCCACACTCCAAAGATGTATGGGTTAGGAGTTGTGGGCATGTTGTGTTGGTGCCGGAAGAGTGGTGACACATGCGGGTTGCCCCCAGCACATTCTCAGTAACACAAAAGGATGCATTTCACTGTGTGTTTCGATGTACCTCTGACTAATAAATAAATAAATATAAATATTTAGTCCACAGCTTGTGTGGTCAGCACAAAAACGATTATGGGGAAACAGAAACAACTAAATAATTTTCAGGGCCACAATAAGGTGAAATCTCTAAAAATTCTCAGTCAATAATCATGAAATGTTATTTTACAATATGAACACTACATCAATCTATTGGACTCAAGTCTGAGTAACGATGGTTTAGATATAGATTTCTTTGCATAAGTTTGAACTTTGATGAGGGGTTTCATGGACACTCACCTGTGAGATATGTAGTTCTCCCTGATTAACATCACACATATCCCTGAAGAAGAGCTTGTTGGTTGTTGGTTGAACCTTTCCTGTAACTGATCTATAAAAGGATCTGTCAGCACCAGAGACCTTAGTCAAAACTGTCAAGATTTTTCAATGTCTCTGCATGTCCCTGAAACATATGTAAATTACAGTAAAATCAGCAATCTGAAATTATATTTATAAATAAAAACAGCAAAGACTGCTTTGAAACTATTAAAAACATGACTGAAAACATAGTTGCTTTAAGAAGGGTAAATTACCCTGTTTTAATTTTATTCCTATAAGTTATACAACATCTCTATTGAAGTGAATCCTCCTGTGAATTTTTTCACTAAGTTAAACCCAGTGGGATGTCAGGATGTTGGGAGAAGACAAGAACAGGATTATCAAGTGAATGATCAGCCATAATCGTGTTGAATGATGGACAGGTCTGAGGGGATGAATAACCTACTCCTATGTCTCTGTTAGGCTGGGAGCAGACTCCTTGTATAAATGCTAGGGATTTCCGGCAAACTCTCGTTCCACCTTTGGGCACCAAGCAGAGTCCAATGCAGTGCATAAAGAACAAATCGCTGCCAGCAAGTTTGGGATTTCCACATTTATGTTGAACAATGGGAAAACCTAACAATATGCAGGCCATTGCTTCACCTTTGTAATGCCCTGTAGCAGGACTTGGCATCAGATTCTATTTGTTTCTTCTTACAATATTGAATTGGCTTGAATTCATTTTCTATCTATTAGAATATTGTTTCTAATATTCCTCTAATATTCTTTGTGTATCTCCTCCACTCACCAGTAGCAATCTACAATTTCATGATCTACCTTTCTCTACCATCACTTTTGAAGCCAATGCACCAACTGTGGTATAATGCAAGGGTGCAGAAGGGCTTTTCTGGACAAGCACCAGACATAACTAAAAATGCTAACCTGATGAAGTTGCAAGATGCTAAGCAACATGCAATAAACTGACCAAACCCATGCACAGCCAATGGAGCAGATCAAAGTTTCGCAGACGTATCAAATCCAGTCATGAATATTAGTCAGTGTTTAAGCAGTTAACAAGAAAAGGCTTCAAGAACATTCAAGGTGATGGTGGAGCCCAGCACATGAACACCAAAGGCAAGGCTGAAGGATATAAGAGGAGAAGGAAGGGGAGAGATGGAATTGTCCCTGGTAAAATGGAAGGAGATGTTGGTGAGAAAAAGAGCATAAAATTGCTCTTGCAGTGATAATTCTGACTTAATACATGTAATCAAAAAGGAAATTATTATAATGATGCCAAACATGACAGTGGTGTTATATTTGGGATATTCCCAGTTGCAAAGTGTATGTTCTCCTTGGCATGAATTTTCTGCAATGAATTAGTTCCACCATTAAGGTAAAATAGCATTTGCCATGTTTCACTTCACTGTATTTCTCAAGATAAGAAATAAATAGTGAATGTCCTATTTATGGAATAGATAATCACAAAGAGTTCATGATTTACTGGCTGTTGTGGTTTATAATCACATCCAAAACAACAATCATGTCAAAACTGACAAAAGGGCCACAACATTTTTCACAGTACTAAAAGGTATCTCAAAAGTTTTGTTCTTAAATCATGAATAAGGTAAGCGAGCAGCCTAGTAAAAGTAACACAGTATCTACATTGCACACTGATTAAGTTCAGTTTGTTGACATAATCCAATATTATATTAGTCAATGTAACTCTTAACATCGGAGATAAAACATTACCCGTTACCAAATGATTCAGAAATAAAACACATCCAGACAATGCAACAATATCTTTAATGGCAATTGGCTGCAATTTTCTCCATGAGGATGACATTTTAAGCTCATGAATTTACCTGTCTTAACTTAGAAAATAGGATTTACCATCAACCGTGCTTATTTATTTATCTTGTTTATGATTTGGGCTGAAACATTGACATGACCACATTAACAATGGAAAATTTTGATGAAGTTAGATTGGTAGTCAAACAATGCTCACTATGTACATAGAACATAGAACAGTAGAGCACAATACAGGCCCTTCGGCCCACAATGTTGTGCCGACCTTACAGAACTTTGTAGTTTGTGCCTGTGTACTTAAAGGTCACTGTTTGAAGACATTACTTGGCACTTAGTTTGAAGATTATTTCTATTGCTATGTCTGTACTTTGCAACTCTGCTCAACTTCTCAAGGATATTAATTTGTTATCTTCTTCTTACATAGTCCCTTAGGATCAAGGATGACTTGTTTCCATTTCAGTTCTATGGGTTCTGATTGTTTAATATGGTTGATGAGGCCAGAGTGGGAACCTCAGACAATTCCACTGATGTGGCAGGAGGTGTCTGATGGGACAGATGGGTGGGTAGTTTGTGAGGTACTGCACAGCTTCAGATTTCTGGGTGTCCTGATGCATGGACTCAAGCTTAACAGTGACATTCCAAATTCTCCACCCCAACTTTAATCAATCATGGGCCTGAGGTTCCCAGGATGTCAGCAGGAATGTTGCATTTTTTCAAGGAAGCTTTTAGCACATCTTTGAATCTTTTTCTCTGCCTGCCAGACCATATCTTTCCACAACAGACTCCAGAATACAGGGTCAGTTTTGGGATTCTGGTGTCGGACATGCAAACAACGTGCTCTGCTCTAGAGAGTTGACAGAGGGTAATTGTGCCCTCAGCGCTGGGGATTTTGACCTGGGAGAGGACTCTGATGTTGATCTGCTTATCCTTTCAGTGGATCTGGGGACATTTTGAGGAAGCAGAGGTGCCTGCCACAGAACAAGAGGCACTGACATAGGTATAGAACATTGTAGAACATAAGACACATTTTCCTTCTCCATCATACTCTTAAAATGTATGCTTGAAAGCATTATTGAGAAACTCTTTGAAAATATATGTTTGCAAACAAATAACTCAATAATTTTTTTGAGGGCTATTGCATACTTTCAACTAGATTCTGTCTTTTGATTCACTGTTTCAGCAATCCTGTTTCACAAACCTTTATTTCTAAGCCATTAGATAAAAAAGAGCAATTTTTCAAGGTTTGTGTAGCATTTTGAATTATCTAGTTATTATCATATGCCTGTGTGTGGAACTCTGCCAGGGACAATTCACCATTGTACTTTCTGCATTGCAAGTGAATAGTATTATGTACCTTTATGCATAAGCACACTGTAGTTTGTGTTTATATGTGCTCACTATAATCTGTTAGGCAGCAAAGGTATGTGGTGTGCTAGGTTTGTAACAATTACACAAACTGCAACAAAGAGTCTGCAGCAGGAGCTTGAAAACAAATATAATTTAGGTTTCTGCTTTATAAGTTATCATAACTGCTTCTGATGTTTGTATACGATGTCTTAATGAATGCATTTGAAGACTTACAAGTACATTTTAGAAGTAGCTAATTGTAGAAGGACTTTGGAATGTCCTGAAGTAGCTAAAAGTGTTATAGAAATGCAAGGTTTTCTTTTGTAATCTTTACCTCTTTACCTTAGAAAATGTTTTCTCGATGATGATTATGTTTATTGGTAGAATATTTACTTGCTGTACATCATGAAAACAAAGTTTCCTCTCTTCTGTCAAGGGGTGTTGGATGTCCCCCTTGTATCTACACCCCCACTCCTCCAATCCTCCCTCCCCACACACCCCTATCCCCTAAGTGCCAGTCTTCTAGTATAGAACATAGAACACTACAGCACAGTACAGGCCCTCCAGCCCATGATGTTGTGCCGACATTTTATCCTGCTCTAAGATCTATCTAACCCTTCCCTCCCACATAGCCCTCCATTTCTCTTTCATCCATGTGTCCATCTAAGATTCTCTTAAATGTCCCTAATGTATCTGCCTGCACAACCTCTGCAGGCAGTGCATTCCATGCACCCATTACTCTCTGCGTAAAAAACATACCCCTGACGTCCCCCTTATATCTTCCTCCAATCACCTTAAAATTATGCCTCCTCATGTTAGCCATTGTCGCCCTGGGAAAAATTCTCTGACTGTCCACTTGATCTATGCCTCTTATCATCTTGTACACCTCTATCAAGTCACTTCTCATCCTCCTTCTTTCCAAAGAGAAAAGCCCTAGCTCACTCAACCTTTCCTCATAAGACACGCTCTCCAATCCAGGCAGCATCCTGGTAAATCTCCTCTGAACCCTCTCTAAAGCTTCCATGTCCTTCTTATAATGAGGCAACCAGAACTAAATACAATACTCCAAGTGTGGTCTAATCAGAGTTTTATGGAGGTGCAACATTATCTCACAGCTCTTGAACTCAGTACCTCGAATGAAGGCCAACGCATCATACGCCTTCTTAACAACCCTATCGACCTGCGCGGCAACCTTGAGGGATCTATGAACATGGATCCCAAGATCCCTCTGTTCCTCCATACTGCTAAGAGTATGTCTGAAACAGCAAACACTAGCAAGGGCGGATAGAATCTGATCCTGTCCTCAATTCAAAATCTTACATTGGTTACTAGGTGAGGATCAGGAATGGAAAATTTGTCTCATTCCTACAAATAAGAACAAATACCCAAAATCATTACCTCATTGTTACCGGGCTCTTTTTGTCTATATTCAGTTACACAAGCTAAATTTAGTACTGCTGCAGGTGGTCACCCAATCTTCTTACTAGAGGAAATCACTTCAGGGCAGATTGTTTGTGAGCAACACACAAAGAGCTGAAGGAACTCAGCAGGTCAGACAGCATCTATGGAGGGAAATGGACAGTCAACGTTTTGGGTTGAGACTCTTCATCAGGACTCAGATGGATCTGATAGTCCCTCAGAAGGATCATCTGGACCATCTTGACCCAAAACAGCGACTGTCTGTTTCCCTCCATAGATGCTGCCTGACCTGCTGAGTTCCTCCAGTGCTTTGTGCGTTGCTCCAGATTCCAGTATCTACAGTCTCTCTTATGTCTCCAGATTGTTTGAGAGATTCTCTTCAATTTGAACATCTGTTTTGACCCATATCTAGATGGTCTTGATTTTGCTTTCCTCGGCTTGGTGTGATGGCAGCATTTAACCATATTTATCATACCAAAGTAGTTACTTGAATATTTTCTGTTATAATCAAAGGAACATTTTTAAAGAAGTCAATAATAGTTTATATTTCCCCCCACATCACACATAAGCACCTTGCTGACTGTGGTCTGATTCAAACTGATTCATCCAGTTGAGTTCCAGAAGCTCCCTCGTCATACACACAATGATTGACAGCAACCCAGCTTAATGAATTTGATTGATGGTCATTTAAAACTTTTGAAAAAGTTTTAAGGATCAAAATTAAGTGCAGGCTTTGTCATTCTTGTCCATATACTGATCTCAGTATCAATGAAGTCATGGTTTAGGACATTGAGGGTAGGAATGGGACATGTTTCCCATTCCTGAACCTTATCTCATGATCAATGTGGGATTTGCAGTGAGGTACATAAAAAAGTTAATGCAACAAATGTGGGGCAACGCAATTTGGATTTACAACTCTCTAGAAGTCAGTGATTAATTAGCCACCAATTGTTGAGAAGAAGATGCTGTGCAGCCTGGAAATATTGTCAATTTCTGTGGTACTGCAATTGGTATTTTAACTTGCACGAACATTCAAGTTCAGGGTAAATTTAATCTTATTGCTGATTACATAAATCTGAACATGCCTTCCATATTCTAACCAAGTTCATCATCTTGGAGAAGTTAAAGTGGGAGCAATAATCAGGGAACTTCAGACAGACTGTGGATTGAAAATAATACGTTTATGGATGTCGGATCTGTGCTTCATTGCTCATCTTTAGATTTCACCCGTTTGAGCCAAGTTGTCCTTGTTAAATGAAAACAGTAGGTCATTGTGGACCTAACGTGGTAGCCCAAAACAAATCACCTTTAGAAAATGATAGCAAGGTAGGCAAAGTGTATTCCTGCAGATAATGTTCTACTTTGCACTTCCTGATTGTTGCAACATCTGAAGGTGATTATTTCTAATTGCTTATCTCATGAGTGTTTGATTCAGCCTCACACTGAACCTCTATTAAGTACTGTTCACGTACGAGATGCCTTTTAGATAAGTGCAGTGGAGTGACAATGGGGATCTGTGTTTTGCTTATCTGATGCATGTTGTGAACGTGTTTTCCAAAGAACTATTAGGACACCAACGTACAACATCATGCTGACTAAAAAATAAACCATTCAAATGAAGACACAGTGGGACAAGGCAAAAAAAGAAAATGGAAATAAAAGAATATGACTGAAGTGCTTAATCCAGGATTAGACGAGCAAATGGTGCAGGTAATCATTATCTGACAACAGAGGATTTACAATGGTTGAAAACAGAGGATTGGATTACCTCAGTAACATCAGCATCAAATCAATTTAGCACTATAAAGTAGGGCTCTGACAGGTAGAATTACAATGTGTGATATTGGTACAGCAAAATAGCATCATTGCATAATACAATTTCAATAGAGGAAATTAGATTACGTGGATAATGAGGCAACACTCTATTTAAGTTAATTTTTAGAGGGCTTGATTATCTCTGTAAAAGTATTGTTACTGTGTATCACCTGAAAGTGAAATAGTCTCACATAAACTCAAAATTTCTTTTATTGGCTAAGTTGTGAATCACTCTAAACTTTACAAAATCTTAAACTCGTCAAAAATAAATATTGAATTGAAAAGTGGAGATGATTTAAACAAAAAAAAGATTCCCCTGAGAAATTTATGGCACAGAGAAAGGCCGTTTGGCCCACTAAATTCATACCTGCAAATTAAGAGCTTTTAGGCTATCTCCATATCTTCAGTGCTTCAGTTCAGCTGCAGTACTGAAGACCTGTGCTCTGGAAACAGCTGCAACTGTAGGCAAGCAGTTCTAGTACAGTTACAACTCTGGCAACTAAACAACAGTGTGAAAAGTCTCCCAAATAAGTCTTATTCACAAAAAGCAAGACAAATCTAATCCGGTTAATTGCCATCCAAACGGTCTACTCTCAATCATTAGCAAAGTGATGGAAGCTACCACCGACAGTGTCACCAAGTGGCACTTACACAACTATAACCTTCTCACCGATCCCCATTTTGGGCTTTACTAGGATGAGATGAGAGTAACTGCACTTGACAATAAGGCAGTATTTGACAGAGAAGATTTGAAGAGAGTATTTGAAGAGACTGTAGATGCTGGAATCTGGAGCAACAAACATTCTGCTGGAGGAAATCAAGAGGTTAAGCAGCATCTGTGGGAGCAAAGGAATTGTCGACATTTCAAGCCGAAACCCTGCATCAGGATTCCATCTTCATCTCCATCTGCTATCAAGATGAGGCTTTCCATTCCAGGACATCTTGAAATGTCCTCCTTTTTCAGGAAGTGTGGCTTCCCTTCTGCTGTGGTTGATGGAGCCTGCTCTAGTACCTTCTCTGTTTCTCTTGCTTCTACTCTCACACCACCTCCCTCCAGACAAAACAATCTTGATGCAGGGTTTCGACTCGAAACGTTGACAATTCCTTTCCTCCCACAGATGCTGTTCAATTCACTGAGTTCCTCCACGAGATTGTTTGTAGTATTTGGCAGAGTATGGCAGAAATGTGCCACTGTAACACAGAAGTCAATGGACACTGAAGGGAGAACACTTCAGTGGTTGTAGATATAACTTGCTCAAAGGAAGATGGTTGTGGACATGAGGTGTCAATGACTCCAGTCCCAGGATTTCACTGGAGGGCATTGTCCTTAGCTCAATCATCTTCAACTGCTTCATCAATGACATTCTTTCCATTGTAAGATCAGAAATGGGACTTACGGTGATGATTGCACAATATTTAATACAAATTGCAGCTTCACAGCAAATGATGCAGCTTTGCTTGCATACAGCAAGACCTTGACAACATTCAGGCATGGGTTGATAAGTGGCAAGTAACATTTGCACCAGTAAAGTGCCAGACAATGAGCAAAAGAGAATCAAACTACCTACTCTTGACATGCAAGGGCATTATTGTTGTCAAGTAACCCACCATCAACATCCTGAGGTGCATTATTGTCCAGAATTGGACCAGCTACATAAATACCACGGCCTCAGGGTATACAGAAGGAGCTGCCAGAGGAGTCTGAGGAGGCAGGTACACTTAAGGTGTTAAAAAGGCATTTGATAGGCCATATGACTGGAAAGGTTTAGAGGGATATGGTCCAAATGCCAGCAAATAGGACTACCTCCGATAGACATCTTGGTCAGCATGGATGAGTTGGGCCAAAGGGTCTGTTTCTGTGTTGTTTCACTCTGTGACTCAAAGGCAAGGCAAAGATTGGCTGTCCTCTAGAGAATGCCTTGCCACCTTACTATGCAGCCTCCATGTTGAAGGGGAGTGCAGGACTTTATAGTGCTGTGGTTTACTGAGAATGGCATTTCAGAAATCCTGAAGTGTGAACTTATAGAATTTAGTTTGCTTAGCAGATCATTTGCTTCTGCAGAGTGGACTAAACCCTAACAGGCTACACAACAAGAATGCTGACCCATTGTTGTTTGTTGGATCTATTGACCATGTTCAATACCTGCCGACGACCTGTGTTCAATTACTAAAGATGCCATTGCTTGGCTTTAAATGTGAAAAAAAATCAAATCTGCTTTATTCTGCTTCACATAAAAAAAGTAAGCATTTGCCTAATTGTTCTTTCCACTGTTAATTGTTCCAATCCCTTTTCATTAGGTAAATATTGTAAAATAGGTTGCCTGTGATTGGTAGGCTAACTGAATAAATTGTAACCGCCTGTTTATGTGAGTTTCTCCTTCATGCTAGATTTCAGCCTGTGCATAAAGACTGCCTTGTAAGTTATTCCGAATGAGCAGATGATTGTCAGTAGGTGGCGCACCATGCACCTGAATGAAGGAAAGTCTTGATGCAATTTATTATGCAAAATTCCCAACCTTCTCTCTTGATCTTTAGGTCAGTGAAATTGGAATGTTCTTTGCCATTTTCAAAATAAGCAGGTAATTGTTTTTGTGAAACACTTGCATAGCTTCAGTCCCACAGATTTCTCCCTCTGAGCATCATGAAGCAGAGCTGGAGAATGATACAAGAGAAAGGGATTAGCAGTGCAAACTGCTGCATAAATCAGCATGGAATACAAATGCAGATTTATATTATGTATTACACTTTCTTTCACGTCAAACAGTTGCCCTTGCTGTTCTCCAAGTATTCATACCAGCAAAAGAAATAGATTTGAAATAATTTTAAAACAGCCTATTTACTGTTCAATCACTTCGATGTTTAAAGGTAATTGACTAAATTAGTGTTGGAGGTGAATGTAATAAAAAGGGAAGAAATGTAAGACCTAGCCATTTACCTCTACGTATCCAACTTTAAATCCAGTCCAAAGCAAAAGATTAAAGGTAACCTTTCATCAGTAATTACTAAGTGGGCTGTCAATGAGCTGACTCAATTTTCAATGACAATTGGATCACACACAATAATTAAAAACATTTCTTTCTGTTTCGGGACTGAAATAACCATTATTTTAGAAAGATCATGTAATTATTCTATATTATAAATTGAATCCAAAATCATATGAGATTTGTCTGAGGAAATAATTGAAATGATGACCCTTTATCAATGACAAGATAACATTATTTCTGAGTTTACTTATCTGGTATGCAGCAGATATCGACGTGCAAAATGTTCTCTACCCTCAACCCACTCCCCCATCTCTATGTTGCAAATTACAAACATTCTGAAGCACCCTATGAAATTTGTTCCACTTCTTATATTTAAGATTAAGTTGAAACCTGTACCCACATTTGGGAATTGTACTAAAACTGCTAAGGAGTAGTCCCATTTTGGGAGGATTGACTCCTCAGTCTTGAAGGAATTTTTGCTTTGTAATGAAGTTGAGTCAAGCTCAGAGAGCTGTCACATGAAAGCAGATGCAATTAAGTCAATCAGTCAATGGTGCTCCACAGACTTGAGGGATGAAATGCAGACAAGTGAGCAACAAACCTTCCTACAGTGACCAGGGTTCTGTAGTATCTGCAGAATGCATTGAGACACAGCGAAAATATGACCAATAAGCTGAAGGTTTATTTACAAGACAGCACATTGAAACTATTTATATGCAGAGTCTCCAATCCCTGTGCCAACTGTCTGACTACAAAACTGTTATTTTGTTTGAAAAGCAAGCACGTTAAAAGACTCTGCTAACTAATATGATCACAATATAAACACATCAATAAAGCATAGAAATAAGAAAAACGTGCAGCTTACAAACCAGCCCTTACAGCCGACCTCGCCCCTGCCGACCACAATGTTTATCTTTGACAATCCGATTTGACTGCATCAGACACATATCCCTCTGGACTTTTCCTATTCAAGTATCTGTCCCAGTGCCACCACCACTTCCACTGGCAGCTTGTTCCAGATAGTCACCACTCTCAATAGGAAAAATCTACCCCAAAGATCTCCTTTAAATTTCCCCTCTCTCACCTTACATCTGTGCCCTCTATTTCTAGACCCCCTGCGCTGGAAAGAAAGATTCTGACCATCCATCCCAGCTACTCCCCTCTTAATTTTATAAACCTCTATAAGGTCACCCATCAGTCTTTCATGCTCCAGTGAGAATATAATCAGCCAGTCTAATGTCTCCTTATAACTACTGCTCTCCATTTTAGACAACAGCCTTGTGAATCTTCTCTGCACTCTCTCTATTGTTACCACATCTTTCCTGTGGTGTGGTACAATTATTTTGAAGAGCTGCAACATGACATCACAACTATTATATTCAATGCCTCAGCCTATGACAGCAAGCAAACTAAATGTCTTTTTCACTACCCCATCCACCTCTGTTGCTACTTTTAGCGAGCTATGACTTACATCCCAAATTCTCTCGGTACGTCAACACTCCTGAGGTCCCATCCATTTACTCTGTTTGACCTACCAGAATTTGGTCTCCCAAAGTGCATTACCTCACATTTGTCTGGATTAAATTCCACCTCCCACTACTCCGCCCAACTTTTCAGCTAATCTATGTCCTGCTGTATCCTTGGACAACCTTCTTTGTCATCTACAGCTCCACCTTTTTTGTGTTGTTAGCAAACTTACAAATCATACCATCAACATTCTCATCCAAGTCATTTATTACAAGCAACAAAGGTCCCAGAACTGATCCCTGCAGTACACCAATTGTTACAGGTTTTGACTCAAACATCCAGCCACCATCATCTTCTGCCTCCTATCACCAAGCCAATTTTAGAACCAATTTGCTAACCTGCCTCTGATCCTTTCGGACCAGCCTACCATGTGGGACTTTGTCAAAAGCCTAACTAAAGTCCATGTAAAGCATGTTTACTGCTCTGTCTTCATCAGTTTTCTTAGTTACCTTCTGAAAAATCTCAATTAGATTTGTGAGATATGATCCCCTGCACAAAAACATGCTGACTCCTCCCAATCAGTCCCTGCTTTGCAAGTGAGCGTAAATCCTGTCCCTCAGAATCTTCACAATAACTTCCCTACCACTGATATAAGGCTCACCAGCCTGTAGTTTCCAGTTTTATCCCTACTGCCCTTTCAGAAGAAGGGAACAACAGTAAGATAAGATATCTTTATTAGTCACATGTACATCAAAACACACAGTGAAATGCATCTTTTATGTAGAGTGTTCTGGGGGCAGCCCGCAAGTGTCACCACGCTTCCGGCACCAACGTAGCATGCCCACAACTTCCTAACCCGTAAGTCTTTGGAATGTGGGAGAAAACTGGAGCACCCGGAGGAAACCCACGCAGACACAGGGAGAATGTACAAGCTCCTTACAGACAGTGGCCAGAACCCAGATCACTGGCGCTGTAATAGTGTTATGCTAACCACTACACTACCGTGCCTTCCTCTCCAGTACAGGAAAGATATTAGAATGGGTAGAGCATTGGCTGATAGGTAGAAAGCAAAGCGTGGGAATAAAGGGATCCTGTTCTGGTTGGCTGCTGGTTACTAGTGGTGTTCCACAGGGGTCGGTGTTGGGGCCGCTTCTTTTTACACTGTATATCGATGATTTAAATCATGGAATAAGTGGTTTTGTGGCTAAGTTTGCAGATGACACCAAGATAAGTGGAGGAGCAGGAAGTGTTGAAGAAGCAGAAAGGTTGCAGAGAGACTTGGACAGTTTAGGAGAATGGGCTAAAGAATGGCAGATGAAATACAATGTTGAGAAATATGCGGTTGTACACGTTGGAAGAAGAAATAAACGGGCAGATTATTATCTAGATGGGAAGAAAATTCAAAATTCAGAAGTGCAAAGGGACTTGGGGGTCCACGTGCAGGATACCCTAAAGGTTAACCTCTAGGTTGGGTCAGCGGTAAAGAAAGCGAATGCTATGTTGGCATTCATTCAAGAGGAATAGCATTTAAAAGTAAGGATGTGTTGGTGAGGCTCTATGGGACACTGGTGAGACCTCATTTGGAGTACTGTGTGCAGTTTTGGGCCCCTTATCTTAGAAAGGATGTACTGATGTTGGAGAGGGTTCAGAGAAGATTTACAAAGATGATTCCCGGAATGAAAGGACTGACATACGAGGAGCGTTTGTTGGCTCTTGGACTATATTCATTGGAGTACAGAAGAATGAGAGGGGACCTCATGGAAACATTTCGAACGTTGAAAGGACTGGACAGAGTAGATGTGGCTAAGTTGTTTCCCATGGTGGGTGAGTCCAGGACAAGAGGGCACAGTCTGAGAATTAGAGGGCACCCATTTAAAACAGAGATGTGGAGAAATTTCTTTAGCCAGACGGTTGTGGATTTATGGAATTTGTTGCCACGTACAGCTGTGGAGGCCCGATCATTGGGGGTGTTTAAGGCAGAGATTGATAGGTATCTAATTAGTCAGGGTATCAAGGGATATGGGGAAAAGGCCGGGAATTGGGGCTAGATGGGAGAATAGTTTAGCTCTTGGTGAAGTGGCGGAGCAGACTCGATGGGCTGAATGGCCTCCTTCTGCTCTTTTGTCTTGTGATCTTGTCTTATGATCCAGTCTTCTGGTAGTTCATCAAAGATGCAGAAGTCTCCATCAAAGCCCCAGTAATTTCCCCCCCTGCTTCCCTTAGCATCCTAGAATAGATCCTATCAGGCCCCAGGGATTTATCCATCCAAGTGTGCTCCAAGATGCAGAGAAAATGTTAAAATATAAGAAATAGAAGCAGGAAAGGGCCATATGGCCCCTCATGCCTACTCTGGCACTCTATAAGATCATGGTTGACCTTTTGCCTCAGAGTCACTTCCTTGCACTAACCCCATATCCCTTGATTCCCTTCATATCTAAAAATGTACTCATCTCTTTCTTGTACTCAGCAATTGAAATTTCACAACTCTTTTAGGCAGAGAATTCCAAAGACTTACTATCCATCCATCACAAAATATCTTCTGACTTTTGCCCCGACCAACCACTAGTTTAAGACTGTGACCCCTGGATTTTGACACCCCCAGTCAGAGGAAACATCAGCTTCACATTTATCCTCTTCATGTTCAATCCTTTGCTCCCTTTTTTGAAAGCAACAGTGAAATATGAACAGCTTATCAATATACAAATTTATAAACAACAGTTATATATTTAATCTAATAACTGGTTTTCAGAGCCTTTCTGATTTATTTCCAGGGACTTGGCATTCAATTCACCTTTGGACTATTTGGTTCTGGATTTGAACCCAAAGAAGGTTGTGTTTCTTTATCAGACTTGGATTTGGTACTTCACATTTTGAAGTCCCACTGAGTAGGATCCAACTCAGACAACACTCCCTGATCAAATGGCTCCAGTAGAGATCACTTAATTTCTATGAATATTTGAGATTTTGTCTCTGATTTCAACAATAATGTCTCTTGCTTCTGAAAACCTCATTTATAGTTGTGAGCTCAACCTGCTGGACTGTCTAAGCATCAAAACACACCTTGTTTGAAGCAGCATTCATTCATATCAGTGACACAGTGTCATTGTGGACTCAGCTGCTTCTGTTCAATTCTAGAAACTACATGTGGTTGAACATGTCTCGAGTGTGTTCGTAGAGAAACAGAGTTAACTTTTCAGGTTGAAGACCCTTTATCATTCTGACAGAGCTTTCGACCTGAAGCATTAACTCTGTTCCTTTTTCCACAGATGAACCCTGACCTTCTGAGTGTTTCCAGCATTTCCTGTTTCAGTTTCAGATTTCCAGCATTTGCAGTTTTTTTTCAAGGTGTACGTGATCTTCTGTCCATCGAGAGTTGTGCAACAGTGTACCCCATGGAAGTGTTCTGAGTTCATTTATACGTGAGCAAGAGAATTCACAATCTGAATCAAAGGGGAGCCAAATGATATACAGATCCTCCAGCTTCTGAATGGCCCAACTTACTTACAGCCTGTACATATGAAAGAACATTTAGGAGACCGGCAGGATGGATTTGCCGGCTGTTGCGGGGCTGCAGGCATCTTCTGCTGCCTGAGATCTCGGTTCACGGTCACATTTCTGACTTACGAACAATTCAGGTTATGAACAGTTCCCAGGAACAGAAGTCCGTCGTAACCAGGAGAAGACCATGTTTGCTGATGACATGAAACCAAGTGAGAATATGAGAGGTGATGAGATTTCAAAGAGAATTCAAGGAGATACAGACAGAGTAAGTGAATGAGCAACAATTTATCTGATGCAATACAATTTGAGAATGATGAGGTTACCTTTGGTAGAAGAAACAGAATGTTGAATATGTTTTAAATGGTGAGAAATTTGAAAATGGCAACACTCAGGTTCCTGAGTGTTATTGAATCCAAGTCACTGAAAGCCAACATGGAGATGCAACTGGTATGTTTGTAATTATTGCAGGAGGATTTGAGTACAATAATAAGGATGTCTTATTACAATTACATAGAGCCTTGGTGTGACCACATCCACAACATTGTGCACAGTTTTGGTCTCCTTACTTAAACCAAAGATATACATGTCATAGGAGTGCAGTGAGGATCCACCAGACTGTTCTGTGGGATGTTGGGTCTGTCATATGATGAGGGATCCTGTAGATTTTGGCTCTATTCTCTAGAGTCTAGAAGAATGCAAATCAATCTCATTGAAATATGTGTGGAAGGCTTGACAAGTGGAATCAAGGAGAAATTTTCCCCTAGCTAAGAAATCTAGAATTAGAAATCACAGTCTCAAATTCATGGGTCAGCCATTTAGGATTGAAATTAGGATAGAGAATGATGAATCTTTGGAACTCTCTTTCCTGGGGGACCATGAAGGTTCATCCATTGATTGTATTCAAAACAGAAATCAATATAATTTCTCAGAATCAATGGTTGGGGCAGGAAAATGGTGTTTGATGAGAAGATCAGCAATTATCTTGTTGAACTGTGGACCAGATTCATGGGCTGATTGGCCTACTCCTGTTTGACTTATTTTCCAATGTTAAAATAACCAAGGAATGCTTCTTTGCAGATCAGGCAGCATCTATGTCAAGAGAAACAGAGTTAATGTTCCAGGTCGAAGACACTTCATTGGAGCTGGGAAAGTGGGTAAACAAGTGAATTTAAATTGCAAAGCAGGTTGGGGAGGGATGGAATAACAAAGGAAATATCTCTGAGGTTGCCCAAAGGATCTTCACTTACTTCTTGAGAGCTTCCTGAACTAGTCTAGTGGATTCCTCAGTTGCTCTATTTGAAACTAAATGGTACAAAGGAATAAGAGTACCATTCCTTTTCATCATGTTTGCCAACAGAAGAGATCTAAACCGACAGTCATTATCAGGTAAGCCATGACTTGTATGTAGACCTCAATTCATCTGTAGTATATTCAGCAATGGCACATGAAACCATGTGTTTCTCTTTAATCCACATGGAAAAAACAGTTATCAGTAACAGGAAATTGCTAATCCCCTTTCACAAAAGTCTACACATTTTCTCTGTAAAGGTCAAGTCAGCCACGACCATGACTGCACAGGAGTTTTTGGTGGAATTTTTTTGCAACTTTGGCAAATACAGAATTTGCTTCCCAATGATTCCAGATCACAGACCAAACAGGGCAAGTAAACAAGGTTTCTTCCAATTGCTTTCATAATGATTATTCCTGTCTGTCCAGTGTGAGATTCAGCCAAGAGCTTTTCTCTCAAGATAGTATCAGCACTGTCAGCTCATTTGATGTGCTCCTGTTCACATGATCACATTGCAATAAATGTCGAACTCATTCAGTCCTTTGTCTGTACACTGGTCAAGTTCCAGGTTCTGTACATCCTTATAATGTCTGTTTATAAACCCTTTACGGCACTGGGTTGTTCTGGGTCTCATCTGTCATTTCAGACATAATGTCTGGAAAGTCCTTGTGGACCTGATTTAACAAGTAGATCATCATGGTTCTCATGTGGTGGTCTTGACAGAACAATCGCAAAGGCATTCTGCTTGGAAATCCTGCACTCAATTAGGTAGTAGTAGTATTAGAAGAACTATCCTTGTATTCTTGATGGCATTATAGTAGGTACCATTGATTTGCGATTTAATGTCTCTTGTACTGGCTTATCTGTTACCTAAGGCAAAAGATCTGTCTCAGAAAAAATGATGGAATTTCTTGATTCCAAACACAATTCCTTCTTGATTTGTGTATAATTGACTCCTCATCCTTCAGAAGGTAAAGAA
Organism: Pristis pectinata; assembly: GCF_009764475.1. Taxonomy (NCBI): domain Eukaryota; kingdom Metazoa; phylum Chordata; class Chondrichthyes; order Rhinopristiformes; family Pristidae; genus Pristis; species Pristis pectinata. The sequence continues at coordinate 23,250,271 of NC_067427.1, forward strand.
AGCAAATGAAAAGCTTTTCTCGATCCTCATCCATCATATTATTTATTACTGCACCTACAGGCTAAATTCAATTTACATGTACCATGTAATGAACAAGGAAAACTTCATGCAGCTAAGCCTTTCTTGCATTCATAACATCCACTTTGTTGGTCCTTGCTTCATATCTATTTCTCATCCTTTGAGGCCAAGTGATGTCATGGTCTGAGTAGTATCATGGAATCTGGAAGGAATTGTGCACCAACCTTCATTTTGTTACAAAACACCCTACATTTTGTTACAAAAACACACTTTTGCTTTGATTCAGTTTTGCATTGTGCTCATGTAAACTCCTGAGCACTTTCTCCAAAATCAGAAGGTTCTTTTTCATCTTAGTTACACAAGCAATGACCCACTCGTTGAAAATCTTGGGTGAAGTGTTGCTTCCAAAAGGGATCCTTGCATGCAAAGTCAAGCCCTTAATCTGTGTCAGTGATATGATACCACTGACTATCTACGTATACATTCAATTGTAGGCAAGGGAGAGGTTCAATTTTCTGAACATCTTTGAGCCTGCAAGTTCTGAGTACAAGTCTTGCAAAATGGTTAACTGATGTTGTTCATCATTTACAGTTTTATTTAGTGTGATTTTGTAGTGTCCACAAAATTGTGTTGTCTGTCTTTGGTACAATCACTATTCGTGTGGCAGATATAATCTGGTCCATTTTCACAAGCACACCTCCAGCCTATCCAGTTCCTTCTCGATCTGGCACTACAGGACATGCAGGACTGGCCTGGGCTTGCAAGTGACTGGCATTGTATCGAGTCTGATGCAAGTATGTGCACTTTACCCTGCTACGCCAATGTAATTGTCTCCAAGCATGCTGTTATACATTTCCAACACTGGGTAATGGTGCGGTTTTGAAAGATCTCTATTGAAAACATTCTTCCAATTTAGCTTAGGAAGTTGCACACAGTCCTTTCCCATTAAAGCTGGCCCATTTGCTTAGTTTGCTTCACTGATGGACTGTTGTACTTGCTGTGTAGTACTGTCGTCTATATATGCCCTAATGTCTGTAAAATTTGACCAGAATAGCTTTTAAGTTTGACCATGATTCTGTCAGTGGTGTCTGGCTAAACTTGCCAGACTCAGTGCCTTGACTTATTATTGAGTAGTCTGTAATAACATCAATTCACATGTCAATGCACTGTTTATTAACCAACACCTTTTCTGGAAAGTCCATTTGCTTGCTGCTGTTACTGCTTGTGACATGGATTGGGGAAGGAAAACAGAAGTAGGGAGACTGAGGGACGGAGGAACTAATGAGTGAAGGGAGGGGCTGAAGGAAAAGGGTGTGTACAAAATCATATAGCTACGCCATTTTGTGTATGTGATCAGAGTACTTGTGAGGGTACTGTCTGTATGTGTTTGTGTTCGAGGTTCTGTGTGTGTGTGTGTGTGTGTGTGTGTGTGTGTGTGTTCATAGGTCTGTGTGTATGGGTCTGCTAAGTCTGTGCAGCAGAGTCTAGTCTCGACTTGTCTTGGACCTCCTTGCCATTAGACCAAGATCTTAATCTGTAAAGATCTGGTGGCAGCTGTTGTGCCATGGTAACCCCGGGTGCAACAAGTTTAATTGAGGACAAATTTCAATTTCTTAAATAGAGTTCAGGAAATTTTAAAGAAATGAAAGATGTGCAAATATATAATGTCCACATTCCTTGTAAAACACTGTGACCACCATGACTTATGTACTTTGAATGTTTGCTGTTTACTTGTTAGAGACGATAACTCACACTTTATATCTATACTATGCATATGCTTTGTCTTGTACATGTTACAATTGGAGCAAAGGGCAGTCTTCTCAACTTTGTTCAAACTGTATTGTTACCAACAGGTGATTTATGTACATTATTGCTTTTATCCCATTCCCAAATAAACATTGCATGAGTTTCAGGTGTACTCAAAGAGACGAAGCAAAAATTATCTCCTCCAAATCCATGTCTATCATTTCCCATAACAGTCACGTTTTATCTGTTGATTTGGACAATTTTAGTTAGATTGAATTCTTAAGCTGTGCCAGGTACCAGTTTGACCAAAGTCGGAATTAGAGTGGATGAAACCACAGTTTGTCCCTATTATTTTATGTCTTCCCATGGTGTAGAGTCATGGAATCATGCAGCACAAGAAACAGACCCTTTCACCCACTGAGTCAGTGCTGACCATCAAGCATCCATTACACCAATTCTACATTAATCACTCCATGTTCTTTCCATATTCGCTCAACTCCCCCCAAATTCTACCACCCCCCCACAAACTCGGGACAGTTAAATGCAACCAAAATCACCGAATGACCCACACATTTTTGAGATGTAAGAGGAAACTGGAGCACACAGAGGACACCTACATGCTCATAGGTAGAATGTACAAACTCCACACAGATAGCACTGGATGTCAGTATTGAACCACGGTCGCTGGAACTGTGAGGCAGCAGCTCCACCAGCTGCATTACTGTGTTGCCACAAAGATACAATTTACGTGCTCTTGCAGTCTTTGCTCTTTCCAGGATGGCGCTCATTGCTGGTGTTTGTATCTAAAAGCCTGTGACAACTGTTACCTGTGAGACTCTTCACGTTCAAAATTGTATTCCCAGGTTGAGTTTCATTTTAGCTCCTATGTAAACAATAATGCATTCTTCAGTAATGATGGAAAGCAATTCACAGCCTGAAGCCACATTTTTAGAATTATGCAAGCATGAAAATATGATAACTGAAACCATATCTGTAACAAAATACAAAAGGAAATATGTTTAAAGTACTCAAGCCTCTTCCAACTATTTACTGTGGTCTCCAAATGACAGCAGGAAGGAACAGCATGACATCTCAAGTGATTACTCCCATTGCAACGCCATTCTACACCCATGTCAACAGGGGCCAAACAACATTAACTGTGTCACAGTCAAACAATCAAATGAGAAAATTCTAATACGTTATGTATGCACGGCACTGGGAAATTTAGTCTGTCCAACTTCTCAGTGACTGCATCCTTGGTTATCAAATTCAAGTTCAATTAATCCAACTCAGTATTATTTACATGTTATTAATGTGAATACAGATTCAAAGTGAAGATAGTTGAATTTTCTCAGTTTGATCATCTCTTCACCATCTAAAGAAGTCGCATTTATTTATGATGGCAAATTGAGCTGTTTCATTTAATCCTTCATGTTACAGTGTCGTCTTACTGCTGATGACAATAATCTACAATATAATTGAGAGAGAAACAAGTTGGGGCAAAATTAGGTACATCTTCCATCTTGTATTGTCCAATAGCAAAACTGCAAAGATATCAACTTAAATGGGATTAGACAGGCAGAGTCTTAAAGTTCCCTTTCCATACTGGAAAAATAAACTAAATCGTATAAGATCCTTACGGGGGTATGTCAGGATAGATGTCAAGATGTTTCCACTGGTGGGAGAAACTTGAACCAAGGACATAGTTACAAGATTAGGTGGCAGTCATTTAAAACTGAGGAGGAACTTCTTCTCACAGTGGTAGTGGATCCGTGGAATTCTCTATTCCAAAGGCTTGGGGAGGTGTGATCATTGAGGGTGATTAAAGAGGAGATAAATAATTGTTTGAAAGATTTGAGGACCATGATGCTGAAGTCTCTGCTCTGCTCTTGAAGCCACAGCTTTGAGTTGGCTGTCCTAGTTAAGTTTCACATTGCTGGTCTGGCCTGTTCTCATCTGCTAAGACTCAGCCTACAACTATGGGGTCTACTAAAAGTTGGACGTTGCTTCACAGGACAACAGTCATACCATCACATAGCTTGTTATTTTTTGTTGAAACCCAGATTAGAAGAGCAGAGAAATGCAATAGTTATGAAAAGATAACAGATTTAAAAATTATTAATGATGACAATCAAACTATTTTATAATGTTGTCATAATACATTTATCTGAAATGTCATGGAAGTAAATTTTGAACAATAGTTTTAATTTATTTTGATTTCTGGTGTCATCCATAAGATTATGTGAAGAGCATCAAAATAGGACATTTTTGCCTGTTAAGTTTACTGTGCTATTGTCACTGAACATTATATTAAGTCACTTATAATTTCTTAAAATCAAATTCAGTAACAGTTACTTCTAGGAATGACATAGGCTAACAGTTTTGCATTGGGTCATCTTAGTACAGAAATTTGAGATGAAGTTTGTGTTTGGGTGAAGATGGGTAACAGTAACAATATGGATTATATGTTTGCTTTGTACTTTTTATTATGTTAAGAAAATATTGAGTATTTTCTTAAAGCTCCAGAAATTAACATAAAATTTATTGAAAATACATCCAATGCCTGATGCTAACAGGAGCAGAAGAGATTTTTTTTAGCAATTTATGATATAAGCTGATTGTGTCAGTGATCATAATATGTCATACTCTGCATGTTGCAGATCCTTGGTAATTAAGAAGTAATTTGGCATGACTTGGATTGAAATTTGGAGTTTGAAATGGAGGAAAATGTGCAAAATGTTTCCTGAATAACTTGCTGTACTGAAGGAATACATCTGTCATGAATTTAATTTGAATGGAAACAGTTCTTTTCACTTTGAACCTAGTTACAGGGAGTTGAGAAAAAGGATTTTAACAAATTCTCTGCTGTTTTCACAGATTGATAGTTTCCTTTGAGCCATTTTCCATGAGAAGTCTGTCAATAAAGACTGTATTTCAAAAATCACTCTAAAATTTCTGTCTTTAGGGGAATCTGATAGTTGGACTTTGGAAATTAAAGCAGAAGTATAAGTCAACCAACTGTAAGAAAGCAAAGTCACATCTGCAGATTAAGTGCTTCTCATAAAGAAGATGACTGTACCATTGTCTTCATTGTAGATTGCAATAACACGCTCTATCAACACTGGTGCTAAATGGGCACAGTTCAAGCTATAAGTACAAACAACCTGCAGTTACAAACTGTCAACACAAATAAAAGAACTGCAGAGCTATATTCACAATTGTCATGTTCAATATGCATGATTGCTTAAATATTTCATTATACCAATCCATAGACTTGCCATGTTTGACGATAAATGGCTTGTGCTTACACCTGGATGCAGACACCCAATTATTTTGCACTGTACCTCATAGCAATTTTCCATGAGGAGGAATGATGTAGCTGTAGACAGGATTTAGCCACTACACACTCAGACTTAATCAAAATGGGGCACAGACTTGAGAAGAACAAAGAAATGCTGTCATTTACTTTGATGAACTTCTGGTGAGGTGTATTCAAATTGTTTTAAAATTTAACACTTTCCCTTTCTCGTTGTACAGAATTGCCTTGACCAGTATGCTGATTTGAAGATGTATCCACATCATATATGGGACAGAATGCTAATCATTATTGATTAAACATAATTTGAAAGTAAAATAAAAACTTGACCAAGATTATTATTAGCTTATTTCAAAGTTGAAAGTAATTATTTAGTTTATTGTGAATTTGTTTGATGCTCTTTTCTGGTACACTTTTAGTTGTAAATGTAATCGGCGCAGTTTAAATTCAATTTTTGAACCCAGCTGCAGGGTATGCCAACTCTTGTTTTCTGTTTCTCAAAAGCAAATCTAGCAAATGCCTTCATTTACCTGGTGGACTGGTGGACTCTTTCAAGTTTTGAGACAAATGTACCATCCAAGCAAAGTTTCAATTCATGTAAATGGAGGTGGTGGTGAGCTGCCTTCTTGAATTGCTGTCTTTCTTGTGAAGTTCCTCCCACAGTTTTGTTGGTTGGAGAGTTCCAGGATTTAGACCCATTGACAATAAAGAAACAGCTATATATTTCCAGTATAGGATGGAAGGGAACCTATGGGGAATGCTGTTCCCAAACTTCTGCAGTCTTTGTTCTTGTTTTTAGAAGCTATGTGTTTGGGTGGTGCCACTGAAAAAATCTTCAAGTTGCACATCATACACACTGCAGTCTTGCTGTGTCAATGGTTGAAGGAGTGACCATCTAATCCAATGGGTGGGCTACCGATCAAAGGGGCTGCTGAATGGTTTTGTTACTGCAGATGCAGTCTGTGGGCCGAAGTTTGTTGGCCGAAGGGCCTGTACTGTGCTGTAGTGTTATATGTTCCGTGCAGTTATCCAAGCAGATGGAGAATATTCCATCACAGTCCTGACTTGTGCCTTCTACATGGTGGCAAGTCATTAGGGAATCAGGAAGTGCCTCACCTGCTGCAAGATACCAAATCTCCAACCTGTTCTTCCAGGCCAAACACCTTCACAATTGTGAGACTGAGCCTATGGAACGGCTATTGAGATCCCCAGAGGAAAATCAATCATGACTATGTGGAAATTTACGTTTAAGAAACAGATCATGTGATATAAATAGTCAATACTGGATACACCTCACCCCATTCTATTCCATGTAATTTATCAACATATCCCTTTCTCTCTCCTATACTTAACGAGCTTCAGTGTTAATTGATAAAGCCAATTTATTTGGTAAAAAAAATCAAACTTTTACTACTTTCTGAGGAGATAATATTTCTTTTGAATTTCCTGAATTGGATTTATTGGTGACTTTCATACATTTATTGCTGCTGGATGGAGAAGATGCCGGAAATATTGGTCTTAGGAGAGAGAACTAGAGTTAATGTTTCAGGTCAGTGACCTTGCATTGAAACTGGAAAATGTTAGAGGTATAACTGGTTTTAAAACAATACAGAGGCTGGAGAAATAGGAAGGAGAGGGAAGGAAAAAAGGGAAGGGGAGATTAGGTGACAAAGAATAGATGGTCCAAGACAAAATGGGGTAATGATGAGAAGGAAATAAAATCTGTCTACAGAAGACATGAAGCAGAATCATACCAACGGAAACTGCCTGTAAACAATAGGAACAGTGGCTGTGGTCTGAAATTGCCAGCTCTATCATTTTCTCAATTCGATATTTCTGTCAGTAAATGACAATGTTTTGCTTGCACTTTTGATGTTCCCAGCACCTCTACTCACCACCTCACCAGACAAAGCTCACCAGCGCCTCTACTTCCTCAGGAGGCTAAGAAATTTGGTTTGTCCCCTTTGACTCTCACCAACTTTTACTGATGCACCATAGAAAGCATCCTGTCTGGATGTATCACGGCTTGGTATGGCAACTGCTCTGCCCAGGACCGCAAGAAACTACAGAGAGTTGTGGACACAGCCCAGCGCATCACGGACACTGGCCTCCACTCCTTGGACTCTGTCTTTATGTCTCGCTGCCTTGGTGAAGCAGCCAGCATAATCAAAGACCCCACCCACCCGGGTCATTCTCCCTTCTCTCCTCTTCCATCGGGTAGAAGATACAGGAGCCTGAGGGCACGTACCACCAGACTTAATGACAGCTCCTACCCCACTGTGATAAGACTATTGAATGGTTTCCTTATACAATGAGATGGACTATGACCTCACGATCTACCTTGTTGTGACTTTGCACCTTATTGCACTGTACTTGCTCTATAGCTGTGACACTTTACTCTGTACTGTTATTGTTATTACCTGTACTACGTCAATGGACTCTCTACTATCTCAAGGTAACTGCACTGTGTAATGAATTGACCTATATGATCGGTGTGCAAGACAAGTTTTTCACTGTACCTCGGTACAAGTGACAATAATAAACCAATACCAATACCATACTTCTGGAGACCAGCTTAAACCTGATTCAGTGGTGAGAGTGCCATCACCAAGCCAAAGTTTTGTTGAATCATGAGCTCACTTGTTCTTTTCACTTAACGGACTGGCACTGCCTACCTTTTGGTGGTGATACAGAACCACTTTCAATGTTACAAACTCTTCACCATCTTTGCATTCTTGATGTCTGAACTAAAATAATATTGGCAGATACTGGGCCATGGGAGGTGAGCATAGTTTCGTTCTCAACACATTCTTAAAAATATACGATTTCCAGCAAATATTGCTATACAGCACGGAGAAATGAGAATCCCAGCTGCTAATAAACTCCAGCCTCCTTGGCACACTCTCCATGCCACCCCACCCATTGAACTCAAATTTACCACACCCAACATCTTACCCACATCTCCTAACGAATTGCTACTGCAGCAAAGACCACACCTGGTGCACATTCTATGGATTGAATCAGTGACATTTCTAGGCAGGGAGCTCACTGCAAATTAAGGGGTAGAAGTTGGTTGAATTTTTCAGTCAATCTTTGGAGATGAAGATTCAGCAAATACTGACCTTCCAGCACACTGACTTGTAGTACTGGAACAATGGGATATAATGCACCAGATCTCTGAAGAGTGAGATGCTCCGATGAAAATATATGATAGACGAGTCATTTAAACTGAAGAGTGAACAAAATTTAAGGCTATAAATTTAACAAAGGCAAAATGAAGGAAAGACAGATAAAGAGTAATGATCAGCCAACTGCAGAAGCATCTGCAGAACCATTATTCAAGGTCATTTAAAGGAAAATTGCTCTTATAAGTGGAACAGCTTTGATTATTCAGTAGCTGAATGCTATTCATGAAATATCTTTAGTCTGAAGCTTTGACGGTTATTTGTTATGCTGGATAGTTTTACATTGTGATGCAGTGAAAATATAGTTTCAGTGGGGCATTACTCACTGTCATCAGCAGTATAGTGCCCTGTTTGAATATAATACTTGTTTCATGGAACTGTTTACACAGCTGTTCTGCTCTAGTTGTTTAAACAGGCATCCCCATTCATCACAGGTACTGAATGCTGGAGATGAAAATGTTCAGCCCGAATAGGATTTATACCTCTCGACTGGAACGGTGAACTTTTAAAAGATGATTCCTCTTTTAGTTAAGCTGACATCTAAAATCACGTTTTTGCACTAATTTGATTAAGATTTCTTGGTCGTCAAAGTAGTTAAATATCAATAGATAAGGGTTACCCAATTGCAAACACAGTAGTATTTTCAGATTGCTATAATCCAACACCTGAACCATGAGTGAATGTTAATTGAGACTGTCTATAACTCTGTAAAAATTGCTCTCTAAGCCAGTGGTGCAATGGATGATGAATTTGACTGCAGTTCAGGAAAGTGAAGGTTCAATTCCAACTTCATGATCTTTCTTCAATTTTAGCAAGACATCTGACAAAGTCTTACATGGTAGACTGATTAGAAAAGTAAAAGGCCACAGGATCCAAGGGAATTTGGCAAATTGGGTCCTAAACTGGCTCAGTGGGAGACAATAAAGGATAAAAATCAATAGAGATTTTGGTGACTGGAAGGTAATCTGCAGGATTCAACATTCCTTGTTTTGGTGTGTAAGTTGAAATGTTAGGGATTGTTAGACATAGGGCATCCTTCAGGAGCTATGTGGCTTACAGGCAATAATACAAGTCTTCAAAAAAAAAGCCTGTTCAATTGAAAACTACAATTGTAAATCAGATTTCAAATTAAAAGGAGAGTTTTATAAACAAACGGTACTGTCTTCAGAGCACTACTGACCCACAGCTAGAGGCTGCTCAAGCGATATGGTTTATAAACCAACATGACAATGAGACATTCTCATATGCATCAGCCAATAGGCCAAGTCAGAGACAATGGGGCTATGATAATTGGCCTACCTCAAACAGGCATCAGATATATTCAACTAAATTATTTTGCACCATTGTGACAGAGATCGAGGAAGGTTCCAGACCAGACTTATTTGTTACTCAGCACATGAAACATGGTTGTTGGTAAATTTACTCTGTCCATCAATAATTGGGATATTTGTACCCAGAGAGTCAGCCCCACAACATTCATTTTGGGTGTCTGGGTTTCCAGTCCTTAGAAGCTGTTAGATTATCCATGTGAATTACTCAAAGTCAAAGTCGAGTTTATTGTCATATGTACAAGCACATGTATGTATGCATAGGTGGAATGAAAAACTGACTTGCAGTAGCATCACAGGCACATAGCACATATTATTTTGTCCCAAAAAAGGTGTTTGAATATTCAGAGTTATCTTGTCAGTTAAGATGTGCTCCCATTGTAAATATGTAACCTAATGGCACCATTTGTCAGATGCAAAATCTCGAAGTAAACAATGTGATTGTAACTATTGGAAATTGTATTGAATCACCTGCTGTTATCTTTGTTCTTAAGAAAATAAAAACTTTATGTACTTTGAGTTCAGGGAGATTATATTGTGTTTGTCCCAGGAGACAGCCTTCCACAGGTCTCCTCCAGAAAGCCAGCTTGTCATGGTGAATAAAGACCTTTTACATCTGCAGCTCTGGTCTCCATGTGGCTCATTCAAAGTCACAACAAAGAGTATTGTTTAGAAACTTACTTATGAATCAAAAATTGGTCCTGTGGTTGATGCCAAGGATGAAATTGTAGACTACAAGAAGATATTAATGGAAGGGTTAAGTCAGCAGAAGAGAGGCAAATGAAATTCTTCTTACACTGACAAGTACAATGTTGGTTTGCAATGTCACATGTATGTCATGGTTTTCTGAATTCGTACCTGATATTCTTAACTACCATGGCAAAAAGCAATAAGCACATGATGAGCAATGGCATCATTCCAGAATGGTCCATAGCAGAATGAAATGCAAAATGCTCTGTTTAATCTAACACAGCTAAATTATGAACTGTAGCACTTATTTGTTCCTTGAAATTGATTCACCACACTCATCATAGGATGATTAGACAGCAGTTCCCTCACTGATTAAACTGAATATTAGATTTAGTGATGGAAAATATTCTATTTAATCCAATTAAGTACCAAACTGAAAACCAAACTTTGTGACCATATTTAAGCAGGAAAACTGCATAATACACTTTTAAGAGTGAATTAAAAGTGTATCTGATATTGCACTGTAAAGAGTGTTTGGTTTCAAAGACCACTGAATTTCAAAAACCCATTACAAATGTTTAATAATAATTTTTTCATTGTTGCAGCCAACTGATATTGGAGGGATACCAGTAGTTATAAAAGCTGATAAAAAGTTCAGTAAATGCAAAAACAAATCATCCAAATGTTAGGATTTCAATTAGATTTACTCATAACAGGTACCATTTAACTACAGGAAGTAACCAGCGAGTGAGAACATCGTCTTTGATCTTTACTGTGATGCAACTTAGGAAGCAATAATTTGTGAAAGATTCTTCGATCAGTCAAAGTTGCTGTAGATTCATGTGTAATTTAAGTATGAATCAAAACAAATTTCCTCAGACAGTTTTGACAGGCAAAATTGTTGATTAAAATTAGCAGGTTGAAGAATCAGAATAAAAGTAAAAAGGCAATTAAATAAAATACCAAAGAGGAATAAATTATCTTTGGTTATTCCTATTGCATGTGCAAGATTGCTGAAACTGTTGTCTCACCTTTGCTCATTTGGTCCATGTATAGAGGTGTCTCTGAGTGGTAGCTGATATTTTCTTTCCAGTTTAGCACAAGCAACCGATGACAAAACGTCTCCCCCAGTGGGTTCACCAAGTGACAGCAGCATCTTTAGCAGCAACACAAACCATATCGGGAAACTGTTAAATAGTGACATATGGTAGACATGCTAAACTGCTAAAAAACACTATGTGATCACAAATTTCAAGGCAATACTCTGTCAGCCCTATTTTTTTCTGCAAAGTTTGCTCTTCCTCTGAAGATATGCATTTCCATCAATAGAAAATCACTCCGGGGAAAAAAAAGCTGAAATCCACAATTTTCTCATTCTTCACAATAAGCCCAGAAGGATAATACAGTAGTATAATTAAAAAACTAACATTTTATTAAACAATGTATGAAACTTAAAACTTAGTTATGAAAAATCTGAAATTTCATCAATTTGGATTAGAAAATTAAGCAAGACCTTTTGATAAATTACATGATTACAAGTGTAGAAATTAGACTATAGATATTCTTCAAAGTTATAGACTTATACAACAGGGACATACCTTATACCAGGGACATACATTCTATTAATTTCTCTATTAAAGTGTTTGGTAATGAGTTCCTTTGATTTTCAAGTAAGTTGGCTGGTATGCTGACCAAGAGCACTTATTCTTTGCCACTAAGCCATTAACCATTTATACGTTTTTTAGATTTCATCCAAGGGTAATTGTTAAAGCTGGGGAACATTATATTTTCTATCCTAGTCAGCGCCAAGTTGGATAAAGTAAGGATCTTTCTACTTTGTTTATACAATGTGCGTAATGAGGGAGTGGGAATAACTACAAAGCTGATTCAATGAACTGGTACTTCTCTGAATACATGACTTCATGTGCTTCATGTTCAATGTTAAATGAGCCACTTTGCAATTCACTCAAGTTGTTTGGCATTGTTTTCATTTCATCACCCACCAGATATCCTTTCTTAGTTGGGGTACACAGAATGATGGTTAAATTATTGGACCAGTAATCCAGAGACCTAGACTAATCAGTTCAATTCCTATCATAACAACTGGGGAATTTAAATTTAAGAAGTTAAATATATATAGTATTTAAAAAGGTTATTCACTGCGGAGCTTGAAACCACTGCAATGTTGTTAAAAACAGTGCGGCAGATGGTGCTTGACCTGGCCCACTCCTCAAAGCCACACTAGCCTTTTACATCAGTACATGTTTTCCAAAGACCTGGAGGCTTCACTGCCATGGGCGACCTGACCCATGAGGAGGAATGACTGATGAGTATCTTAAGCATCTCAGCTAAATCGGCCCTTAATCTTCCAAGTTTTAGACAGTGAAAACAGTTTGTTTTACAATTTGAACTTTTCAGCTTGATATCAGTTTGGTGAATCTGCAGTGTGCCATCACTGAGACAAGCATACCCTTCAAGAGGAGTGGTACCCAGCGCCGAACACTGTTCTCCAGATGGGACCTAACCAGTGCTCTGCACAGCTCAACATACATTCTACCCCTTTGTATTATAGCACTCTTGCGATAAAGATTGTATTGGATAGATACATGGATGGGAGAGGTCTGGAGGGTTATGGACTGGGTGCAGGTAAATGGGACTAGCAGAATAAAGTTTTGGCACAGACTAGAAGGGCCAAATGGCCTGTTTTCTGTGCTCTAGTGTTCTATGGTTCTATGGTTTGTTATTGTCACTTGTACCAAGGTACAGTAAAAAACTTGTCTTGCATACCGTTCATACAGATCAATTCATTACATAGTGCATTGACGTAGTATAGGGTAAAAACAATAAATGAATACAAAGTGTCACAGCTGCAGGGAAGTGCATTGCAGGTAGACAGTGAGGTGCAAGATCATAAAAAGGTAGATTGAAAGATCAAAAGTCCATCTCATCATATAAGGGAACCATTCAATAGTCTCACAATTGATTCTCACAATTGAATGTCATTAAGATATAGAAAAGTTTGAAATATTCTTACTTTTGAAACATTTGAAATATACTCTGTTTTCTTTCCCTCCAGTAGCTTCATCTCCTCCCCTTCCCTTCTTAGAAGTTGAGGTACTTTACAGTGTAACTGGAGGCTTTTTGGACAGCTAGACATTCTCCAATTCAGTCATAGAGCGATACGCCGCCTTTCTTTCCCAATATTCTTTTCTTAAATATTAATCTGCTTCTTGTTTAAAAACATCGCTCTATGCCAACAGAATTCATATTTTGGTTCATTTCTGGGAAGCTGGAGGATTCCATTCTCAAAGCTTTCTAAGTTTCATCATGAGCTGCAGTGGGACATTACAAGTCTTAACAACACATGGCATTAAACAGGGTTATCTTGTAATATCTCCTGTTTGCTGGTTCTATTTTTGTTGTTTCCTGTCGTGGAGATATTGGCTCCTTGTTGCTGTGCTATCAATGTGGAATGTTTTTACCTGGAAACATATTTGCATACACACACTCACACAAATGAATGCACGCACAATCAACGACACTCCAGTAAGCCATTCAGTCTCTCTGGCTTGGACTACTATCAATACTATATGCAAGCCTGCTCCTAACTCTTCTACTTTTAAACTTATCAGCACAACCTTCAACTAATTATCCATTATTTTCAATTGACATTGATAATGACAGCAACAGACTATTTGGCCATGGTTGTGAATCTTCAATTCTGCATTGGTAGACAATGATTGAGACTGGGAATACAAGAAGATTCTCCCTTGGGTGAATTGGAACGCTGGTCTCATCAGCTGCATTCAAAACAACAACCCAGCAATCAAATCTGAGAGGTTACTGATTGGTACAGATCAAGTTACTCATTAAGTAAGTCCCACTGAGCCATCAAGCAGGATTGAACTGTCACGATGAATTTAATCTTAACTTTTCAAATGTTATTCACATGGTTAAAACATATTGCTAAACTTTGAGAAGTTCTGAAGTCTGCTGGAATGGTCATGTATTGTTAAAACAATTTAATAATTCATATTTTTCTGGTGCAAGCAATTGCCTTAAAAATTCAACATCTATTTGAATTCTGCCATTTACATTGATCTCCATTATGACTGCCAATCTCAGTACACATTCAAGGACTGTTGCAAAAATGCTTTATTACTTACTGGTCATTGGATGAAGAGACTGGTTTCTTTTCTCCAATTGATGAGTCAAAGGAAAACTGGAACCAGTCAGAACAGGACCAGAGTCATTTATACCTGGAAACAACTCTTGGATTGAAGCTTAGGTGCGAAAGACACTTGACACTCAGCAAAGCTAAGCACACATAGTCAGATATATAACTACAAAAGCAGATAACTCTGGAACAGAAAGAAGCAACCATGCTTGTGCATGATCTAAAGGGGCACACTGTGACATAATTTTAACATAAAACATAGAACAGTATAGCACAGGAACAGGCCCTTCGGCCCACAATGTTGTGCCAAACTAACTAATTAAGTACTACATTAAATACCACAACTTCTCAGGAGGGAAGGGAAGGAGATGAAGAGGCTGGAGGGAAAGAAAACAGCATACTTCAAATGTTTCAAAAGTAAGAATATTTCCAACTTTTCTATATGCCAAAGCAATTTGCCATGATATTGCTATGACACCAACGTTAGGCAAGTAACAACAAATTCCTCTATATATTTTGTTGGTCCCTTGGTGTTATGGCGCTTTGTTTCAACAATCTTAAAGCATTGTCAAGAAGTGAGAAATCTAATCCCAAGCCTTTCCAACAGTTCATTGCAGGCCATCTAATGACATTCATCAGTGGCTGGGGATGATCAGTGCCTCTTTGACATCCAACCCAGGCCCACTCACAGTGGTAACTTCTGATATTGTATATTGTTGATATGCAAAACACCATGAAGCATTCTGCTTCTGTAGACAAACTCTACACATGTTGTGCTGATGAAGATCACTGCTCTATAGCACAAGAACAACAGGCAAGGATCTCCCATTCAATGGTATTTTAACACAGAAAATCTTTTAATGTTCTTGCTGATCCCAGGTGGCATGATGGTTTTTTACTTGTTTGGTTAATCCTTCCCTTTGGTGTATAAGAATACAACAAACAAGAGGAGGAAGGAGCAGGAGTTTGTCATACAGTCTCACAGACCTGTTCTGACATTCAGGAAGATTATGACTCATCCACTCTTTGACCTCAATTATACTTTCTTGTCTGATCTCTATGATTTTAGACTGGGGGAATCAATCTGTGTCAGCATCCAGCTATCCAATTATTCAGCATCCACAGTTCTCTCGGCTAGGGTATTGCAAAGGCTCACAGCCCTCATCTATTCGATCGACCCCTTATCCTGAGCCAAGGCCCCTGGTTCTAAACTCTGACCCCAAAGGAAACGTTTTCAGAGCATCTGTCCTGTCAAGTCTCCTCAGAATCTTATGTTTTGTTTGATATCAACTCCCAGTCTTCCAGTCGCCAGAGACCAGAGCTCCATTTGGCTCACTATTTCCCCGTTAGGCAACACCTTCATCCCAGGGATCATTCCAAAGAATATTCATTGCACTGTCTCCAAGGCTGATATGCCTTTCTTAAATGAGGAGACCAAAACTGTATGCAGTAGTCAGCTGAGGTCATTGTTGTTGGGTCTAATATCCTGCCACTCCTCATCATCAGTGCTGTCAATAAAGGATCTGAGGAGATACATGCAGGTACCTCCAGTTCAGACAGTAAATGAAAGTCGAAAGTCATGTTTATTGTCATATGCACAAGTACATGAATGCACAGGTGCATTGAAAAACTTACTTAGAGCAGCATCACAGACACATAATATTAGATGCACAACATTCACAAGAAAAATATAAGATAACAACATAAATTATACAAAATTATACAAGAAAGAACACAATTAGCAAAAAAAAAGTCCAAATTTTTTCTTAACAGTTCATATCCACACACTAAAGGTAAACGGATGGATCTGTTCGAAGGATTTCTTGGAATGAGGAAAGCTGTGGAAAGTAAGCAATACGTGGCGTGGAGGTCGCTTGGCCAAAAAATTCTCGTTACTCAGGCTCCACTGATACAGAGCTCTGTTGTATATTTCCTTTCCCAAAGCATCATGTCCATTGAATTTTTCTTACATTATTAATACTCTCAAGATTCTTTC
This sequence comes from Pristis pectinata, assembly GCF_009764475.1. Lineage (NCBI taxonomy): Eukaryota > Metazoa > Chordata > Chondrichthyes > Rhinopristiformes > Pristidae > Pristis > Pristis pectinata. The sequence goes on from NC_067427.1 coordinate 23,266,727, forward strand.
ATAGAACATTAGACATAGCACAGTACAGCACAGAAACAGGCCCTTCGGCCTACAATGTTGTGCTGAACTAATTAAAATAGTAATCAAATGCCCAACTAAACTAATGCCTTCTGCCTACACAATGTCCATATCCCTCCATTTTGTGCACATTCATGTGCCTGTCTAAGAGCCTCTTGAACAGCACATTCCAGGCACCCACCACTCTCTGTGTAAAAAACTTGCCCCGCACATCTCCTTTGAATTTACCCCCCCCTCACCTTAAATGCATGCCCTCTGGTATTAGACATTTCAACCCTGGGAAAAAGATACCCGCTGTCTATCTATGCCTCTCATAATCTTATAAACCTCAATCAGATCTCCCCTCAGCCTCTGCCGCTCCAGAGAAAATGACCCAAATTTGTGCAACGTCTCCTTATAGCACATGCCCTCTAATCCCGGCAGCATCCTGGTAAACCTCTTCTGCACCCTCTTCAAAGCCTCAACGTCCTTGCTATAAGGGGGCAACCAGAACTGAATGCAATACTCCAGATGCATTTAATCTACTAACTCGAGTTTTATAAAGCTGCAGCATAACCTCCTGACTCTAGAACTCAGTGCCTCGACTAACAAAGGCAAGCATGCTATATGCCTTCTTTACCACGTTATCAACTGGTGTAGCCACTTTCAACCCATGGAGCCACTTTCCTCCATTTACCCAGCCAATGCAGAATAAGGGTCGCAAAACAGGTAGGTTGCGGGTGTGATTCTGGATCACAAAGTGTGATGGGGGTGAGGTTGACTGTTCAGAGACCTGGGTGGGGCTAAGGGAAAAGTTTGTGATAATAGTTGGAGGGATAGGGAAAATAAGGATCTCAAGAGTTAAGGGGCTTTGCTGGATGGTTGCCAGTGTCCTAAGGGAAAGCTGGCTGCGAAGATAAAGTTTTTAAAGTTGATGTGGACTGACATGAAACTGGCTCCCAGTCTCAGCTTCCACGGGCTGGGACCTGGCCAAGTGGTTCCCTCTGATTTTGAATGAAACATCTGCTGTGAGGAACAGTTCCTAAAAGTGATCCATATCATCCAATGAGCTCATCCATGGAAATCACAAAAGCGTTATTCACTGCCAATGTCAGCAGCAGGGAAAATGTAAAAGGAAAGTTGTGTAATTTGTGATCTGCTCAGAAAAAAAGCCAATGTTATTGAATTCATTGCTTTTCATAAACATCACGCCAAGCGATAGAATTTCTAGGCTCCTGTGGTGTAACATTTTCACAGCCCATTAACACATGGATGCCTTGATAATCTCACCTCCTCATCCTGCTCTGAATGAATGTGAATAATTTGAAAAGGTCACCTTTCCTTTGAAGCTTCTTTTAAAGATCCTGCATTACTTATTGTTGTAGCTCACCAATCAAATTAGACAATATCCTGTGAAAAGCCTGCATGGAAGAAACATCGACCTTAAAGCAGCAATGTGCATAAATAAAAGTTTACAAACTCGTTTGGACGATTGTTCTCTTGTGAATATACTGTATTCATAGTGAATAAGTAAGGCTGGTGGGAAACAGGTATTTGTAATCCAGCTGTTTTGAGCTTCAAATGTCTGAAGACATGGGAGGCTTCTGAAGTAAATGAAGCCTGAGGAACCAGCTTCTCTTTCACCTAGGTGAGATCTTCAAACCCAAGTATAATTGATTAGAACACACTTAAACAGACATTGTAACTTAGCTAGTTTCAAATGGGAACTGAATTACAACCACCCTTTGCAACATGGTGCAGAAGCAATGTTTAACCAACAAGAGAGTCTAAGCTCAGCAAAAAGACAATAAAAAAAAGTTTTGTTTTGCTTGCACATCCATTTCTATTCAGATTTTGCTCTTCAGATGGCAGGGCCTGTCTCTGGAGACCAACATGGGTTTGGGTGGTTGACCATCTCTGTACTCATTAACTACTGTGGTTGGTCAGAGACTTAAATCAAGGATGCTGCAAGACATTGACTTTTATCTGAACTTGGGCTGACATATTTGTCAATTTACAGCAGCTCAAATGGAAGCAAATTAACCATATGAACAAGTCTTTCACCAATAAAATTTGATTTTTTTTGAGTAATTTCACAACAGGATCGATTAAGGGTTGCTAGTATCTTTCTTTAATGATCCATCTTATGGGATATTTGAAATTCTCAATTGCCAAAATTGTTCTCAAGGCTATCAAAAACTCTTTCTCTTTGCAACTTTTAATAGCATTATACACAAGTTGGGTTGCAAAATTTGTTATAACATCCAACATTGTATCAGCGTTCAGCTAACCTAAACTTTAAAGCCCTAAAGTTTTTGATTAGTTCTCTCTCGAACCTTCTTTTGTCCACTGCAACCACTCCCAGATAATTTTTTTGCTCACCTTTTAAATTAAAAAATCACAATACCATTGCACTTAGCCTGCAAAGTCAAACGATCACTTTTCTTCTGTGAATGTTCTGACTGTGCCTCCGGGCACTCATTTCATTGCTCTAAGTACTTACCCTTATTAATTATTTATTCATATCATTGACAATGTCAAACACTAGGTTGTATACTTCCAGTCAAAATAAATCATTCAGTCATTATTCAGCTTCTGCATAGTTAATGGAAAACAATTGCTGATTGCATTCTCTATTATGGGCATCCTCGAATATTGAAGAGGTCCTTGGTTGGTAATTTCAATCTGGTCCATTCAGTCAGAACAGGGATATTTCAGCTCAGCTGCTTAAATGAATCCAGCTGATTTTCAAGTGGGGTGCAAACCAGCATTTGACACAAACCTGTCCTGTTCATACCCGCAAGTTAGATTAAAAGTAAACCCTGAAAAGACTTCCTGAAGATCTTGCAAATTTAGTGATTTTTGGCAACATAATTATTTTTGGAAATTATTTGAAAATGAGCAGGAGTCATCGAGTCATCAAGAGATGTAGCACGGAAACAAGTCCTACAGTCCGCACCAACCATCAACCACCTATTTACACTGATTCTACAGTAATGCTATGTTTTATTATCACATTCCCACCAACTCCCCCCTGTATTGGTATTGGTGTTGGTTTATTATTGTCACTTGTACCGAGGTACAGTGAAAAACTTGTCTTGCATACCGATTGTACAGGTCAATTCATTACACAGTGCAGTTACACTGAGTTCGTACAGAGTCCATTGATGTAGTACAGGTAAAAACAATAGCAGTACAGAGTAAAGTGTCACAGCTACAGAGAAAGTGCAGAGCAATAAGGTGCAAGGTCACAACAAGGTAGATCGTGAGGTCAGAGTCCATCTCATCATATAAGGGAACCGATCAATAGTCTTATCACAGTGGGGTAGAAGCTGTCCTTAAGTCTGGTGGTACGTGCGCTCAGGCTCCTGTATCTTCTACCCGATGGAAGAGGAGAGAAGAGAGAATGACCCGGGTGAATGGTGTCTTTGATTATGCTGCTGCTACACCACACAGCAAGAGGTAAAGAGGGGAGTCCAAGGAGGGGAGGCTGGTGTCCATGATGCGTTGGGCTGTGTCCACAACTCTCTGTAGTTTCTTGCAGTCCTGGGCAGAGGCAGTTGCCATACCAAGCCGTGATACATCCAGAACAGGATGCTTTCTATGGTGCATCAGTAAAAGTTGGTGAGAGTTCAAAGGGGACAAAACCAAATTTCTTTAGCCTCCTGAGGAAGTAGAGGCACTGGTGAGCTTTCTTGGCCATGGCATCTACATGATTTGACCAAGACAGGCTGGTTGGTGATGTTCACTCCAGGATCTTGAAGTTCTCAACCCTCTCGACCTCAGCACCATTGATATAGACAGGTGCATGTACATCGACCCCTTTCCTGAAGTCAATGATCAGCTCTTTTTGTTTTGTTGACATTAAGGGAAAGGTTTTTGTCATGATATCATGTCACTAAGCTCTCATCTCCTTCCTGTACTCTGGCTCATCACTGTTTGAGATACGGCTACAATGGTGATATCATCTGCAACTTGTAGATGGAGTTAGAACAGAATCTGGCCACACAGTCATGAGTGTATAGGGAGTAGAGAAGAGGGCTGAGGACGCAACCTTGTGGGGCACCAGTGTTGAGAATAATTGTGCCAGAGGTATTGTTGCCCTATCCTCACTGATTGTGGTCTGTTGATTAGGAAAGTCAAGGATCCAGTTACAGAGGGAGGTGTTGAGTCCTAAGTCTTGGAGTTTGGTGACAAGCTTTCTTGGTATTATTGTCGAAGGTTTATTGTGGAGGGTCGTGGCTGTCATGTGACAGCACTACCCCTACCTGGTCAGATGACAGCACTGCGCCCTACCTGGTCGGAAGACACACCACTGCCAATCAAGGTTTGGCCCCGCCCCACCCATCAGCGCACACCTGACCATTGGCCTCTGTAATCGATTAGTCCTTGCTGGCACTGAGCCATTGGCCTTTTTAAATTACCCTGGCTGGACACCCCCAGCCCTCCAGCACTATAATGAGTGCCACATGCGCTCGGCTCTCTCTCTTTTGCCTGTGCCGAGGGATCACTCTGCTTCATCCCAGGCCGAGGAACCGTGGAACGGCACTGGAGAAATCGTTGGTGAGGTGTGGAGTGTTAAAAGGGTTGGGAGTATCTTAGTTAGTATCCCTGGTGGCTGAGAGCTGTGCCTGTACTGAGTCAAGGGGTGGCGGGTATCGTATTGTTTTCCCTTGATTGTCTGTACCCAGTTCATCGCGTGTGTGCACGTGTGTGTGTGTGTGCGTGTGTGTATTTTACCCCATTGTGATTTTCCCATGCTTGCTATCAACTGTGTGCGTGTGTGTTATTCCCGTTATCCTTTCCCCGTGTTCGTCTTTTGTAAATAAATCATTATCACTAAGACTGTGTTCAGAGTCCTCGCCCTCTGAGACCCCGAATCTGTTTCACAACACCCCCCCAGCCCCCGAATTCTACACACTAGGAACTATTTCTAGTGGCCAAACTAATTTACCAACCCACACACTTTTGGAATGTGGGAGGAAACCAGAGTATCAGAGGAAATCATGCAGTCACAGGTTGGTCATGCAAACCCCACACATACAGTGACAGCAGTCATAATTGAACCCAGGTCACTGAAGCTGTAAGGCAGCAGCTCTACTAGCTGTGCTATTGTTTTCCTATTAACCTGTAAATAAAACCATAAAATTTCATTTATTAAAGGTCATTCAAAAGTACAGGTTTCATGACCCAGATGAAGCAGATCCCAATATTACAAGGAAGGTCAAAAGGAAAGCAACCATGAGTTGTCAGAAATCGTAGAATCATGTATCATAGAACATTTACGTTAGGAATGGAAATTCTTTGAAAAGACTTAAGGACAGCAAAACGGGGAAAGGATGTTGGAAATTGTAGGCCAACTGGTTTGTCTTCTGAAGTGGATTAATTTCTGGAGAGGAGTAAATGTTCTGAAAGTTGGTGATAGTCTGCATTGATTTGTGAAGGGTTCCTACTTGTCTAATTCATTTGTGTTTTTCTTTAAGAATGATGCAGCCTAATAATCAAAAGAAAAATATTGCAGATTGCAGGTCCACATTTTTGGTAATCATGTATTAAGTCACCCCAGACAAGACCTATAATGAAATCTGAAACAGAAGTTGTATTTGGTCGCAGGGTCAGAAGAATAGCTGGGTGATAATGACAAAAGTGTGAACAGAGACTTCGCAAAGACAAAAGAGTCAATTTCATTTTAGATTAATAGAACAAGGATGCAAGTTTCAACAATAAATTTTCTTTCAAAATTTCTACAAAATTGTCCTCAAACTTTCCACGATATATTCTATATCTCTACTTAAATACATAATTTGGACATGAACACAAGATGATTAAGTTTGCCTTTGATACTAAACTGAGGCAGAATACAAGGGAGGTAGAAATCTGGGGGATAAACAAACCTAGCTAGATTAGCAAGGCAAAGGTTGCTTTACTCTGCAAACAACAATGAAGTAAACATTGAAAGAACACATGTTCTTAATGTGAAAGGTACAGTGATCTGTTTCATTGGATGCAACTGATGATTGAATCTGTTTTTGAGGGCTTTCCACAAGTTTCCACTCAACTCATTTCTACATAATAAGAAGAAAATCTGCCAAGGTTCACCCGTCAGTGGTATTTAATACATAACTTTATATTTTAAAACAATTGCTTTCGGACATTCTCCTTGGTATGTTTAAGAGTGCTAGTTTGGCAATGTTTAATAATTTAATAATGATTAATGCAGCCACTGATGGATCAGTGACAAAATGATTTTAATCGCAATCTGTTCTCTATCTGAGCAAATTATAACTTCTTAAAAAGAAATGTGACTTTTTGATGACTTTTTATAAAGAAATGTCTTTTTTAAAAGAAATGCTGAAGCAGTCGTGAAAATAGAAACTGCTGCATCACAGTATAGGTGGGCAGCATCTGTGGAAAAGAGAAAAAAAGTTTTGTGTTTTAGGTCAAAGTTTGTTGTCAGTATCAACTGCTCATTACAGAGGAATATGATAGTTTGTTTACAGTTTATCTTCCCAAGACTTCCATGATCTGTGGAAGAGTCTACAGTTCTTACACTGACCTTATCTGTCACCCTGGAACCCACAAAACCAAGTGGAAGCAAGTCATCCTCAATACTGAAAGACTACCTGACAAAAGAGAGTGTTTCTTTTTAATCATGTTTGAAAGATTTACAACATGCCTATTACTATTGTTATGTCAAAATGAACTAGTTTAAGAGCTTCCTTGAAGACGCACACATAAGTGTAATGGTAATTAATTCAGGCTGGGTGGGCCTGATTCAAGATGTCACTTTGTAAAAAAGTGTAAAAGAAATTACTCTTAATTTAGGCTAAATATAACATCCATTTAGTTGCATGACCTGTTGTGCATGTTATGCTGATTTCAGTTTACCAAAAGTGTAATGCAACTGTGCAGATGCTCCAACCACTGCAAGCAATAAATAAGGTGTTGATCTTAGTTCCCAAGTGAAGTTAATAGGTGCAGATAACAATTGAATGCAGAGGTCTTTATTGGAGAAAAATAACACCTTCATTTCAAATTGCATCTCTCTATCAATATCTTGCAATCAATGCTCATGGTTTCTCCTTATCTTATACAAATACTTTATTTAGTTACTTTATTCTTTCATAAACCTTGATCGAAATTCCCAATTTAAGCTTCCCTAAAGAATAACGACCCAGTTCTTTGAGGGTGTTGGTGCAACCAATGCATTTAAAGTGCTGAACTGATCTGCTGGCCCCTGTCTGAACTCTTTGCAAAGACTTAATATTTCCTGTCACATGCTAGGGCCTGAACCAAGTTCAGCATCCAACTGAGACCAAAACAGGGCTTTGTATGAGGTATGCTTTGTTCGTAGAGAATAGTCTTGTAAAAGTGACCTGAAAGCTGTAGCTGAATGAAAATGCACGTTAATCCTTATAGAGTGATGCAGTTTCATACCCAGAACTCTTGCTTTCATATCGACAGAGATCAATGCAACTGAACTTCGGAAGCAGCATTGAATGCACAGCTACTTCTTTGATGTAGGTTCAGTTCCAATGACTCAGGATGATTGCCTATCCCCATATCTCATAAAAAGCCTCGTTAGGTACCTTATCAAAGGCTTTTGGGAAATTCTGGGTGGACAATGTCCAAAGATTACCCTCATCCATAAGACACAGTTAGATAGATTTTTGCATCATAGGGGAATTACGGGGAAAAGGCAGGTAGATGGATCTGAGTCCATGGACAGATCAGCTATGATCTTATTGAATGGCAGAGTAGGCTCGACAGGCCAGATGGCCTACTCCTGCTCCTATTTCTTATGTTCCTATGTTTTGAAGGTTATGGGTCAAATGCTGGCAAATAGAACGAGCTTGGAGAGCGCATCATGGTCAGCATGGATGTTGGGCCAAAGGGCTTGTTTCCATGCTGTGTAACTCTATGACTCTAAGAAATAGGGCTCTCATTTTATACTTTAGGACATTGAACTTCAACAGGAATATCACAGCTTGTAGATATACTGCCTCACAGCTCCAGTGACCAGCTTCAATCCTGCCTCTGGTATACTCTGCGTAAAGTTGGCATGCTCGACCTCATGGACTTTTTCTGGGTGCTCCAATTTCTTCCCACATCCCACAGATGTGCTAACCAGTAGGTTAAATGACCAATTGACTATTATCTGCAGATGAGTTTTAGGGGTCTGGGGAGAGTTGATGGGAATGTGGGGAGAATAACATGGGATTAATATAGGATTAGAGTAAACAAGTGCTTAATGTCTGGCATGTACTCAGTAGGCTGACGGGTTATTTCTATGCTCTACAACTCTATGACTATATATCTATGTAATTATGCTAATTTGTAAAAGGCTTTGAGTGCATCAAAGCTGAAGTATTACACATAGTGTAGGCACCCTATTAGAGGAAAATTAATAGAACCATGAGTTAAGTGAAGATTCACTCTCATGATGTCAGGAATGAAAGATTATGGTTTTCAAGAATGGCTTGTCAAACTGAGACTTCAATGAAGGTTTAGTTAGTTCAACAGAGGTTTTGAAAGTTATGAAAGGCTGTGAGGATACCATGAAAGATGTGGCAAGCAATGGCAAAATGCATACTATGAGAAGAATAAATATAGTTACACGGATTGCTTTGCAAACTTTCTGGAATGTAATGGTTTAAGTGGCTATTAAGGCAGAAGTTTCAACACGAATGAAAATGGAGTTGGATAAATATTTAAAAAGGCAACATATAAAAGGCTCCAAGAAAAAAGACGGAAGGGTGGTAGGATTCAATCTGATAGCCCCAGAAAGATTCGGATTGTGCAAATTTGATGTGCTAAATGACATTGAATTTCATCTTGCATTCTATGAGGCTGAGTTGCCACATTTTACATTTACATTGTTCCTACAGCATTTTCATGGATCTTCTGCCATGAAATGGGTATAGGGGAAATAAAGGACAGTTTTGTAAGCAGATGCTTGGTTTGTTATTTCCCATTTACTTCTAAAAACAGTAACAGATATAACTTATTTAGGCTTTTGAGCCTACTCTTCTTTTCAACAAGAATGTGAGTGATCTTGACCTCAACTCCACTTTTTCACAATCTCCCTCTATCTCTTTGATTTCTGTAGTACTGAAAAATATATTGAAGTAAATGTACTGAATAACCAAGCAAGGACTGGTGTCTGGCATACAGAATTCTAAAGATATATGGCCTTTTGAGTGAAGAAATTTCTGCTTATTCTTCAGGGGGACATATTCTTCTTTCATGTTTCTTTAAGAACTTAATGCATTTCAATTCCCTTATCATTCTACATACATGGGGATAGAGTTGTCATCAACAATCTTTTTTCACAGGACAGTTCCCTCATCCTAGCAATAACACTGGTAAATATTTCTACACTATCCCTCTGGCAAATAAACAGTCCTTCAGGTCTTGAGGTTGCAGTGAAACTTCTTTGCACAGGTACTCCAATTATTTTACACCAAATGTCAGTGAATCAGTTGCTTTCTTGATTGATTGTGGTACTTGCATGTTGTATCATGTACAAGGATGAGAAGGACACACAGGTCCATCAGTGAGAGTCCATCAGCAGGAGTGGCAGAATTATACTCCACCACAACTGAACCTCAAAGAGTGGTAATCCCACTCTCTCTCCCACAAACCACAATCATTAAGCTAAAGAATCAGCATGCTTTCAACAAGGAGTGTAGAAGCACTGGGCATATCTAAACTCAGTCTGCCAAAGGATTGGATGCAAACTGAATAGGAGTAGCAGTAGACTATGGAAAGAGCAAAGAAAACTCAAATGCAATGGATTAATTCAAAGCACTGCAGTAGTGCAACGTCCTGTCAGGATTGGTGCTGAGCAATGACACAACCAAAGGGAGGAGAAAGCTTCACTGGCATCCTGTTCCTTATGATGGCAAGTACAAGACAGAAGTGCAAGAGATGAAGCTGAATCAGTTGCATCAATTTCCACAATAATTGTTATGATCCATGCTGAGGTCCTCGAAGGTACCCATTATCACAGAAGTTAGACCAATGAAATCCATTCACTCCTTGAGATATTGAGAAAGAGCTGCCTGCATCAAATATGGCAAGACTGGGTCAAAATTCTAGGTCTAATGATATTAGCTAATTAGTTCCAGTACAGTTACATGACTGTCATCAACCGAATATTGTGGAAAGTTACTCAGGTTTCTCCTGCTTAAAAGAGAAACAGGATGAACTCAATCAGACCACCTAGTGACACTCTACTCTACTTTCAATCATTGTCATATTGGCAGACCTGAACATCACTAGTACTATCAAATAACAGTTACTGAATAATAAACTGATCACCATGCATACTCTGTGCCTGACCAGAGGAGCAGAATATGCATGGTGATCAGGTTATTATTAACAGTCCGATCCCTTGATCCAGTCCTTTGATCTTACCTGATTGTGGGGGTATAAAACAGAATGATTAACATCCTATTGAAATACGATTTCAAGTAGTGAGTCTCAAAAATGTTAGATTACAGAAGTTCAATGCAAAATTATTTCACTGTTGGTTTGAGGACTGTAAGTTTCATAATGCAGTCTACTGTTCTTGGCTATATTTTCAGAGCAAAAATGCTATAAAATTAAATTTTGTTTAAATATCTGGTATTAAGGACAAATATATTTATGTTGTAATGGGAATACAGACATGGAGAAAATATAAGGATACCTGCAACTTTGCTGGTGTAGCAGCTTGCAATTCACAGAGGGTATTTCTAATTCCCAAACCTGTTGAAACAACCTTCTTTCCATTCATTTCTCAAAGAAACTCTTCTCAAATTTTTCTTTTGTTTCTTGGCAATGTCATATTGTATGCAACATTGTTAATTTTATCTTGATTACATCTTGTCTAAAGCGTTCAGTTTTCATCCCATCTCCCCGAAGGAATATGACAGCCATGTCCTTTCTGTTTTCTGTATTTAACAGACTCCCATTAATGATACAATCTAAATATGCCAAATTGAATGAACAATAACATGTGCTTCAATCGTTTTGCTCTGGGGATTTTGTAAAATTCACTCAATTCTATTTGAAATGCTCATTTTTGCTCAAAATTTAAAAGCATGTTTCAAATCTACAATGTCCAATTATCTAAGTGTCTATCAAACCTCGAGGTCTGAATGGTGAATAAAAATTGTGTTATGTTCAGTAATTGAATAAATCCTTTGCTTCCCAAGTGGTTGGATAATTGGCAGTTCACTCTTCAGTTTTCTTTCACCTCACATCTTAACATTCTCTTCGAAATCCATGAAGCCTGAGCGAAAGGAAATGTACTTAGTGTGAAATGTTCTTTGTCCAAGAGAAATATCACAGAAATAGAGTTAGTACCGGTGCCATTAAAACATTGAAATAAAAATAAAAACATTTCCACTTGCTCCAGTTGCCACAGTATTTATGTGGCTGGTGCAGTTGAGTACCTGGTCAATGTTGACCCTCACAATGTTAATGATAGGAACGTATTTCTCTGTTTAAACTCTCACTGTTAATAAATCCTGCTTTTACTTCTGATCAACTTCGTTATGGTCATTTGGTGCATTTTGGATCGTATAACAAGGATGGATTTATTTTTACTGAGAAATAGGATTGATAAAGGATTAAAAGGATCAGGTCCATTTACATCATTAGAATTTTCATCACAGATGATTTTCATACAGGATGGGAGACCACCCATGGGAGACCAGCATAGGTCAATACCACATAGCACAGTGTGTTTGAACAGACCTCCCCACAAATAGAACTTTCCTTTGTCTCTTGCATGACATTCAGAATTAATACATCACCTGCAACTGAACTATTGGCTTACAGATCCTACCATCTCAAGGAACTGGCTTCTTATAAATGGTTTAATTTCTCTCAATGCACGACATACTTACAGAATTCTCTTTACAGCATGAGCAAGTAAAAGGATTTTCTAGATTACTGTCAAACAGCTTACAGAAGCATAAAATAAAACAGTGACCTATCTCCTGTCTCCACAGAGATTTCGACTGCATTAGGAATCAGATTTAACTGTCAAAGATGTTCTGTTATATATTTAAAATAATTTGTTAACCCTTATGTCACTCATTATGTCCTGCAAAATATCTGGACATGAACTAGAAGCACTGCTGTACAGATACGGTTTGGTGTGTGTGTGTGTGTGTGTGTGTGTGTGTGTGTGTGTGTGTGTGTGTGTGTGTGTGTGTGTGTGTGTGTCCGTGTGTGTGTGTGTGTGTCCGTGTGTGTGTGTGTGTGTGTCCGTGTGTGTGTGTGTGTGTGTCCGTGTGTGTGTGTGTGTCCGTGTGTGTTGGGAGAGGGGCTGAGGGACGGTCTGTGATCCAACTGTGAAGGGATCATTTCTAAACTCCTGAACCTGGTAGGACAGTCTTTCTTCAGTGCATCTACTCTTTCGCCCTCAGAGCACGTGCAGATGCAAATGTCATCTTCATTGTAACTCTAATCAGCTGATTATACCCAATGGGAATGGCTGTTTGAGGGTATTGCGATGACAGTCCCTGGACTAGCCACAAAGAAACACCAAAAATATGCATTTATATTGGTATAACATGTTCAGCATGGAAAAACAGGGAAAAGATGCCTCCAAAAAGCATATTCAAAGACTGTGGATGTCAAGTAAAAGAAGAGAAATGAGGAAGACAAGTCAGAAGTTTCGTAACAGAAAAGGATGTTAAGGGAGTGGTTGGAGTTAGAGGGGTTCAGGGAGGAAATTATAGACAATGGGACCTAGATCATGGAAGGCAGAGGTTGAGTGAGATGGAACCTCAAGGGACAAAATTAGATGAATGGAACTAAGTGAGGGTAGCACTTGATCACATTGTGGGGAAAGGTTAAGTCAAGATCATGAATGAATTTAAGGATAAGGAGAAGGAATTCTGAATTAAGGCATTGCAGGTTTGGGAGGTAACATGAGACTGGTTTATTGGATAATCAGGAATAAACATGGGGTAGAAGACAGGGAGCAGCAACATCTTTGTATTCTGGAGCATGGGAGGAACATCAGAGGACTGGGCTAGCCAAGTTTGAAGAAAAAGCATAGACTAGGTTGTCTTATATCAGACATTCACACAGTTAAAACACACATTCAACTGGAAAAATCTAAATCAATGTTGGATTTTGGTAATCCAACAATGGCTGACTTGTTAGGATGCTCTCAGTTCTTCAGTCTGACCACTCAAGCTACATACCCCCCCCATACTTTAAGAAAGATACCCATTCACGCTGTGTGATGCTGTACCAGGAACCTGGCAAAAAGCCCAACTCTCCACTGGTGCTCTTGCGTCAATGAACCACCCACATCTTGGGGTAGAGGCTCCAGCAAGCTCAAGGACCACTCTTAAGCTGGTTACCTCTGGTCTGGGGAGAGCTGTGCATCCAACAAGAAGGGAGACAGCAGCACCCAACATATCCAACAGGAGGTGATGAGAGAGACTGTGGGATCCGGGTGGTCCGTCAACACATGGAGCAGGTACTGCCAGTTCCCTTACCCACCGTGCCACTAGGCTGCACACCCGAGCCCCTAATCTCAGTGCCGAACTGCCACAGCTTTTGCCTTGTCCCACCCAACACCGGCCCTCACCTGGAGCCCCTCCACACAGAGCTGTGGACTTATTCATTACTGGAAATCTGGCACACAGGTTCTTGAGCAGCAGTGGGGAGGGGAAGGTTCCTGGCACAGCAGCACTGTCAATAATGCATCTCTATATGTATTAGCACAGATTCCGTGAATGCCCTTGTTCCTGGAAATGCATGCTGAGTGTTAATCAAGATACCAATATAAATACAACCCTCAGATCAGGAACTAACAACCTTGAAGCCACTAGTCACAAAAGAGCAGGGGGAAATAAATGAAGTTCAGAGTAAAATGCCACTATGGTTCAAAATGGAGAGAAACATCTCCCAGGAGTAAAAAGATAAGGGAACAAGATGAATTTCTCTTTTTCAACACAGAGAATAATATGAACAGTGGAGAGTGAATGACCACAAGCATGGGGTACTTGATCACATCTTTAAAAATAGAGCAACGTTTTATCAACTTTCCAGTAGATTTTCAAACAAAATGCATCACTTTAATCAAACCTGCACTTACCCCTCAGATTGGTTGACTTGAACGAAATAAAGTAGTTGGGTTTTGACTTTGATTCCTACGCAATGAAGACTGAAATGATGGCTCACTTTATCCTCAGATCTCCACCATACAAATCATACAAGTTGCTGTTGTCACATCTTCACCAACAATATACCTCTATTCTGAATGTGTTGCAATCTTTTCTCATAGCCCAATATTTTTCTTTGCCTTTCCATAGACATCAGTCTCTGCAGATGACTGATGTCGATGGAAAGGCAAAGACGAATATTAGGTTATATTGTGTTGGCTGTGGTCAACAGTCCCAAATGGAATCTTTGGTATTCAGTTATTCAGTTATTCAGGAAGAAAGTTCCTGACTTGACTTGAGTTTGGGAGAATGGGGTGCAAATCTGTAACACTGCCCTGTTATGAGTTCCTCATGCCATTGCTTATCAAGCATCTATTTACCTCTGCCTTAAATATACTGCTTCCACCACCATTTAGAAAAGATTTCCAAATACTCCTAACCATCTAAGAGAAAAAAAATGCTCTATTTCTGTCTGAAATGGATGACCCTTTATTTTTAAACAGTAACCCTGAGTCAACACTCTTCCACAAGAGGAAACACTGTCAAGACCTTCAGGATTTAAAATCCTTCAATCACCCTCTCAGTCTTCTGAATTCCAACAGAAACCAGCCTAATCTTCCCAACGTTTCTTCATATTCCAGGATCAGACTAATAAGCTGCTCTGAATGACTTCTGATGCCTTAATGTCCATCCTTAAATAAAGAGAACTATACACTGAGATGTTGTCTCACCATGGCCCTATATAACATACCTAATTTTGTATTTAGTTCTCCTCACAATAAACAATAACATTCTGATACTGTTCCTAATTACATGCTGCACCTGCATACTAGGCTTTTGTCAATTATGGACTTGGGTATCCAGATCCCTTTGCATCTAAGATCTCTACAACCTGTCACCATTTTGATAATATGCTTTTATCTTTAATTGCTTTTCAGCAAAAAAAGACAATTTAACATTTTCCATTTCACATTTTTCAAGCTTTGTCTGCTTAACTTGCAAATTATAAATGATTTAATACAGCCACATTCAAACTCAGTTCTAAGTGCATGAACAACTGATGGCTGGTCACCATTGTGATATGTCACAAGGATGTTCTTGGGCACGAAGAGTTTACTTGCCACGTCAATATCGTACAATATAATTCATTCGAAATTACCACCAATGGTCCTCAATTCTCTTACTATCTGAGATGGATGAGGAAGACGAGTGAACAGTGACTAGATGAAGGGCAGAATAGAATACATATCCCATCCCTGAAACATCTTCAACATCCTCGAGAGAAAACAGAACTGGTGGCATAGTTTTATCATCTGCAATAGTTATCATCAAATTTATTTTTCAAAATGTTTGACATTAGAAATTGTTAAAACTGAGGTAACATTAAAACATTAAGAAATAATTAGAGATAAATATTCCTTTCCCATTATCCCCAATTTGTGGACCTGAGGTGCCCATTAATATCAATAGGGTTTTGAATCAAATGGCAGATGTATCCTGGCACAGGATCCGAGAAACTATTCTCCAATATAATGCAGGAAGAACCCAGCTTTCAATTCCATTACATCAATAGGCAGTCATGTCAGCCTCAGGTTGCAATTAGTTCAGCCATGATCTAGTTGGATGTGGAGCAGGCCAAGGGGTTAAGTGCCCTAACCTTCTCCTAATTTGTAGGCCTGTATGTTCATATGCAGTTGAGCTGGTCAATGTCAACTTTTCTTCTCCCTTCAAGCCTTTGCCAAGCTTTTACATCAAACCCCAACACTGATGTTGGTAAGCACATGTTGGCCCATTGACATGAACTTGAATTTGGCCATGGCTTAGACTCATTTTGTTGAAAACCTTTGGCATTTCTCTTAAATCTTTCTCCTTGCCACTGAATGAAAACACACAGAAATAATCTTATTTGAATAAATTACATAAGTTTATGGGAAAGATTAATTGATTTCTTTAGTTGATAAAATCAAGGTGAAAGGATGTGGTCAACCATGTAGAACACCATCTGTGTCGAAATGCGAAAGACAAACCAGTTAAATTAAAAAAAATAGGACTCACTTGATTCCTGAACTGGGATCAGAAAAGCCTGCACATTGTAAGATAGAAAGAAAACTCGGTTAAGGAAAGCGTACCTCAGTGTGAAATGTTAGAAAATAATGTGTTTCAGATGATGACTGTGCTATTTTGAAATAATTTTAGACATCTCAAATTTCACCATAAATGCATTGAAAGGATGGTGTCTAAGTGTCCCAGTTGGACATCTGATATAGGCAGAGTTATCAGTTGATGGCAACTTGCCAGTTTTGGGCTTTTTATCTCAATTACATCAGAATAGTGAATGAAGGATGTCTGTTGTGTGTGTGTTTCTGGGCACCTTGTTGGTCGAAACTATTCAAACTTTATGCCAGTCCAGGACAGTTGCACTCTGGTAAATGCAGAAGGAGAAGGGGGAGCAAGGATACAAGGAAATTGGGGAGGGGAGTAAGCCAGCATCATTTCAGTGCACAGTTAAATTAATCTATATTGGACCTTCAGATTCCATATTTAAGCAAGTGGCTTAGAAATACATCAGTACCCATAAAGAATCATTAATCCATCAATGTGCAGTTCACTGCAGAGCATGAGAGGGAAAGTAGTTGGTAATTTTACACAAGATGTGATTAATTTCTGGAATGCACTTCCAGATGTAGTAGTGATGGCCAATTCAACTGTTGTGTTCAAAAAAAGAGCTGGATATATATCTGAAAGGAAATAATTTGCAGAGAAATGAGGATAGGGCTGGGGAGTAGAACCAAGCTGTATTCCTTTTGCTTACAGTTAGTACAGTAATATAAAAACAGAAAATGATGGAAATAATCAGCAGGTCAGGCTACAACTGTGGGAAGAGAAAAAGAGTTAATGCTTCAGTTCGAAAACTCTTCATCAAAATATTTTGACAAAAAGTCTTCGACCTGAAACAGATGTGACTTGACCTGCTTAGTTTTCCAAGCTGGTACAGATTTGATGGGCCAAATAGTCTTCTATGCTGGAGCCATTCTGCTATTCTGTGAAATCTGGCAGCAGTAATGGGTTGATGGCTTGTGTGGAAAGAGTCTGGCAGTCTGTCAGTGAAATTGCTTTCTTTTGCTCTCTCACTGCAACATTCAGTACCTGAGTGTTATCAATGCAATGTTCCATTATTAGGCTGAAGAAACATTTCATCCTATCTATCCAAGATGTGTTTCATTCTGGACTCCTATGTGGCCTCTCTACAATGCCATATCCCACTTAAGCAGTGATATGGAACTTGAACTGCAATATATTTAACTTTCTATACTTTCCCTCCATGCCACAGACTAACACTGCCTGTCATGCTTTTTCAAAGGAGATTGTTGCTGCCTCTGTCTTTTTCATTTAACATTTAACTCAATCTCATCAACTCCCTATACAGCTTGGAGCTTCAACACTTGTCCACTTAGGTCAAGATCTGAATGGATTGCAGATTAGGTTGTTGTAGTTTAGAGAGTGAGGGGGGTAGGAAAATTAGTGTATTGGGCAGGGTGGAGGGATGGTAATGGTGGAAGATCAGTGAATGAAGCAGTCAACTGAGGATCCTGAGCTGGGGTTGGGTGGAGTTGGTATTGCAGGGAGCAAAGGATGATGTTCCTCCCAAGTTATGAAGGTAGTGCTTAATTTATAGGGATCTATCCCAAGTCAGATTGCAGCATCAGTCTGTGATCTGTTCAGGGAGGGCCCTTTAAATGTATTGCTATTGGGGAGGCAGCATTATTAAAACCTACTTTCTCTGAGAGTGTTGAACAACAGACCTGCATCAGATCAACCTGACCTGAATTCTCCAAGCCTATTACAGGGAGTTTCCAGAGTTGCTGCTCCGACCCAGAAATGATCGTAGTCACATTTCCACACTGGAAAATAAAATGCTTTTCAGATCCACAGTGCTAAAAAAAAGCACAATCCATCTTGCTTTTTAGGCCAGTAACTTTGTCTTAAACATGAAATGTAGTCAGAGACTAAACTACTCTGATCTTGCTGACTGCGTTTTTCAATCACAGTTGGCAGGAAAATGCAGAAAACTGGAAAATATGCAAATGACCCTCCAGAAAGTCATTCTTGGCCCTTGCCTCTGTCATATCCAAATTCTGTCCCTTGGTATACACATCAGTGCGACTTCCGATGTAGAATGGAACTGAAGACAAAATAGTGTTTGTTGAACAGTAGTTCCAAAGTATCACTCATAATGGGGTCTCAAAGGCAGCACGGTGGCCAACTAGTAGAGCTACTGCCTCACAGCACCAGAGACATGGAACATAGACATAGAACAGAACTGTACAGCACAGGAACAGGCCCTTCAGTCCACGAAGTCTGTGCTGACCCTGGTGCCAATTTAGTCAGAATCAGAATCAGGTTTATTACCACTGACACATGGCATGAAATGTGTTGTTTTGCGGCAGTGGTACAGTGCAAGTCATAAAATTACTATAAGTTACAAATATAAATAAATAGAGCAAAAGAGGAATAACGAGGTAGTGCTCATGGGTTCATGGACCATTCAGAAAGCTGATGGCTGAGGGGAAGAAACTGTTCTTGAAACATTGAGTATGGGTCTTCAGGCTCCTGTACCTCCTCCCCAGTGGTAGAAACGTGAAAAGAGCATGTTCTAGATAGTGAGGATCCTTAATGATGGATGCCGCCTTCTTGAGGCACCGTCTCTTGAAGATGTCTTCAATGGTGGGGAGGGTTGTGCCATGATGGAGCTGGCTGGGTCAGTAAATTGGTTATTATTGTCACATGTACTGAGATACAGTGAAAGACTGCCATCCATGCAGATCATTTCATCACATCAGTATAATGAGGTAGTGTAAGGGAAAAGCAATAACAGAATGGAGAATAGATTGTTACGCTTCAATACCTCTCCAGCGTTGCTATCGTATCTGCTTCCTCCAATTCCAAGAGTCT
The DNA here is from genome assembly GCF_009764475.1 of Pristis pectinata. Lineage (NCBI taxonomy): Eukaryota > Metazoa > Chordata > Chondrichthyes > Rhinopristiformes > Pristidae > Pristis > Pristis pectinata. Next base: position 23,285,854 of record NC_067427.1, read on the forward strand.
GGCTTGGAGGGTTTTCTAAAGCTAGAGTTTAACAGCGCCACAAGATTGGCTCACATACCTCATCATGTACTCTATAGATAACCTGTCCTGGAACACCAATAGAGTTCAACACAATGCTTCCTACTGATTGTACAGATAAACAGTTTCTGCAATAAAGCAATATTCAATTGAATAGTCGTAAGACATTTATTAATCATGCAGCAACTCTGCAATATCAATGACTAGTGCAAAGAATTGCTCCCCATGCTTGAAAACAGTAAGCGCACACGCAATGGTAATGAGGTAAGCACTCATTTTTCCACATCCCAAATGGCTGATATCATTCTATCACAAATTTAATTGTCAACAAATGGAATTTTTCCCTTAAAATATCATCACACAGGCCCAATATTTTTCAGAAACTGGTTCATAGTGTGACATAATTTCAGACCTCAGCTCGTGACTATGGAGTTCATTTCTACCTTTACGCAGAACCAAATCGAGCCTTTACACTAACCACAATTTAACAGATGATTTTCAATTTCACATTGCCCTGAAGGCAGTTCCTAAATCAAGCTTTCTCGATCTTCAATCTCCACATGTGAAAACTTACTGAAGTTTCTAATCCCCAAATATACCGAAGTATTTAAGTGTCTGCCATCTGCTTCTAATTAAATATTAACAAATATGTTATTACAAGACAGGCAACCATGATCCTTATTATTATATGGATGGCCTGAAAATGAACTGGAAGCACATGAAGTCCTTTGAGAAATAATGAGTAGTTCAGGAATCCAGCAGCCTGTCAATCTTTGCAGCCAGCTTCAAGCGAATGAAGGAGTGCTGGTGTTACCAACAAGTGTGGACAGGAGCAGTACTGAAGTAACAAGCAAAAGGAAGATGGTCAGTGCAGCCCAATATGAAGACTAGCATGGAAGACGTTGTGAGTGAATTTGGATGTCCTCTTCAAGTGAATGACTCGTTCTTCAGCAAATTGGCCAAACTTGGGGAAAAGCAGCAGTTTCCACGCTCTCTCTCTCCATTGCTGGTATTTCAGATCTCATAAATCTTCTTCGATTTAGAACGTCCCTCCTGCCTCACTCCCTCCCGCATGACTTCACGTCATCCATTAACCTTTATCTCCCTCTTTCAGCCAGTGCAGCTACCTCTTTATTAATTCAATTGTTTCTGCTTTTCACCCTGTCACAGACTTTCCCTTCTGTTCTCACCATCTCCCTGAAACTTTAAATTTGTTTCATTTTTAACTCTTCCCAGTCCTGATGAATGTTTCTTGACCTGAAAACAGGGGATCAGTGCAACAGGATAATAGGGATATCAATGGAAATATAATGCATCCAAGCCTCTGTTTCTCTCCACTAGATGCTACCTGACTTGTAGAGAATTGCGAGCATTTTATAATTCTTCATAATAGGGCAATGTGATCTTTCACACAGATATAAGAAGGCAGGTGATGCTTAAATTTAAATTTGCAAACAAAAGTCACAGCACAGCACTCTCTCAATGCATCATGATGAAATAAGCTTGGATTTAGTGCTCAAGACCTTGAGGTGAAATTGAAGGCACGTTCTCCCATCTCAAAAGATAAGAGAATGTTTATCTCTGAGGCAAAGCTTAAATGTCTTGCAAAATTCCACCAAAAATAATATTGTTATTTTGTCTATTATTCATTTTATGAAGTAGGGGTTTAACAATTTACCCCAGTTCTTTATATTCATGAATGGCATATATCCATGCTAACCCAACTTGTCCACCTTGACGTAATCATTATTTATCACAGGGTCAATGAGCGGTTCAGACCTGGGTCCACTATTGCAACAGTCAATGGTGAAAAAACTTCAGAGATTCCCTTTTGCTAGGGTCAGAGTGTGCAATGGAAAGTTGACAGTCTTGTTCTTGGGTCCAAAGAGCAGGGAGAGCCACTCCCTCATGGGTTTGTGAAGGGAAAGGGGGCTGGAGTAGGTTGGCTATCAGAAAATTGGGGGGTGAGTAAAGTTGCAAAATGATTGGGTTTGGCTGTCAGACGATGAGTCTGACAGAATGGGTTATATCGCCATTAGAGTGATTGGAAGATCATTCGGTCATTGGAAGGTCAGAGCTTTGAGGGATCAGGATCTCTAGGTGTTAAGAGAGGGAGAAAGAACTTGAGCTGTGAGTGGGTGGAGGGGTGAGATGGGTGGGTAGTGACAAGGATGATTTATGAAAGATAAATTTGGGACCAACTTTAGTGAAGTCATGATCTGATGCTGCATTATTAGGACCTTGTTGATCATTGGGTCTAATCTCTCCAGCAGTGCTGAATGGCTTAATTTGATGTGTCTCTCATGCTGACATAGCCCAGTTGAGTTTCCAGAACAACAAAAGTGACCTGGAAATAGTCATTATCATACTTCACTTGAGGAAAAGTGCATCTACAATCTAGTAGCATTAAAATAAATAGTGCTACATGTTGGACTTTCTAGGCTATATATTTAACAATCTTATTTCTCATCTTCAAATATACTAGAAGCAACGCATTCTCTAAAAAAGCTAAGCCTATTTGATTTCTGTTGGCTCAGCCACGTTTGTTTTTCAGAAGTAACATTTGCCTGACGGGCAATATTTTAATGTTCACTTTTCTCTTTTTATTAGAGTTTTCAATCTTAAGCAATGGTTAAAGATCATTTAAAATGGAAGAAGCAATTGAAGTCAAGCGGTGGCCTAATGGTATGAATAGCTGTGCGGTTTGTAGAACTGCTACCTCACAGCTCCAGCAACCTGGGTTCAATCCTGACCTCTGGTGCTATTTGTGTGGAGTTTCTTTGTAGTCTCCATGAATTAGTCGGCTTCCTCCGGTTCCTTCAGTTTCCTTCCACATCCCAAAAGTGTGCTAGTTGATTAGTTACTTGGTCACTGTAGTTTGCCCCTGGTGTTGATGGACAGCAGGAAAATGAGATGGAGTTGATGGACATGTGAGACAGAACAGGCTCCAGGGATTGATGGGATTGCACTCAGGGCTGGCATTGACTCGATAGGCTTCTATATTGTAAGAAATACAAGAAAAAGTAATTTCTTAAAACTCAAGCATTTTTGAATGTCCATCTGATGAAAGCAGTCTTGTTGCTTTATATCTAGTTTTACCTTTGGCATGGAGCCAAACCAGCCCTCCACCATTCAAGGGATTTGATAGTGCTGAAAAAGACTGATTATTAAAGTAATTTTCAGAAGGTTCCTGGTCCATACAGGGAAAAAAATGTGCAGATCCTGAAATTGCTCAATTAAAGGATTTGTGAGAGAGAAATAAAGTTTCAGGCTTTCATCAGAACTTTAGTCAGGTAATTAATCTGAAACATTGACACTGTTTCTCTCTCCCTGCACTGACCGATCTGCTGAGTATTTCTACTTCTATTTCTGTTTCTTATCCTGCCTTCACAGACTAAAGTCTAAATAGATATCAGCAGAATTCTCAAAATCAAAGGAAGGAAAGACTTGTCTATGAAAAAAAATCAGTAATCAGAAAACTGATACTGATTAGATTATGGAAATCCGACAGCCTCTTCATGTTAATATAAAGTATGTTTGTGGCTGACAAGTTTTCGTTGTAGAATAACAGTCTGTTTTCAAAATATTCACTCTTAGGAATATTGGTATGATATTAAAGGCATTTACTACCCATCCCATTTGCAATTTAGGAAATTAATGGTCAGACTTTATCTTGAAGCCTTGCAGTCGAATGAAGGCACTTCACATCGACCTTGTCATGTCTCCTCAGGATCTTATATATTCCAATAAGATCATTCTTCTGAACTTCAAAGAACATAGATATTTTTTAACTCCTCATGATAGAGCAATCACCCCAAATTCCAATCCAAGCCACACACTATCCTAACTTAGATTTGTCTCATTATTTGTTCATAGTTGCAGAGTTATTAGTGTAGAACACTCCACGTAACAGCATAGTGAGAGTGTCTTCACTGCATGGACTGCAAGGCATCGAGATAAAGTCTGACCATTAATTTCCAAATTGCAAATAGGATGAGCAGTAAATTTGTCTTTCAAATCAATACCAACATTCGAAAGAGTGAACTTCTTGAAAACAGGTTGGTATTCTGAAATGAAAGCTTGACAGCCACAAACATACTTTATGTTAACATGAAAAGGCTCTGCATGATAAGCTTTTGCCATAGATCAACATGGATGAAGAGAGATGAGCTACACCCTGCACTATGGATAATAAAGTAACCAATACCACAAGCTCTCCTTACAGGCCAATGTTCTAACTGTATTCCATTAGTGTAGTGAACTAGATCAACCATCCCAGTGAAAAGAAAATTACATATTGATTAACTCATCCCAAGTTGATTTGTGTAGGGTTCATGATTTTTGAGGCAATATATTGCCCAGCGTGATTTATCCAAAAATCTCACTGCCCACCCCCCCAACCCCCGTGGAATTAATTTATTTACTCAAGAAATGCTTGCTGGATCTCAAGTGGATTGAAGAACCAATCTTGCATTCTCATTCATCATTATTATAGCCCGTGATTTCAGAGCCTGAATGGATTTAGACAAACAAGTAATAAGCTGCACAGCCGCAACAATTGTTGTACACAAAGGTATGTTCCAAGTTATCAACTTTCCTGGTTTCAGCGAATCCCATTTCCAGTCATTGCTTTAGCTTTGTGTACCAATTAAGCTAATAAGCATTGATGACATTTACAATAGATTAGAAAAGAATAAGCTTCAATATTTACTTATTTTATGTTTTAACAGGGTCATTGAATTTTCATTGACATGAGCTGAATCATTTAATGACTCAGCATTAATTTACACTGATTAATTAACTCAATTGTTCAATGCTTTCTCTGTATTGCCCTGACTAGATTGACTTTCTGTTTAGGCTTTTGTACAAATTTGCAGATTTCATTTGCATTTAAGATATTCTTGTTGTTTATGACAACCAGGAGTCATTAAATAACAATTAAACAGACTACATTAAAATAAAAATATGTAATTTATTCTAAATTAAAGGGAAACATTATTTTAAGTTAGGAAGCTTCAGGCAGAAGAGTGTTCTGAAGAAATGACTAGCCCTAGACCAACTATTTGTTTCAACAATGTATTCTGCAATGATCACCATGTGCAGTTCCTCCCCAGGTTATGATTACCCAATTTAAGGACAGCCCCCACGTATAAACGAGCATTCAGGAGATCAGCTGGACGGATTAGTCGGCTGCTGCAGGGCTGCAGGCACCTTCTTCTGTGTGGGAACTTGGTTCATGGCAATATCATTGCATCTTGCAGAGAAATCTAAAAGGTTGAGTTAAATACCCTGGTTTAACAACATGTTATTGATAGGGTACTTGGTTGGCCTGTGTTTTTATTTAAGTGTCTAAATGTTTTAGTGTTTAAATGTCGGGTTATGAACAGTTCTCAGGAACAGAACCCTGTCGTAAAGTGTGGAGGATCTGTGTACAGATGAAAATAGAGATGAATATATACTATCTACTGTATATGTGATTAACATTGAATTCTTTGCAGTGAAACAAAGCTTTAGAGAAGAGAAAGGGGCCCATTTCTTACACTCCCTTTCAGCTTATCTGGTTCACTGGAAACATATCATATTACTGTGTAACATCTAAAAAAAGTGAATTAAAAGTGTGTTGGGGTGCTAATAGGAATAACATCCAATAATCCTGAAAATCTGCCAGCCAGGCACCACCAAATTCCCAAGCTTCCTGAATTATCAAAGCTTTACTCCAAGGTCTGTTGAACTCGGAACAGCAAATTTCATGCAGTTATTGATCACTACATTTTATCTCCTAATGTGCTATTTTTGCCTATTACTTACTTCTACGTTGAATTCTTCAGCACCTTTCTCACAAGTACCTATGCATAACATTATATACCTTGTAACTATTATATGGTAAGAAAATTGACAAAACAATATATTTAGCGATGACTCAGAAATGAATAACAACTGGCAGTATCTCTTGCAAAGTATTTGTAAAATCAAAGCACATAACAGGAGATATTTAACCATTTTAGCAAGTTACTGGGAAGCAATATCTAGGCTGTGAGCCTGAGCTATGCTTAAGAATCCAGAAGTCAACTGTAAAGCATTGAATTACTTATCACAGATCTATGTGGTCACAATTTACTTACTTATTGGGACAAACAAAGGGTAGAGCTTCACTGTCCGGGCAGGTCCTCTTAATCTAACTATGACACAAGCCTCATGTGTGCTGTAATGGCACTAATAGCCCATACCAGGGTCTAAAATCATGGAAGTGGTGAATAAGCATGCATTGTATGCCATTGTGCATACCCCAATTCCTCCCTCCCAAGTATAAAAAATCAAGGAGATTGCAGTGCTCCTCAAATTTCCTGTGTGATAGATTTTATTATTGAAATTGAAATACGTGGCATGTAATGTGATCAATTTTCTAGGTCACTGACCTCGACTAGTTCGGAAAAATCCTTTCAGTTTTGGGGCGGCATGGTAGAGTAATGGTTAGTGTAATGCTATTACAGCACCAGCGACCTGCTGCTGCCTGTAAGGGGTTTGTACATTTTCCTCGTGTCCGCATGGGTTTCCTCCAGGTGCTTCGGTTTCCTCCCACTTTCCAAAGACGTACAGGTTAGGAAGTTGTGGGCGTGCTATGTTGACGCCGGAAGCGTGGCGACACTAGCAGGCTGCCCCCAGCACATTCTCAGTAATGCAAAAAGGTGTATTTCACTGTGTGTTTCGATGTACACATGACTAATAAATAAATGTCTTATCTTATCAGTTTGACATTATATTCTTGACAGATTATTTCTATTACATGCAAATAATTACGGGAATATTCTTTCAGATGGTTTTGTAAATGTTAAGTTTGAATTGTTATGCCTGGGGAAATGACTGAATGTTCTTTTATGGTTCAGGAGAGGATCGCCTGAGGCGACTATGGTCACCAGCAAATGTGTGAAGCATTTTCCAGTGGCTAGTTGACATCACTAGTGTTTGGGGAGCACAATGAACCAACACAACAGGAGCATCACAACAATAAATAGGCAAAACAATAAATATAAAAATGGAGCTAAATCTCTGAATCATGACAATAGTAGCTAAAAATCTCATTGTGAAAGTGAATGGGTATCACCAATCATTTCTAAGACTGAAATGATCAACTTGTGAATGAAAAATAAACTGCAGATGCTGGAAATCTGAAATAAAAACAGAAATTCCTGCAAGTACTTAGCAGGGAAGGCAGCATCTGTGGAGAGGGAAACAGAGTTAAAGTTTCAGGTCAATGATTCTTCACCAGTAAAAAAAGAACTTGTTAAGGTATTGGCCTCAGTTTAAAAGCATCTTTGAGTTTAAGTAAACGATGCAAGATTAGATATCAGCTGGGACTCCTTTTATACCATATCCAACTTGCAAATGAAGTGTTAATGAAAGGTCATCAGGCCCATTCAAAAAGGCTGAGGTTAAATGCATTGGATGTACAACTCTTTAGTTCCAAATACAAAAAATGCTTCTGTGTAAACAAAAATCAAATTGATTTGTTAAATACAACTGCATCAAATTCATATCTTGACCTTCAGAAAAACAAATACATAGGTCATAAATCCTGCCTTGAACCCCAATTTTTCTGAGAAAGTTTGAGAAACAATGCTGCTTTGTAGTGGCTGAAGTGTAATACTGATCTGCAATGTGATATGGCTTAATTCATGATACTATTACACATTAAAATTTTTGAAATCCATGCATTCTATGTGATGCAGTCCTTGAAATAATTAGGATGATATTTAGATTTTTCATGTTCTAAGCTCATGAGCAATAAGCTGCTTAGGGCTTTGATGACAGCAACAGAAGGGAATGGGCAACACTGGCCAGCACTACGACCCTGAGGACTCTCTGCCCAACCATTTGTGGCATCCATTTTGTATCCCTCAATTTTCACAGAACTCCATTTCCCCAACCACTGCTCTTCAAGACCCTACCAACCCCAAACATTCTCTCGTCTCCCCCCTCTAGTTGGGCAGAAGATACAAAAGCCTGAAAGCACCTACCACCAGGCTCAAGGAAAGCTTCTATCCCACCTTTATAATACTATTGAATGGACCTCGTGTACGATAAGATGGACTCTTGACCTCACAACCTACTTTGTCATGGCCTTGCACCTTAATGTCTGCCTGTACAGCACTTTCTCTGTAATTGTAACACTATATCCTGCATTCTATAATTGCTTTTCCCTCATACTACCTCGATGTAGTGATGTGGTGTAAGTAATAGATGGCATACAAAACAACCTCAGTACATGTGATATGGCATACAAAACAACCTCAGTACATGTGATAATAATAGACCAATTACCAATTTATTCTTCCTAAATCCATGAACTTCTTAACTGGTGGAAGCTACCCAGCAGAGGAGCAGATGGTTAGTATTTGAGAGCAGTGGAGCATTGATAGGGTACCAGGCACAGGATGGGCAATTATGTGGGAAGGTGAGACATGTTCTGCTAATGTCCTCCTGGATGAAAGTGGAGTATTAGGGGTTGACAAGACCATAAGAAGAGTAACTGCTAATCTTAACATCAGTTTAATATCTAAACAAATTGATCATAGATCATAAAAGCCTTAATCAACAATGAGACTAACTCTAAGGTGAGTGGGGAAGAATGAATACGTAAAATCAAACAAAATGGATACATTAACAAAAAAGGAGAGAGTGACACAAGTGAATAATGAAAATAGAAAGAAAGAAATTAGGTTGAATATCAATGCAGCTGCTAAGATTTTTCAGTCTGTGTGACGCTGAATTAAGTATAAGAATGGACAAATTCAAGACATGATTTCAGATCCATGGATTTACAAGACTGAGTTAAATCCAGAAAATCCTTGTCAAAATACAGTTAATGAGTTCATAATTCATGGTGAACTTTTTCAGAAACTGACTGATCAATTTAAACAATTTATTTTTAAACATGAACCATTTTAGGGCAAATTTATTATCCCTTTGGTATACAAATCAGTTAGATTTGACAAGTTTGGAAATATATTTCTTTTTGAACACTTAGCACAAGACAGAGTTTTTTGATAAAAAAGAGTTGATCAGAGAAATATGATTGATGTCTATCTGATCTTCGAAAAGGCATTTGATGAAGTGTCTACATAATAGACGTCATCAAGACTGAAACTAATGGCACAAAAGGGGCTATAGCAGCATGGATGGAAGGTTGGCTCTGTAACAGGAAAAGCCAGTAGAAGTGGGAGGCTGTTTTTAAGACTGAAGGAAAGTGTATGGTGGAGTTCACCAGGAATCATTACAAGAAGTACTGAATTCGACTTGTGTGTGCAGGGCACAATTACACATTTTCAAATGATGCAGAAGATGGAACTGTGAGGAAGATATCAAGGGCATCATGGAGTTATAAACAGGCTGGTGGAGTGGGAGGATAATTGGCAGATGGAATTTAATGCTGAGAAATGGGACATGTTACATGTGCTGGAACAATGAGAAGAGGTCATAAAAACTGGAAGACAATTCTAAAAGGGCTACAAGAACAGGGAGATGTGGGAGTATGTGAATATAATTTGCTGAAAACAGCAGGGCAGGTTGAGAAGGTGGGTAAAGAAGAATGAAGGATTTTGGATGTAATAAATAGATGCATTGAGTACCACAGCAAAGAAGACATGATAAGCCTTCGTAAAATATTGGTTTTATCACGAAAGGACTATTGTACCCACTTCTGGGTGCAACACTTTAGAAAAAAAATCAAATAATTATCTTTGTCAATGTGTGTGCATTGTATGAGAATGGCCAAATGTCTGATTCAGAAAATTAATATAAATTAATAACCCTGCACACCAGCAAATATGCTTGCATTATGCCTGTGTTCATACAATTCAATAAATCATTCATCACTGAGTTATGATAACATTGAAAACATTTTGGCAATGCTCTCCTTACAGCTGGTGTTTTGCAACTGAGTTATCATCAGCTGTTCATCACAACCAAAATATAAAGAGATTGTTTCTGATAACTGTGGCACTAATTTCTTAATGGTATATGTTCGAATATTGTACAGAGAATGGGAGACACTCAATCAGAGAGCTATTGGAAAGGAATAACACATTACAGAAGAAAGCTCAAGGAAAATGAGGTACTGCACTGAGCAGAAAAAACACTGTTTTATGTCAGAAACCTGCAGTGCTTTGAAAAGTTGGACCTCATCATGCTCAGAGACCATTGCTCCGTCAAATGGTAGCAATCACTATTGGCAGCAACAGAACAACAGTGACTGTAGAATGGAAGATGATATAAATATTGATCTTCAGCTGAAAAAATAGCTAGAAGGTACTGATTTTTTGTTTGAAATTACAAGTGGAATGCTATAATGTCCAAATGCCAAAGATGTACAGTGCATTCAAGACTGGCTCCAAGAATGACATGCACTCCTGCCTTATACACTAAAAGCTAATGTTGGCGTTGGCCATGTAATCTTCACTGCTTTGTAGCTCCTCAAAAATAAGCCATCCCTTTTTATTTTTTGTGCAGCTGAAACTTTATCAGAGGAAAGTAAAATAGTCCTGCTCTATTGGCTATCTTCCTTGCTGAACTCCAGCAATGGTTCAGCTCATAAAGCCAGAAAACAAAACAGAATTGTACTAATAGATCATGGTCCATTGATAAAAGGAGTGGAGAATGGCTATTTATTTCCCCTACTTGTTGAATTGCTTAAAGGGCCAGGCACAACAATGGCTGGGATTTCATTAGAATGCTTATACTACATTTTGATTTGTAGCTATGCGTGGTGCATACCAATTATACTATTACAAAAAAAAGAGACTCTTCCTTGAAAATGTATTTAAAATGAAAACTTGTCATATTCAACAACTTCTTAGTTACTCATGTTTACTCTTTCAATTCAATCATCATCCTTAAATGACCGATATGATTTTTCTGCTTTAATGCAATATGTTATTTATATGCATCACCTCTGGCACACTGTGGTTGGAGTATATTTTGTCTTCAAAATATACCACACTTACTCATCAAGACTATTCCAACAGCAGCTCTCCATCCATGACCTCTACCACCCAGGACAGAGAAACATCATCACTTGAAAGTTCCACTACAAGTCACACTGTCTTCGTTTGGAAATACATTCCCATTCCTTATTCATGATCAGATCCAAGTTCCTTGGCCAACAATACGTGGGTGCGTTTTCCACAAGGGATTGCATCCATTCAAGAAGGTGGCTCACGACTATCTCCTCAAGGGCAGTTGAGAATGAATAATAAGAATCGGCATTGCCAGCAATAGGACATCCCATAAATAAATTAAGAAGAAATAGGCTGAGCATTTTCCTTATAATTTTTTGCAACAACAAATAGAGGTTGGGGAAGTTTTATGGTGAATTTTCAGTTTACTATTTTAAGAAAATGCAATCTTATTCATCTGTGGCCAATTTTATGTCATGACATTTAAATAAATGGTGTCAGCCCTTCCAGAATAGATCCTGCGATTTCAATAACGAGTCAAATTAAAAATGTAAAACATATCTTTGATTGATGAAATCATTGCTCTCAAGGAGGTTGGACAATGCATTCCGGTTAAAGGAAATTTACCTTCTGAGTTATTACATCAATCCAAATGAAGAGTTCTTCATGCTTCATTCACCCTTTGGTCTCTGGTTCAGTGCTGAGCTCACCTAACCTGAGCCTAACTTTACCTGTGGCACAATGAGCCAATCAGATGACAATACCACAATGAATGGTGAGAACATGACTTGGACATCAACTTCCTGTGGCATTAATATGAAAGATAAAAAATGGACCAGTGATTCACAAAAAAAAAGCTTCCATTCTAATTCGAAACCCAGAATGTATTTTGCCAATTCTGGTGATGAATGTATTTATAATTAAAACATTCCAGCCATTTAAAATATGTAACATAATTCAAAATTATTTGAACTAAGGAACTTGTTTTGACTGACAATTCATTTTGGCAATTCATTTAGTTGGAAAGAATGAAGAATGCCAATTAATTATTACATACCACACCCATCATTGACACTTTTTTCAAAATAGATGCAACATCTGCTAGTGGAAGTGAAGCGAAAAAAGGTACAAGTGATGGGAAGGACAGTCAGAGCAAAATGTGTATTGAACAACAATGCCCTGTAGATAAATTTGAGACATAGGCACAGTGCTCTTTGTGGTATTATGATGAGATTGGTTTCAAAGCTTCACATCTGCTTGACTTCCATTATATAGAGAAAAAAAACAAGCAGTCTGGAATAATTTTGCCAGGATTGTTTTAAATACATCAGGGTTAAAATCTTTACTATGGAATATTGTGACATGACTTATTGTTTTCATATTATATAACCTGTTCTACATGAATGACACATTAGCATTGTTATCGGGAAAGCAATTCAATTCATTTTATGGTTAATTGAAAACAAAAGCAGTTCCATATTTAATGTTGATAATATTATAAGACTCTATAAATTATCATATTCCACCTCTTCTCAAACCATTTGTAATATGTAATAAAATTGCTGGAATTGTATAGTGGTAAAAATGTCTTTACGTAAATTAAAAGTGATTTTTTCCATTTTTATTAAAAAAAATCCTGTTGGAATTGGATTGGGGACAGATTACAGTCCAAGGTTTTCAATAATATGCAATAAGTGAATAAAACCCTTGAAATATAAAACAATCACCTTATCAGAAGAGCTGAATTGGAAAATGTGCTTACTGACTTAAAAAATCTTCCCCACACAAAGAAACTATTTATCACATTAAACATACAGCCAACCTGCATCTATCCAATAGAACAAAAAGATCCTAATTCATTTATAACCTCTCAGACCCTAATTCCTTCCTATATTACAGAATGGCTGCACTTCAGTTGATAAGGAGGAAACTTGTTGAAGTGTAATTTACTCCCCATAACACAATTTTGATCCAACGTGAAGATCTCCAAATGTTGCTGTTACAACTGTTGCTGTGAAAAGAATAAAATCCCCCATTTGTCGCTATGCCTATTATTGCGGTTTCATTTCAAAATTATTTACCATTGAGCTTGGGAAAAATAAGGTTTATGGGATTTTATATTGCTGCAGTATTAGCTCAGCTTCTATCATTTTACAAAATGCCTTTACCACTGACACTGCACACCCCCTTACCTCGAACAACTCCTTGCCAAGTCATACACCCCCACCACTCCAAACACTCTCTCCTGAATCAGCCATCAAGAAGTGTATGCTTTGCTGCAGGGACTGATTAATTGGTAAGAATCCCTGCTTCACTTGCTGCAGCAGCCTGGAACAAAAGGATTTAGCTCATTTTCATGAATAGGTTATGACTTAGCCTGTGTCCTACAGCAGTTGGCATGTCATAAATTAAACATATCAAAAAAAATGACAAGTTAATGGACCATAACATGAGCTCTGAATTTGAAAACATTTTAGTACTTGAACATACATATAATAAATGAACAAGGTAAGATCACAAAAGATGGACGGCAGTAGCTCAAAGCAGTCCTTCCTAAAATGGTCCTGTGGTCAGAGTGAGGTCTGTAACTCGCCCAGTGAATTAGGCTCAATGAAGCATCTCAGATTGTTATCATTAAACTAAATACAACCTGCCTGAATGCACTGACTGCCAATCAAGCAGGAGCTCAGAGACATTTAATACCAAGATGTTCATGGAAAAGTGAAACATACAGTTGTTCAAAATGTTGTATCAGTATTCACATTGTAATACATTTATTACTGCAAAATGGTCACCACCCAAGGAGATGGTCTCTGGTTCAAGTGCCAGGCCTCCTGTGTTTATGCCAGCTCTCAGAGCTTGGAGAGATTACTCCATTCTTCCTCATGAGTAGCAACAATTCATGAATACTAACAGCATCATGGGAATAACCTCTTGGTCCTTGAGAAAGAAAATATGCTAAAAAAAATCAATTTTAAGCTTTTTCATTCGGAATATTTCACCATATTTATGAGCAGTTTCTGTACACGCGATCACAAGCAGGCCAAGTCTGAATATAAGTCATTTCATCTTGAATACAAATGCAAAGTTGCATCCTTAATGTTAAATCTGCATCATTACCACAATAGTATTGAGGAGATTGCTCACATTATGTAGTTCCTTGTTAATTGTGCCACGATTGTTGGATATCCTGAAAGTCACCCAAGAAGACAATCAAGGTAAGAAACAGTGTAATGTTGAGAGAGACTTCAAACAAACATGTACCAGGGAAACTAAGGGCCTATGCAGTTAATGGTGTTTTGATTAGTGAACTTTGAACCTAGGACCAATCTACTGGACCAATGGGCCTGGGGAGGGGAACATAATTGAACTTCATTGACTAGTAAAAAAAAATTATCATGCACCCTGAAACTATAAATAACAAATGCATTCAATTATGTTTCATTTATTTGTATGTAAACATATAGTTTCTGATAGGTCTTGGAGAAAAAATCAGTGAATGAATGTTATGTTAGTCTTGGTCGTGGACTCATCTTGGGCACATCCCTCCCCACTGTCAAAAGCATCTTCTACATGAGGTACTGCCTCAAGAAGGCAGTATCTATCATGAAAGATCCCCACCATCTGGGCCATGTCATCATCTCGCAGCTACCATCAGGCAGGAGGTACAGAAGTCTGAAGTCCCACACCACCAGGTTCATGAACAGCTACTTCCCTTCAACCATCCAGTTCTTGAACCAACCTGCACAACCCTATTCATTACCTCATTATAGCAACACTATGATTACTTTGCTCTTCAATGGACTTTGTTTTTTTTTGTTCTAATTGTGTTCTTTCTAGTATAATTCTGTATAATTTATGCTTAATTTATGTTTTTCTTATGAATGTCGTGTCTCTAATGCTATGTGCCTGCGATGCTGCTGCAAGTAAGTTTTTCAATGCATCTTGTGCATATGACAATAAACTCAGCTTGACAACGTGACTTGAACTCAGCAGGTCAAGCAAATCTATGGAGGCAAAAGGTGTAAGTTGATAGGTCAAGACCCTACATCAGATCTTGACCCAAAACGTCAACTTACACCTTTTGCCTCCACAGATGCTGCTTGACCTACTAAGTTCTTCCAACATTCTGTTTTTTGATCCAGATTCCAGCACCTGCAGCCTCATTTGTCTTCACCCTTTTTATGAAGGTTGACAAACCCATTCAGATGAATGGGACTGCACTTGGTGTGCCAGTTATGGCTGGTATAAAACTGGGAGGCCAGATACAAAGTATATCAGGACCCTCAGCTCAGTCTTGTAATGAACTCTACTGGTGAGTTCAGGCACAGATCTGAAGTTCAGATCCACCCACATTTGACCTCCATCACATTCCGTATTTCTTGTGTTGCAAAAAGTACAGGCTGGTAAATTAAGAAATAAGAGAAAACAGTACATTACCTTCTATTACAAAAGATTTGTTATCTACAAAGAAGGAAAATTTAATGCAATTACAATGGGCCTTGAACTCCTTCACCAAAGAAGGATATATTTTCCATAGAGGGATGCAATTAAGAGTGTTCTCCAACTGATTCCTGACATGGGGAAATTGAGGATTGTCCTGTAAGGAGAGCTGACGTAAGATTGGCCCATAATCTGCCTTGGTGGTGATGTGGGTTGAGATATTTTTAATTTTCCCTCCCTCAAAATAGGTGGGCTTAAGTTTGGTGGAAAGTTAAATATCAAAAGATGTCAAACTGAACCCTTGCCACCCTGAATCAATGAGACTGCGGAGTGGCTGGGTGACCAATCTGCTTCCAGGAGATGGGTCACTATTTCAAGTTCAAGTTTATTGTAGTTGGCATGCATACTCAGGGTAAAAATGCCATGAAAATTAGTTTTTTGCAGCAGCAGCACAGTACATTACAAACATAAGTCAACATAAACATAAATTAATCTATATTATAGATAACACAACAAAATAAACATAACAATATTAGTGCAAGTTCAGAGGGAGAGAGAAATAAATATAGTCTGAAGTAGTGTTGGGGTTTTTCAGGTCAATTCAAACCCTGATGGCAGTGGGTAAGAAGCTGTTGTTGAACTTTGAGGTGTGGGCCTTCAGGCCCCTGTACTGGCTGCATGATGTTTTAAATATTTCAAATATTTTATCAAGGCAGCGTGCATAAAGTTTTATCCATGTTCCATTTAGTACTAGCCAGTCAGATTATCTGATCCTTGAGAAAATGTTTAACAGATATTGCTTCAGTACTTCTTGTGGTTCAAGAACAGCATGAGTGCTTAGGCCTCCCTCGATGTCCTTCCAGCTCTCCCTCCCTGGTCCCCCACAACACTCACCTGGCAGTCAGCTAATCTCTCAACCTGATTGGTTCTGGTCAGGAAATCACTTCCATAAAGAATAATAAACTTTGGTAGATTCTAAAGGAAGCCCATGCTTCCTGGTTTACTGATCACTAAACTGTTCCGCCGTTCCCCATAAATATAAAGAATATAATCATGGAGATGTGAGACCATCACCTGTACCTTTGTTCATGTTCTGTCATGCATGTCAAGGGCTTTGCTTATCTCCCTCAGTGGGAACATTTATTGTGGATGCAGAATCTTTGCTCATTATCAGTTGATGGATGACAACTGCTTTACTCCTTTCAAGCTTAATCCTCAGAAGGCTGAGGAAATCCAGCATGCCCTGTTGACCCTCACCAATTTTTATAGATGCATCAATCATAGTAATCATCCTATCCAGATGCATCACAGCTTGGTATGGCAACTACTCTGCCCAAGACTGCAAGAAATTTCAGAGAGTTGTGGACACAGTTCAGCAATCACAAAAACCAGCCTCCCCTACATTGACTCTGTCTACACTTCTCGCTGCCTCGGGAAAGCAGCCAACATAATCAAAGACCCCTCCCACCCTGATAATTCTCTTTTCTCCCCCTTTCCATTGGACAGAAGATACAAAAGCTTGAAAACACACACCACCAGGCTCAAGGATAGCTTCTATCCACTGTTCTATGACTCTGGAATGGACCTCTTGTACAATAAAGATGAACTTTTGATCTCTCCATTTACCTCGTCATGGCCCTTGCACATTATTTGTCTACCTGGACAGCACTTTTTCTGTAACAGTAATTATAACACTATATTCTGCATTCTGTTATTGCCTTTCCCTTTGAATTACCTCGATGTACTTATGTTTTGGAATGATTCGTATGGATGGCACGCAAAACAATGCTTTTCACTGTATCTTGGTATATGAGACAATAATAAACCAATTACTATTACAATTGCTGGTATATTTCCATTAAGTATTCAGTGTTTACTTCATGCAGATAGTTGGCATAGACATGATGGGCAGAAGGGCCTGTTTCCGTGTGATTCTACAACTCTATGAAATGTTTTGACCAGCTTGACAATAATTTCTGAGACCCCTCTTTACAAATTCTGCGGTTAACAGTTACAAAGCTGTTGCCGCTTCAAACATTTCAGTTTCAACCTTTCACAGTTCTGCCTCCTTTTGCAGCAATCCTTACAAAACCTTTGAAATTGTGCTCCGGTACAACTGTTGAAGACATGCAGCATAATAAAGGTCAGGTTGCTCATTACAGAACTCTGATTAACGTTGAACTTTGTAATAAAAGACTGAAGAGCAGCTCATATGGCATGACAGATACAAGTAGTATATGTCAGGTCAGCAAAACACATTTAGAACAGCAGACTGAAAGCTTAAGTGACTTCAGAATTTTAATGTAGAGTGGGGAGGAGAATACCTTGCCCTTTACCTTCACTTGTAAGTGGACCTGACAGCCCGCTTTTATATTTTGAGTTTATTGGGCTGTGTTGGGTTAAGAAGGATGGAATGAGGGCAGTTAGGTCAATACAAGGGAACTGAACTTGATCTTATTTGTGAATGGTTGCACAGAGAGGATTTAAACCCAACACGTCTTAAACAGAATGCTAACATGGTATTTGGTCTGTATGGGATTTCAGTGCTGGGAGAAGTGGAAGTGCTAAGTTGTGCCTCATATAAGGGGGATGAGGTCTAACAAACAGATTACATCGAGCTCTAGCTATTAAAAAAAACCCACAGTGACAGTCATCTCTAAATTACTACCAGACCCTTTTGTCAGTGAACACAGCAACAGTTGTAGAGCACAGAAGAATGTATAGCTGAAGAGATGGTGCAGGGGGGAGAGCTTTAAGTTCCTGGAATGTTGTCAAGTTCTGGGGTGGGTTGGATAGATAAGCCATGCAATTTGTGTCTCAACAGGTCTGAGAACGATAACCTCACAGGGAAGACTTTGGAATGATTGAGGAGGTTTTAACCTACTTTGGTAGGTTTTAAGAATGTCAGAGCAGATTCAACAAGGAGTTAGGTAGGGCTGTATATGAAAGGGATTTGAGAGTGAATTTGGATGTTGAAGCAACATTTGGATATAAAAAATCAAAGAAGTTTAGATATTCTTAATGGTATGTACTTTAATGCAGAGTATAGGAAATAAACCCATTGAGACCACTTGAATTATGATTGCTATCTCTGAATCCATTCTCAGAGCTTCCCACAGATACCTCTTTCTGTTATATCAGAGGGAGATAAAAGAGCAAGTACCTGGTCTAACTACTGAAAAGTGGAGAGGGGGACTTAAACTCCATAAACATTAACTGGCAAAAAAATGCTGTAAAAAGTTATGGACAGTGCAGAATAAATAGAATGCACTCAAGAAAATATATTATGATCAAGAAGAGAGGGTATGGTTTTGAATTTCGATAATGGACCTTGGCACGTGGAAGAAGCAGGAACGGGGAGCATTTTGGAGACAATAATTTCACTCAGTTTAACATAGTTCTGGAAAAGGGCAGTAATAGCCAAGTGTAAACATTCTGAATTAGTGGAGATTAATGTTAGCTGGCTGCCATATGATTCAGGAAAAGGGCAGAAGAGATATCCATTTAACTGTGTCAGAGTGGTGGGAGACAGACAGGGACAGGATAGGGGAGACACAAGAGACTGCAGATGCTGGAATCTGGAGCAACAAACAATGGATTGAGCAGCATCTGTGGAGGGGAAAGCAATTGTCGACATTTCAGGTCAAAACTCTGCATCTGCCAGTATAAAGGGAGAGGGGGATTGGTGAGGCAGGGGCCAGTGGATCAAGAGGGAAGATTTTGGAGGTAACCCTCACCACTGGTTACCCCTCCCTCCTATATACTGATCCTCCTCTGGTCCCCCTATTTTTGACCCCTCCCCCTCCAGCTCTCCCCCATCACCAATTTATATTCCCCTCCTCGTCCTCCTGTTTCCCCACACATTTCACTCACTGGCTCTCCCTCTACCATTCCCTCCTGCTCTAGTTCCTTCTGCCTTTCAACTCTCCCCTAGTGATTTCCATTTTCACTTTCTTATTTATAAGATTCCAACATTGGTAGCCTTTGTGTTCCTGCTTCTCACCGTTCAGCAGCTGTCTCCAACTTCACCCTCCCCGCCTCCCTCCCAGCTCCTTCTGCCTCCTTTTTTGTGTCTGCCTCCATCTATCATCCACCTGCCTCTGTCTGCCAACTCCACCCCCCTCCACTACCTCACTCAACCAATTTCCTCTGGCCCCTGTCACACCACTCCCCCTCTCCTTTTTATACTGGTCACCTCCTCTCTCCACACTGTCCTGATGTAGGGTTTCCACCTGAAACATCAGCAATTCCTTCCCCCGCACAGATGCTGCTCGACCCACTGAGTTCCTCCAGCAGATTGTTTGTAGGGACAAGACAGTGAGAGTTCAATTTTCCCTTCAAGAGAAAGACAGGGTAAGAATGGGAAAGGTCCTAATATAGACCCACCTTGATGTCAAGGGGTTTTCAGGGCAGAATAAAGTAAGAAAGAGAAAGTTCTGGCAGATATTGAGGGCTCAACGTGACAGAAAGTCAACAAGTTGGGGTGAAGTTAAAAGAGAAATTAGAAAAGCAAGGAAGATATCTAAAATGCACTGGCAACTAAAATCAAGCAAATGTCCCAAGATATTTCATAAATACATAAAGGGAGAGAGAATTAAAAAGCAAACAAAGACTTACAGACCGAAAGTTAATCAGAGTGAAAGATACAATGCCTACTTTAAATATATCTTCATAAAAGAGAGGGATGATGCAGGTTTTGTCATCAAGGAAAAAGAGTTTAAATGTAAAGAGAGAGGGACAAAATACAGAGTGCCGCGGCATCCTTAAAAGTGAATCAATCATCAAACCAGACTAAAACATACTTGGATCTCAAAGAATGAAGGGAAACCTTAACAGAGATTCTGACCAATATTTTTCCAATGCTCTTTAGCTGCAGGTATAGTGTCGGAGGATTGGAAGACAGCTAATGTCATACGATTGTTTGAAAAGTGAGAAGGCAATAGACCAAGTAATTACAGGGAGTCTGACGTTGGTGGTGAATGACTTATTGGAAAACATTCTGGGGGACAACATAAATCATCATTTAGAAAGACACTTGTTAATCAAGGAGAGTCAGCATAGATTTGTTAAGAAAAGGTCATATCTGACGAACGATTGAATTTTTTGAGGAGGTAACAAGGAGAGTCAATTAAGGTGTCTTAATTGCTATGTATGCAGTCAATGACATTTTGCACTTGTGGGAAGCCAGCCAAACTTGCCACTCATTCCAACTGGCACCATCACATGCAAAGTTCATGAATACTTAGCCCAGCAAGGACGCAACCAGTCACCCACTTTCTGCATTTGTGCTGCAGGCTGAGAGACATCACCATCATCTCTGGAAGAACCCTGGAAGGATGCAGAGGCAAAGAGGTGGAAAGAGGCAGTTTGAAAGCTGTTGGCAAAAAATGGCAGCCAGATCCATTTCAGTTTCAACCAAGAGCAAAGGTCATTCTGCCTCCACCTCATGAGCCACACTAAGCCTGCTGAGACACTAGTCACAGAGGCATGGAGTCATAGAGTAATACAGCATGGAAACAGGCCCTTCGGCCCAACTCATCCATGCTGACCATGGTGACCACCAAGGTAGTCCCACACGCCGCGTTTGATCCATATCCCTCGTTTAGAGGATTTCACTCCCTGACACAGCAAAACCCATGCGCTCACCTACATTAAAATTCTACCTTAAAATCCAAGAAGCACGTCCAATAACAACATTTACAGGTACATTGTAGATACGATAATGACATTTAAAAGACATCTGGGCAGGTACGTGGGCAGGAAAGGTTTAGAGGGATACTGGCCGAACGCCAGCAAATGGGACTAGCTTAGATGGGCATTTGGGATGGTATGGATGTGTTGGGCTGAAGGGTCTGTTTCTGTGCTGTATTATTCTATGACTCTATGAGTCTCTGAGCTTAATGTTTATCAATAGGTTTTCTCACTAGATCAGATTGCTGCAATTTGGCATTGAGGGTGGTCTAAATCATTCACATTCTTGACGAGAAAATTAATAATGCTGGGTCTGAATTAATTTCGTTTTGGGGATACCCATGCAATCATCAGGAGACTTGAGACAAGCAGTACTCTGGCCTTCCCTTCCTATTTAATGCATTCTTAATCTGCATGCAACACCCACAAATGAATTTCAGTGGCATTATGTATCTGTTGGTGCAAAAAAGAAAATTGGATCTTTGTACCTTGAAAGTATAGTCACATATAATTTGTTGTGAATGACAATGCATAACTAGAATAAAATGTTATACAGCAAAAGAAGATTCAAAAACCTATTACAGGGATTCAGAATAGCATAAGCAGGACACTGCTAACAATTTGAACACTACAATTTCTTCCTCCATCTTTTACTGCAAGAAATTCCTTAAGTAAAAATAATGTCTAAAATGGAGTTCTAAATGTTGTTGGTGCAAGCACTTGAGTAATGAAAATAAATTAGTGCTTGCTGGAGGATTTCATATCTCTCATCTTTAGCTGCTCGCTACTACAAAGACCACTTCTATTAATTCGTGCTTTCTTACATTTGGAGGGATTGATTTATAATCTAAATCGGTACAATTGACAGCACCATACGTCACATTAAGATCTTTAATTTGGCTTTTCTTTATACCAGCACAGAGTAATTTGGCTTTCATTCAGTACTGTTGTCAGTCACCAGGCATGATGGTGAATTAGGCAAAAAGCACAGGGTTATTTCAGTGGCGCTGCCTGACTGGTGCATTGTAATTTACTGTACTGGGGATTAGATTAAAGAGGAAAATCCTATCAGCACAATATGACATTAGCAGAGAGAGATCTAGCGGTGGAGTTCTTCATCAGAAGCAGCATAGAGTATGCTCCAAAGGTACTTTTGACAACAATTTTGGATTAATGGATTATATATATAGTTGGCAGTGTGAGACCTGCTCTTTACCAAGGAGGTTTCTGTAAAGACTTAACAAAATATGATGTACCAGCAGGCTTTTGAAATATAAAACATTCAAAGTAAGTCATTCGTACAGAAGCTGAAGGAAAAGATTTCAAGCATTCATGCACATTCAAACTTTCAAAGTTGTATGGGGACAGGTTTGATTACTGCTTAGTCCATCAGCTATCTGTACATAAATATAGCTGAACTCCGGATCATTCATGAGGCAGAAATAGACAGGAGTTTTAGGGAGATAGTCACCCCTAAAGGTCAGGAGGCAGGTAGCTGGGTGACTGTCAGGAAAGCGAAGGGGTATAGACCGAAAGAGCAGAGCACCCCTGAGGCTGTTCCCATCAACAATAAGTATACAGTTTTGGATACTGCTGGTGGGGACGACCTACCAGGGACAAGTTGCAGTGGTCGCGTTTCTGGCACCGAGACAGAACCCTCAGCTCAGAAAGGAAGGAGGGAAAAGAAGAGAGCAGTAGTGATAGGAGATTCGATAGTTAGGGGGACAGATAGGAGGTTCTGTGGGAGAGATCGAGAATCCCGGATGGTCTGTTGCCTCCCTGGTGCCAGGGTCCGTGATATCTCAGATCGAGTTCTGGTGAGCAGCCAGATGTCTGGTGAGCACGTAGGGACCAATGACGTGGATAGGAAAGAGGAGGAGGTCCTGCAAATGGAGTTTGGAGAATTAGGTGCAAAGTTGAAGGACAGGACCTCCAAGGTTGAAATCTCAGGATTGCTACCCGTGCCACGAGCTAGTGAGGCTAGAAATAGAAGGATCATGCAGCTAAATACGTGGCTAAGGAATTGGTGCAGGAGGGAGGGCTTCATGTTTCTAGACAATTGGGCTTTGTTCCAGGGAAGGTGGGACCTGTTCCAACGGGACAGTTTGCACCTGAACTGGAGGGGGACTAACATTCTTGCGGGTAGGTTTGCTAGTGCTGCTCTGGGGGGCTTAAACTAGATTTGCAGGGGGGAGGGGAACCAGAGTGATAGAGCAGATAGTGAGGTGGAGGAGGAAAAAGGTCATGCGAGGACTGCAGGTATTGACAGAAATCAAAGGTTTGTACGTGATAGAAATGTTCTCAGGTACACCTATTTCAATGCAAGAAGTATTGTAGGTAAGGCAGATGAGTTTAGGGCATGGATTGGCATGTGGGATTATGACATTATTGCTATTAGTGAGACTTGGATGCAGGAGGGGCAGGACTGGCAGCTTAATGTTCCGGGGTTCCATTGTTTCAGATGGGATAGAAGGGGAGGGATGAAAGGGGGAGGAGTGGCATTACTAGTCAGGGAAAATATCACAGCTGTGCGTAGACAGGACAGCCGGGAGGGCTCGTCTACTGAGGCCATATGGATGGAGCTGAGGAACAGGAAAGGTGTGGCCACACTAATAGGGTTGTATTACAGACCGCCCAATAGTCAGAGGGAATTGGAGGAACAAACCTATAGTGAGATAGCAGACCGATGTAAGAAATAGAAAGTTGTAATAGTAGGGGATTTTAACTTTCCACATATTGACTGGGACTCCCACACTGTGAAAGGGCTGGATGGCTTGGAATTTGTCAAACGCATTCAGGAAAGTTTTCTATATCAATATATAGAGGTACCAATGAGAGAGAATGCAATACTTGATCTCCATTTAGGGAACCAGGCAGGTCAGGTGACAGAAGTATGTGTAGGTGAGCATTTTGGGTCCAGTGACCATAATGTCATTAGTTTCAAGTTAATTATGGATAAGGACAGGTCTGGTCCTCGGGTTGAGGTTCTAAATTGGAGAAAGGCCAATTATGTGGAAATGAGAAAGGATTGAGGAAGAGTGGATTGGGATAAGTTGTTTTCTTGCAAGGATGTGCTCAGTAAGTGGAAGGCCTTCAAAGGCGAAATTTTGAAAGTGCAGAGTTTGCATGTTCCTGCCAGGATTAAAGGCAAGGGTAACAAGCATAGGGAACCTTGGTTTTCAAGGGATATTGGTGAGCTGGTTAAGAAAAAGAGAGAGGTGTATAGCAGGTATAGGCAACTAGGAACGGATGAGGTACTTGAAGAGTATAGGAAAAGTAAGAGAATACTAAAAAAGGAAATCAGGAAGACAAAAAGACATGAGGTTGCTTTGGCAGATAATGTGAAGATAAACCCGAAGGGTTTCCACAAGTATATTAAGAGTAAAAGGATAGTAAGGGACAAAATTGGTCCCCTAGAAGATCAGAGTGGTCGTCTATGTGTGGAGCCTCAGGAGATCGGGGAGATCTTAAACAGTTTTTTTGCATCAGTATTTACTCAGGAAACTGGCATAGTGGATATGGAAGGAAGGGAAACAGGCAATAGTGTCATGGAACATATAGAGATTAAAGAGGAGGAGGTGCTTGCTGCTTTACAGTGAATAAAGGTAGATAAATCTCCCAGGCCTGATAAGATATTTCCTCAGACATTGAGAGAGATGAGTGTAGAAATTGCAGGGGCCCTGGCAGATATATTTAAAATGTCCTTAGCCACGGGTGCGGTGCCGGAGGACTGGAGGGTAGCTCATGTAGTTCCGTTGTTTAAAAAAGAATCTGAAAGTAAACCAGGTAATTACAAGCCAGTGAGCCTGACATCAGTAGTGGGTAAATTATTGGAAGGTGTTCTGAGAGATCGGATACACAAGTATTTGGATAGCCAAGGGCTGATTAAGGATAGTCAGCATAGCTTTGTGCATGGTAGATCGTGCTTAACGAATCTTGTAGAGTTTTTTTGAGGAGGTTACCAAGAAAGTAGACGAAGGAAAGGCTGTGGATGTTGTCTACATGGACTTTAGTAAGGCCTTTGACAAGGTCCCACATGGGAGGTTAGTTCATCAGGTTCAGTCACCAGGTGTCCATGGAGAGGTTGTAAACTGGATTTGAAATTGGCTGTGTGGGAGAAGACAGAGAGTGGTAGTGGATGATTGTTTCTCAGACTGGAGGCCTGTGACTAGTGGTGTGCCTCAGGGATCTGTGCTGGATCCATTGTTGTTTGTTGTCTATATCAATGATCTAGATGACAATATGGTAAATTGGATCAGCAAGTTTGCTGATGATACTAAGAATGGGGGCGTAGTGGACAGCGAGGAAGGATTTCAAAGCTTGCAGAGGGATCTGAACCAACTGGAAGAATGGGCCAGAAAATGGCAGATGGAATTTAATGCAGACAAGTGTGAGGTGTTGCATTTTGGAAGGACAAATCAAGGTAGGACATACACAGTAAATGGTAGGGCACTGAGGAGTGCAGAGAAACAAAGGGATCTGGGAGTTCAGATACATAATTCCCTGAAAGTGGCATCGCAGGTAGACAGGGTTGTAAAGAAGGCTTTTGGCATCCTGGCATTCTTAAATCAAAGTATTGAGTACAGGAGTTGGGATGTTATGGTGAGGTTGTATGAGACATTGGTGAGGACAAATTTGGAGTATTGCGTGCAGTTCTGGTCACCTAACTATAGGAAGGATATTTGCAAGATTGAAAGAGTGCAGAGGAGATTTACTAAAATGTTTCCGGGTCTTCAGGAGTTGAGTTACAGGGAAAGATTGAACGGGTTAGGACTTTATTCCTTGGAGCGCAGAAGAATGAGGGGAGATTTGATGGACGTTTACAAAATTATGAGGAGTATAGACAGAGTTAATGCGAGTAGGCTCTTTCCACCTAGATTAGGAGAGGTAAGTACGAGAGGTCATGGCTTTAGGGTGAAAGGGGAAAAGTTTAGGGGGAACATTAGGGGGAACTTCTTCACTCAAAGAGTGGTGGGAGTATGGAAATGAGCTGCCATCTGATATAGTAAATACGGGCTCACTTTTGAGTTTTAAGAATAAATTGGATAGACAGATGACGGGAGAGGTCTGGAGGGTTTATGGACTGGGTGCAGGTAAATGGGACTCGCGGAATACTGTTTCAGCACAGACTAGAAGGGCCGAATGGCCTGTTTTCTGTGCTGTAGTGTTCTATGGTTCTATGGTTCTAAATACTTTGGTGGGTGGATAGTAAGGGTCTCCCAGTGCTCCTGAGGGGAAAACAGGTATTTACAACATGATTGGGAATAATCAAGAATAAAAGACTTGACTAAGTCTTGACTCTGATTGATTAAAAAATGTGCAGATGCATTCACAACTATATCCTAAAAAAATATAAACTAAACATTTTGGAAACACTCAGCAGGTAAGGCAGTATCTGTGGAAAGAAGATTTCCATACCCAAATTTTTAACCCTGGTTCTCTCTCCAACAAATACTGCCTGACCTGTTGAGTGTTTCCAGCATTTTTTGCTTTTATTTCATATTACCAGTTTTTTTGTGATTTTCATGTTCTAAAGAATGTCAGGAACGTGCAATTAGGAATTGGTAGCTGACAGCTCTCTCATGGAAATATTTTGTGTTTATCTATGCATATTTTTATTTTAACAGAATTGAGTTTGATATTCCTTTCACACCTAACACATTGGGAGCAAGGTGAGCAGGTAAACCAAGATCTCCAGACATCCTGTTCCTTAAGCAAATTTACTTTAAAACCATAAGAAGATTTGAGTCAAGTGAATGTGTAGCCTGATACTGGGACATTAGTGTATCCAAATATGCCCCATTGAGAAACTAACTTGATTGTTTCTGTAACTGCCTGAGTTAGAGGTATTTGAAGTGTAAATACACATAGAATTTACATTTGCATCTGGAGACAAAAGAAAACTTTTGATTACTAGTGATAAATTAACAGGAAAAAACTATCCATGGGATGGATACAATGATAAAGGAGTACTAGTGGAATTTAAGTCCACAAATAGTTGTTTGACCACAGGTTTCTATTTCTTACAATACCTGAATCGATATTTGCATCTCAAATACATTTCAACCTTTGAAGCAGAATCCCATCTCACCAAGACAGACACAATCAGATTTGGTTTCACTGAAACTGGCTTTCTGAGCAGTCGGATCCCTATGGCCAAGGGACCACTGGGACATTGCCCCAAAACTTTTCTCGATCGTCCTTGCCACAGTGCTCCAGCTCACCATCGACAAGCTTCTTGCAAGAGTGGAACTAGTCTTCAGGAAAAATGGGATATTGTTTAGCCTATGTGATCTCCAAGGTAATCGTAGCTTCAGTCAATCAGCTGTTGTATATAGACAACGCATGTGTCTGTGTACTTTCAAGTGCTGAGCTGCAAGTCATGCCACCTCTTTCTCTGAAGACTGTGAGAGAATGGTCCTTACACCATGCATTCCCTCCTCTGTACAAGACTTCTGCCTGACAATAAAGGTCCATGACAAGATCCTGGAAAACATGAGCTACTTTTTATGCCATGGGAGCCACCTCTTAATGAAGGCAGTTATGAGTGATGAAATTCACCAACACCTTCAGTGAGATAGTGTAACCATTAGTCATATGAGAAAAAAAGGTTGAAGATCAAGACTTCACCTGGTCTGAAATACATGGCAGCAGTCATACTTGCCCTCCTGTACACTTCAGTATACTACCAAGATCAGTCACCTCACTGATGAGATAGAACCAACACTGTCTCTTCAAAATCCTTTGAATTATTTGAAAGGATAAATGAAACAACAGCAACTTCCTTTCCCCAGCTAACATTCACAGCACTGAGGCCCCACTTTGACTCTGTCAGCTCCATTGAGCAGGATGCATTGATCGCATGCACAACACCAGACTCCCAAAACAGGCACTTCGTTCTGAGCACCATTACAACAAGAGATTACCAGGTCCAATATTGGTAGGAAGTTCCAGTATTGTAGGGAAGATCAGTGTTGTAGTGAGGGAGTCTGCTGTTGTTAAGTAGTGTGCTGCAATAATGTCCATTAGGGCATTGAGGTGCAGCACTTTAGTTAGGTCCAGTACTGTAGGGAGGTCAAAATTGCAGAAAGGTCCCATAATATGGTGAAGGATAATACTGTAGTGAGGGTAAGTACTGCAGAGAGATCCAAAAGTATGGTTCACTTCTGTTCAGTTCAGTACAGCAAAGAGACATTGTGTAGAGTAAGATCCAGCACTGTGGTGGATCCAGCACTGGAGCTCTCTATCATACAATATGATAGAGAGCTCAAGTGTAGTAGAGTAGTGAGTGCTATAGTGGAAGAAAAACAAAAATAAACCTGTAAATGCTGAAAATCTGAAAAGAAAAAAAAAGAAAATGTTGCAAAGTCTCAAGAACCAGATCACACTGCACAAAGCTGATGCAGTTTTGCAGGCACTGATAAATGTGGAGGGTGGGAATATGTAGTGGATCTGGTGTACATGGACTTTAAGATTATTCAGCATACCATGTTGGTGACAGGTGGAGAAGAATAGGAAGGAATGGAATTAGGGTAGTTAGTTGAATTGAAAGCTCATAAAAGGCAAAAAATAGTAATGGGAAGTCCCTAAAGAATATGTGGAAGTTATTACTAGGTTTTTAAGTAGTTCTTTATGATGGCCCTTTCTATTGATTGTGCATGTAATTGATTTGCATACAAGGCTTTGATGTAATGACCAAAGGAGGCATGATAAATTACATGGGACCAAAATTATACTTGTATGATGATGCAATTGGGACAAACATGACTGCAATGTCAGCAGGTACAAGGTGCTTTATTTCTTTTAAAAAACATGAGATTTTAAATGGGAGAAAGCATTCGGCATGGACAAGTTGGGATGAAGGACCTGTTTCCATACTGTATTACTCTATGACTTGACGTTTCTAAAGCAGAGTGAGAAAAAGAGAACAGCATTGGCTTCAGAAAAAAACAGTACAGTACCACAAATTGATAAGACCATAAAACAGATTTTATAAAATATAAATATAAAATTTAAAAAATATGTGAAAGAGTTTCTCTTTAACTCTGGATTTAGGATAGTAGATTCAATAGGAAGACTACATTTAGAGCGCTGTGCACCCTGGAGTGGACTGGTTCTTCTAAAAGTGAGCAGGATTCTTCACGAGTTACTTGGGAACAAAACCACCAACAGTATAGAAGATCACACCTTCAACTATGGCACTTCCCATCCAGGGAATCATACAGGATGTGAGAACAGAAAGCAGCAATAATGGTTCTTAAACCAGTCCTTACCAAAATATACAAACTCTAAAACAGAAAACATAAATTTGAATATTTAATTCAATGTAACATTATGAAAAGAAAGCAAAAAGAGGGCAGTATTAAAAATAAAAATTAATGTTTCATTTTAAATGTCTCCAATAATTAAAATATGAAGGAAATTGACTCAACATGCATTATATTAAATTTTCAGGATCAGAGAGATGTTTGGCTGTAATGAAGATATATCAAGTTGAGTATTCTTGGCTGTGTGATTCCATTCCCACAGAATTCTGTTGAGTTCAGCAGCAGAACCCAGTGTTGCTGTGATTCCTTCAGCATTATCCTGGGAATCCAGCACTCTGATCCTACCCCAGTCAGACCAGGCAAAGAATTGGACCCCCCATTCATTAGAATGGGGACACGCAGTCTGCAGAAAGTGAAAGGCAATGTTTTAGATGTGTTTAAGTGCTTGATGTAACTAATGTTTTAAAGATGTTTTCATTTTAATTGTTTATTTCAAATTTAAGAGTTTTTAAAATGTCTCTGAAACACTTAAAAAGCGGTTAAACTGCTTCACAGATTCAACAGATGACAAATCTTCACTCTGATAAGATAAAATAAGATCTTTATTAGTCACATGTACATCAAAACACACAGTGAAATACATCTTTTTGCGTAGTGATTTGGGGGGTAGCCCGCAAGTGTCACCACGCTTCCAGTGCCAACATAGTATGTCCATGACTTCCTAACCCGTACATCTTTGGAATGTGGGAGGAAACTGAAGCACCTGGAGTAAACCCACCCAGACACGTGGAGAGCGTAAAAACTCCTTACAGACAGCGGCTGAATTTGAACCTGGGTCGCTGGGGCTGTAAAGCGTTATGCTAAGCTCATTGGGAGTTTTGCAGGAGCAAATGGGTGATTGATGGTTGGGGTGGACTCAGTAGGCTAGAGGGCCTATTTCCATCTTTTGTGTCTCTATGACTCCATGAGGCTATGGAATGCCTTCAGGACCACACAACCTGTGAGCTTGTGATGTCGTATGGAGCATTAGGAAGATTGGCCCTCCACATCCAACACTGGAGGGTCCAAGCAGGTGGAGACCATGGGCAGCAGTTTCAGGCAGCAAGGTCGGTCCCATAAGATCCATCCCATCATGTTATTAAGAATTCACTAACACTTGAGTGCAGTAACCCAAACTATTTTCTTGCACGTTTAAATAAATACAATGACTTTATGTCCTTCATGAACTTTGATGATGAACCTGACTTTGAGATGCTGGTAGAAAACAGCTTCTAGGAGAGCAGTGCAAATCGGACAAGAACTTCCAGATTTCAGAGTTTAACTGTGAATGAATCAGAAATTTTGGTCTGAAGCATAGCATGATGATGGAGAACAGCAACAACCTCAAAGTTATTTCTATCTTAAAATCCAAGCCAATGCCTTATTAAAGCAGTCACGCAAATACTCATAATGCCACAATGTGACTGTCATAAAGATGAAGCACATGAATGTACATTATGAATCGCTCATGTGCTTGAGCCTTGAAGAGGAAAACCAAGCCATCACTACCTGTCACTTCTGATGGAACTGCCAAATAATGACAATGAAGGCTTGAATTCACAAAGACAATGACACAATGAATTGGGTACCAAAGGGAAATGTGTGCAGAGTTGCATTAGTTCATTCCTGTTGCAGTGAAGGTTGTACAGAGGCATCTGCTTCTGCATGATCTCCCATTATATATGTTTTGTTTCATTAGAGGGAGTACAGCTTTCTATAAATCATGGCAATACTGCCTTTCATTGTTTAATGATCTTACCTACTTGGCCATTCTACTTAACATTGGCTGAGATCCTACAATTTTTGAGCTTTCAGTATTCTCCCAGGGGCAGGTATCTGCAGTTGTGTTTGCAGGAAAAATAAAATCCAGGATCAGGGTAAGTTATGAAATGTATTATTATGAGAACAAAATTACCATAACTTTAGCCAGATGACACTTTTAAAGTTAGTTAAAGCTTAACTGTCCCTTCAGTAAGTATGTGCAGTTAAACTTCACCTTTGGCATATCTTCCTTCAGCAGTTTTCATAAAATTGATTGATCAATCATTTCAGCTCCTTCAGTGAATAGGTTTACAATTTCTGCATTCTTGGCCAACCATTAACTATGTGTTGAGCAGACTAATTACACTCTCGAAGAGCTGCCAGCAAACTATGCTTCATCTTTATTACTGATCAATTTTAAAATGAAGTCTGCTTACAGATGTATTGATCACTGAAGAAAGCTCCACTGAAATGGTTGCACTTCACTGGTCGGGCATGGCTTGTTCTGGAAAGCTAAAATGACCGTGGCTTTGTTTTAGGTACTGTAATCAATCATAGTTCCCTAACCAAGAGAAATATTAGCACATCAGACAGTAATATGGGGGCTTGGGGCAAGTGTGGGCAGGGAGAGAGAGAAAAAGAGAAAGAGAGAGAGAGGGAGAGAGGGAGAGAGAGGAAAGGGCAGGGGAGAGAGAGAGGAGAGAGAGTGAGAAGAGAGAAAGTGAGTGGCCGAGCAAGAGGAGAGAGCGAGGGAGAAGAACGAGGGAAGAGAGGGAGAGGGGAGAGAGAGAGAGTGAGAAAGAGAGAGATTCAGAAAGAGAAAAAAAAGATGAACAAATCAAAAATAATGAAGATAAACTTTTTAATTAATATTTAATTTCTATGAGGCCATACATGTTGGATCTTCAAAACCCATGCTAAGAAGATAAGAAATAGAAGTGGGAGGCCATTTGGACCCTCGTGCTTACTCTGCCATTCAAAAGGATCATGGCTGATCATTTATCTCAATTCCACTTTCCTGCACCAATCTGAAATCTCATGTTTCACTTAATATCTCAAAATGTATCAAACTCCTTCTTTAATATTCTTAGTAACATAGTCTCCATGGCACCCTTGGGTAGAGAATTATAAAGTTTCATCATCATTTGAATAGAAAAAGTTCTTCCCATCTCTGTCTTGAATGCTGACGCCTTATTTTGAGACTTTGGTTCCAGACAGTGTAGCCAGGGAAAACATTATCCCCAGACCCGGCCTACAAGAGCAAGTAAGAATTTTGCACATTACCTTTCATTCTTCTGAACTGAAGAGAGTGCAGACCATGTCTGCTTAACCTCACCTTTCTGATAAACCCACCATCCCAGGAGTCAATCCTGTGAAGCTTCACTGCACTCCCTCCATCACAAGTACATATTTTCTTAGATAAGGAGACCAAACCTGAACACAGTATTTTAGATGCAGCCTAAACCTGGCACTATATAAATGCATCAAGCTGCTTCTACTACTTTTCTTTTAAATCCTCTTGCAATAAAGATCAACATACCACTTACCTTCTTAATTGCTTGTTGAACCTGCATGTTAATTTTTAGTGATTTATGAGTAAGGACTTCTGGGTCCCTTGGGACACCAATAAATTTCAAGATAACATTTAAAAAAAAATCTGCTTTGCTACTTTTTCTACCAAAATGGATAACCATAATTTTCCAAATTACATTTCATAAGCTTACAAACTCTGACAAATAAGGTCAATCATACTTAATGTTATTACCAGTTACAGAATTCAAAGCTTTCAGACTTTCACTTATATCACCTGAATGGTAACACAAAGGTTAAAGTTAAATAAAGGACAAAAATCCATTTTGCTCATGTTGACAAAAGTTCACTTTTTCATATTTCAGAGCAAGTCTCATAGCTTGTGTTCATCTGTAATGAGAGGCTCCAGTTGAATGGGATTTGATTGTGTTGTCAATTCTAGGATTTACCTGGGAGCATTGCTACATAAACTTTTGTCTTTCACCAACTCCCACCCCATCTGTCCACTACTGACCACCACCTCCTCTATAATAATGTCATTCTTCAAAGGTTCTGAATATTGACATAAAACATGGAATCATATTTGTGATCTCACCAACCATGTGGTAGCCAATGGTGAGCAGATATATTTTATTTCCCACTCCTCCAAGAGAGGGTAGTGATAACAATACCATTGCAACCTGGGTCCTACAAAGGGTCCTTCTGCCCAAAGGTAATCACCTCTCTACTTTGTTAATTAATTTGGATAAAAGCACACATAAAGTAGTATAAAATGATCTAATGTTTACAAAACAAAATGATAAGACTAACATTTATAAATTCAATCCACCTGATGGTCTTCCCATTCAGGTTGTGCTGGAACACCACCAGTGGATCGTTGCATATCAACGAGTCCAAGAGTCAGACAACATGGAAGCATACCCATTGGTCCACCAAGTCCGTGCTGACCTTCAAACACCATTTAAACTACTCCAATGTTATCCTCCCCACATGCACATCAACTCCCCCTCACTTCCCTAGCACTCACCTACACAGCAGGGGCACTCTACAGTGGCCAATTCTTCCAGCCAAAACACACCAACCTATATGGGAGGAAACCGGAGCACTCAGGGGAAACCCATGCAGTCATAGGGAGAATGTGCAAACTTCACACAGACAGCACCGGAGATCAGTATGGAAGCTGAATCGCTGAAGCTGTGACGCTGCACTCCACTGGTGTGTCACTGTGCTGGTATCATCTCACAGTGAGCCCTCCTTCAATATGATGGTTTCAATGGAAGGTAAGGAAACTTCTGTATCTGGTAGATTTTCTTCCAGTTAAGCTGACAACTGCAATGTAAATTATGTTGGAGTAGTCCTGATGATGCTTCAAGACATGACTGCCATTGGATGACTCACAAGTGAGACTGGCCTGAAGCAATGATGCATCCTGATAACCAGATTCCTCATGTGACGTCTCATAGAGATGTCACGTGTCTCATGTCAATGCAGCATCGTCTACTTCAGAAACTTGATCACAAGCTCTGGTATCAGTTTCTTTCTGATGAAAGGACATTGAACTGAAATGTTTAGCTCTGTTTCTCTCTCCATGGATGCTACCTGACCTGAGTATCTGCAGCATTTTCTCTTTTTATTTCGGTTCCAGTATCTGCAGTTTTGTTTTTCCATCCATATTTACCAATATGTACAAAGAAGATGCCGACAATCCAGAACATTTTAAACACAGGCTGCCTGTAAAATGATGTGGTTCATACACACTGGCAAAAAATCAATCATAGGATTTGGTTGTGACTGCCCAGAGCTTTGGACATTGGGGCAAGTCTTCCACTGCTCCCAAATCATTGATCATTACCCCAAGGCTACATAGTTTCTTCCAGCATTACTCTGAACACAACCTCCCATTGGGAATGTGTTTCCCAGCACTCTGGTGTAGTCTGGTACATCATGGGGTCTGTCTTAGCACAGGGAGTCTGCTGCACTCACAGAGCAGCTTTGACAGCCAGCAAGGACCCTGGCACACCAGCTGCCACTGTGATTGAATGTTTATGGATATCTTTGACATTCACAAACATTCAATAACATTTGCAACTCGCCAAGAAGTTAAAAAAAAAGTAAACATAAAGAACTAAAAACACACACCCTTAAAAATTGACCAAGCACAGGCTCAGCAGCCAAGGTTCCCAGTATGGAGGTTGAAGAACTTGCCGAAGTTTGAGCTGCCCCATTTGACAGCACATGGAATCCACTGAAAAGAGGGCCACAGCAAAGGCAGCAAGTCAGAAGGAGATGCTGGTGGGTTAGACCCAGGCCAGCTCTGGAAACCGGGACTGCTACGGAGAAACATCAGTAAGCCCTGGAAATAATGCTGATGTGGAAACTGCAGCTCCAGCCCATTGGCCTGTTTTATCAATCACGCTAAATGTCATCCTTTCAAGAAAAATTTAATTTACAGGCACCAACTCAATTTACAAAATCATGGACTCAAAGAACCATTATGCACAGAAATTGGCTCCTGAGCCCACCACGTCCATGCCAACTACTGTATCCATCCACACTCATCGCATTTGACTGCCTTCTGTGCCTTGACAATTCAAGTGCCTGTCTAGATGCACTTTAAAAGTAATTATCTGTTTTGTAAAGTGTTATCAGTATACAATACTGTTCGGTGAAAAACTATCCTCAATAAATGTCATTAGATAAATATTCTGCAATTTGTGTTATCAGCAATATAGTGAACTGAGTAAAATTCCAAATGTTAAGTTTAATTTTCTACATGAGAAAACTCATCTTCAAAATGTTATCATCAATTCATTGTTCACTGTGGTAACTGATACAAGTCAGCTAGATTTTTTTTCTCTCTATTCTGTCCTCAGTGAGTAGACACGCAGAGAAACTGGTAAAGGCTTATTCAAACAAATGTAAAGATCACTTTCATTACATGTGCTCCATTAGTGCATAATGTTCACCTCCAAAAGGGGGAGTGGTTTTGACATTTTTGCACAGGTAACCAAGTTGACTTGACAACTCAATGTGAACCAAACACAATTTGGTCCATCATTAACAGCATCTATAGGAGGCACTCTCTCCTGAAGGTGGCATCTATCATTAAGGATCCCCACCATCTGGGTCATGTCCTCTTCTCATTGTTACCATCAGACAGGAGGTACAGGAGCCTGAAATCCAACACCATCAGGTTCAAGAACAGCTACGTTCCTGCAACTATCAGGTTCTTGAACTGATCTGCACAACCCTAACCCTACCTCAGCAATGGAACACTGCTGACCACCTCTTACCATGGACTTGTCTCTGACTGCGTCTTTTTTTGCACAAAGTTCTTGTTTTTGCCCAGTCTTCTTTCCTCTCTCTCTTCACTGTCTTGTATAGTTTATGTATAATCTATATTCTGTGTGTTGTCTGTACCTTCGTGCCTGTGATGCTGCTGCAAGCAAGTTTTTCATTGTACCTGTGCCTCGCTGTACTTGTGCACATGACAATAAGCTCGACTTGACTTGACTTGGCATTTGTCATAAGCTGTTGGTTTCTGGCATCACCGTGGAAAAAATAAAGTTGGCTTGTAAGTCTCATTTGTGGCATTTTGTACCTTCTGGGGAAAAGGAGGACAAGGAAAGGGAAACGAGGGAAACTCTGATGGAACCTTACCCATAGCAGATTGGTACTGAGGCTCTCTCCACCGAATGTCCCCAGTAGGCTTTGAGGAAGAGCTAGCAGCTGAACTACTTCTCCTGTAAAAGCTGTCAGGAATTTTTCAATGGCTCTGACATTTAAAAACAATTAATGTTGGAGTAAATGATTAAAATGAATAAAAATTTAAAGAATATATATTTTAACTTGAAAAATAAAGTTAACTGGAAGATAAAGACTTAGAAATAATTTAAAACATTAAAGTTAAATCTTCCTCTCTGTCTGCTAATCTGCAGACCCTGGATCCCCATTGAAAGTAACGGGGTACCAGATCTTGACGTGAGCTGTTCTGGGCTAATGTGGAATCTGAGTGGAAGTAACACGGTGTAATGCCGGAGCATGCCAGCAAGGATGGGTCTCCCTGTTTGATACCAGCACTGGTGCCTATTAACAGATGTGGCATCATCTGTCACCCTATGTTTCCAACTTCTGTGCTCGACAGTACATGTGAGGAGTCTGAGTCTTTTCCACTGAGCCTGAGACTCACTGAAGTTTAAATGGCTGAACGCTGGCAGCTCTGATTGGAACTAGTAACTTGCACATCATCTCTTCCCATAGGTACCGAAAAACCCTAAAACTATATCTGGAAAAGTGATACTTGGTTTCCATGGAATTCAAACTTCACTAAATTCAATTTCAGTATTGCCTTTCAGTGCAAGAGGTGGTTGTACGATTTCCCGTCTAAATGTTACAATTATTGTGTTATTTTTCAGTCTTCTGGTTATAGCAAAGTAATTTGGATCACATTTAATCCCTTATTACAATAGCGATTAAAGTGCAAATGTATGGAAGTGACTGCAAAATAACTTTGAAGATCCTGATACCATGAAGCACTGGACCCTGCACCAGGGCACTATGTTCACATCACCACCCACAATTATCATCCACAAGAAAATGCATAAGGGCACATAGATATAAGGATCTTGCAGGCTTGTCTTTTTAAGCCAGGCAAATTTAAATTCTTGCACAGGCCTTAAAAGATAGGCACCAGTGAATTGCAAACCTTTTATCCTTCTGTGGCACTGGGCAGTTTCTTTCCTGTCAGAGGATCTCTGTATCAGACAATAAGTGAGTTACGTGCTCTCCCCTTGGGTGGATAATAGAATAACCAGTGAAAAGAATGATCTAAGAACAGGCCAACATTTAAACAGTAACCAATACCATCAAAACACCATCTCTAGTTGTTCATTACAGTGGTTGAAGCCCAACTTTGCATTTATTGGTCAATCCAACAATGAGTATTACTCAAAGTTGTACAAGACGTTGGTGAGGCTGCACCTGGAGTACTGTGTCCAGTTTCAGTTACCTGTTATAGGAAAGATGTCATGAAGCTGCAAAAAGTATAAAGAAGATTTATGAGAATGTTGCAAGGAGTCAAGGGCCTGAATTATAGGGAGAGGTTGTGCAGGCAAAGACTTTATTCCTTGGAGTGCAGGAGACTGAAGGGTGACATTATAGAGGTGTATAAAATCCTGAGGGGTATGGGTAGGGTGAATGGACACAGTCTTTT
The DNA here is from genome assembly GCF_009764475.1 of Pristis pectinata. Lineage (NCBI taxonomy): Eukaryota > Metazoa > Chordata > Chondrichthyes > Rhinopristiformes > Pristidae > Pristis > Pristis pectinata. The sequence continues at coordinate 23,323,767 of NC_067427.1, forward strand.
TCCCAGAAAAAGGGATTCACAAAATAGTGTGCACAGGCTTAAAGTGAGAGGGGAAAAGTTTCAAAGGGACCCGAGGTACAACTTCTTCACGCAGAGGGTGGTACGTATATGGAATGAGCTGCCAGAGGAAGTGGTTGAGGCAGGTACAATACTGACATTTAAAAGACACTTGGACAGGTACATGGATAGGAAAAGCTTAGAGGGATACGGGACAAATGCAGCCAAATGGGACTAGCTTAGACAGGCATCTTGGTTTGCATGGATGATTTGGGCCGAAGGGTCTGCTTCTGTGCTGTATTATTCTATGACTCTATTTCATTGACTGTACAGTGCATGGGGAATACACTAAGGATAAGAATGACGCCACATAAAATCAAGTTATTTCTTTTCTCATACTGACATCAAACCTCAGGCAAAGCCTTTTGAAATTGATGGAATTATCTTGAAAGAGAATAAAAATAAGATTGCGAACTCTATAGAATTTTTTTACCACCTCATCACTTCTTAAAGAGCTTTGAACCTGGCAAAGTACTTTTATTGTTTGTAATACTGAAAATATAAATAACTGGAAAATAATCATCCCACTTACTCTGCATCAACATCCTCCTGACAGAAAGGAAATGACTTCATAAACTATGATGAAAATAAAGAATATTTTCAAAAAGTGGCACCACTGATAAGTTTACAGACAAAGTTTTCCCAGCTTCCATTAAATTTCACAAATCAACTGCTTTTTCTCAGAGGAAAAAGGATTTTTTCAAGATAATCTTTGGAGTATTAGTAATGGAAAGTCTGCACTTCTTCACAATGCAGCAATGACAACTCTATTGAAACTGAAGAATAAATTATTTACAATGCACCATGATGACAGTACACTAACTGGGCTGTGACTGGTTCTCATAATGAAAAAAAAACATCTGACAAGTAGCAGAGTGGGAGCAATCAATAAGCTCATTTGCATTATTTTTGTCTTAAATGCCCTTGATGTATACATTTCCTGAATGTTTATAACAGACAGTCATCTAGTTGCAAAGGGAATTACAAGTATCTCAATAAGCAGGGCACAATGCCAAATAGAAATCCTGCCAAGAAGCTCACTTGTCAATAGGTGATTACAGACTTCCTTGCCAAAAAGTGCCAATCACAGATGATATATCACTTAAGAATAGAAATGAAATGGCATTGTAGAGAATTAAAACACAGATGATAAGATTCATAAAGAAGTTTACAAGAAATAAAACAAAGTGATGTTATAAATGACATGAGTCTTCCATTTGTGAGGTGGTCAATTGATGAACCAGAGTATGTATGAGGTAACTTCTCCTTGGTCTCTGGAGAAACACTTAACCTTGAAGAATATAAAGGAAATTGAGATAAAGCCAGACAATGCTGTAAGCAAGTCAGGCAGCATCTGTGGAGAGAGAATCAAAGCTAAGGTGTCAGGTCGATGACTTTTCATCAGAAAATTAAAATTTGATTTTTCGAGTTTGTTGTGACTTCACTAAATGGGTAATGGTATAGTGGCAATTAGTCCCTGAGCAACAAGGAGACACAAGAGATTCTGCAGATGCTGGAATCTAGAGCAACACACACAAATTACTGAAGGAACTCAGCAGGTCAGGCAGCATCTACGGAGGGAAATAAACAGTCCTGATAAAGGGTCTCGACCCGAAATGTCGACTATTTATTTCCCTCCATAGATGCTGCCTGATCTGCTGAGTTCCTCCTGCATTTTGTGTGTGTTATTCTCTGAGCAATAGGGGTTTAGGATCAATCAGGCACCCACTTTAGAAAATTCTAAGACTTACAGCCCAATTATATTTAAATGACCAATGGACCACATGGAAACTAATTGGTATCCTGCTCACTGTCCTACCTGAGTAGTTCAGAAGATGGCAGATTGGAAGTGTGTTTGGGCTTGGGCTATTTCTGCATTTTTAACCCGCCCCCCCCCCATCTGATCCAACCCCACTGTTTCATCTGAGGGGAAGCGCCAGAGTAAAATTTCACCCAATGTCTTGTCCTGAAAACATGACAAGAATTGATGGGAAGGGGTAAATAACACAGTCAGTGGACTACATTAAGAAAACACCAGTTAATTTGAATAATACACACAAAATGCTGGAGGAACTCAGCAGGTCAGGCAGCATCTATGGAGGGAAATAAGCAGTCAACATTTTGGGTCGAGACCCTTCATCAAGACTGGTAAGGAAGAGGGCAGAAGCTGGAATAAGAAGGTCGGGAGAGGGGGAGGAGTACATGCAGGCAGGTGATGTTTCAGAAGATTTCAAAAAGAAGTTATTGTTATTTTGGATACTTCTGCCTCCTCACATCAAATATCCGCTGAAAAGGTCAAACAATGTGGTTGATGGAAATTTGAAATAAAATGGAAAATTTGAAAATACTCAGCAAATCAAGCAGACTTTATGGAGAAAGAAACATCCTGTCGATGTTCTGTCAATAGGTCTTAAGTAGGTTTGGAAGCAGTGAAAGTGGGGAAGCAAAAGCTTGTAATTGAGTGGAAAGAGTTAAGGAGATATTAAGTGATGAAAAGGGATGATAGATGATCCTCCAGACTCACTTATTCTTTCTTTCTGATGAACCAAAAATATTAGCATGTGTCATGGTTCCGAGTGCTGGTTCTCGATTCTGCCCCTTATCCCCATTGATGGTGCCTTGTTGTGCAGCACATGGTTTCCATGCACTACTATTTGCCTAATGACACACACCTGAGTTCCATCAGGAGACTAGTATAAGAACCCTGGTTTCGCAAACACTGGTTACCAGATTATTGGTCTATCTCTGGGTATACTTTGTCTCCTGGCTGCTTAGTGCCGTTAACTCCAGAGTGGTTGTGGTTTCTCCTAGAAAACTCTGTTTCTGCGCTGGGACTCGATCTGAGAGCCTCGAGGCAAGATTCCTTCTGTTTGTTGTTCTGCGTTCGGTACTGAGGAAGCATCCCAACTCCAGTCTTGTTCTGGTGTTCTGCATTTGGGTTCTCTGTGATCTTGCTCTTTGTGTGACATTGTGACAAGCATGGTTGCTCTCTCAATAAATGCTAAATTGGGTGGTGGAAGTGGGTATTCTCACAACACTTCAGAAATATCCAGATGAGCAGTTGAATTGTCAAGGGATAGTTGTTTATGGACCAAGTGCTGGTAAATGGGATTAGTGTAGATGGTTAATTGATGGTCATGGACAAGGTGAGCCAAAGGACTTCTTTCTGTGCTATATGATTCAATGACTCCATGTTGCTTGACTCTCAGAATATTTCCAGCATTCTCCACGTTTAATTTTCTTTCTTTACTTGTTCCATTACCATTCCTTTTTGCCTTACACTATCTTGCTTTTCTGCAAATGAATTATCTTGTTCTTTGCCAGTCTTTACTTAATTGTACTTGCTATTCAATTGCAAAATATATCCTGGCAGGTAATGTGTAAGTCCTACAGTGGGGAAAAAGCCACGTACAACAACGGAAGCAGTTTTGCCTGGATAACAAGGTGTAAACCTACCTCAGAATGCCCTTGGAGACTCAAGAGATTCTGCAGATGCTGGAATCTGGAGCAACACACACAAAATGCTGAAGGAACTCAGCAGGTCAGGCAGCAGCTATGAAGGGAAATGAACAGTCAACGTTTTGGGTCTCAACCTTTCAATGAGTCCTGATGAAGGGTCTTGACCCAAAAATAGACTGTTTATTTCCCTCCATAGATGCTGCCTGACCTGCTGAGTTCTTCCAGCATTTGTGTGGGTTGCTCAAAATGCCCTTGAAAAGGATACCAAAATTAAACAGCTCCTTTCATCTTAAAACTAGATTAATTAGCACTTTCATTTTGCTTTATCTTACAAATCTGTTTATTTCCCCATGGGGAGCAGAGAAAATTACGTCTCCATGTGTATCTGAAACTAGCTTTTAACATCACAAAACCAATATCTGCAATGAGCTGCCAGAGGAGATGATAGAGACAGACATTACAACATTTGAAAGGTGTTTGGATAGGAAAGGTGGAGGAGAATACGGGCCTAATGCAGGCAACTGGGATTAGCACAGACTAGCATCATCGTCAGCATGGCCGAGGTGTGCCGAGAGGGCCTGTTTCTGTGCTGTATATTTCTATGATTCTACAACTCATAAATGGCAGGGTCAGGGCTGCACTGGGGCACCAGGGCCTCAAGTGATATCCGGAACTTCCAGTGGTCATATCTGGGGATCACTTACTGATTAGCCTGGTCTCTGAGCTTTACTCACTCACTAACTGGGCTGGCAAGTTCCTGGGATCACTCATTGTACCACTCACTACCCTATTCCCCTTGGCCTGTGTTCAGATCTGCCACTCCATCTAGGTGAAAGCGAGAATCCCTGTGACATACAGACTTGGAGGGTTAGTGGCAGTGGTGAAGGAGGCAGGGGATAAAGCAATGGAGGAGAGGGAAAGAAGGATGAAAGCAAGAGTGTGGGGGGCATCAGGTGGGTGACAATAGTGAGGCAAGGGTAAGATGGCCAGCTTTTGTGCCAGCTGTCATCTTTAAACTATCCTCGGAATAGGGTATCCCAGTCCCCGGAAATGGGGATTAATTTATAGTTTCCCATGATTCCTGGAGGTGGGTAAACAAACACTGCCCAAAACAAGCCCCACCCACAACCTGTCATTTGTTCTTAGAATTGGTTTATTATTGTCACATGTATCAAGAATTCATTGGGGGCTTTTAAGAGGGGCTTGGATGGGCACATGAATGAGAGGAAAATAGAGGTATACGGGCATTCTGTAGGTGGAAGGGATTAGCTATGTCAGCACAACATTATGGACCGAAGTGCCTGTTCTGTGCTGTACTGTTCTATGTAAGATACAGCGAAAAGCTTTTTATTTACATGCCATCTGGACAGATCATTCCATGCATAATTACATCAAGGTAGTAAAAAGAAAAAACAGAATGCAGTAAATAGTGTTACAGTTACAGAGAAAGTGCGGTGCAGGTAGACAAATAAAGTGCAAGGGACACGACGAGGTAGATTGGGAAATCAGATGTTCGCCTTTTAGCAAATAAGGAATCTGTTCAAGAGTCTGATAAGTGGGGAGAATGACCAGGGTGGTGTGGGGGTGGGGTCCTTGATTATTTTGGCTGCTTTCCAAAGGCAGCGGGAAGTGTAGATGGAGGATAAAATGTGGTCATTTTTTTCTCCCTCTTACTGGTTTTCTCTTAACGATCTTGTACCAGCAGACTGCAGCTCCTTTGGCTGAGATGGTGCGATTGCCAGCTTCCTTTTCCAGGTTGAGAGCTGGTCATCTATCATAACCATCTAAAGCTAACAGCATCAAATGGGAACCGTCACCCACCTGCCTAAAAAAATTGTGGGAGGATGCTGAAAGCAAGTAAACCAACTCAGATTGTTTTCACTGGGGAAACACGTGGTGATGTGTTAAAGTAATTATTTAGTTAATGTTAATGGTCTAATATTGCAGTGATTAGCAAGCTGGTATAAATGGTGATGATCAGCTGCCTTCATCTGTGATGATCCAGAGGCTAGGAAGTTCCAGCCTTTGTGTGCATGAGTAAGATGCATACTCCATATACATCATACATGCCAAACTTCATATGTGTGGTAGGGTGACTATGATAGTAAGTGACACATTGCCTGATGTACATTTTATGCCTAAAGGCATTGGAGTTCAGTCGTAGTTTGCTGGAAAACAAAGCAATCCAGTTTCTAGGTAATTTTGTCAAGCAAATTCTGTTGGCAGGGTATCAGTGGATATAATTATAAGCTGCAGCAGAAAGCAATTAACAACTTGTACCTGGGGGAAGGAAGTCAAGACAAATGGATTTATGATCTTTTGGTTTAGGTTGAAACAAAGGACAAATAATGTCCAAGCAAAAGCTGCCAGGAAGCCTTACTATTAATTTCATTACTGATTATGAAACTTGTTTTGGATCACATAACACAGCAGGCCATTCAGCCCATTGTGTACAAGCCAAATCTTGGCTGTAGTTCTAGTGGTTGCCAACTCACCCCGATTGTCAGATGGTTCTAGGTTCAAGTCTCATTCCAGAGATTTGAGCACATAAGTCTTGGTTGATAGGCAAGTGCAGTGCCAAGGGAATACAATGTTGTCGGAGTTGTTAGCTATTGGATGAGATATTGAGCCCTCATCTGCTCCTCAAGATAGATCAGAAAGGTACTATAGTACCATTTCAAAACAGAGTAAGGGAATTATCCTTCATGCTATGACAAAATATTTATCCTGCAATCAACATTTCCAAAGCAGTTTAGTACTAAATTAAAGTTGTCCTCCGTTACAAGAATGACTATTCAAAAGTAGCCCAGTGGCTGTAAAATGCTTTGGAGCATTCTAAAAGGGATGTGAAAGGTGCTATATACATTTGAGTCTGTCCAATTAGTTCTGCTTCCTGCTCTTTCCCTCCCCCCAAGTCCTGCAAAATGTTCCTCTTTAAAAATTTATCTATCTCCACTTTAGAAGTTGCAGTCTAAAAGCTACTATGTAAAATTCTTCTGCCAAATTTCATTTCAGACCACAGCAGTTACCATGTAAAAGGAAATTCTTCACCTCTTCACTATTCTTTTCCCAAGAGGCTTAAATGTGTGTTACTGATTTCTCCTCATTCTTTCGATTGGAACCCTCAGTAATTTTGAATGCCTGTTAAATCTCAATTTAACCTTCTCTGTTCAAAGGAGGGGAATGCAACCTAAAGCTTTTTAAGAACAGCTGGCTGGAGATTTTTCTTTCATTTCATTGCCCAATGGTCTTCACTGCCAAATGGACCGTGGCTCTCAAAACAACTTATCTCTGGACCTTTCTACACTTGTTTCATACAGAACATTCACCAGTTGGGCACCCATCTGCACTCAATGTTTCCTGTAGCTGCAATATTTTAATCCCATTTGGTAAGAAAGAAAGAGTGTACTTACATTTGTCCATCCCCTGTCACATGCTCATTATGCCCCAAATTGTTCCACAGCTAATTACTTCTAGAATGCTGTTACTGGTATAAAGAAGCTGGTTTGCCTTCAACAACCTTCTACATGCAATTAATTGGATTTGTTGGTTTTCACGGCATTAGCTGAAAGAAAAAGAGTCACAGAGATACAACACACAGCAGGCCATTTGGCCCACTGAGTCCATGTTGACCATCAACCACCTATTTATACTAATCCTACATTAACCCTAGTTTTTACTCTTCCCATATTCTTATCAACTCCCCCTCATGTTCTACCACTTACCTATACACTAGAGGCAATTTACAGTGGCAAATCAATCTATAAACCTGCACAATGCAGGCAAATGGGACTAGCTTAGATGGACATGTTGGACGGCACAAACAAGTTGGGCTGAAGGGCCTGTTTCCATGCTGCATTACTCTGTGACTCTTTCTTTGGAGTGTTGGGGGGGGGTGGGGGAAGTAGGAGCACCCAAGGGAAACCCATGTGGTCACAGGGAAAAAGTGCAAAGGCCACGCAGATGGCACCCAAGGTCAGGATTAGATCCAGGTCTCTAGCACCATGAGGAAGCATCTCAACTAGCTGTGCAACACTGCGCTGTCCCTACTGTTGGCCCAAACATGAAAACTCATATGGTCTTCCAACATTGCTTTGGGATTTTTGACATACACCAGAAGTAGCAGATGGAGCTCTGTATCAACATTTCATGGTATTTCTGAAAGTGCAGCAATCCTTTCGAGTGCTGGTTTAGATTATGTGCTGAAATGTTTAAAATGACACCTTGACAAATGGACTTCTGACACACAGACAAAGTTACAACACAGCCAAGGTTAGAACATTTTCAAATACACAATGTCCCAATGAAACCATCATTTTGTGGTAGGAAAACAAACCTTTTAGACCAAACATTTGGCTTTACACTTCTCAGTGACTTCAATCTCAAATTCTGACAGTACCTGTATTTATTGAATTAACAATACAGCCCAATTCTCCTGACGTGAAGGAGGAAAAAAATCTTGTTTTAGAAAGGTTCTACATTATGTTTTTACACCAAATCATCAGAATTAAACCTGCTTTTGATTAGAAACCATAGTTGGGAAGCTTTTACAGAAGACATTGGCTATAACAATAATAATGATGTCATGAAAACAGAGACTGACGATATATTCCCATAATATGAAAGCAAAGAAGACCAAAGAGACTGCAGATGCTAGAATCTAAAACAAATAACAGTATGCTGGAAGAACCCAACAGGTCCAACAGCATCTGTGGAGGCAAAAGGTGTGATGTCAACGTTTCGGGTCAAAACTCCGCATCAAGACTGAGGAGGAAGGGGGAGGATTGCCAGTGGGATTGAGGTTGATAGGTGATAGGTGGAATTAGGTGGAAAGGAAGGGGTTAGAGGGAAGAACAAACCAGGTGGATGGGTGAGTATGCATGGGAGGAGAGCACTGAAGGTTGGGTCACCTGAAATTGGAAAATTCTGCATTCATAACATTGGGTTGTAAGATAACTAAACGGAATAGGAGATGGTGTTCTTCCAATTTATCTTTGACCTCTCCACACCAGTGGAGAAGGCCGAGGATAGACAGGTCAGTGTGGAAGTAGAAAGGAGAGTTAAACTTTAATTCTGAACACCAACACCTTTCAGTGTGTGACCATTCTATATTTTTCTACCTTCTGTTACACCATTACCAAGACAATTAACCTACCTATAACCTCCAGAAGCCCCACTGCAGCCTTGTCACAGCCCACGCTGCCATCCAGCTTTGCAACAACAACAAAATTGGATGTATTACACGATTCCCCATCCAAATCATTGATATGAATTATGAACATCTGGGTCCACGCCACCAATGCCTGTGGCACGTGACAAGTTGCGACTTCCCAACATTCTCCTCAGTTTTCTGTCCTTTAACTTATCTTCAGTTTACGTCAGTACTTTTCCACATTAATGTATTGAGGAACTGACAAAGGCAAAGATTATTTTGAATCTTGTTTTGTGCAATGGGAACAGGTTAATTGATATCATTGTTATCGAGGGGCCTTTGAGAAAGAGCTGCTTTCATAAAATAGAATTTTACATTGAAAAATAATGTAGTTAAGTGGAAAACCAAAGTCTTAAATCTAAACAAGGGAAATTATGAAGGCATGAGAGGTGAGATGATTGGGATAAAGCATTGAAAGATATGATGATGGATGGACAATGATAAGTATTTAAAGGAGAAATACCATTTGCAAAAAAAATATACTTTTTTAGGGTACAGACACATATCAAGTGTGATTCATCTGTGGCTGACAAAATAAATTAAAGATGATGTTAGGTCAAAGGAAAAGGTTTATAAAGTTGTGAGAAATAGCAGTAGGCATAAGGATTGGGAACATTTTAGAACTCAGCAAGGAGGACCAACACCTTGATAAAGAAAGGCAAGATGGACTGGCAAGAAATGTAAAAACAAAGACTGTGAGTTGTAACAGATAGATAAAAGGAAGAGACAAGAGAGGGCAAGAATAGTCCCCTTGCTGATAGAGACACGAGCATTTATAATGAGAATAAGGTAACAATGGAATTATTAAACACTTAATTCTGGTCGCCTCATTATAGGAAGGATATGATGGCTTTGGAGAGGGCACACAGGAGGTTTGCCAGGATGCTGCCTGGTTTGGAGGACATGTGCTTTGAGGAGAGGTTGGGCAAGCTGGGGCTTGTCACTCTTCATGCAACAATTTTACAGTACTAAATCAAAGAGGTGTAAGTACTTCCAAAGAACAAAGTTTCCAAGTAACTTTCCTTTCCTGATGCATTTTAGTGTGTAAATCTCAGACTCCAGCTCATCAACTTTGAGCTGAAGTTCCTTGTGACGATATCACTATAGCAGATGTGTTTGCCATGGTTCCAAAAGTTTTCCATCAATTCCCATATATTTAGGTTTCAAATCTTTCAAATCTTGTTTGAAAGAACTTTCAGTCATCAATAACTGAATACTATCTACTTTTTGTCTCTTGTATTAGATTTGCCTTTGAAGTGAATAAAACTCACAGTGTAAATTCTATTTATGTGGGTGTCTTGGCATCTGTCTGGCCAACTTACTTCATTTGAACATTGCCGATTTAAAAAATACTGCCAAGCAAAAATAGCAAAAACCCATTTCTTCTTTTGTTATCAATGATTTTAAACACATTCACTTTAATCTGTAGTTGCTATAATCAGCACAGGGTTCCCCTTGTCCTCACCTACCACCCCATGAGCCTCCGCATCCATGACATCATTCTCTGCAACTTCCGCCACCTCCAACAGGATCCCACCACCAGGCACATCTTCCCCTCTCACCTTCTCTCTGCTTTCCACAGGGATCACTCTCTCCACGACTCCCTTGTCCATTTATCCCTCCCCACAGATGACCCTCCTGGCACTTATGCCTGCAACTGCACCAAGTGTTACACCTGTCCCTATACCTCCTCCCTCACCACCATTCAGGGCCCTAGACAGTCCTTCCAGGTGAGGCAGCTCTTCACCTGTGAATCCGAGGGTGCCATTTATTGCATCCGGTGCTCCCGATGTGGCCTTCTCTACATCAGTGAAACCTGACACAGATTGGGTGACTGCTTCGTCGAGCACCTTCACTCCGTCCGCCACAAAAGCAAGGATCTCCCAGTGGCCAGCCACTTCAATTCCACATCCCACTCCCGTACCAACATGTCCATCCATGGCCTCCTCTACCGCCACATTGAGGCCAAACGCAGGTTGGAGGAGCAACACCTCATATTCCATCTTGGTAGTCTCCAACCTGGAGACCTCAACATCGATTTCTCTAACTTTTGGTAACCCCTACCCTCCTCTCCCTTTTTTTTCCCTCCCCCTTTGTTTTCCCTTATTCCTGTGGCCCCCTCATCCCTTCCCATTCCCCTCCCCTGCCCTCATGACCTGCCCATCTATTCTCCACCTCCTTCCCATTATTCCAAGGTCTACTGTCCTCTCCTACCAGATTCCTCCTCCTTCAGCCCTTTGCCTCTTCTACCTATCACCTCTCAGCTTCTTACATCACTTCCTTTCATCCTCCCTCCCCCACCCACCTGCCTTCCCCCTCTCAACTGGACTCACCTATTGCCTGGCAGCCTGTGCTCCTCCCACTCCCCTGACCTTCTTATTCTGGCTTCTGCCCTCTTCCTTTCCGGTCCTGATGAAGGGTTTATTTCCTTCCATAGATGCTGCCTGATCTGCTCAGTTCCTCTGGCATTTTGTGTGTGTTGCTCCACATTCCAGCATCTGCAGAATCTCTTGTGTCTCTGAATACCACCTGTAGCTTATTTTTGATCTCACTTAATGAAGGGTAGGAACAGAGTTAGGTATTTCATCACCACCCATCTCTCACTCTCCCCTCCTTATTCCATTAGAGGTCTGACTCATTTGAGGTTGGTTGCAGAGACCCTGAATGCCTGTCATTGTTTAGTCTCTATCACCAACAGGTCAGGGAGCATCCGAGGAGAGAGAAAAGAATCATGACATACCAGAACTCTTTCACACTCTTTGGGTGGCGCATAAAGAATTGTAACCCTAATTTTGAGAGGATCACGACAGCCTTTTGCCCTTAGCCTGGAAGGAACCTGCACCTTGAAAACAAAAGCAGGGGGTTGGGAACTAGAATCTCTCCATGATCTGAGGCAGATTTTGAGAGAAATGAAAATTTTGACTTTGGCAATGTTTTAACTTATAATACTCAAAAGGAGTACCTAGCATCCATTACAGTTTCAGGGTATGTAGAAGTACCTTATATCCAATGACTATTTTACTGATAGAAATGTGGTAGCCAGTTTGTGCAAAAAGCAGCCATGTCGGTCATGGGGTAAATATTGCCCAGAACATGAAGAAATTCTCAGTTCTTCTTCAAAAAGTACCAAGGATTGTTCACCTATGTGGCTTTATATGGCTTCTGTTTAATACCTCATTCAGAAGTAGCCACTTCAAAGTACTGCACTGCCCAGATTATGTTCTCAAGTCTCTTGAGTGTGGGTTGAGCTGATGATTTTCTAACTCTGAGACCACCATTGAACTGTGGCTACTGTCTCCTACGTACAATGAATGAAATGAACTGTGTTGCACTTTAATCCTATTACACCCAGCTAAATCTTGCAAAATAAAAATGAAAAATGAAGAGTGTGTTGGAAAGAATTAATCCTTCAAGGAGTTCCTCAATTGGAATAAATGTGTTGTACACATCACTGTGTTTAAAAATAAAGCTGGAGCCATCAGTGCATAAAAATCCCAAATACTCTTGGAAGAAAGTAATCTGCCTGCCAGTCATCAATTGATAAGTTTGCTGCAAGGTTTGCAACAATTCAATTATTTTTGCAAATTAACATCATACTGAAATGCATGCTCAAAGTACATGGTCTATTTATTTTATGTGATGACTCCTCCCCCCAAAAAAAGCATCTTAAGCTGAGGTTTTAACTCTATGCTAATGTACAAAATTTTGTTGCAGTTTCATGGGCAAGCAGCAGAGTTATTCAGCACTGATGTTGGGGATACACATCTTATCCTTAATATTTGAGGCACAAGATAAATACTGGAATGGGAGTGATTGGGTGAAATATTTGGAAAGGGCAGGAGATTAGAAGCAATTGGATCACTTCTTCAGAGTACCCATACAGGTACAAAGGGCTGAATGGTCTCCATCTCCATTTTATCACTCTCCTGTTTGGTGTTTTTGCGATGTAATTAAATATCTGACATGAGAAAACTATTTGTTATGAAACAATGTTCTTGAACAAAAGCTGAAATTATTCTTGAATTATTCTTGCATATTTAAATGCAGAACTTCAAGTAAATGAATTTCTTGTTATTGATGGAGACACAAGAGACTGCAGCTGCTGGAATCTGGAGCAACAATCTGTTGGAGGAACTCAAGTGGGTCGAGCAGCATCTGTGGGGAGAAAGGAATTGCTGAGTTCCTCCAGCAGATTATTCTTTGTTGCTCCTTGCTATTGATATTCAGTAGTCGGGGTTGCTCTTGAAAGATGTTAAAACACCATCAAACCATTACTCAAAAGGCAAATAACCGTAAATGCTGAAAATCTGAAATAAAAAATACAAAATGCTGTTTCTTAAGTAAGTTATCAAACTGAAACAATAACTCTGTCTCCTCCTCTACATCTGTTGCCTGATGCTGTGCACTTCAAGTATTTTTGTTTCTGTATCAAAATATTGCTTTCATGCTATCCTTCATAGAGCTGACCTGGGGCATGACTGCGGTAACACAAGAATGAATGCAGTCTGTCACTAATAGCTAAGAGTTCTCTCTCAGCCAAGTGCCCCAAAACTGTCCATGTCAATAACTCTGAAAAAACCATCCAGGAAGAGCAGCCCACTTGAATGGCACCTCATCAACTGCCCTAAGTGTTCATTCCCTCTACCACCAGTTCATTACAGATGTAGTGGTTATCATCTAAAAAATGTGCTCTTTAGCTTACTCCACTCGCAACTCCCAAACTCAAGACATTTCACATCAAGAAGGATGAGGAAGCAGGTGCCTGAGGACATTATCACCTGCAGCTTCCCCACTAAGCTGCACATCATCCTGCCTTGCAAATATTGTCACTGGTTCTAAATCCTGATACTCCCACTCAACAGCACTGTGAGAGTACCTTAATCAAAAGGCCTGCAGTGGTTCAAGATGATGGTTCACCACTGTCTTCTCAAAGGTAATTAGGAATGAGCAGTAATCCTATCAGTGATGCCCAGATCTTGAAAATGAATTAAAAAGCAACAGAGGTTGATTGCTTTGAGAATCAGTACTTCCCTGCTTCTCAAGATTCTTAGCTATTGTCACCCAAAAATGGAATATGTACACCATCGTACTTTAGCGGCAATTCTAAATAAAAGGCACTTTTTAAACTTAAAAATGAAGTCACTGTTACCAGCACATTCTTTGCCAAAATGTAGGTTTAATTTTGTTTAAAGAATAACAAAATTATTTTTTGGATATATTGTCAGGTCCAACAAGAAACATGCCTGGGTATTTGAATTCCCAGATGTTCAGAATGAATTTTTTTTTTGTAAGTCTGTTTGGGTGAGAATTTCCACTTTGGGCAGAATTGGGAATCTGGCTGAAGAATGCACATGAAATTACCACAGTGAGGTTACAGTGAAAGTTTCTGCCAAAATGCTTTTGTATAATTGCAATCATGAAATCCCAAATGAAGCAGTGCAATTGCCCAGTGTAATAAAATGTAATTATATTTCTCCCTGTACTTAAAAAAGTACCAAAAGGTATTTAAGAATGGTAGCCTGATTCCTCAGGCTTGATTGAAGTTTGTAGCTTTGTGCTACAACAAATGGTTTTCAGCACCAAAACGGTTATTAATGTCCTGCACAATGATACAGGGCCCACCTGTCCAATGCACCACAATGTATTGGTCATCAGGGTGTTTTTCTTTTTGTTAACTAGCTATCACTAGCTATGTACGTCATTGTGGCTTATGTAATTTGTTTCTTTCTTCCTTAGAGTCACGAGCAAAAACAAGTAAGGCAATGTCCGTCTGACAATCCACTGGGGAGACTGGCCCAGATAACAAGCAATTTTCAAAAGAATGGAAAGGAAAGCTTGGACAGGCTCTGATCAGGATGAGCAGAACAGTTGCTGTGTGTCCGCAATCAAGTGCGCACATAGGTCTCACATCAAAACTAAATGATATGTGCAATTTATTCACCTGGGACATAAATCGTTGCTTAATGAATCAACCACGTAAGAGTCTTTACTTCTGAGCTGTTGTATTCTTCATTCTTCACAATGCAATTGCTGGGTCAATGCTTCAAAGTAAGCAAAGAGATGTCAGCTTTTAACATTGAAAAGGAAGATCTCTAAATAATGCAGGAACAAGTGTGGACAGTCCGATTAGTAACAACTGCTTTTTATCTGTCACTTTCAAATGGTGAGAATCTTCATTTATATTGGTGACAGATTTTTGGAATTAAAATTGCATGAAGCCTCCATGATATCAAATGGCATCTTTTTTTTATCTTTGAGGATTTTTATCACAACATATCTATCTGTGCGTAATATAACTCCTCACAGTTTTGGTGACACGTCAGACATGCTTTATGAGCTGGTTCAAAACAAAGTTGTCTCTGACATATAAGGAAATCTGTTCACCTGGCAGCAACTCACAAACTTTTCTATTAAGTCTATTCTTAACACGTTTAACTAGGGGACATCTGATGCTGACTGAGATAATGGGTTGGATCATGTTAATCTCTGATTCACTGCACCATGACAAAGTATACTCATACACTTGGTGCAAAGGAACATCCATGCCTGTGGTCTTGGCAATCTCTTTCACTCTAACTAGAAAATCAACAACCTACAATCAAGAAATGCCTTATTCCAAATCAGTTGTTACCATGGTAACCCTCTGCTTCCACATGCAAGGAGCAATCGAGATGTAATCAGGTATTTCAATGTTGCAGTTGTGCAGTTGCCATTGTTAGAATGGTTGACTTTTGCTTAAAAAATAACCAAAGGTTTATGGTCCATGATTAGAGTGAAGTACATACCAGCCAGAAAGCTTAGGAAGCAAGTAACCTCCAAAATAATGGTCATCGCCTCTTTTTCAATCTTCATATAATTTATCTATCATTGGATGCAAGAGATAGTTCATGTCATGATTCCATAACACGAGTGATGACTACACCCATCCCATTGATGGAGACGTCATATGACAACTGCCATGGACCACAGAGTCCGAGTCATACAGTAACACTGTATAGAAACAGGCCCTTCAGCCCACCATTTCTCTGCTGATCCTCAAGTACCTCTCAATATTAATCCCATTTACTAGCACTTAGTCCGTAGCCTTCTTTGTGTTGGCAATTCAAGTGTTTGTCTGGATATTTCTTAAATGCTGTGAGAATACCTGTCTCCACCAGTACATTCTCAGATTCCAACCACCCTCTGGGTGAAAATATTCTTCCTCAGATGCCAACAAGGATTCACTACTATGCTTTGGTTACATCGCTTATAAATCCAAAATTGCTATTCACCCCTGAGCCAGGTCTGCCCTTTGTACAATAACTCATAAGTGGGACTCAATACAGTGGTCAAACTCAGCTAATATTTCAAACAACATCCTGAGGAAATAGTGAGGCTTGGTCACAGTAGTTGACTCTCCGATGTTTAACATGGCTGTCACAATTTTTGTGACCGTCTCTGCCCATTCCTGTCAATTTGGAAGTCTGGGTAGTCAAATTAAGGCTGTCTAAATGCACACTTGTTCCATTTTATTCATACATTGCAGGTTTGTAATGTGCCAAATGCCTCTGTCAATATTTTCTGTTCTTATTGTTGTTTCTATATCAATCAGTGTATCATTTTGATTGTGTAAACACCTGGGGATCATTTGCACCATTCTGGCAATCGTGAACTGCAAGATCGTGGGAATTGCCATTGTAAGCATACAGCCCCTTGAAAATAACAATGGTTAAAGTCGCTCTGACTCCCTGAATCCAGATTCAACTGCATGTGGTGCTGAGGTAAACTACCTTGATAAATACCTGTATGGCGGTCTCCTGTGATTATTTCTTTTGTTCTTTTTTACTGCCCTGCTACTCCCTTAAAACCAACATCCCAAATCCATTGAAAATATAATACTCATTGGGGCCTTTATGCTGCTGTTCTCTGAGACAAGTAGCAAAGATAGAGCTGCAAGTAAAACATCACTCAACTTGCATTCAACAATTAATGCATTACACTACATGCAACACCAAGCTCTTAAAGGTACATAGACACAACAGTGGCCAAGTTAAGAAGGAAAACATTGAAATGAAGGCACAGGTTAGCAAAGATAGGAGTGAGAATAAGAAGGTAAATGCTGTGGGATAGGTTAGATGGCATGCCTACAGGAAGGTGAGAGGTTGATGGAATACAGAATGAAGAGCAGAGGGAAAAACAGATTACAGGTCTAAATTGGTGACAGAGGAATAGACAAGAGAGACACGATTCACCAGGATGTCGCCTGGAATGGAAGGCTTTACTGATAATGAGAGATTGGATAGGCTGGGTTTATTCTCACTGGAATTTAGGAGACTGAGGGGTGACCTTATAAAAGTATGAGGGGCAGAGATGGCAGATAGTCAGAAACTTATTTTTCTCCCCAGGGCTAGAGCTTTAAGGTGAGAGGAGAGAAATTTAAAGGAGATCTGAGGAGTACATTTTTAACACAGAGGGTGGCGGTCATATGGAACAAGCTGCCAGAGGAGATGGTGGAGGCTGAAGAAACTAGAATGTTTGAAAGGTCTTTGGACAGATACTCAGATAGGAAAGGTGTGGAGGGATATGGGTCTAGAGCGAACAACTGGGATTAGCACAGGTAGGCAGAACTGTTGGCATGGACAAGGTGTGCCGAAGGAGCCCATTTCTGTGCTGCTTGTTTCTCTGATTCCATAAATGGCAAAAGTCACCAGGAGGATGTCAAAGCAGACCTGAAAGCTGAAGGAAATTTTGATGAGTGTCCTGCATATTTTAAAGATGGAGAAGCAAGGGTAAGGTGGTAGGAGAATGTGGGAAAGGCAAGGAACACATAACAAGTGTGAGGAGAAGTAAAGCTGTGGGAGATAACAGGGAAGAAGAGGTTGGACTGACTTGGACTGTTTTCTCTGAACCGTCAGAGGCTGAGGGGCGACCTGGTAGAAGTCTATAAAATTCTGAGAGGCATAGATTGGCAAGACAGTCAAAGTCTCTTTCCCAAGGTAGAAATGTCAAATACAAGAGGGCATAGCTTTAAGGTGAGAGGGGGAAAGTTTAAAGGCGATGTGGGGGGTAAGTCTTTCCACACAGACAGCACCCAAGGTCAGGCTCGAACCATGTTTCCAGCGCTGCAAGACAGCAGCTTTATTAACTGCACCACCCTGCTGCCCCATGTTACATTGGTCACCTGAGCTGAAACCCTCTCACTGTTGGCATCTGACCAGACGAACCCCCCTCCCCCCACCCACTGATCACTGATAAAAGCTCCCAAACCTCTCACTTACCAATTTCTCCCCGGCTGCTGATCACAGACCCCCACCCATTGCTCATTGCCTCCTTGCTGATCACAGCTCTCCAAGACACTGACATCCCACCATGCCTAAATGGTGGCTGCAGATCCCAGTACCACTGAATGCCCGCAGTCAAGCCTCGACCTGGCCCATGTCCCCATCCACGATCAATGCCCTTTCCTCCCAGACCCAAACCCAACTCCAGAACTAACAGATTTCTCTCGTGTGCTCTGTCCTACCGCCAAATGCAAAAAGCCTTCCCTCGTGCAAGTCTGACTCAGAGACTCCTGACGCAGGGAGCTCAGGTGTTCCTGGGTTTCCAAGTGGCAGGTACCAAACCACATGACACTGGCCTATCCTCCAATGGCTGCCTGATGCCCCTCTGTAGATTCCAGGCAGATTCCTGGCAGGAATGGTTGAGGAATTGAGGAATCAGGTGGCTGATTCTGCTTAACTGCAGGGATATTCAAGAGGATTAACACAAAGGACACAAGGAGTAGGCCACTCAGCTCAATAAGCCTGACCCACCATTCAATATGGCCACAGCAGTCCCAGGTCAACTCCTTCTCTGTCAGTTCCCTATCGCCCTCAATACTCCTCAGAGTTGTAGGAGTAGCGAGAGTAGAGAAATAAAGAGGGAAACACAAGATGGACAACTTTAAATGTGATTCTTTGCTTAACCAGTTGCCATTCAAGGTAACCAGACTCAGGAGTGATGGCTAACAAGTGCAGGCAACAGGGTATTGGATCATCTGAAGTTAGTGGAAAGTAGAATGAAAAAGACTGTCCAGGTCTGCATTGGAAATGTCAAGTCAAGGGGTAATACGTTAAATCAAGGCTCTGATTTGATTAAAAAAAACTTAATCAAAGATTTCTTTATTAAGAATCAATTAAATCTGGGGAAATTAATTAAATGTAAGTCTATGAGAATCCCAATGACAGGAATAGGAAGAAGTAATATCATGAACTAGATTACCTTTTGGATATCACAGGCCTTACAAGGAACAGTGTCACAAGAGACAAGAGACACAAGAGATTGCAGATGCTGGAAGCTGGAGCAATAATCTGCTGGAGGAATTCAGCAGGTCGAGCAGCATCTGTGGGGGGAAAGGAATTGTTGACATTTTGGGTTGGAACCCTGCATCAGGACGAAACGTTGACAATTCCTCCCCCCCCCCCCCCCCCATAGTGTCATAAAACCTTAAGCAAGAATTGGACAGGCTAAAAAAGGAATTAAACAGGCAAAATAAACAGACATTCAATGTGGAGCAAAGGATGGCAAACAGCAAGAGCCAATAACAGGACTGAACCATAGCTGCTGAGAAAGGATGTAGTACCCAGGAGTGGAACCTAAGCAAGAGCAGCAACAGGAGGGAAACAATGTTTGTTAGCATTGAGGAAAGCAAAGGATTGCCTTCGCTGTGACAACTTGTCATTTTCTTGAAAATGCACTATGTTGTGTATTGGGTACTGCTGTTACAATGAACATAAGAGTACTAATTCTGCCAAATGATGGTCACATATGTAACAGCCCAGAACTTCCACCCTGCATGCACCAATGACCTGGATGGTATGGATTTCGGGGGATCCACAATCATCATCTTCCACTCTCAGGCCATCCTGATACTAAATGCCCTGCGAGATAGCATGTGCAAATGGCATCATGTGTGGGGAGTCGGGACAAGACCTCCCAACAATCCAGCTGATTATCACTTTGACAACTGACTAAGTTGGCTGTCAAAGCTGTTCAAAGCTTTGGGTGTTTCAAAAGCCATCAACAAAATTAAAGATAAAAAATTAAGAAAACAGGAACAGAATCTGAACATTTTAAAATGATTAAAAGTCTTTAACTGAACAATGTTTTCCTTAATTAGCTAATTCTGTACTCCCTCAAAGCCATTCTGAAGGTCATTCTTTCTTGCATCTATCCTCTGAATTCAGCCTGAGTCTATTTGGAAAGTGCAAAACTAATCAAAGCTCACAGAGCTTTACAAGTTTATTACAAGTAAACAAGTGCCAAAAATAAGTCCAAACATTACAAAAATACAACAAAAGATGCAGTATGAAATTGCTGAAGATTATATGATGTAAAATAGTTCAAACTGTTATTATACACTCATACAATCTCTGGATTCCTTACATTACAAAACTTTAACCCTTGAATGATATATACTCATACGTACAGGTGTTTAACCCAATTTGCAGTTCTCTTTCAAGCTGTTTTAAATATTACTTCCTGCATAGCGAGATAATTTTAGACATAATTCAAAAAAACAAGCTGCTGGAGGAATTCAGCGGATCAGGCAGCATCTGTAACCCAGTCCCTTGTTTCTCCACTAGACGTAACTTATCATGGTGAATACAATTCTCTCCAGACCTTTTGAGTAAATTGCCCAAATTTGCCCTCCTTACTTTCTAATCCAAAAATCATACATATGATAATGAGAGATAATTATTTTCACGATTAAAAGGAAAAAGCAAGAGAATGTGACTAAAGAGATTGCTCAGCTAGTAGCTGGTAGAGATTTGATGGACTCAGTAGCTTCCTTTTTTATAACACTCTGAATATTCTTGAGGAGAACCACAGTCATTGCAATGAATATCACAATAAAATTTAAAATAGATGAGGATAAAATTAGTTACTAGAAGGCCGCAAGTTAGTATTGAGATGGGAAGTCAATAAGCTATGGTTGGCATCGATGAGAATAGTAGCCGAAGAAAATTAAACCATCATTGAACCTGCAATTCAATCCAATTACAAGGTTTCCACAGCAGCAGCAACTTCCATAGTTAATGCAAGTTAAACTGATTAAAGTTACCCGTTTTTTGTTTCAATGGAATCACTATTCCAACAAAATAAAACCAGAAAATGCTGGAAATACACAATGGGTCAGGCAGCATCTGTGCGAAGAGAAATAGAGCTAACAGTTCAGGTCAAAGACCCATCATCAGAACTGGGAAAGAGACCAAAGAATCTTGTTGGGGGTGGTGGGAGGGGATAGTGTCTGATTGGATGAAACTGGGGTGACCATGGGAATAAGAGGTAAACAAGGTTATCTGGTCAATGAATAAATTGGAACAGTGAGAATGTAGATAAAAGAAATCTGTTTGTATCAACCATCTGTGATATTAGCTCAGCTTTTTGAGGTGTTTTTCTCCTTTTTGATCTCCGGGAGTGGAGGACATGTCCAGTCTGACCTGCCGGGAATGTCTTCCTGCTCAGTATTTCGCACTTCTACATTCTTGTGTCTATGTGCTTTTGTTCTATGTTCTCACTCTCTCACTGCTCCCATTCACTCATTGACAGATCACCTTATTTACAGTTTATCCCCATGGTCACCCTGGTTTCATGCTATCAGAGACATTTCCTTCCCAACCCTCCCTGCAGCTTATCAAGCTACTTTTATCTCCTCCCCAGTTCTGACAAAGGCTCTTCAACCTGAACCATTAACTCTGTTTCCCTTCCATCAGATCTGCCTCACCCACTGAGTATTTTCAACAAAATCTGTTTTTAGTTTAGGTTTCCAGCTTCTGCAGTTTCTTTTATTCTCACAGTTCTAACAAGCATAAGAAGTTGATTTCCCTTTCTGCAATCTCTAGAAATGGTATAATCTAATTAAGCACCTGATTTTGGAATATTTTTGCATGGGCCTTCTCACACTTTTGTGGTAAGTGCATCCAAGTAGCTTTTCTTCTCTAGCAAGCTTCCAAGTTGATGGTGGCTTCATATCACATTCATTTTACCTTGCTGCTCGGGCTGAGATTTTACCAATTAAACCTGACATATGCAAAATGACCTCGGTGTATCAAATTTACTTGTACAAAATTCAAACTGTTAAATTTAATAAGTCTTGTGAGATGTCGTTGGAAGGCACTGGAATAACATGTAATTAATGTCACTAAAAGCTAAAACCACAACGAGTAGATAGGTTAATGTCACCCCAAAGGAACTGAGATTAAAACACTGTCCAGGATTTTAAGCAGGTAGAACACTAACCCTATTTTTCTCTCCTGCTTGGCAGTAATCAGCACAGTTGGCACTGGGAAATTTATCAGAGAGTGAACATTCAAGATGAGTACAAAAGATATATAAAGCATTGAAACAGTTAATGATTGACTCTGAAAAATGGCAACTGTTCTTCAACAGGCTCCTAATGAGGCTTAGTCACTGCATTAATGGAGTACCACAGAAGTAGCATAATATTTGGCACATGTTCTTTATTCTTAACATTTACAAAGCACAAGGATGTCACTCGCAAAATCCAAGGATGACAATAATGCTGAAGTTTGAGAAATTGAGAAACATCATTAAGCAAAACTAAGTACTTCTCCAACAAACGCCTGGCTGTGAGACAAGTGACTGTCACACTTTCCTCTTCGGGCTTCCACATCACAACAGAATGAAGGAAATGAGTGTTGTGGCACCCCTTCTACTCCTTCAGTTAGTAATCATCATTGCTTTTTCATCGAACATAGAACAGTGCAGCACAGTATGGGCCCTTTGGCCCACGATGTTGTGCCGAACCCCATGAACACCTCCTCCATGATCAATCTAACCCTTCCCTCCTGCACAGCCCATAACCCTGTGTTTTTATTACTTCTATGTGCCTATCTAAGAGCCTTTTAAATGTACCAATTGTATCAGCCTCTTCAACCACTCCCGGCAGTGCATTCCAGGCACCCACCACTCTCTATGTAAAGAACCTACCTCTGACATCCCCCGTGAACATTCCTCCTCTGACCTTAAACAGATGTCCTCTGGTATTAGCTATTACCATCCTGGGGAAAAGCTGCTGCCTGTCCACCCTATCTATGCCCCTCATAGTCTTATACACCTCTACAAGTTGCCTCTCATCCTGTGTCACTCCAAAGAGAAAAGCCCTAGCTCGCTTAACCTTTTCCTCATAAGACATGTTCTCTAATCTAGGCTGCATCCTGGTAAATCTCCTCTGCACCCTCTCTAAAGTTTCCACATCCTTCCTGTAATGAGATGACCAGAACTGAACACAATACTCTCAGTGTGGTCCAGCCAGAGTTTTATAGAGCTGCTACATTACCTCATGGCTCTTGAACTTAATTCCCCGACTAATGAAGGCCAGCACACTATAAGCCTTCTTAACCACCCTATCAACTTGTGTGGCAACTTTGAGGGATCTATGGACATGAACCCCAAGATCCCACTGTTCCTCAGCACTGCTCAGAATCCTACCATTAACCTTGTACTCCGCCTTCAAGTTAGTTCTTCCAAAGTGAGTCACTTCACACTTTTCTGGATTGAACTCCATCTGCCATTTCTCCGCACAACTCTGCATCCTGTCTATATCCTGTTGTAACCTACGACAACCTTCAACACAATCCACACCCCTCCAACCTTCATGTCATCCACAAACTTACTAACTCATCCCTCCATTTTCTCATCCAAGTCACTTATAAAATCACAAAGAGTAGAGGTCCCAAAGCAGATCTCTGCACAACACCACTAGTCACCAACCTCCAGGCAGAATATTCTCCATTTACTACCACCCTCTGCCTTCTATGGGCAAACCAATTCTGAGTCGACACAGCCAAGTCTCCATGGATCCTATGCCTCATGACTTTCTGGATGAGCCTACCATGGGAAACCTTGTCAAATGCTTTACTAAAGTCCATACACACCACATCCACCTGCCTACCTTCATCAATTTGTTTTATCACCTCCTCAAAAAACTCAAATAGGCTCGTGAGTCACGACCTCACAAAGCCACGTTGACTATCCCTAAAAAGACTATGCTTCTCCAAATGCCCGTAAATCCTGTCCCTAAAAATCCTCTCCAATAGCTTGCCTACCACTGACGTAAGACTCACTGGTCTGTAATTCCCAGGATTATCCCTATTACCTTTCTTGAACAAGGGAACAACATTTGCCATCCTCCTATCCTCTGGTACCATTCCTGTGGCCAGGGTGGATGCAAATATCATTGTCAATGCCCCAGTAATCTCTTCCCTCACCCCCCATAGTAACCTGGGGTATATCCTGTCTGGTCCCGGGGACTTATCTATCCTAATGTTTTTCAGAAGCTCCAACACTACCTCTTTCTTAACCTCAACATGCTCCAGCACATTAGCCTGTTCCACGCTGACCTCACATTCCATTAAGTCCCTCTCCCTGGTGAATACTGAGGACAAAATACTCATTAAGGACCTCCCCTACCTCCTCCATCTCCAGGCACACGTTTCCCCCTTTACCCTGAGTAGTCCTACCCTCACTCTAGTCAGCCTCCTGTTCTTCACATACGTGTAGAAAGCCTTGGGGTTTTCCTTAATTCTACTCGCCAAGGCCGTCTCATGTCCCCTTCTAGCTCTCCTGTCCCTTCTTAAGCTCTTTCCTGGCTACCTTATAGTTCTCAAGAGTCCTGCCTGATTTTTGCTTCCTAAAGCTTAGGTATGCTTCCTTCTTTCTCTTGACTAAATGTTCCACCTCTCTTGTCAACCATGGTTTCTTTACTGTACCATTCCTTCCCTGTCTCAGCAGGACAAACCTATCCAGAACCCCATGCAAGTGTTCCCTAAACAGCCTCCACATTTCTTCTGTGCATTTCCCTGAGAACATCTGTTCCCAATTTACGCTCCCAAGATCCTGCCTAATACTGTCATAATTAGCCCTCCCCCAATTAAAAACTTTACCATATCGTCTGCTTCTATCCCTGTCCATGGCTATGCAAAAGCTCAGGGAGTTGTCGTCACTATCTCTGAAACGTTCATCCAATTTCCTTTTCTCTGTTGTGGCTACATTAGAACATAGAACATAGAACACTACAGCACAATACAGGCCCTTCGGCCCACAATGTTGTGCCGACCTTTAAACCTCACCTAATACAATCTAACCCCTTCCTCCCATATATTCACTCATCCCTTTTTACCCCCATTCCCAGTTCAGATAATGACTCGTGGTGAAATGATTAAATCGAAGTGATTCAAGTGACAAGTGCACACCAAAAACAAAAACAGCAATTATGATTGAACCTCGTGCTGAAAATCTGACAAGAACTGGAGCAACTATCTTGAGAGAAATGAACCAAATTTTAAGGACATCCAGGTAAAACCTGAGAAAAATAAAGCATTTGTCTTTATTAGGTTATCTACTGACTTTGTTATTGCTGGTTTCAAATCAAGTGCAAGGATACTGTCAGTCATTGCTTGTTGTATTTGGCAAGCTGGATATAATTCATATTTTACAGTATTATTTACAGCTCAGAAACTTGCAAAGTTCTTAAAGTCCTTAGGTTGCAGAGGTTGCTTTTGCAAACTATACCTGGATGTGGATGAATTAAAAATAAAAACCAAAAAGTTGCAGATTCTTATTCAAAGAAAACATTCCTACAGAGCCAAGATCATACTTTACACTTCTTGAGGAAGTAAGTAGTCAGTTGTACCTCTTGGGATGTGGTGATTCAAGCTTGAAGCATCTTTCTTTCCACTGTGGTATCCTCCCACAGTGATTGGTAGATACTGTATTTATTTAAAATCACTTCATCAACTGTTCGATGAACAAACACTAGATTTTGATTACTCAATGCCAAGCCAATCAACTCCTCAACAATATGCCAGCTCTTGATAAGCTGAGACATTACAGCACGTCACTTTCTAATCAACAATGAAGAATTGGAAAAATACCCAAACAACTCATTCATACAAAGGAATTGAATCACAGCGCTTAAGAGATTAGATGATCATTCAATTGAACATTGATTATGCATACTGCATGCAAGATTTCTAAGAATCGATCTTTTGATTTGTCTTTCTATAAGTCGCTGTGTTCAGTTTCAAGTATCTTTAAATTAATCTTAAATAAGTTAGGTGAAATAATAGCCTACCTCACTGTTTGTAATTACGGGAGTGAGAAGCTTCACTAGGCTGCAACCTGGGATGAAAAGATTAACAGAATGAAGAAAGGTTGGAATATTAATAAATGAGAAGAGATTTTACCAAAGCATGTATGCTTCTGAAAGAGATTGATAGGGTGGATGCTGAGAGGATGTTTCTCGCAGCATGAGTATCCAAAACCAGAGGGCAGAGTTTCAGAATAAGGGATGAAGAGGAAGTTCTTCTCCAGAGGATTGTGAATCTGTGCAATTCTTTACCACATGGAGCTTTGATAAGATATCTTTATTAGTCACTTACATCTAAACAAACAGTGAAATGTATCTTTTGCGTAGTGTTCTGGGGGCAGCCCGCAAATGTCGCTACTCTTCCGGCGGCAACATAGCATGCCCGCAACTTCCTAACCTGTATGTCTTTAGAATGTGGGAGGAAACCAGAGCACCTGGAGGAAACCCACGCAGACACGGGGAGAACGTACAAACTCCTTACAGACAGTGGCCGGAATTGAACCTAGGTCGCTGGCGCTGTAAAGCGTTACGCTAACCGCTACATTACCGTGCCTGGTGAGTTGTTGATTATATCCAAGGCAGTGACTGACGGTTAAACAACAAGCCAGGGTTTATGAGGCAAAAAACAGGAAAGTGGTGTTCAGGACAAGATTGGATCAGTCATGATCTTATTAAATGGCAAAGCACGCTGAAGGGGCTGATTGCCATCAATGCTCAGGTCTCTTATGTAATATAAAATTAAGTATTATCTTCATCCCAAGGTTCTTGCATGGCATTTGAGTCCTCCACTCCTCAGTTTTCTCATTCTACCTCTGCCTGGGGTTTAGATCTCCTTTGCAACCTATTGCATCTCCAACCAGTCACATAACCATCTGCTTTCAAATCTATTACAGCAAGAACCCTATTATTTTATCCCAGTGTCACTGTCACCATTGCTTCTACTCTGATAATGCCATTTTCTA
This sequence comes from Pristis pectinata, assembly GCF_009764475.1. Classification (NCBI taxonomy): domain Eukaryota; kingdom Metazoa; phylum Chordata; class Chondrichthyes; order Rhinopristiformes; family Pristidae; genus Pristis; species Pristis pectinata. The sequence goes on from NC_067427.1 coordinate 23,350,588, forward strand.
CAACAGAACATCCTAATTTTTTTTCTTTTTTCTTATTTTCTCAAGAACCCCTTGCCACCTCAGTGGAAAGTACCCCAAACTGAACTTAACCCCTGATTTACCCCAGCTCTTAGAACCGCAAGAGCATTGTCATTTTCAATCTCATCAATTCTTATTCAACAGATCATTTGCTGCCTCCCTCAACTTCACCAACATTGCCCATCAAGTGTTTATTCCTCCATCTTCCTCTCTTTAATTTCTGGAGGTACAATTGCACCCAGCACATCCCTGGCTTGGCACTCGTGCCAAGTGTGTTCCTTCCTCAAAACTATCCCAAGTACAGAATATGTAATGCAACCTTTCTTGAAACAACTTGATCTGAAAAAAGTTCATCTGTCTTTTGGAAATTACTATTTTCTCTCTGCATGTATATTAATTTGCAGAGCTTTACAATTTATCTATCCATCTTTCAAGTTGAATCTTTGCTAATCTTTTTTCCATCGTCTACTGCCAGCATATAGCAGTCATGTTCATACCCTAGATGGTTTGAACAGCACAAGAGCAATTCTTTCAGCACACACTGGCCAGAATTTGACACTACTCACTTGAGCCCAGTAGCAGAGTATGAAGTTGCATCACTTCTGTGGCACTCATGCTGGTGAAACCACCCAAATGTACTCTGCCAGGTCTTCCATTTGTATGGAGAGGAATGGCTGAGAGGGAACAAGGTGAATATTTGGTAACTTATAATTTTTTATTTGTTTTTCTTTGTATATGTTCTAATTGTATATTTTAACATGCAATAAATGTAAAAGTTTGAATAATTTCTGAACATTTTTGAATGTTTTTGTATGTTTCTGAAAGTCAGTGAAGTTGGACCACAGCTTAGCCAGCTGTTTTTTTCTACGATTTTTCTTTGGTGAGCTGTTCACCAGCCTATGTGATGACACTTACAAAAGGGCTTGCTACCATGCCGGGCCTTTTGATTTAGTAGATTTTCTATCATCAACTTGCACTCTTAAATTTTCATTTAGGAGTGCAAATTGATGATAGAAAATTTACTAAATGCAAGTCCACTCATACATGTGAACTGCTTGCCAGTAGTTGGTAGTCTTGGGCAAAATATATTTTGTTCATGCCTTCATTTTCCTCCATTAAACAGGCCAATTATGGCCAGTGCCTTTCGTAGAATAATATAAAAATAATAAAACAGCTCATTTAAATCAATTGTACATCTAGCCAAAGATTACAACTAATGATAAAACTCTAAAGATTAACAATAATAGCTTGTTACAACACAGGCTAAGTATAAAATTATAATAGGTTTTCAATATCTTAATGGGTAATTATATTTCTTTTAATAATGATTAAAATGCATGCAACACATTTCTATAAAAATAGCAAGAGTAACAAAAATAGTAAATATTATCTGATCAAGCTGTAATTAAAAATGTGAAGAATTTATTATTGCTGTAGCAGAATATGAAATGATTCATAATGCTATTATGAAAGTAATAATTTAATAATGAACATTTTCGCATTCAATGCATCTTGCCATTTTATTATTCCAGATTTAACCAATGTTGCTAATTGCATTGATATAAAGTAGGTTCAATGCTACCTTATGAGAATCTCTAAATCAATTCCTGTTAATTTTCTTGTTACACGTCAGGAGGACTAAAATTAGTTAAATCCAAAGTTGGCAGATACTGCAATGGAAGTTCTTACCTGCTGTTTAACTACTGTATGTTATTGAATGGGCTGTAAAGCAAGCATATTTTTGTCAATGGATTACCAGAATGAGCATTAGAGACCAATGACTTTGGTGATGCAGAATGAGAAGGATAGCAACAAACATCAGAAGGACAAAGACAAACTAGTGAATGGGTACATGCTTGACTAAATTTGGTACAGAAGTACAAAGTGATATATTTGGAAGGGAGGATGATGAGAAGCAATATGAATTATGTGGCTCAATGTTAAAGGAGTGCAGGCATAAGCTTTAAAAGTGGCAGGACAATTCAAGGAGGTCCTTATATATGGTCTTATTAATAGAGAAGCATAATACAAAATGAAACAAAAAGTAAAATCTATAGAATAGAGTATTGTTATCAAGTCTGGTCACTAGACTTTAGGGGGAAGATCAAGGCAGCTGGGATTGTTGTAGAAGAGACTTAGAATTGTGGCAGACTTAAGAGGTTTCTTTTTTTCTTGAGACATGAGAGCAGTTCAAATGGCTCGCCTAAAAACAGAGTAGCTTATATGATTGATTGTTCACATTTGTGGATGGCTTTGAATGTTTCAGTAGCAGAAAAATCAGTAACAGAATGATTCAGCCAAAGAGTCCAAAAAGCTCAAGAAAACATATTCTTTTTATGCAGTGAGTTACTGCATCTTGAAAGCATGGAATGAATGAATGGCAAAGACAGATTAATTAATATTCAGAAAAGAATTGGATAACTATATAAAGGGAAACATTTTACCTGCAATGGAGAAACGTCAAGTATATAGGATGAATTAGGAAGATCTAACCGAGAGTTGAAACAGGTATTAAAGCCAATGACCTCCTTCTTTGCAATAATAACTCTCGATTCTATAGGGACCGATGACTTATCAACATTCTTCTTCCAACTTGTACTGCAATTGTGGGTACTTTTGTTTTACATATGCATTCACAAATTTAGTGAAAATACAAATGGATGAAGGATTTTCTGACTCAAAGTGCCACTTTCATGCAGTGTTGCCCTCTGGGCTTGAATCAATCCTTGAGACCATTTAAAGCTGATTCCTACTTTGAATGCTTGGAGACATCAGTAATAGAAAAAAGTATACCACATCATTCTAAACAAGATTCAAACGAAGTTGGAATATATGTCTAGGATTCCAGCCCCCAGTGCCCAAGAGCATGTAATAAGTTTGGAAATGAGAATAGTACATATTCTGAATTGAAAAGAAAATTACTCCCACACCTGTGCCAATATTGCAAATGAATCATCACTTAATCCAGAATGGTCAAGAGGGATTCTGGCTTCAAGGAAGATGCAAGCTTTGCAAGACCTGCTGGTTGTTCAAGCCTGTGAGGTTTCATCCTTTCTAAACCTATTTTAATATTAATCACTCTTGAATTTAAATGAACTTGTAATGGTGAAATTAGAAGCAAATAACAATGCAATGAATTTTAATTTACAACACTAAAATGCATAGGCAACATAATGTACAAGGCCAACCATATTCAACTTTTTCCTTAACTTTTCGAAAGTCTCAAATATTTAGAGGGTCTTTTGAAATGTTCATAAAGGAATGACATGAAATCAACAGACATTATTTCTCAGTGCAGCTTCATTGCAACATTCGCCTCAAGAACTGTAGAGATGTTAGAAATGATTTACAACTTATTTATATGATCCACCTACTATATCCTTGCAAAACTTGTGATAAAACCATTGAAACTTCTGATGTCTCAGTCACTTCTCAAGAGTCTTGTCTGCAGGCATATAATATGATAATGACTTATCATCATGTATTACACCTTGTTTAAAGCTAATACTTTTGACTAGCATGATATAGGTTGAGGCAAATCTTAGCCTTGCTCACTGTTTCCAAGAGATCTTATGTGAAAGTAGTCTGCAGTTGGCATGCCTATAATCACTCGAGAAAAGGTGTTGATGTTGCCATGTGAATCAGGAATTTACTCAGTCACCAATTCTATGTGTAGGTAAAAAAGCAACAGGGGAAAAGTTGATGATCAGTTCAAGTCAGAGTCAAAGTTGAGTTTATTGTCAGATGCTCAAATGCATGTATGCACAGGTGCAATGAAATACTTGCAGCAGCACCACAGGCATATTGCATTAGGGATAAAACATAAATTAGACATAAGTTATACAAAATTATATGAATTAAAATGATAGGTTGGGATTTAACAGTCAATGGAGTGGATTGCTTCAATCCCTGCAAGATATGTTCAAGATAGGAACTGCAACATTACTTATTTACCACATATCATTGCAAACACAAATTGGCAAATTCTTGAAGCCCCAGTTGTTCAATGAATCAGCACATTTTTCCTGCTCTTATAAATGCAGTTGAGCATAGTTTCATATTTCACACTACAGGTAAAAAAATTAGAAATTCCCTGTTTGAATTACCTTCAATCACATTTTTGTTGGTAACTGAAGGTGGTGACAGACTTCATACCATTGACTATCAACATCCAAACTGTTAATCAAGCGAGGAGGTGTGCATAACCAGACTTTTATCCCACATCTTGAGCGGTGATCAAGATCTCTATACAGCAGGAATTCAGAGTCTGGTGACATCCAATTGCTGAAAGCACATTGTACTCCGAAAACCTTCGGGAACCCCTTGTGACTCATTTTCATTGTTGTTTTCCCAATTTGCAACTAATATCACCAGCGATGTTCTTATCTATCATGAAATTCTGGAGATTTTCAATTAGCTAATTTTGAATTAGCTAACTCAAGAGAGGATGTGGCTATGTGTCACCATAGCACCCCTTCCTCTGAAAGCCATTGATTAAAATAAAAATGCATTCTCATAAAACAAACAACAATGAGCTATACTTTGAACTCTCCAGAGGAATCATTTCATTAATTGACCAGCTATTGCCCTTTTTTTCTGAATGTTTACACTAGATTCATTTTATATAATTCAGCAACTATATGAATGTCTTTGACTTCAACATTGATAGTAGGCTGGCTCAGATTATATAGAACTTGATTTTGGAATTTGCCTTAAGTGATTCCAATAAATAAAACTCTCTGCACAAATATTTTTATGGCTTAGGTCAGTATATTTGATGACTACTGGTCTGAAATGACTTAGCACCTGTTAATAAAAATCTGAAAAAATCAGGTTGTAAGTCTAAGTAACACTTTTGTTATTAATAAACTGATGGGTGACAAAATGGAAAGTAAATCAGGGCAACCTCCAAATCTCTAAAGAAAACTAAATGGAGATTTATAGCATTTTTACTGGTGTATTTGATTTCCCTGTTTTCACAAGTAATGAAAAAATAATATTGTCACCCACACCTTGGGACCGCTGCTCAGCTTCAGTGAAACATCAAAATGTGAGTCAAACCAGTAGCATATGGATGGTTATTTATCAACTGCCAGCTGGAGCAGACACTAATTTGGCTCAATCACAATCCAATGTACATCACTGGAAACAGCAACCTGTAGTTTGGTCCATGACATTGGATTGACTAATGCTGGCTCACCTTCAGCAAGTCTCTGACTTTCATGATCCCTGTTCCAACGCATAAATTCAATCCTGTGGAGTCCAGCAGTGGAGTATTGATTCCCCAAAGAAAGGGTCTTGGTGAACTATGCATGTTTTATTGAAGAGCTCCCATGTCACAATTGTCAAGTTGTTGGATGAGCAGCCAGAGTTATGGACCATTGAGTTGTGAGCTGAAATTCTATCATGGCAGCAATGGAATCAAAATTAAGTAAATTTGAAATTAAAGCGAGCTCAGTAACCATGAAGCTTGTTAAACAAAAGCAGTGAGTTCATTAACATTCTTCAAGGAAGCAAATCTGCCATCCTTATGCAGTCCGGCCTGCATACGACTCCAGACCCATCAATATGGTTGACTTAAGCATCTACTTAGTTCAGGGGCAATTAAAGGTGGGCAACGAATGCCGGCATTTCCTGTGATGTCCACGACCAGTGGATGGATACTTTACATCAGGGAGGGCTGATGGAGGAACAGTGAACCAGCTCATTTGAATCTGGCCACCAACTGTTTGGAAAATCTACATGATGTATTTATTTTAATTTCATGGGTATAATTACTTATTAATGTTTTAATCAGTTTTTAATTATTTAACATATTTTAAACAGTTAAAAACCGTGAGCTGTGGGAAATTCTGCATTTAAATTTCATTGCAGGATCTGCCAGCTTAAGGTTTAAATAATGTTCATTCTTTGGACATACAACAGGAGGCTCTAGATAAATGTAAGTTGTTGCTGTTTTCGTTTGGGGGCATGGAGTACTTCATGACTATACTGTGCTACTGCAGTAATGTTCGGCATGTTAGCAGAAATGCCAACTTTAAACTCATAAAATCAGAGTTATACAGCACAGAAACAGGTCCTTCGGCCCAACTCGTCCATGCCAGCCAAGTTGCCAAACTGAGCTAGTCCGATTTGCTTGCATTTGGCCCATATCCCTCTAAACCTTTCCTATCCACACACTTGTCTAAATGTTTTTTAAACATTATAATTTTAACCGCCTCCACCACTTCCTCTGGCAGCTCGCTCCATATACCCACCACCCTCTGTGTGAAAATGTGGTCCCTCAGGTCTCCATTAAATCTTTCCCCTCTCACCTTAAATTTGTGCCCTTGAGTTGCAGACTCCCCTATCCTGGAAAAAAGAATGTGACCATTGAATCTGTCAATATGTCAGTTTCAAAGCTGCCTAATATTAATCAGGATCACCCTTTTTGCTCAATCACCCCTACTGTCATCAATTTGGTTAGCTAATTAAAGTGGGTCATGTTTCAAGTGATTCAAAATCCTTCTTTGTCACCATGCATGAATCATCTGTTTTCTTATGATGGTTCTTTGGAGAATTTTTGAGAATGTTCAGAAGAATAACCAAGGAGTCAGGGGGACTGAACATCACTCAGTTTAGATATTTGACATCAGGCTTGGCAACTGCCGAAAACTCTGAATGGATGATGGCAATTCAGATGTCCTGGTTGTGCAATTTATGTCCCATATATAGGCTCCACTTTTAACAGTGGGGCTCAGTTCTGAGTGAAATAGAAATCATATTTCACAAATTGCATTCTTACCCTGTGTACATTATGCTAAGAATTCTGGTGGACAGCATTTATAAATGTTTGAAAATTAAATCAATGTTGATATGTAGTTTATTGAAGTTGTCAGGAGTCAATTTTCTCAACTTGCTTCTCTTTTGCATTCAATTTGTGCAAAGTCACTGTGTCCAGAAAATATAGATAGACATTACAAACAAAAGAGACAAGCAAGAAGAATTATATTTTTCAGTGACATGACAATTAGGAGACTAAAGTATAATGGTCACAAACTTGGGATGAAAATACAATTGCATTTTATATATATATATATATATATATATATCTCGAAAAGAAATCAAACACAATCAGTGGATAAAAGAAAATTGAGTTGAAATTTAATTTTCAATCAGCATTTCATGGGATTTTTCTTCAGCAATGTCAACCTATCACTCTGCAATACCACTACTCAATTGATTCTCCTTAAGGAAGTTTCATTATTGCAGGAGAAACTAAACTTTTGGTGGCACTGCAGCAGATTTATCAAAAATACTCTCACTGGTGACAAACTGGAATTATCTGCCCAATTGTTTCAACACCCAGTTCCCATTTCTGAGCTGGTCTATTGCCCCAAGCATAGGCAGCTCATTGTTAAGTGGCTGGCTTAAAAGTGCCAATATTTCTATTCTGCTGCAGGCACAAAAAGAGCAGAATTTTATCTGATGTTGGCAATAACGTCAATTCTTCACTTGAACACTAACAACTATTATTGGCAGAATACTCTGGTGGTCAGATGATGCATTTCACTGTGTGTTGCGATGTACATGTGACTAATAAAGATATCTTATGATGTTGGGTTGAAACACATCTTTATCTGGTTCACAGTTGTATAAAGAACTGCCAGTGACCTCCCTCCTGTGGACCACTTCAATTCTGATATCTGTCCCTGTACATTGAGATGCAGAAGATAGAAATGAGCTGGAGGTCAGGTCCTGGAGTCCAGCAATGAAGAAAAAGGGAAAAAAACAAACAAACATATGAACTAGGAACAGGAGTATGTCTTTGCCACATTGAGCCTGCTTCACCATTAAATAAGGTTGTTGCTGATCCGACTGTAATGTCAACTCTACACCACCTCTTCCTATGATAATCTTTCTCCCTCGTATCAAGAATCTCCGTACCTCTGCCTTAATAAATATTCAAATACTCCACTAAGTTATATATTTCAATCAAGTTGCTTCTCATTCTTCTACACTCCATAAATGTACTTGACATGCGTCCTCTCAGCTTTACACCACAGATGGTCAGCATACGTTACGTGATTAGGATTGTTGATCATAACTAAAAGCATGTACGCAATTAAGTGGTTTACTTTCCTTCACTTTATTGCTGAAATTAATTTCTAGTTGTTTAAGTATTTTTAAGTACATTTATTATTTTATTTTAGATTATTATAAACAGAATTAAATAATTTAAAAAATACACAAGACAGCTTGGAGTCTTTTTAAATGCCTCGGACCATCAGAGACATTCTAAGGCAAGAAAGATGTTTGCAATGAGTTGCCAATAGCCAACTGTGCATTCCAGGGGCAGGTTCTCAGGATCTGCTTCCTGAGGCCTAATGATTGCTCATGGCACATTCACCTTATGGCAGATAGACCTCCAGTATAACCTACTCCACAAACAAAGTGGGACTATGGGAAGAGTATGAAAGTAGGCAGAGTGATGGGTGGTGAGCACAGATAGTTGGGTTTGACCAAGCACAACCCCACAGAGTATCTAAACATGGAAATTATCATGCAGGAATAATACCCTTATATGTGTACATGTTCTTCTACTTTGTTAATTCAGGTTTTTATATTATTGCAACAGTTTTTGATGAATTTCACATGAACATTTTTCTTTCAAACTGACACTCAGTTATATCTGTGAAACACAGGCAAGATTGTGATTTGATGGATGAGTAGTTTTACCTGAGACTGCTTCAATTTTAAAGTTTAAAAAAAATCGCAAGTGCTGGAAATCTAAAAGCAGAAAATGTTGGAAACAGGTCAGGCAGCATCTATGGAGAGAGAAACAAAGTTAATATTTCAGATTTGTTTTTTTTTTAATTTTAAAATTGAAGGGATCTCAAATTAAACAGTTAATCCACAAACCACAATCTTGTCTATGCCTCACAAATATAACTGAGTACCAGTCTGTGAGAAAATGTTCATGTGCAACTCATGCAGAATAGTTCCAGGTCAGAGATGTTGCCTGATCTGCCGAGTATTTTCAGCATTTTCTATTTTTAATTCTTTTTAAGTCCAACCTGTGTTTGGTTCTGTATTGTTATCATTTCTAAAACTATACATCTTTTAAAACTGATCTTTGTCAGCATGGCTTTGCAATTTCCTTCAAGGACATTCAAGATCCTGAACAATTCCTAAAATAGTTGAATATTACATGGCCCACAACTGTTCAGTGCTTTTAGCTGGTGACTCTCACCATCAGATATCAGGAAGGATGCTCCTCCAGGGTTTTGAAAGAATTCCACTAAAATTTCTAGTCACCTTGTTGGAGGATTTTGCCTCTACATCTCAATGAGGAATCCTGCAGCAGCCAGATTTTAAATACAAATGGTGGCTTGGTACTCAAGTTGATCCATCGGTAAGAATTTTGAGATATACTCCTGGAAGTGCCTTGCAATTGGCTGCCCTTCATTTTGTTTACTCCTTTCATTGGACTTTGGGTCTTTTGCAAATGAGAGTGAGAAAATAACCTGAAACATTCCAAAGGTTCAGGACACGAGATTGTAATGGGATTTCTCACTATTGTGCCAATGGGGTGATCGAAATGTGGTGTAAGATGGGGTATGAGGATGGAACCCATTTCATTTCAAGCTGAGACAGAAATTAAGTTTGGAATATAGGGCTGAATAGGTCAATCTTATCACAAATGCTATCCAATACAGACTCATAAATGTAGATTAGTAATTCAACACTTGTAATATTTCATATAAATATTCTTACAGTTATTTTAGTTGGAAATGCTGCTGAATATTGTCAGTTGAATTTACAGTGACATTTGTGTCAACAAGGTCAATGATGCTTTAAATTTGAAGGATTTTCCAAAGTGGCGCGAGTATTTTGCAAGAACTCTCTTGCACTGATGCAACGTTTGGCCAAAAAAAAATTGGTTGTGTTTCCACAATATTTTCATCCAATCTATATAAATAGGAGACAAGGAATTCCAGTGCAAAGCAAGTGTGAGCTAACCGAAAAGTGAACAACTACAGTGACAGAAAGATGCAATTAATACTGTGATTTTCGCCCCACCCCTCCCACACCCACCTTGGAGATTTCAGTTGGGTCAAGAGACTGAATGCTGGGAAGGAATGGATGACTGGATTTAATGCAGGGATGGGATGCCAAAAATGAAGTTATGAAATTTATTGACAGAACTTGCATCCAAGGGGTGCACAGGAACAGGAATTACACTCTCTGCCACCCCACTTCCAGTTCAACATGATCCAATGTCCCCTGCAGTGGTCCAGAAGAAACACTGCATGGAAAATCATGTCATCTGTGTGCTTTTCACTTGTGAATGGTGTCAGAGCCAAATGGGTGTCTTACACCAGGAAGTGCTGGTCAAATTTCCTGTGTGACATGAAACAAACTAGAACTAATCGCTATGTGCTTCACTCTCGGGGAGGCCGGGAGTGGAAGGATCAATTTTCATTTGCACAATGCAGAAAAAAACAAAATCAAGGCTAAGTTTCCAGGCAAAAAGACTTAAAGCACATAGCTTTCTTTCAATGCTTGATATTGAATTTACTCACACAGATTTATTTTCCTCCTCAGGCATCCATGTCATTAATATTCTTTGTTTCTTAACTCTCAGTAGTTGAAGCAACACACATTTTAAGCTGATGTTCACCAAGGACTTTTCTACTTTACACCACTCGCTGCACTTCCACTGATTTACTCCTCCAGCACATCTGCCTTATTCTGCTGGGAGATGCCCCTCTCTCACTCTGATCAAAATTCAAATTTGGGATTTTCTTCCCAAGCATCTGAAAAATTGTAATTAACCTGAACAGGAACATACATTTGGATAGTTATAGGGTTAAAAAGTAGGATTAAAAAGACCATAATTCTGCAGTGTAATGGATTTGCAATTGGTGCAAAAGTGACTATGTAACAGAAGAGTTGTTTCATTACTGCAGACATGATGAAGCGTGGTCTGGTCACTTTCATCCCCACAGCTTCCAGGCAATATTGGATACCCAAGAGAAGGAGAGCAGAGCAATAGTACTGGATCAAGAACAATGTCATATTTTTTGAGCAAGGTCCAGCACCGTGAGGCACCAGGACAAATATCTCTGCCGGAGGTAGATAATTTCTCCCCCACCCCTCCCCCCCATTAATAAATAAACTTTCAGGAAGATACTAACCAAATGAGACCAAGATCTTCTGCCTGAGTGCCAGCACTTCTGTTGTACTTACACACATTTATTTACAGAAGTCCCAAAATCCAGCTCTGATTCATAGAGATTCATCCAGTCAGAGAGTTATACAGCAGTGAAACAGGCCCATCAGCCCAACTCATCCATGCCAACCAAGATGGCTATCTAGGCTAATCCCATTTGCCTGTGTTTGACCCATATCCCTCTAAATCTTAGCTATCCAAATACCTGTCCAAATGTTTTTTCAAACATTGTAACTGTACATACCTCTACCACCTCCTCTGGCAGCTTGTTCCATACACTCACCACACTCTTTGTGAAGAAACTTACCCCTCAGATCTGCTTTAAATCTTTCCTCTCTCACTTTAAACCAATGTCCTCTAGTTTTGGACTCCTCAACCCTAGGAAAAAGACCTTCAACCCTATCTATGACCCTCATAATTTTATAAACCTCTGTAAGGTCATCCCGACACTTCTTCACTCCAGGGAAAATAGTCCCAGACTATCCAATCTCTCCTTATAACTTAAGCTCTCCACTCCAGGCAACATCCTTCTGAATCTTTTCTGCTCCCTCTCTGGCTTAATCACATCGTGACATTGGCTTGAGCCGGGAATGACACTTTCCACAACGATGCCCTTGTGGCTGGCAGCCCCTGCACTATAACGGTGGACACCCCACAGAATGCAAATGGACAGCACACACTTCTGCAGATTCCACTAGGGGGCAGGGTCTCACCAGCTGTCAAGGCCATTCCAAGAGCATAGCCAATCGCATGCTCAGAAGCCTCTGCACTACATTGTGTTGTGTTGAACCATCTCTGCAGAAGAAAATGACCTAGGATCACGCTGAATGGAACAGCTAGGTGGAAGGGCAAGTGGCCACTGATCTCAGGGTAAGGAAAGATCTGCCCCGTTTTGTCATAGAGTCATACAGTGCAGAAACAGGACCTTTGGTCCAATGAGTCCATAGCAACCATCAACCACCCATTTCACACTCATCCCACAATAGTGCCAATTTTTAACCTCGCCACCTTCTTATCTCCGCCCAGATGCTACCACACAGCAACACATTCAGGACAATTTACAGTGGCTGATTAACCCACCAACCTGCACGTCTTTGGGACGTGGGAGCACCTGGAAGAAACCCACACATTCATGGGGAGAGCTCCACATGGACAGCACCCGAGATCAGGATCGAACCCAGGTCTCTGGTGCTGTGAGGCAGCAGTTCTACTAAGTGTGGCACTGTGCCGCCCCATTTATCGATTGCTACTAAATCTCGTGCATGTTGAAAGTAGATATTGTTTATCCAGAACAAGACTTGAGGGTAAAAGCAAGCTAAAAACATTTGGCGTCATTCTATATGGATGTGGTAATCCCCATTTTTATCCTTGGTTCTTCATGGAAAGCATCAACAGGGACTCTTCTTCTCACCACTCAACAGGACAGCAAGCTGTTGGATTTATTCTTATATTCCAAAAAACATTACATTTCAATTCTAATGAATTGTTGTATAATTAAAAGAAAATCTGAAGGAGTCAAAATGTATCCAGTAGTTTCACCTTTAGAACCACATTGAATTAAAACCTCTTTTTACAAAAATACATGTTTTAGCTACACTACTAAATTACCAAGATCCTCAAACAGATGACTAGGCTGTAATGGAACTCTGGTTCCTGCATTAAGACCAGGAATAGAAATAGAAAATGCTGGAGATATTCAGGTCAGGTAGCATTTATGAAGAAAGGAACAGAGCTCTGATGAAAAATCATTGACCTGAAACGTTGACTCTCTTTTTCTCCCTCCACAGATGCTGACTGACCTGCTGACATTCTTCAGCATTTCTGTTTTTATTTCAGATTTCTGCTTTTCAATTAACGCCAGGGAGTTTTTCTTTTGTTTCAGCAGTAGCTGTTATCAAGAGATTTTCCAATAATCTTATCTGTTTAATATTTGGACGGATTTCTGAAATGTTTAACTCCTAGGCTCTGACCAAATGAGTATAGACTACCAATTTTTAGCTTTCACTTGTAATTTTTTTTAGTTGTAATTTAAAAACCCTACCTATTTCTAATTTCATTTTAACTAAAGGTAATCTTTGTTGAAGCCTTTGCTGTGCTGTTGAAAATCCTCTGCTTGTCATTTTCCCAACATAGATTGGAACCCACTTAAATTGGCACTTAAGTAAACAGATAAGAATCAATCCTACAGAAATCAAATGCTGTTCTAACATAATGACCTCCAATGTACTTAGCTGGGGAAGAAAGAGAAATGAATTATTTCACCTGCCCTTTGCCTAAATCACTTTGACTGAGTACAACAAGTCAGCGAGATCTTCATTATAACAGTACCTTTCACAACAAGATGCTCAATGTGCTTTAGAGCAAAAGAAATTAGACTGTTTTCACTGTTGCAGTGTGGGAACCTATGATGACTACACTCTAGAACCAAGGTCACCTAATTTACAGTAATTGAGCTGCAGTTAGTAGGCAACACTTGCATTAGTGCATGCACGGAGGCAATGTTCCAAGACATCATTGATTTATTCACTGAAGCATCACACTGCCTTCTATCAATAAAGGTTTACACTGTGACCCTGGAAAACCACTTCTCATATCGTGGGCACCACCTTTTGGTGAAGGCAGACATTCTTGATAAAATTCAAAAGCACCTTCAATGTGCCAGCACAACCTCTGGTCAACTGAGGGAGAAAGGAATTGATAAAAGATCAAGACATCAGACCAGGCACCAAACTCTACCAGGCAGCAGTGATCTCTGCCCCCCTGTGTGCTTCTGAGACTTGGAATACCGACCTCAGGCAATGGAAAAGTACCAAGGCTGTCTCTGCAAAATCCTCCAGATTCACAGACAAGTGAACCAACATCAGTGACCTCTCACAGGCCAACATCCCCAGAACTGAGGGCCTAGTTACTCTCCTCCAGCTATGTTGGGCATGGCCACATCATTTGAATGCCTAATACCAATCGCTCCGTTCTGAGCTCTATCATTGGAGGAGATTACCAGGGGAACAGAGAAAAAGATTCAAGGATGTGCTCAAAGCTTTCTTGAAGAAATGCAACTTCCGCCCTGACGCCTGGGAACCTCTGTTTTTCTACTTCCGCATGTACTGACGCAACATTTGGGGTGCTATTGAGAACCTTGAGGTTTGGGAGCACACAGAAAGCTCAGCGGAAGTGCTGGAAAGTGCATCACTTTCACAAAACCATCCACTTCCTGCACCGTCAGCCACCTCGTTCCCACCTGTGGAAGAGACTGCAGTTCACAGATTGGAATCATCATCGACCTCAGCACCAGGGTGGAAGCAAGTCATCCTCAATCCTGAGGAGAAGAAGTGATGCACATTGTACAAACTCCACAAATCAAAATATGATTTTGACCCTGTAATATGAGTCACATTGATTAATGATAAACATTAATCAGGATGTTGCACAGAGCTCATGCTCATTTTCAATCTTTGCCCTCCGCTTGCAAGGAGAGACGATTATTTTTACTACCTCATCCAAAACACAGTGCCTTTAACAATACTGCACTCCCCCAGTCCTGCACCACCATGTCAGATTCTGTGCTCAAATTTACAACTCCTGTGACCCAGGTACAACCCTGACTTCAGTGTGGACTGTGTGCAGTTTGCATGTTCTCCTTGTGACCCTGTGGGTTTCTCCCGGGTACTCCAATTTTCTCCCACATTCCAAGGACTTGCTGGCTGATAGCTTAATTGGCTACTGTAAGTGACCTCTAGTGTAGTTGGGTGGTGAGAGTACCATAAAGTCACAGAGCATAGAAACGAGCTCTTTGGCCAACCAAAGCCACACAGACCATCAAGTACATTAATCCTAAACCAATGCCATTTTTTAAATCTCCCTACATTCCCATCAACAGCCACCCCCCCCCCTCCAAACACAGAGAAGCAGAGAAAATTGATGAAGGCAGGGTGGTAGACGTGGTTCACATGGGCTTTTGACAAAATCCCACATGGAAGGCTGATCCAGATGGTTGAGTACATGGAATCCAAGGTGTGTTGGCTAACTGGATCCAAAATTGACGGTGATAGGAGGGTAATGGTCATAGGGTGATTTTCCTGGCTGGAGGTCTGTAACCAGTGGTGTACAGCAGGGATCAGTGCTAGGACGTGCATTTAAGGTGAGAGGGGGTAGGTTCAGAACAGATGTGAGGGGTACACTTTTTTTACTGAGAGAGTGGTGGATGCCTGGAATGCGTTGCCTGATAGGGTGGTGGAGGCAAATTCATTGGGGGCTTTTAAGAGGGGCTTGGATGAGCACATGAATGAGAGGAAAATGGAGGGATATGAGCATTCTGTGGGTAGAAGGGATTACCTATGTCAGCACAACATTGTGGGCTGAAAGGCCTGTTCTGTGCTGTACTGTTCTGTGTTCAATGACTATTGTTGGTTGTATATATATATTGACTTTGATCCATGCCAAAATTGTAATGAGAATGTAGGTGGACTTGTTAGTAAGTTTGTGGGCTACACAAAAACTGGTGGAGTTGGAGATAGCAAAGGAGGTTGTGAAAGGGGGGCATATATCAGTTGGAAGGTTGGGCAGAGTAGTGGCAGATGGAATTTAATCCAGACAAGTGTGAGGTCATGTATTTTGGGCGTCAGATACTCGCAGGATGTATACAGTAAATGTCAGGAACCTCAGGAGTGTTTGATATGCAGAGAGACCATTTGGTGCAATTCCATAGCTCCTTGAGAATGCTGACACAGTTGGATAAAGTAATGAAAAAGACATTCATAGGCTGAGGCACTGAGTATATGTTGCAATCCTACACAGCATTGGTTGAAGTATTTTGTACGGTGGTAGCATTAGAAAGAATGCAGAAGAGATTCACCAGAACGTTACCTGGAACGGAGGGCTTTACTTGTAAGTAGAGATTGGATAGGCTGGGTTTATTCTCACTGGAATGCAAGAGGCTGAGGGGTGACCATTTGGAGGTTTATAAAATTATGAGGGGCATAGATAGGGGAGATAGTCAGAGTCTCTTACCCATGTAGGGGGGTCTTAAAACCAGAGGGCAGAGATCTGAGAGATAAGTTTTTCCACACAGAGGGTGGTGGTTATATGGAACAAGCTGCCAGAGGAAGTGGTGGAGATGGATACAATCATAATGTTTAAAAGGCATTTGGACAGGTGCTTGAATAGGAAAGGAGTAGAGGGACACAGGCCTAGGGCTTAACGTAGATGGGTATCATAACGAGCAAGGACGAGTAGGGCTGAAGGTCCCATTTCTGTGCTGTATAACTCTGTGAGTTAATGGATACCCAGATACCCAACAGAGAACAGTTAAAAGGAAATAATTGGGGAATGGGATTGATTGGATTGCTCTGAGAGCCAGCATAGACTCGATGGGCTGAATTACCCTTTCCCTGTCATGAGAAGGTACGCAACCATACATATAAGTGTACCCCAACGACTTGAGAGGTTTGAGTGTTACCACTGAGCCTCATCTCAGAGCCACGTGTGTCCTTCCATACTTCAGTCAAGTAGAAATAAAATAAGAGGGGGTGAGGTTGGAATTTTCTGTCAGTTCTACTCTGCGTCCCGATTCAGCAGATGAATGACAGGAGGTGGAAAACACTTCATTCTGTCAGTTTCACAGTCTTGGCATGAATCAAAACCTGAAACAGGCAGTGGTGCACTTGATGTGTCAAGAATGATCAATGTCGGTTTAAACGGTGGGCGGCAGATCAGGCAGGCATAGATGAAACTGATATTCTATTGAAAATAAAAGAGCGAGAGAGACAGATGTAGCACCAGAAAGGTTACCCATCCCACTAAATTTGTTTTTAAAACCCACACATAAATATAATGTTAGCAGCTCGCCCATGTCTTTGTTGTAATAACAAGAAGCTCTGTGACAGTATTAGACACAGAAACACTTGTGAGTGAGCAGAACACTCACATACTTGAGATGGGAATTTGCCTAAATCAGATTGGAGGGAACCTTTGGATTTCAGGGATGAGAGATGACCTCTGGGGTCAAATTCCCTGAGCTTCCAAAATTTTATCTACTTCCTCTTTAAATATCTAAATGACTATTCTGTGGGATGCCTCTTCCAATTACGACACCGATGCCCAGATGTTGATATGGAGGACTGTGAGAGGTTGGCTGTATGGGAGCAATATTGCTGTTTCTGAATTTGGTGACTAGATTGATGTCAGGTGGTCTGTCCTGTTTTATTCTTTTTCTTCTTCAGTGGTTATGGTACAACTGAATAGCTTGTTACTTGTATTAAAGGACATTTGAGACTCAGCTACATTTTTGGGTCTGGAGTCACATAAAGGCCAGACCAAGCACTGACTGCAGATTTCCTCCCCCACAGTATATTAGGAAGCCAACTGTCTTCTTTGACAATAGAACATAGAACAATGCAGCCTTTGTGTCACCATGCCTGCGCTAACCATGATGATACCAAATTAAACTACCATCCCCCGGCAGCACATTCCAGGCACCTAACCACGCTCTGTGTTAAAAAAAATTGCTTCACAAATCTTTAAACCTTCCCCCTCTCACCTTAAACCTATACCCTCCAATATTTGACATTAAGACCATGGGAAAAAAGATTCTATCCACCCTATCAATGCCTCTTATAACTTTTTGTACTGCTATCAAGTCGCCCCTCAGTCTCTGACGCTCCAGAAGAAAACAATCCAAGTTTGTCCAATCTTTCCTTTTAGCTAATACACTCCAATCCAGGCAACATCCTGGTGAACCTCTTCTGCACCCTCTCCAAAGCCTCCACACCATTCCAATAATCAGACTGCATGCCCTATTCCAGATCGGGCCTAAACAAAATTTTATACACCTGCAACTTGACCTGCCAGCTTTCATACTCAACACCACAACCAATGAAGGCAAACATGCCATGTGCCTTCTTTACCACCCTATCTACTTGCATTGCCACTTTCAGGAAGCTATGGACTTGCACCCAAGATCTCTCTGAACATCAATGCTCCTAAGGGTTCTGCCATTTACTGTGGACTTTCCTCTTGCATTTGACCTCATAAAATGCAACACCTCATACTTGTCTGGATTAAACCCCATTTACTCTTCACCTCTATCTCTACTCTGCCAACACATTTCAAAAATTTACAGACCTCTATTAGATCACCAGTCAGCTGTTAAGAGAAAAGAAACAGTCTGTTCATCCTTTACTGTCAGGTACACACTTGCATTTCCTGTATCATTCTTGTAAATCTCTGCATCCTCTCCAGTGCCTTGAATGTGGCAACTACAAGTGTACTTTAAGTGTGCTTTAAGTGTGGTCCGACCAAGGTCCAATACAGCTTTAGCAGAACTTTCCTACTTTACAATTCTCTTCCTCTGGAAATAAACCTTGGTGGTTTATTTTGTTTTGTTTTTTGTTGAAACTTTGCGAAACTACGGAGCAACTTTAATAATGATTGTTGTAATTCCAAGGTCCCTCAGTTTCCCCGCCCTATCAGGACTCCACACCTTCCAAGAAATAAGGGAGCTTTTATTTTCCCTTCCAAGGACCTTACATTTGTCTCAGTTGATTTGACAATCTTTTGCCCATTTGGCCTGCTCTCAAAGCCCTCCCATACCTTGTTGCAGTCCTCCTCAGTATCAGCTATTCCACACCTTGTCAATTTGGTACCTTCTACAAATTTAATAATTGTGTCTGTAGCTTCACAATTTAAATTGTTAATGTAAATCGTGAACATCAGTAGCTGCAACATTGATCCTTGTGGAACACCACTACTGGCCCTATACTGCAAAGCTTTCACTCTCGCTCTCTACTTTCTGTCCTGAAGCCAGCCACCAACACATTCTGCTCCGAGTCTGCTGATTGCATTTGTTGGTCTCTTATATGGTATCTTGTTGATGTTTTGAAAATCTAGATAAATTACATCTACCATATCACCACTATCTATCCTCTCCATTACTTCCTTAAAGTATCAATAAGGTGGGTTGAACAAGACTTGCAGTTTTGAAATCCACGACGACTCTACGTTATTCATATTTCTCATTTCTGGATGTGCTCCTGATCTCTTCTTTGGTAGGGATTCTATTATTTCTCCCAGTTAAACATAAGCATTGTTTAGCTACCCATCAGTCCTTTAGCATTTCATTTATTTTAATGAATTATTAAATATATACCATCTGCCCCTACTATTTTTCCCTTTAAAATGCATGGTGCAAAACACTCAGACAGGGGTTTTACTTTCTGTGTTTAATTGGTTTAACTATTCTATCCTTTTTGTCTGTTTTAAATGTACTCATTGCATTATTTAATTCATTATACAATGCCAGAAACCCAGGTAAACACCAAAACCACGGTAATGATTCAATACTTCAGCTATCTTCCTACTGTTGGGAGAGATAGAGCACAGAGACAGGCCCTTCAGCCCACTTGCGATCAAGACAAATCCTATTTTCCCTTAGCATCCCTGTCAATTCCCCATGCTGGGGGCAATTTACAGCAGCCAATTAACCTACCAACCAATATGTCTTTGGTGTATTGAAGTGAATTGGGCAACTGGGGGAACCCCACACAGTCAGAGGGAAAATGTGGCAACTCCACAGATTCCCCAGAGGTCAGGTTCAAACTCAGGTCGCTGGAGGTGTGAAGCAGCAGTGCAAACCACTTTGCCATTGTACCATGTGTGGTAATGTCCTGCGGATTGTTACCGATTCTAGTCCCATCCCAACCTTCCTTGTTTCATTGACGTGTTGCAGAATATTACCTTATTTAGAATTATGCTCCTTGATGATTCAATTTTATTTGCTTTCCTAATTGTTTTCTCAACTTTCTTCCTGATGTTTTCATATTCCTTCCTGTGGCCTTCTCTGCTGTCTATGTACTTAATGTACACCTCTTTCTTTTCCTCACATGGGCTGTTATATCCTAATTCATCCTTGGAGTCTCATGAGTGTTTTGTTCCTTCCTTTCAGCAGAATGTACTTTTTTCTGCACTCTGTATGAACACCCTTTTAAATGTTTTCACTGTTCTTTGACAATATTGATGCTTATTTTATCTTCCCAAGTCTATTCAAAATTAGCATTTCACTAACCTGGCTTTAATCATACACAGGTCCTTCATCATTATCATCTTAAAGTGGACTAGATTACAGTCACAATTGCCTTGATGTTCTACTTTTACTTCTGTTATCTACTCTGCTTCATTCCTCATTAATGGATCCAACAGAAAATGTTCCGCTGTTGGGCTTTTAGAAATTGGTTTAGCAAGGAATCCTGAAGACATTGTTGGAACTTCATTTCCTTATCTTCCTGAACAATCCAGTCCAATTAACAGAAATTGTTGAAATATTCCACAATTATTAACCTCTGATTTTTATTCATTTCCATAATTTGACTGTAGAGTTCTACCTCCAGCACTCTTCCACTCTCGTGGGCGGTAGAATATATCTCTTAGTCTGATTGATGCTTTATTAACTTTTGTCTTGATTCATATGGGTTTTATTCTTCTTCCATACAGCCATGCCCCTTTTTCCTACCACCATTACGTTGCCTCTGCTGCTTCACCTCCCCTCTGCCCTTCACTGAAGTCAGTCTTTAATTCCCACTCCTGATTTTTCCATATCACTACTCCCTACTCTGTCTGGTTTCTCCCAATGAACGATTGCCTCCCGCTCCCCTGTTTTATTACAATCACCGTGTGCATTGCTGTACAACCAGTTTTACTCCGTTTTATGAAGATTTCCCCTCAGTTTATGGCTAAGTCATTAGACTTTGGTTCCAAGTCTCAGTTTCCTCCCTTATGATGAAGGTATTCCTTTGCTTCGTTCTTTGCTGTGCAACCTTTTCCGTTTCTGTTTATATTTAGGCTGCTTATGAATTCTGTAGACCTCTTCCACTTCTTTACTAGTTTAATATCTTTACCACCTCTCTATTTACCTGATCTGCTAGGACACAGGTCCCAACCTGATTCATATAGGGCCTGTCCCTTCATTGTATCTCCTTCTTGTCCCCGAACTGATGTCAGTGTCCTTTGAAGAAAGAGCCCCTCACTCCCACACCATCTCTACAGCCCTGATTTGATTTGTAGGTTGCTTAGACAACCATGCAGAGATTATTACCTTTGAGACCTTGCATTTTAATTTCTAAGCTGCTGATATCCTTTCAATGGGACCTCCTCCTACATATGTTGTATTTTATTTATTGGGATCACTGGAAAACCCAGCATTTATTGCCAATCCCAAATTGCCTTTGAGAAAATAGTAGTGAGCCACCTTTTTAAACGACCGCAGTTTTTCGTTATGCTGCTGCTCCAGGATTGAGACTTGACATGTTCCACCATGGACCATGAGAACAGGATTTGGATAGTGATATACATAAAGTCAAAAGGGTCCAACGTTACAAACAAAGCTATAAAACTAACAATTCCCTATTTGCAATTTCAATCTATCTGTGGTTTTCTCACCCTTTAAGAGCCAAGTAGCTCAGGTTGCACAGGAATATCACTACTGATAGCAGCACATCATTTTGAAATGTGCCATACTTCAATTTGTTAGTTTCAATAGAAGATGAGGAAACTTTTTGTTTTAGTACACACACATCGACTTTGAAAAGGCAGTCACAACCTCTGATGTCACGTTGTTTCTTCGGCTTCAGTTGTTTGGAAAAAAAATACTCATCTCTTGTTTGGAAAAAAATCCAACTTCACTGAAGTCAAATGTGTTCAGACATCAGTAACTGATCGGGAGTCTGTCCTGCGGCTGTGTGTGGTGTACTCTGGCAGTGATCCAAGAGATATGCAACTTTTATCTCAATTTTATCTCCAGTCATTTTTTCCAGTCCACCTTTCGTCAAACCGTTGGAGACTGGCCGGTGTGGGGTTGTGCGTATGCGCTTATCTCCTTTCCTTCCAACTAAACTTTCTTTGATAAGTTGTACAATTCCTCCAACTTGGAAAGAGACTTTCCAAAGCACATAAATTCTAATTCTAAGGTAACAAAGACCTTCTTATCTTTTAACCATTCCCTTGCTTCTTGGATTCATCAAGGAATAGAATCATAGCTGCCTAGAAACAGACCCACCAAGTCCACACTAACCACTAAGCCTCCACTTTTACACTAATCCTACTCTGACCCATTTCATTCTCATCGACCACCTCCAGATTCTTCCGCTCAGCTACAAACTAAGATTAATTTACCGTGGCCAATTAACCTACCGAAGAGTACATCTGTGGAATGTTTGAGGAGGCCAGAGCACCCAGAGGGAACCCATGTGGTCACAGGGAGAATGTGAAAGCCCACGCAGACAGAAGCAGAGGTCAGAATTGAACCTGGGTCTCTGGAGCTGTGAGACAGCAGCTCGACAAGCAGAACCACTGTGTCATCCCGCCTGCAGAAAAGCTTTTAATGGAAGCCTACTAAAGACTACCTTCTAAATTCTTCTTGTGATCTTGCTCTGTTGACTAGGTGGCCTTTGACACCTGGTGGACCTCAGCTCAAACTATCCATTGTCATGTGAAAAACGCCCATCGATGATGGCGTCCAAGTACAGTGTACCTCCGTGCTACTGCAGTTCAGATAACGGAATATTCACCCTTAGGGAATCCACAAATTGCTACCAAAACATTTGAGAAACAGAATAAAAATTCACTCTTGTGGAATTTACATGGAAAAAGATAAACACAAAATATCTACAGAGGACCTGAGCTCGGCACATGAACGTGCAGGTAATGGAGAGATACACCCATTGTAAAGGCAGAAGGGATTAGTTTAGTTGGGCATTTGATTACGAATTTGATTAGTTCAGCACAACATTGTGGGCTGAAGGGCCTGTTCCTGTGCTGTACTGTTCTATGTTCTAACTGAATTAGTTTACTAAGGACAATGATTGCAGGCAGACCGTTATCAGCGGGGGGCTACTTAAGAGATTTGCTTTGGAAACTGACAAGGCAATCTCTTCTATTGATACCTGTACAATGATACTTTATCAAACATTGTAACATCCATTTCTTGTTAGTTAAAACAACCACCCTTTCTCTTCTGCTTACAATTCCATTAGGATTCCCTTGACTCTAGACCATGCACCTGCAGGGCATAACTGTTGAGAGAAAAACTTCCCATGGGAATGCATCTCCACTTACAACATAGGACTCAATGAGGAGAAAAGGGTTCTCATCATGGAAAAAAAATCATACGGACAGCTTTTTTGGAACATAACCCCTTTGTAATGTGGGAGTAGAAGTCTTTTGTATTGGAACAGTTCAAACTGAAAATTTATCAATGATTACTCCTTAGAACCGTTGTCTCACTCGACGATCTGCAACAATCTTTGTGACGATCTGGCCACCTCATGACTGAGTGACTAGATTTTCAATCAGTGGAAACTGACAGCATGCTGCACTATTGGTATTGGATGAGCAGGTAATTCAACAACATTGGCCAGATGACACCGTGAAACTTGAATTACTTGTTGTTCCTCTGTCTACCCTGAGGAAAAGATCAAGGTGCGAGGGATGTGTGGAATTAGATTGAGAAGTGGTGAAGTGGAGCAAAGCTGCCTCTTCTGGTTGTTTGAGCTCAAGGATCCAACTTATTCAGCTGAAGCGGGTTCTGTTGGGAAGAATCTGTCTGTGTCAACTGTACCTGGCAGGTGCCTGAGGCGCTTCAAGATGAATATGGAAGAAATAAAGATTTAGGAGCCAGGATTTGACCAGGAAGGTTGATGAACCTTGGCTCTTCAAAGGGGTATCAGTCTTTCTTTGTGAAATAATAATCAGCAAAAAAGCCATCTCCTAATGGTCCCATCTGCTCTTATTTTTTTATATTCCAAAATAAACTGTATTCATCATAAAAAAACAAACTATGTACAACAATAAAACAGTGCAAACCTTTACATTCATGTCCGGATCAATCATTAATGTTACCTTTTTATATATTTAAAAAAACACATCACCAAGGCCACTCGCATGGCTCTCTGGGGTACTACCCCAATCCCATATTTGCAATATTTAAGGGGCTTCCTCACCTGACCCCGCCCTTCTCTCTCCAGTGGCAGAAGAATCCTAAGCTGTAGTCCTTCCCCACCGAGCCCTTGCGTTGGCTGCACCCAGCTTCAGTGCGTCCCTCAGCACGTACTCCTGTAGCCTGGAATGT
Source organism: Pristis pectinata (assembly GCF_009764475.1). Taxonomy (NCBI): domain Eukaryota; kingdom Metazoa; phylum Chordata; class Chondrichthyes; order Rhinopristiformes; family Pristidae; genus Pristis; species Pristis pectinata. The sequence continues at coordinate 23,374,935 of NC_067427.1, forward strand.
ACCAGTCGGCAGCATTCCCCTACGGACATCTCACAGCGCTGGGAGACCAACAAGTTTCGGGCAGACCAAAGGGCGTCTTCACTGAGTTGATGACCTTCCAGCAGCAGTTGATGTCTGCCCTTACTGGAACAAATGGAGCAGCACAATTGGGAGGCTTCGCTGGTTTGATGAGACCCACTCTCCTGTTCTTGCCTCCCCTTTACCTTTACCTTTTAACGTACTGGCAGTGACTTGAATAATCAAAGTGCAACACAATCCTTTCGGCAAATCTCAGCTTCTGTACCTCGAGTGCTTCCAAAATCATCTTGAAACATCTTGGGCACATATCAGGTGCAGCTAATACAGCTCCTGATCTCCTCCCAGTTTAGCCTATCTTTGACAGCTGGTTCACATCTGTCAAAGTGGATCAAGTGCCCCGGGACAATCAGAAGGAGGGAGCTTTATTTAATTTCACCATTTCTCCCTCTAATTTCAGCACATCCCTTGTCCCCCACCCCCCTGCCAAGTGTTCCCCCAAGGAACAGCAGGTAACTCCATGAGTTTCATCGTACCACCAGTGCCAATGTTGCTTCAGTTCTTACACACTCTTCACCAACACTGCAGCACCAATGTCAATTACCATTAGCGCTCCCTTTTCTTGAACGTGTGCCAAAATACTGAAAGCTTCAGTGGAATCTGATGCTTTGTGAATGGACTACTATCCTTCTAGGGCACCACCTTCTTGTCATTGTGTATGATGCCTTTTACTATTCTTTCCAATAGGCATCATATTACGTGTGGTCTTTCTCTGCGTTCACTCAAAATATTGACCAACGTTCCTCGATAATGGAAAGATAGCAAACAGTCTTTGTACGTGCACTTATTAGCTCAACATTGTGTGGTGACATTATGATAACATTTCCTGAAATAATATAGAACTAGACCCTGAAATGCTATCACTCTGAGGCTTCACTGGGTAATGTTGTAAATTCTGTGCTTCATGCCCATCTCTATTGCCTGGGCAATATCAAATGTGTACTTGAACTCCAGGGCCATCTATCTGGCCAGCATCCTTTGAGTGTACACACTAATTTCCACAAACTATTTTATCCTGCCACACCTCTTCCAAGGTGCGGTCACTGAAGGTTCAACTGTTACTTATTGTGTCCAGAAAGCAATTCCACAACAATCATAACTTATACTAAAAAGAGCTTAAACTATCATCACTTCTGCTGCTCCTCAACAGCTTTAAGTAGATTCAAGTTTCACATGTTTTAACTTGCTCTAGGATATCCTTGTAATGTGATTTGCATTGGCTCCTCAATAACTGTGTGCACTGACAGTTTTACCCAAGGCTGACAGCCTTCATGCTTCCGAAAATCCATGGACTAAAAGGTTGAAGGCTCAGCCACCCCTCCCCACCCACCAGCATCATTCCCAATGGTTACACAGAGTTAAAATCTCCCCTTCAGCCCTGCGACTTGTGGAAGATCTCAGCAAGCAAAGCCATGGTCACAAACTCATTCACCTGGTCCTGGTAAAAAACCTACACCACACTCATGAATGACTCCACAGGTACTGACAGTCCAACAGCACCATCTCTTGTCAGCTTCACAGAGAAGCCCTTGTGCCGCACAACAAATCCAGTGACCTGAACAGAGTGCAGGGAGAAAATATTGCCCCATTCAACCCCCCCCCCCCCCCCGTTTCACTTTTGAAACAAAACTTGGATAGTGCTAGCAAACTTAATTGATTCAGGTAAGTAAGTGTTAGTAGGGTCTTGAAAGATTTTTTTTAAGTAGCCTCATTATTTTACCGTGATGTGCCTCTGGACCTCAGCACATTCAGAAATTATTGTTGAATGGGGTAATTAACCAAATAGAATGGTACATATACAGTACTTGGACTTCAAATTAACTAGATTCTACAATATATTGGTTGGGTTTGAGTGATTCTTTTTTGCTGCTGGGCTGACTCACATTGGCTTCCTCTCCATTTGGTGCATTCATTTTTAATTGAGTAAAATCCTGCAGATAACCAGCATCAGGACAGTTTCCAGGCACTCTTCTCTGGATGTGACTTTAATGAGATTATTTAATTGTGGGCAAAAAGAACGCTCACGAAGATCTGCACTGAAATCCCATTCAACACATTTTCTCAGAATAAGGTCGCCTGGTATGGCAGAGCAGACTCGCCCGATCTGAAGTCCTAGTGGTCCGGTTGACCACGGAACATTCAGCGTCCTCCCCAGCGCAAAAACTGGCGCTTGGGCACCATGACTTTGCCGCCCTCGCAGCTCTCCAACACTAATCCCATTAGCCGCATCAATTTCCTGCTTCACCCTGCCGTTTCCCCCGCCCCTTTCTAACATTGCACAGTCCGCTTCCAACGCCTTGCCCTCTCTGCGGCCGATTACTGCTGTTCATTCCTTCGCTTCGCCCCGCCCGTCCCGACCCCGGGTTCACCCGACACGGTCCGCCGGCGCCACACCCCGCCTTCTCCCTTTCCGGTCCGCCTGAGCTCCACCCTACCGTCTTTTCCCTCAGGTCCGCCTGGGCTCCACCCCGACTTCTCCCTTTCCGGTCCGCTTGAGCTTGCCGTTTCCACCCGGGGTCACCCCGCTGCCCTCGAAGTTCACTCTCGCTCCTCTCCTGACCGTTCGCGCTCCACCCGACCTGGCGCGTCGGCTCATCGCCCTGCGCCCGTTCACTTCCGCGCTCCACTGCCGGTCTCCACCGCGGCCGACCGCCGCCGCCGCCGCCCCTTCGCTCCGTCCAATCCCTGCTCCTGGTTCACCCTACGCGGTCCGCCTGAGCTCCGGCCTGTCTTCGCTCTTTCGCGTCCGCCTGCTCCACGCCCTAACTTTCCCCTTTCACGTCCGCCTGAGCCTGCTGTGTTTCCCTCAGGTCCGCTTGTGCCTCCCCTCCCTTCGGTTCTCTCTTTCCACGTCCGCCCGCACCACAACTTTACTTTCAGGTCCGCCTGAGCTCCACCCTGCGGGGTCCGCACCCAGCCACCCCGCCCGTTACCGTCGGGCGATCCTTTCCTCAGTCGCCCCACGCGGTCCGCTCCGCCAAACGACCCTTCCAGGTCCGCCTCGCCGAGTCCGCACCCACTTCCACCCCGCTGCCTCGGTGCCTTCCCTGCCACCGCTGCCCCTGCGCCCTGGAAATTCACTCTCGCTTCGTCCTGTCTTCTCCGACTGTTCATGCTCCACCCGACCTGGCTCGCCGGCTCATCGCCCCTCACCTTCCGCGCTTCACTGCCAGCTCCCCCCCTCCCCCCCTTCCCCCTCCCCCCCCCTCCCCCCCCCTCCCCCCCCCCCCCTCCCCCCCCTCCCCCCTTCCCCCCCCCTCCCCCCCCCTCCCCCTTCCCCCTCCCCCCCCTTCCCCCTCCCCCCTCCCCCCTCCCCCCCTTCCCCCTTCCCCCTCCCCCCCTTCCCCCCCCTTCCCCCCCTTCCCCCTCCCCCTCCCCCCTCCCCCCCTCCCCCCCCCTCCCCCTTCCCCCTCCCCCCTTCCCCCCCCTTCCCCCCCTTCCCCCTCCCCCCTTCCCCCCCCCTTCCCCTCCCCCCCTTCCCCCCCTTCCCCCCCTTCCCCCCTTCCCCCCCTTCCCCCTTCCCCCCTCCCCCCTCCCCCCCTCCCCCCCTCCCCCCTCCCCCCCCTCCCCCCCCTTCCCCTCCCCCCCCTTCCCCCTCCCCCCTTCCCCCTCCCCCCCTTCCCCCTCCCCCCCTCCCCCCCTCCCCCTCCCCCTTCCCCCTCCCCCCTCCCCCTCCCCCCTCCCCCCTCCCCCTCCCCCCTCCCCTCCCCCCTTCCCCCTCCCCCCTCCCCTCCCCCCTTCCCCCTCCCCCCCTTCCTCCGCTTCCCCCTCCCCCCTCTCCCCTCCCCCCTCCCCCCTCCCCCCTCCCCCCCCTTCCCCCTCCCACCCTTCCCCGCTTCCTCCCCTCCCCCTCCCCCCTCCCCCTCCCCTCCTCTCCCCCCTCCCTCCCCCTCTCCCCCCTCCCTCCCCCTCTCCCCCCTCCCTCTCTCTGCCCCTCTCTCCCCTCTCCCCCCTCCCTCCTTCCCTCTCTCCCTCCCCCTCTCCCCTCCCTCCCCCTCTCCCCTCCCTCCCCCTCTCCCCTCCCTCCCCCTCTCCCTCCCCCTCTCCCTCCCCCCTCCCTCCCCCCCTCCCTCCTCCCTCCCCCCCTCCCTCCCCCTCTCCCTCCCCCTCTCCCTCCCCCTCTCCCTCCCCCTCTCCCTCCCCCCTCCCTCCCCCTCTCCTCCCCCTCTCCCTCCCCCTCTCCCCCCCCCCCTCTCCCCCCCCCTCCCTCCCCCTCTCCCCCCCCCTCCCTCCCCCTCTTCCCCCCCCCTCCCTCCCCCTCTTCCCCCCCCCTCCCTCCCCCTCTTCCCCCCCCTCCCTCCCCCTCTCTCCCCCCCCCTCCCTCCCCCTCTCCCCCTTCACCCCGCCGCCGCCGCCCCTTCACTCTGTCCATTCCCTGCTCCTGGTTCACCCTACGCAGTCCGCTGGGCCACCGCCCTTTCAGGTCCGCTTGAGCCTCCACTTAGTTTTGAACCCCCGGCGACACACACACAGAGTATCCAAAAACAGGTGAATAATTCAATCCCAAAACTAAGGATACAAATGAAACATGAAAGAGTCTGTGTAAATCAGCAAAGGTCGTTAGATTGTTAATTCATGCTTATTCAGGTTTATTCATGTTAGTTTGTTTGTTAATTTATGTTTATAAAGCTAATTTCCATGGCATTTATACCCTGGGTATGTATGCCCACGATAATCAACTTGATAAGAATTGTTGGCACAACCCCACCATTGACAGCATCTGCAGGGGGCGCTGCCGCAAGAAGGTGGCATCTATCATCAAGGATCCCCACCATCCAGGTCATGCCCTCTTCTCACTGAAGAGTCCATCAGGCAGTGGGTATAGAGGCTTGACGTCCCACACCACCAGGTTCAGGAACAGCTACTTCCCTACAACGATCAGGTTGGAGTCATGGAGTTACACAGCACCGAAACAGGGCTTCAGCCCAACTCGTCCATGACGACCAAGATACCCCCATCTAAGTTAGTCCCGTTTGCCAGCGTTTTTCGTGGGCATACATACATTACCTTCTAAACCTTTCCAATCTATATATTTGTCCAACTGTCTTTTTAAAAGTTGTTATTGTACCTGCCTCAACCACTTCCTTTGGCAGCTCGTTCCACACAGTTACTACCCTTGGTGTAAAAAAAAGGTCTCTCAAATTCCTATTAAATCACCTTAAAACCTATGCCCTCCAGTCCTTGATTCTCCAACCCTGGAAAAAATGATTTGTGTGCATTCACCCTGTGTACGCCCCTTCTGATTTTATGCACCTCTATGAGATTTTCAGTCTCCCACGCTCCAAGGAAGTAAGGTCCTAGCCTCTCCAACCTCTCCCTTGGTTCTTGAACTGACCTGCACAGCCCTGCCCTTCCCTCAGCAACAGCACACTGCGGATCACCTCTTGCCTCTCCCATGGACTTGTCTCTGATTGTATCTCTGTTTTTATGCACTAAGATCTTGTTCTTGCACAGTTCATTTCTCTCTCTTCACTGTCTTGTATAATTTACATTCAGTGTGTTGTCTGTACCTACATGCCTGTAATGCTGCTGCAAGGAAGTTTTTTTTCTGAAAAAACAGTGGCAAATTATAAATAAATGAAAAACACGATGATGCTGGAGGAACTCAGCAGGCCAGGCAGCATCCGTGGAGAAAAGCAGGTAGTCAACGTTTTGGGTCAGGACCCTTCCTCAGGACTGAAGATAGGAAAAGGGGAAGCCCAACATATAGGAGGGAAAAGTAGAGCAGTGATAAGTAGACAAAAGAGGGGAAGTGGGGTGGACACAAGGTGGTGATAGGTAGATGCAGGTAAGAGACAGTGATAGGCAGGTGTGGGGGAGGAGGGGAGAGCGGGGAGGAGCATGCAAGTTTTTTCGTCTAGATTCCAGCATCTGCAGCCCTTGTTATTTACAATTTGTGAGAGAAACAAACTTGCTGTATGCAAATCATGGTAATTTTCTCTTCAGTTGATTTTGTATTATTTTGGTTCAGTCCTTCTTAAAATTTAAAATGTTTCTAAAGACTTTGAATTGAGGTTGTGCTGCATACTCTAGTGGTCCCTTCTCCCCAAGCTTTCACTACTTTGTGGGTGGTATGCACTGCAAAAGCTGTGTTTAATCTTCAGGTGCCTTTGGATGTGGTCAGCTTAGATTGCTCATCAATATTCAGATAGATCAAAATTAACAGCCTTGATACCACCTGATGATTGGCCATTGCTCCTGTGCTCTGACCAATTTTGGTGCCCAATGTAACATGTTTAAAAAACTGAAGCCCCACAATGATTCCAGAGCATCATATGAAATATCCAAGCTGCAGTTGCTGAAATAGTTCAGCATCAAGTCAGCTTTCCTTGGTATTGTTCCTGTGGAAAACAATGCTGGTTTGATTCTCATAACCATTTGCTTTCCTCTGAGCCATTCCGTGTTCTCACTAAAAAGAATCTGAAAAACTTTTCATCAAAAGTAGACTTGCTCATAGTTATACCTCATGAAGCAGTGAAACAGTTTACAAGAAGGAAGTTGATTCTAAATAGTCCTCACCTCCTGGGTTAGATGCCACTACAAACACATGCAATTCATTTCATAGGCTAGAACTTACCTTAAAATAATTCTCCTTCACCGTGCAGGACAGAAAGTGCAAAGAATTGTGAAAAAGTTTGAGAAAATATTCATTCTAATCATGGTTGTAAAATTTCTGTGAAAGGCAGTTTGATATTTCTTGAGTTTGATGGAGATATTTCTGTAGTTTTAGAACCATTTCTGAGTTGTCACCATGAATTGAAATGTGATTTTGCCTTCAATTTGTACCATTGTAAGACTAGGCAATTCAAATAAAATACTCATTACTGCATTTAGCAATAAATATTGCAGTCCTTCTCATGATCTCTTGGATTTTACTAAGTGATTGAACAAAACAAACCATGGCTTAAGGTATAAATTACACAATGGATATATTCAGAAGTATACAGCAGCAATCAACATGAAATGGCAGTTTGTAGAACCTGGCCTAACCTCAGAAATCATGGGCCCCACTGCTGATCTTCTCACAGGGACTCTGACTGAACCACACCTGCAGTAGAGGTGCCAGTGAGCAGCAGGAGCTACCAACCATGGGAGGCACCAGCTCCCATCCCAAAGGTCACACAGAAATGGCAACATCACATCTGAATTTCATCGAGGGGTCACAGAAATCAAATAAGCTTTCAAGATTAAAGCTGGAGACACAAGAGAGACTGCAGGTACTGGAAATATGGAGCAACACACAAAATGCTGGAGGAACTCAGCAGGTCTACAGAAGGAAGTGGACAGTTGACATTTCGGGTCGAGACCTTTCATCAGGACTGGGATTAAAGCTGGTGCTTCTGTGAAGAAATATAGCCTTAGACTGTTGAAGAGCCTCAGACTCTTTGCAAAAACGGTGTCAATTGCCTGGGATGTTAAAACAATCTTCATCAAAGGGAATGGGCATAGACCACCTGTGGTCTTATTCAAATTGTTTTTGATCTGCTGGAGATCTTGCAAGACGAAGTAAGCATTTAATGTCTATTGCTTTTATTATAACTGAGGAGATGATCTAATGGATGGATGACATCATGAAATGCACAGTTCTTTAACTGGTCATTTCCTTGGAATTATTCTAATTTTTATCACTATGTAAAGTCAAGATAACTACAAATACCATGGGCAAAGTATGCAATTCTGTCCATCTAATTTATAGTGCTCTAAACCATGTTATCATTTGTATTGTATACATTAATTTACTAGATACGATACTAGTGCAACTTGATATCTGTCAACTGTCTTTGTGAGGATCATTAATAATTCCATAAAGTTACTCATGTCATAGATATGAAATTAAACCTCAGCAATACAACACTGGTGGAAAATATGCTGTTATTTTGTATTCAGAAGCAAATGATGCAACAGCAATCAATAACCAAAGAGTGAACTGGAGGCTAACTTTGCACCTTTTGTCACTTTGATTCAAGATATTATTGTTAAAGTTTCTGGTTGCCTATTTAGTCTTGATTTGGTTATCATTAAAGGATGGAGATTATGTTACCCCCCATGTAATTGGTTAGAAGACATTGCAGAAGGTACCACGCAGTAACATCATTATTAAGAGCCAGTGGAGAGGTGTAAGGTCATTGTAAAAAAAACCTTTAATATCATTCGATACAGAGCCATTAGGGATTGTCTCGATGGCTAAAGCATTTTTATTTTGCTTGCACATTGAATGAGCTCATTACATAAACTGCATAAAGATTGACGAGATGTTTAAAAAAATCCATTTTGCATTGCATTCCACAGTGACCCACGTGAGAACCCAGAGATGAACTTCAAGCCTTAAGTGTCAATCTCCGTCTGACTTGCTTACATTATTGTCAATTGGTCGCAAGCGAAAGAGAAAAGAGAGTTTGGATAAGTGGTGACAGGGAAGGAGAGGTATTTCTTACAACATTGTATTCTTTTCCACTGAGGAAGATCAGTAAACTGTTGACAGTTTACACCCAATATAGTTCATCTTGGAACTAGAAAAGCAGTTAGTCCCAGTGATGCAGCTTGTGGAGCTGCTCCATCACAGCTCCAATAGCCCGAGTTCCGTCCTAATCTTGGTGTTGTACATTTGGAGCTTGCACGTTCTCCCTGTGATCACTTGGGTATCCTCTGGATGCTGTGGTCCTCCTCCCACATTGCAAACGTGTGCATTGGTAGGTTAATTGACCACTGCAAGTTGTCCCAAATGTATAGGTGAGTGATGGAATCAGAAGGGAATTAATGGGAATGTTGGCAGAATAAAATGGGATGAGTATGGTTGGGTGATTGAGGACCTGTTGGGCTGAAGGGCCTGTTTGCAAGCTGTGTGATCCTATAATAATCGCTGGAAAATAATAAGACTCAAGTAGTAGTGTGATCCTATAATAATCGCTGGAAAATAATAAGACTCAAGTACGGTGCTGGAAACAACCAGCATATGGAAAGGTCAATGGGACCATGTTTCAGGCCAAACCTTTCACATGGTGGGTCAATCAGCATCCCAGAGAGAGGAAACAGATCTATGCTTAGTCCCAACATGATTCAAAATGATCCATCATTCCCCCGACACTGATAAACCTTCTCTATTAATATCCCAGCCTAAAACATGGTCTGTATCATCATTCCATGGATGCTTGCCCAGTTGCTTAGCGCTGCCAGTGACTGCCTTTATTTCAAGATGCGATGGATCTATGCACAGTAAGCAAGTAACAAAGATAGGCACTGATGGATTCTTTTGGAGAACGAACAAATTCCAAATTTATTCTTTCACCAATTCTCACAAATTTGATAAAAATGTGGAGATTTGCAATGTTTCTAAAAATTAAGACGTCAACAAATATTAAAATGCACAATGCAGTTCAAATGATGTTTGCACAATAAATATCAACAGGCATATTGTTTGCTGTGAAAATTGAGTTAATTATTAATTCTCATATTAATTATCCCCAAACATCACAAATAAAACTAATATTGGATGCAGCCTTTTGGCAGGTTCTTAAATAAAATATGGGCTGCAATCTATATTGTTTGAGATGAAGGTGAAGTGCAACCTGCAGATATTTTCAGTTTTGATTAGGAATTCAGTTAAGTTCCACAACAAGGCTAGACATGGTATACTTCAATCAGAAGGACTTGTGCAGATCTTCACATCAAGACAAAGGACTAACCTTTCACTAAGAAACAGTATTCTGTGAACCTGAAAGTTATACTCATGAATTTCAAAGCAAAAGATGATTTCACACGTAATACGTACCGAGCAAAAAAATTAGATGTGTAAACCGCTATCATCATAATTGATCATTTGTCATAGTTCCATGGAAATCCAAGGAAGAGAGATGTGTTAAGAAGGATGATGATCAAACTTTGCACTGTACTATGAGGTGTGGCTCATTGCAAAGAGAATTTGAGAGATTTTGATATGACGAGTGACTGAAGATACTTCTTTCAGAGGTAAAGATTGATGCATTTTTGATGCTTGAAGTTTACATGTTCACCACATTTGCACATTCTTCCCTGGGTGCTCTGATTTCCTGCCACATCCAAAATATGTAGGTTAATTGGCTCCTGTACCTTGTCCTCAGTGTGAGTGCATGACAGGAGAATTAGAGGTAATTGATGGGCAAATGAGAGAGAATAGGGTACAGGGACATAACTGGGGCAATGGGACTGATGGGAATGCTCCTAGAGCTGGCATAGACTTGATGGACTGAATGGTATCGATCTGTGTCATGTGGAAATATGAAGCCAGACAATCTGCCTGCGGATCCTGACAAGTTAGGTCTAGGAGTCAAAGTTTCCAAAGTCAAGTTTATTGTCATGTGCACAAGTACATGTGTGCACAGGTGCAATGGAAAACTTACTTGCAGCAGCATCACAGGCACATAGCCTCATATAAGCAGCATTCACAAGAAAAACATAAATTAAACGTAAATTATACACAATCTTTACAAGAAAGGACACAATTAGAACAGAAGAAAAGTCTATTTTAGTGCAAAGTGATCATAATGTTGCTCAACTGCAGTGATTGGGGTTTTGCCGGTTGGTTCAAGAACCGAATGGATGAAGGGAAGTAGCTGTTCTTGAACCTGGTGGTGTGGGACTTCAGGCTTCTGTACCTCCTGCCTGATGGCAGCTGCAAAAAGATGGCATGGACTGCATGGTGGGGATCTTTGATGATGGATGTTGCCTCCTTGAGGCAGCACCTCCTGTCGATACTACCGATGGTGGGGAGGGATGTGCCTGTAATGTATTGGGGTAGAGTTCACTAATTTCTGCATTTTCTTGTGTTCCTGTGCATTCGAATTGCCTTACCAGGCCATGTTGCGACCAGTCAAGATATTTTCAACAGTACATCTGTGAAAGTTTGATAGAGTGTTCGGTGACAAGCCGAATCTCCTTAAACTCCCAAAAAAATAGAGACACTAGCGTGCTTTTCTTATGATTGCATCTATGTGCTGGGCCCAGGACAGGTCCTCCAATATGTTAACACCTAGGAATTTAAAGCTGCTGACCCTCTCCACAGCCGATCCCCCAGTGTAGACTGGTGCATGTTCACCCTCCTTCCCCTTCCTGAAGTCAACAATCAGCTCCTTAGTTCTCCAATTTAGACCTTCAGTCAAATTAACATTTTAGGAACATCTCATGTCTTGCCCCAGGTACTTTCTCAGATGTTTTGGGCGTCAGGTTAATAGAGTTTTTCCTAAATGATCACAAATTTCATGGCTACGAGGAAGAAAGTTAAGGATAAATTAGGTTTTATTTTAATTGTTTGGTTTTGTAGAAATGCTTTTCATTATTTGGAAGCATTTTAAGTGTTTTTGGGTGATCCACCCAAGTGATCGAACTATATTGTACAAGTCTCTGCTGCCAGACACTCTCATCTTCTTCAAAGTTATACCCAAGGCTAAGTGTGCAATAATCCATATCACAAAAAATTCCAGACATTATGGCAGAGTATTAACATTCATGCAACAGTTGGTTATTTACAATTTAATGTATAAACCTGTGCAGAACCTACCCCAACAAATATTATGCAATGTAGCTTAAATAAAACAGAAAATGCTGAATATATTCAGCAGGTGAGAGAGCTCCTGTGACGAGAATGACAGTTAATGTTTCAGGACAGTGACCCTTCATCAGAACCACAAAACCTTAGAGATAAACCAAGGTGCAAGTTGCAGAGCAAAGGGAAGGGAGAACAAAAGGGTGGAGGGAAGGGAGAGTGAATGTCACAAATAGTAGCAGAGCTGGTCGACTGGGTGGCAAAGGCTAGTGGGTGGTCCATTAACTGAAATTGCAAGAGGCCTCGATCACTTTAGCAAGAATAGAAAGCATTAAGTGCAAAACATGACAGTGGAACACATTATTGCTTTGTCCTGTGCTTCCTTGAGTGACTATAATTTGTCTCTTTGTCTCTTCAGAAAGCATCTTCTAGTTGCAAGGTTTTATTTTCATTTATGTTCTCTTACACATTCTCTCACTGAATAGCCCATAACCTGCTTGAACATCTGTAAACTGTAACCAAATCACTTCAGTGTGTTTAAGGAGAAATCCAACACACTAGATTTAGGAAAAACTCTATTAACCTGACACCCAAAACATCTGAGAAAGTACCTGAGGCAAGACATGAGATGTTCCTAAAATGTTAATTACAATTTTTTTAATATTTATAAAAAAACATCTCTGATTACATTTTTCGTCTTCACCAACTGCAAGAAAAAGAAGCAGAATTCATAAGCTCCTGGGCACCACTGATGAATATTAATAACATCCACAACAATTGGCTGCTGGTTTGAGAAACACAGACCTCATTAAATGACGTACCTTTCACACTGGGGTCAGATCTCAAGATGGGCTGAAGACAGGAGGTATTTTTGTTGACCTTGCTGGTGCCTATGATGCAATGTGATTCACAGGCAGGCTGCTAAACCTCTCCAACATCACTTGTTGCACGAAATCCCTGCAGCTAGTTAGTCCCAGCGTCAGTAAGCAGCAGTCCCATGCGCACCTTAGCGATCAAATCACCACCCTGCACAATCAATAATAGGCTCCCACAGGAATCAGTCCTGGCACCATCCCTCTTCAACATCTATACTAGTGACCTCCTTCCCACAGAGTCATAGCTTTTAGCTTGGATGATGACTTGTCCCTGGATTATCAGCAGAGAGAACTCCAAGACAATGAGGAAAACACTCACATGAGATACATACTCTTTAAACCTCCTTCAGAAAATAGAGGCTTCTAAACACTGCCATCTAATGCCAGGGAAGAAAGTTATGCACAATCCTGCAGCTCTCCACTCACCTACTATCCAGCAGAAATGACTTGCCCTTGCTCTTGACCTTATGTTGATTTATTCACAACAGGACAACATTGGAGCTAAGGTGCAGACTATAGTAACTGGTGGCGCCCCTGGGAACAGCAGAGCGAACAGACAACACACCGCTTCACTGGTCAACTCCACAACAGAGCAAGGCTGCTCCACTTGCCATACAAAGTAGCAGAGAACTGGGAAGCATTGAGGATTATCTTGGGAACACGGAAATCAATGCAGCTTGAGTGGCTTCCTGTTCTAGCCCACGTCGAGGCTCTTAATGTTCACAAGGGAAGCATTCTACTTAAAGAACACCATTGAGTCGCAGACAAAAAGTGGTCCCACTGACAAAGCACCTTAAACCCACCTCCCACCAGCAATGCCCATACCCAACACCATGCACCCATCTAGAAATCTGCATCCCCAATTGGAAAGTGCTCCAAACCCCTATGAGTGAACAATTGCCCCACCACTTGATGGCAAACTTCTTGGCAGACTGCAAATGTAACCAACTGCAACTTGGGAACTGACTTGAACAATGAAGTCCCAGACTTCAACTTTCTAAGGAAAACCTGGACGTCTCCCAACTGGCAGAGAACAAGCAAGGAAGATGAGACTACCTGCTGCACAAATGGAACATTAGGAGCAGCAGTTACCCAAATCATTGCCCACAAACTCCTGCCATGAGAGATCCATTCTTGGTGGCATCACAACCATTCACACAAGCCTTGCCTCAAGCAATTGAGTGGATTGTCCACCACAACATCAAACTATGATGGTTTCCCAACCATATAAATAAACCTTAGATAAGAACAGAATAGAACGAAATTCTGAATGGAAATATGAGATTCCCAAGTGTTTCCATGCTTTATTTCAAAACGAATAACTTTTCATTCAATTTTCTGCTAAATTCAACACAAAAAAATCAAGAAAAATATACACTTACATGTGTAAAAATATTAATGTCAAAATACTTAGTGTTCTGCCAGTATTAATGAAACATCCAAATAAAAATGGATTAGGAGCTAAACTAAAAGGAAAAGCACTTTAAAAAGATCCAACAAACTAATGCATACACATATAGACAAAAGTACATACTTTTATGTACTTCTTATGATTTTTTGCCTAATGCTACTGTTTTAGCTTAGCGGCAACATTCTCCCTTGTGCTTCTTGTTAATAGATATGCAATTTAATAATAATTTCTCTGGCTGAATCATAATTAAAATAGTATTATTTTACCAATGCTAATACTAGATAAAAATACCCATAGGCTGACACTATACTGACCTATTTGTCACTTTGCTAAACAATTGTTTTTTCTGCAGCTTACAGTATTTGCTTTCTCTCTGCAATCTTTTTATCTTCCTTTTTAGCGATGGAATACTTTGCTGAGACACCAAAGATTGATGTGAAGTTTGCCTCAAGCTAAACACAGTCAGTTCCAAGGAATGGGGACATATATAATTGGTAGGTGCTGAGGTCAGTGAGCTGGAAGTGATATACGAATTATGTTTGGTTAAACACCTGCAGTTCAGTAATAAACCTGTGGAGCCAAATTTCCATTGTGTTAGATATTGTGGCGAACAAGAGGTGTTTTTTAGTGCTTCCCTTTGTTAAAGACAAAAGTGCATGGCCACATTTTGTAGAAGTCATCTGGCTATTTATGTTGTACAAAAGTTAAGAAATGGCACAGTAATGAACAATCATAAATGGCAGCAAGTGAACAGAACCTCACCAAATACTTCAACCTGATTATTTCTTGGTGTCAGAAATGCTTTGGGGATTGAGGAGTGGGAAGAAGAAACAGAAGAGTGCATGTCCTGTCCCTGACCATGGGTGGATGGAACAAGGATTCCCGTCCCTGATCACAGAGGAGGTGTGATCCAGTCTGATGATCGGGAGCTCTGAGAAGAACTCCTCCTTCTGGGCCACAAAGGTGCCCTGGACACATCGAACCTTCTCCCCAAGGCTGCCCCGAGGCAGAGACTGCTTTTGGGAATCCACGTTTCATGCTATCTGAATCAAACCTGGAAATTGATTGGTTAGAGCTGGCTTTCCAACTCGCTGTCCATTTTCCTGGAGTTAAAACCTCTGCTGCTCCCGAAGTCCACACGTTCCAGGAGATTAAATTTAAGAGGCCAATCCCCAGAGGTCATTATATTCACAATGTCTTCAGGATAAAAATACAGAATTTCACTTCAGAGAGCTTTATTTTCTGTTCGTATTTGACCATAAATGTTAATAAGGGTGAATGCAGTCACATCACTGATAGTTCCTCGGAGTGAACATCACCAATAGCCTGTCCTTATCCAACCACTTAGACACCACAGCCAAGAAAGCTCACCAGCGCCTCTACTTCCTCAGGACGCTAAAGAAATTTAGCATGTCCCCTTTTGACCCTCACCAATTTTTAATTGATGCACCATAGAAAGCATCCTATATGGATGCATCATGGCTTAGTATGGCAACTGCTCTGCCTGTGACCACAAGAAACTGCAGAGAGTTGCGGACACAGCTCAGCATGGAAACCAGCCTCCCCTCCATGGACTCTGTCTACACTTCTCACTGCCTCGCTAAAGCAGCCAGCATAAACAAAAGACTCCACTGACCCCGGACGCTCTCTCTTCTCCCCTCTCCCATTGGGCAGAAGGTAGAAAAGCTTGAAAGTATGTACCACCAGGCTCAAGGACACTTTCTATCCTGCTGTTATAAGACTATTGAATGGTTCCCTAGTACAATAAGATGGACTCTTGACCTCACACCTTATTCTACATTCTGTTTTTGTTTCACCTTGTACTACCTCAATGCACTGCGTAATGAATCTGCATGAATGGTATGCAAGACAGGTTTTTCACTGTACCTTGGTACATGTGATAATAATAAACCAATTTACCAATTTGCAAATCAATGGGAATTATTGTTTAGAATTCATCTTTCTGCTGTGATCAGTAATCCAGGATTTCCTGCTTTATTCATAATGCACCTTGAAACTGTTGTGATGTTGGGTGGGCAAAATTGGATTTTTTACTTTCCCCACAGTTGGCGTGTTTGCACTGCAAAGTTCTGGTACATTGAAAGAAGTAATTAGAGAGAGAATGGGACAAACAATAATAGTGAGGGAAAGACAGAGATAGCAAGAGATAGAGAAAGAGAGAGAGAGAATGGCAGAGAGAGAATGGCAGAGCGAGGGACAGAGAGAGAGGGGGGCAAGGAGAGAGACAGAGAGAGAGAGAAAGCAGAGTAAGAGAAGGAGAAAGAAAGAGAGAGAGAGAAAGAGAGAGAGAGAGGCAATCAGTGAAATACAGAGATGGAGGCAGAGAAAGAGGTAGAGAAACAGTCAGAAAAAATGAAGTAAATGAGAAGAAAGTGTGAGAGGAAATGAGTGCAGAAAAGTAAGAAAGAAATGAAAAAGAGAAAAGAAAGAAAGAAAATGAGAAAGGCACAAAATTGGAGAAGTCAGAGAGAGGTGAGAGAGAAAAAGACTGAGGAAAAGTAGAGAAGTGGAAAAGTCACAGAAGATATTCTCGGGACTATATTTGAGAAGCTAATGACTGAATGGCAGAACAGGTGTGCAAGATGTACAAACACTCCTCATTGAGGAGGCAGAGAATCAGTGACCACATCCATCATGATCAGGAACAGTAGAGCATCCAATGGGAGTGCCACTGCACTGATTTCATAGGAACATGGGAATTGCTCGATGAGGAAAGTGTAATGTCCATTTCGATCTTCTATCATCCTGGTAGACACATGATATAATGATAATGGCACTGTTGACTAATTACAGCTATCTATCTCGTTCAGTTAGTCTGCAACTGACCCAGAAATGTCATAAGGAAAACTACAGTGGCAGAAAGCTTTGGGAGCCATTAGATGCAAAGTTAGCTTTCTCTAGACAGCCCTGTTACAATTAACTTATGCCTTGACTTAAATTACTTATGTACTGCACTACAAAATGATATTCACTGAAAGAAATCCATCTAATTTGCGTTTGAATGAAAGATACTCATCTCTGTGTCAAAACAATTTTATGTCATGAAAACTGACAATGAGAGGAGTGGGAATGTTGACACTGACACAAAAGTCTGCCAGCACTGATAAACTAAATCGAAGAAATCGCTTGGATTTTATTTTGTTACTTGCTTCAATGGGATTCCACAGAGTCCTGATTCCGCCACGGTTGGATGTGATGTGAAGATTATAAATTGCGTCATTGCCATTGTTCTGCATGATATGACAGGAGTAAAAATAACTTGTAAGGTTATTTGTAATATAATAACTTGTAATCAGCAATTTCATACAAAAAATGCAAGAGGTTCCTCATAAGAACAGGAACAGGCAATCAGCATCTTGTGTCTGCTCCATTCAATAAGATCATGGCTGATTCCATTGATGTCTAAGCACCTTTTCCTTGAATGTTCAGTGAATGAGCTTCCACAGCCTTCTTGGGCAAAGAATACCAAAAACTCTCTACCCTCTGGATGCAGAGATCTCTTCTCATTTGCCACCCCTTATCTTGAGACAATGATCCCTGGACCTAGGGACCCCAGTCAAGGCAGACATCATTCACCGCAACCACTCTCTCATAGCTAGACTGGACGATCAGGCCAATACAAGAACACACAAATCATTTTTTTTTAAATTTAGAAATGGAAAGCCATATTAGGTGAATCATACATAGTGGTGCTATTTCCCAGGAATCTTTTACTCAATTATCTTAAAGCAGCTCTTAAATCCATTAATGTTGAACTACCTCCCATTCACTTACTATGAACATGTCCTTCAAGCTTATTCAAAATAAACATCATAAAAAACGAACACCAGAAATATACAAATAACTCATGGAAGCACAGAAACCAAAGGATACCATTCAGCCCATCTTTCATTTGTTAGCTTGATGGTCGACCCATCTAATTAGTCTCACTCCACCATCCCCAGGTGGTATTTTCCCTTCAAACCAATAAGTTAGCTCATAAAATATCCAGGGCTTGGTGTTTATTATTTCTTCCTTTGGTTTTGAAGGGCAAAGTGTGATTGAGTTAATTAAAGACATTTGGTTTTGATCATTCAACGGAGTATTACATTTGTTAATGGTGAAGGATGGAAGCTTAATGATTCATAGCTGGTTTATTTCACCTTTTACTTCATTGTCTTTGAAAAGATTGCTTCATTCCTCTAGTTATATGATTCACACTTCCATGTGGAGTTCTAAAATTAATTTAATGGTACATTTTATTTTAAGTTAGCTTTTTAGCATTTGTGACATTCATAAGCAGTCAACTTGTTTGATAGCTTTGACAACTGGTACAGCAAGAGGATATGCTCAGCTGACCGTCAAACAAGGTCTTGCTTTTTACCATTGGAATATGCGTGTGTCACTGGGCACAGTGGTTCCTGGTTCCTGGAGGTGTTTCATGCAGGGGAGAGTTGGTTTAATGGCAATCAGCCACTCACCAGAACTTCTGGGTCATTGAGGAGCATGCATCAGAGACAGAGCATAAAGTTTAGAGGGCTAGAAGTTTATTATTACATTCCCCGGTTACACAGTCGTAAAACAAGATAGTGGACAATGTTGGCATTTTAACAGGCCGATCTTTGGACAGATCTGCTACTATATTCATGAAAATATCCATGTGAAATTTCATTAGTGGGGACCGATATTAAAATGCTTATTTCTCCCTTGACATTATTACAAATTAATTAGTTTTCAGAGTCGAATGTTCATTATTAGACCTTCAGTTCTCTGAGAAACAGGAAAACAGAAAGGTCATAACCCCAGAGCATTTCTTCCCTTCTGAAGGTAACATGCTCCAATATAATCAAAGAGCAGCATGTTTTCCCAATCTTACTGGAGGCAGAATACTTCAAGGCAGTTACATCTGGTCCTGAATTGGTACTTCAGGTATGATTTCTGTGTTTTTAAAGGATTTCTATTGGCTTTGCAGTGAAACTTGTTTTATCATATTGTTAAGACAAAGTTTTGACAGTTTTTCATTAAGTTGAGGTCAATCATAATAGATGTTCTGTAATTTTGTTAGTTGAAGGCATTTTCCATGAACACCTGCTTTTTTGATGTTACATTTGCAATGCACTGAGCAGACTAGAATTAGAACTTTCATCTCCTGGATTCAGGAAGCTCATGGTTATGTCAAGATGAGATGTTGCTAAGATTGGTAGACCCATACTGAGTACTGTGTTCAGATCTAGGAACCAAATCTCAGGAAGGATAGAATGGGTTGAGCTTGGATTGATTTCTGGGCTGAAGAAATAAATAATGGCAGGGGGAGCATAAATTAGGCTTGTATTTTCCCAGCTGTTGAGGGGTGATCTATTGAGAGGTTTAAGGTGATCAATGAGTCTGACAGGGTGGATGGAGCAACTGCTCTGATCAGGAAGTCGAGTAAAAGATTTCAACTGACTTATTACGACAGAGAAGGAGGTCATTTGGAACTCAGGTTCATGCTGATTCTCAGCAAAGCAATCCCATCAATGGCATTCCCCCTCTCCTTACTTCCCTTATCCCTACATCCTATTCTCTTTCCCATACCCATTAACTCCCCTTTGCTAATCACCTACACCAAGGTGAAATTTTCAGGGGCAATTAACCTTCCAGCATTTCTGGGGGAAATAGAGGAACTTGGAGCACCCAGGGGAAACCCACGTGGTCACAGGGAGAATGTGCAAACTCCACACAGACAGCACTGGAGGTCAGGATTGAACCTGGGTCCCTGGAGCCATGAAGCAAGATAGCCTAGTTTATAAACAATGTCAGGCCCCATTCAGAGGTGATTCAAGGAAGCACTTCCGAGATACAAAGAGTCACAAGCCACAGAAAGAAGGTCTTCAGCTCAAATCCACAATGACACCCATTTACACTAATCCCATTTTATTCTCCCCACAGACCCATCAGCTCTCCCCAGATTGCACCACTCACTCATACACCAGATCTAATTTAGAGCAGCCAATTAACCTACCAGCCCTTCTTCACACTATTAGCACTGGACATCCAAAACTTTTAGAAATTACTGAGCTGAAATGAAAATTTCAAAGTGAGATTAATTTTAGAAAAGGGCACTAAGAGTTTCAGAACAAATTTGAGCTCAGATATAGACTGGTAAAGATCTAATTGAATGGTCAAGCAAGATTAAAGGGCTGAATGACTTACTAGTACTTCCACATTCTTAATTGTAACCTTAAACATTCAACCACCATGATAATCCATCACTATTATAAAAGTGCAAACAAATATTTAAGTTCCACAGCTGAATATTATTTTTCATTTCATATGGTTTTAATTGCCTTGAAACTTTGTTGGCATTAATGTACAGAATCCCATCACATCCCACAATTAACTTCTTTCAGATTCTGCAATGGCTCCTCCCCATCATTCAATAACTAGATTAGAAGTGTCCAGAATAAATTAAAAGAGAATGAAGAGTATAAATGATTCAGAATTCAAGTGTCTGCATTTATTTCCCATGGCAAATCACTTTAAATGCTCATCTACATTATTTTTTACTCTTGCTTCAAGGCAACATTCCTTCAACTTGTTAATTTTCTTTGCAATTTTATTTCTTTAACTGTAATGAGATGAGTATTAAAAAAAATTAACGTGATTAAATCATTTGCCAGGTCCTGTTGCAATGAGATTGAAGCTGCAAATAAATTTCAAAAATGCCTCAGATTTTCAAAGAAATATTTCACAGAAGATTATGGATTCCCTTTATCTGTGAACACCTTCCACACTTTTGCAGTGAAAGGGATTGAGATTTATTTCATCAGTAAATGAAAATTACTGGAAATAATGCATGTTAATTTACTCACGAGAAGACAGGCAAATTCAGTTTGTTAACCTGAACTGGGATTATAAAGGCTTCATTATTTTTTCTGTGAAAATTGCGACAAATTACAAAACAATCATATGATACAAATTTGAATATGTTTAAAAGATAGATTGTGACTGAGGCAAAATCATGTCAATTTATAAGTTGCATTATCATAATTAGGTAAATGTTCCATAATTAAGTAAATTGACAGTATTGTTGAAAAGGAGAGTAATGGGAGGAAATAGTAAATAGGAGTATGTTCATTTTTGCTCTTCAATTAACAAATTAATTTGATGTTGTTTAGAAGAGAAATTTCATGCTTGAAGCTTATTTATTATTGTCAGTGACAGAATACAAATCTCAGTGGCGTGCAGGGTTTGCAGGTGAGGGAATAACAGAACATTTTGACAGCTTAAAAAAAACTCTACACACTCCCTGTCAAGGAGTTGATACCCTGAAGTAAAAACAAAAGGACAATGAACAGCCAGCAAATAAGAGAATCATCTTAGCTGAGCCACCAATTATCACCAAACTTGAGCTACTAAAAAAAATCAAGGCAAACATGCATTGCCAAAGTATTGTTTCTTATTTTTCCCTTCTAAATTCCAAATCTGATCAACTCATTATAATTTCAGTCCTTAACAATAAATAACCTTGCTTTGACTACAGTAAAGTTATACTTTTGAACTAAATGGAAAATAACCTTGTGATGCCTCATTTGTTATCTTGCTGAGATGCATAAAATTCATGGTTTTAGTGACAATTAAAGATTCCACTGCATATTTGATATATTTATCCCAAGTTTTGCTTAGTACTCTACTTGAATTATTGTTGAATGCTTAAGCAAAATAACAAACAAGTTCTCTTCCAAAAAATGGATCTTAGAATCTCAAGTAACTTCTGTTAATTTTAAGCCATGAGAGAAAATAAATTTCTCTCTCTGTACTTCTATCTCAAAATAGACTTGACTTTTGTCATATGCTGATTGAAAAAACAATTGCACCTGAGAAGCACTTTTGTTGCATCTATGTTACAAAGTTAGTACATTATAACTAAAAGCAGTCAAATGCATCTTTGTCTACTGCCGTAAAGAACTGAAGCTATCATAACCATGGGGACAACAATTTTGACATTAGAAAAGGTACAAAAATTATCAAAGTGGCCATAATCGAGGGAGGTATTATGAGATATATCACATCCCCCCCATTGGGCAGAAGATACAAAAGACTGAAAGCATGTACCACCAGGCTCAAGGACAGCTTCTATCCCACTGTTAAAAGAGTATTGAATGATCCCCTAATATGATAAGGTGGACTCTTGATCTCTCAGTCTACCTCATTATGGCTTTGCACCTCATTGTCTGCCTGCACTGCACTTTTCCTGTAACTGTAACACTATATTTTGCATTCTGTTATTGTTTTCTCTTGTACTACCTGAATACACTGTTGTAATGAAATTATCTGTATGGATGGCATGCAAAACAAAGTTTTTCACTGTACCAATAATAAAGCAATTCACCAATTTGTAATGTGACAAAGGGTGGCTGTGACAAAAGCCTAATAAGTCATCAGAAATTGTGCATGCATGTTAGAAAAGTACATTCAATGATGTGACCTTGCTTTGTGCAGATTCCTGAATCCAAGAGATGGCAAACCTAACACTGAGCAGGGTAACAAAGAAAAGAGTTAGAAAAGACTCGTGCTTATCAAGTAAAGAAATTCAATGCACGTGTATTTAAAGGGATGAGTTAAACCTACATCTCCAAGTGCTGTATTATCAGGGTTCTCCCAGAAATGACCTCAAGATGATGTATATTTGAAAGCAGCTGACTTGTTTCTTGGCTTGTTTTGGTGATTCTAAAATTACAACACAAAGATTAGATTCCTTTCTTAATGAGTTGATTGCCCAGCTGTATTCTCAGTGCAGCATCCTGAATTAGTTCCAAGTAAAACCTAATACTCCATCCAAGATAATGGTCAGCTTGTGCAGGGTTTGACATCCTGTCCAGCTCATGTCCAACAATGTTTAATTCTCATCACTTGCACTGACCCAGTTAGGAATATCAACACTGAAATGAGGCATCAAAACTCTCACAAAACAAAATAGAAAGAATAAATACTCCTGGATCACTTTCATTGACAATGTAAAAACCAAATCTTTACACAAATAAGAGATCCAGACACCCAAGGGAAGCTAGGTAATTGTCTCGCAGATTAGAAGGTTGTTTCATTCGAAGAACAACACCTCATATTCTGCCTAGGCAGTCTACAACCCAATGGTATGAACATTGAATTTTCCAATTTCAGGTGCCCTTACCTCCTGTGTTCCTCTCTCTCCTTCTGATCCATCTCCAGTCCTCTCATTTTTGTCCCTATAACAGTGGTTTTCAACCTTTTTCATGCTGCAGACACCCAGGACCTGTCCTTGTTAGATGGCGGACCCCCAAAGTCCACAAAATCAAACAATCAATAATTCATGCATACAACACTTAAATTACTGCATATAGGCCCTATTGAAATAGTGACTATTTCAATCACCGGATAATTACCAGCGGTGTCTTTCAGTGTTTCAGTTCAATGTGAAGGTTGTGCCTGTTTTGCACTGCAGAGTTTGTTGGTTTTCATGGCAGTGACTGCAGAAAATGCTATTTGACACAAGTAAGTGGTTGCAAATGGTAACAGAACATTGACGGCTTTGCCGGACAGCAGTGGATACTCCTGGGAACATGCTATCCAGAACGACAACAGTGACATTCGGTTGAACTGCAAGCGCAAAGTCCTGTCAGATGACAGTTCAGCCAATTCTTCTTGTTCACGTCCAGTTAAATCAGTAAGCATGCATTCAAACAGATTTCAAATCCAATCAAACATGATCGTGTCATCGTCACCAAATACTCATGGAAATAATGTGACAGCTGTTGAATATGGTTCAAAACGATACTCACAATGGCCTCTGTCTTAGTCTCGTTTCACTGTCAGAAAACTCAGCTAGCAACGGAAACATATCATAGATGCCTTGCTTCTAGATACGGAGGTTTTTTTGGAAGGCACTGATTCTGTCATGCAATTTTCAGAACATTTGATCCAGGTCCTTGCAATGATAGATTTAAGCTGTTCAAATGTTGAAAATATCTGCAAAATAAGCTAATCCGGCAACCCATGTCTCATCTGTCAAGAACTGTGCCAATGAATCCGTTATGCTCATTTAGAAAAATGAGCAGTTCATCTCGCAATTCATATACACGCTGCACAACGTGGCCTCGTGACAGCCATCTGATTTCTGTATGCAGCAACAAATGCTTATGCTCGGCTTCCATTTCATGGCATATGTTTTCAAACAAATGATGATTGAGCGGCCTGGCTTTGATGAAGTTAACGATTTTAATGCATGTGGAAAGCACATCCACAAGATTTCCATCCATATCTTTTTGCAGCCAATGCCTCACAGTGAATCATGCAGTGGACTGCTGCTACATGTGGAGCTACGTCTTTCACTCGTGCAACTAGACCTGACTTCCGTCCCGTCATTGTGGCACTACCATCCATGCATACTCCAATACACTGTGTCCACGCCATGCCGATTATACAAAAAAAGTGTCAAGTACGCGGAAAAGTTCTTCACTGATTGTACGCCCTGGGAGCGCCTTGCAAAACAAAAAGTCCTTCCAAAGCCTCTCCTTCCCAGCAATATCGAACATAAACCATCAACTGCGCAGCACTGGCAACATCGGTGCTTTCATCGAGCTGAATCGCAAATCTGACTTGCTATCAGCTGGCTCTGTATACCTTCCAACCATATCGCCAATTCTTCTGCTTACTGTGTTATCAGACAATGGAATGGCTTTCAGTTTTTGACTGGATTCTTTTCCCAGTACAACTTTGCACATATCTACTGCTGCAGGCAGTATAAGCTCTTCTCCAATTGTGTGAGGCTTTCTGGAACGTGCTATTCGTAATGCTACCAAATATGATGCGCGAAGAGCCTTCTCATTTACAGTGGCACAGGCTGTCATTTTTGCCTTTCTGCTTGAGGTACAGCTCCTTTTGCCGCTCAAAATATTCCTTGGCTTACTGGCAATACTGGATGCACTCTTGTTAAATGGTGCTTCAATTTCGCTGGTTTCATTGCATCGTTGGACAGTATTTGCAAACACACAACAGAGAGGTGGTCCGCATTTGTCCCCACTGCGATGAAGCCATATGAAATGTATTCTGGATCGTACTTGCGTGTTTTCTCTTTCGGTCACCCTTATCCCCTTCGTCATCAGAATCTTCTGGTTTCTGGTCAGCTTTTCTCTCAGAAATTTCTCCACACTCAGCAATACACACTGGACAGTTTAATTACTGTTACTGATAAACAAAATTATCAAAACTAATCTAAAATTTACACGCTTGTGCACTTTTTGTTTAACAGTGACATCACTGGGGCGTAAATGCACGGTAAGTAAGCAATATTATCAAGGCACACCAACAACCTCACTCAGTCTCGCTAACACTACAGTGCACAACAGAATAGTAGTGAGTAGTGAACACTACTGACTACTCTGACTACACAAATCAAATATTAAACGGCAGCTTACCAGAAGGGAACACCATCTAAGTCTCTAAGATTGTCGCCTATAACAGCTAGAATAGATCTGGCCGATTTTCTGAATAGCGGAAAACTGGAGGAAGCAAGTAAGCTACGTCTTGTAACAGGTCGCTTTTCCATTTTTTTTCTTGGCTTGCTCGCGGACCCCCGGCAACCCGCCACGGACCCCCAGGGGTCTGCGGACCACAGGTTGAAAACCTCTGCCTTGTACCCTGCCCTCACCCCAGCACTCTGTCACTCATTTTCATCCCCTCCCCCCCCCCTTCTGGTTCCATCTGCCTATACCCATATATTTCACCCACTGGATCCACTCCCCCATCTACCCACCTGCCCTTCACCTTTTCCTTAATGGCTCCCATTAGTACCTTCTTTACTTATCAGGTTCCAGCACCTCCAGCCTTTGCCTCACCATTTATCACCCTCCAGCCCCTGTCTTCACTTTTACTCTCCCCTCACTACCCCCGCCCCCCTCAAACCTGGATCCATCTGCTCATCATCCTCCATCCCTGTTTGGTCCACCTATCACCTACAGGCAGTTGTCTCACTCCTTTCCCTTTTACCCTAGCCATCTCTCCTCTTCACTTTAAGTCCCGATGCAATGTCTCAACCCCGAAAAAATGATATTCCTTTTCCCCCAACAGAGGATGCTTGACATGCTGAATTCCTCCAGTAGGTTGTTTTATTATTCCCCAGAGTAGTTGTTTCCCATTTTATAGAGTACTGGCCTTCTGTGGTTCAGTTAGACTCTGCGTCAATATTTTTGTACAGGTACAATGCACAAGAAAATAAAGGATGAATTACATTGTAGATGGAACAGTTCACATTACCACGATCTTAAAAGATGTATTTTCCGCAGTGATCAAGTACAATTGCAGCACAAATCTCCTAACCTTTGTCAATGGAGCATTTAATGGCTCAGTCAGCTTTGTGGTTCCTCTATTGCACTCTCCATGCATAAGTTGACCCATTATACCAAGACATGCGAATTGCCCAGTGTTATCCAATGTAGTATAGGGATGTAAATAATATTCTGACGGTTCGTGTATCAGTGTCAGTTTCTATTCTAAAAGGAAAGCTTGACATACAAGGAGTTATTTTTTTCTGCAGTCTCCTGTGGCACTAACAGAAAGCAAGCATTTAGAAGAACAAAAAAATCAGGCACATTTGCTGACGTATGTGAAGAAATAGCAGCCTGAAGATTGAGCACAAAGAAAGCTATTTCTCAGGAAAGCTGTAAAATTAAATGCCAGATCGCTTCCACAGTTTTGAAGTGAAATAGAGCTTGGCTTGGATACTCTTTACAAAAAAAATCCCAAGCACTCAAGTTATACACATGACCAATTTATTTTTAAAGCTGCATCCATAACAACTATGTGGGGAACATATTTCATCCCCAATAGCCTCAGCTGAAATATTATGTAAAATATTGGCTAAATTTCATCTTGTCTTTGAGCTCAGTGTGACTTTTGTCCCCATTATATTCTGGTAGAGTGCACTGGGACAACTTACAATGTTGAACCCAAATTTATTTGGGCAGAATTTGAGTTGTGACTTCTGACCTACAGCAATTCTGAAACAACTCATCTCTGCTGCACTCTTATTTGAGAACTGCCATTTGGAATAATTGTGATCTTGAGGCTGGCAAAGTTTGCCTTGAGTTACATGAAATAAGATCAATTGCAAATGTGATTTACAAACTTTTTGTTGAGTTGATGCCATTTGAATATTTCCCCAATTCAACTTATTATTCCAAATAAAAATCCCACGTTCTTGTGGTATCTTCCCTTGCAATTGTAGGCCATGAAACACTTGTTCTTTCACCGCTTCCCTTCCCACCATCCAGGGACCCAAACAATCTTTCCAGGTGAAGCACGATGTGGTCTCCTCTACAATGGAGAAACCAAACTCAGATTGGTTGAATGCTTTGCAGAGCACCAGTGTTCATTTCACTGGGGTGACCCCAAGCTTCCTGTTGCCTCAACTTTAATTCTCCATCCCACTTCCTCTCTGTCCTATCAGTCTGTGACCTCCTGCACTGTTACAACGGGGCTGAATGAGGTCTTGAGGAACAGCATCTCATGTTCTGTGTGGGCACATGGCAGCCTTCTGGACTTAACATTGCATTCTGCAACTTCAGGTAATTCGATTTCTGTCTGTATCAGTGATAGTGACTCAGCTTTTTCTCCTTTTCTTCTCTCTGGGAGTGGAGGAAATACCCAGCCTACCCTGCCAGGCAGGTCTTCCTGCTCTGCATTTTGCACTCCTACATTCTTTTGTCTATGTTCTCACTCTCTAACTGCTCCCATTCACTTATTGACCAGATAATCTTGTTTACAGCAGATCCCCATGATCAGCCCAGTTTAACCTATCAGGACATCCCCACTCCCCCACCCTCCCTGCAGTTTAATAAAATTCTTTTGTCTCCTTCCTAGTTCTGATGAAGGGTCTTCAACTTGAAACATTAGCTCTGTTTCTCTTCCCACAGATGCATGCTGACTTGCTGAGTATTTCCAGCTTTTTCTGTCTTTATTGTTGTTTCAATATGATGTTTTTAACTGGAGAATTTGCATATTATTAGTGCTATCAATCGCATATTTTTATTGCATTTTATTATTGCATGAGGTTTTCCAAAGGGAATTTGGACAGGCGTTTAAGAGGAAATAATTATCAGAACTTCGGAGAAGGGGCAGGGGATTGGTGAAGTGAAGGGATTGCACTTAGAGTTATAGAGGGATACAGCATGAGAACAGACCCTTCGGTCCACCAAGTCTATGCTGACCATCAATCTATCATTGACATTAATCTTACCCATCACCCCACAGTCCCATTATCCCTCCCCAGATTCTACCATTCATCTGCACACTACAGGCAAGTTGCAGTGGCCAATTAACCGACCAACATGCACATTTTGGATGTGGGAGGAAACTGGAGCAGCTGGAAGAAACCCACAGAGTCACAGGGAGAACTCAGGATTGAACCCGAGTTGCTGGAGCTATGAGACACAGCACGACTTGTTGTTCTGCTGTAGGGAGCTGGGACAAACTTGATCATCTCAATGTCCCCACTCTGTTCTGTAATGTTTTTATTCCATGATTTCCGTGCATTGTGTTGGTATGAAATCATCAGTTGCCAAGAAAGACATATGTATCTTAATTGCTACTGCACTGTAGCTCCACATTCCCATATAAAATGACATGTAGTTGAGAGAAAGTCAAAGGAATTGAAATTCAATCAAGTAGCTCTCAAGATGTCAAGCTATAAAGCGCCAAACATTTACTTGCTGCCAGCATTCGCTCTAGCTATTACCTTGGGAAAGCCAAAAAAAAACACCCATTGCAACAACTGGAGAGAATGGTAAGGAAACATGAAAAGCGATGCAGTAATAAAACTCACAAAAGTTATTAAGATTTTCATTGATTCATTCACCATCTCAGGATGTCCCAGAAGTATTTTATATCTGAAATACAGCAGGCAATTAGAACACAACATACTCCCACAAACATGCATCAAATTATGGAAGGGATGCGTTCATGGAAAATATCTCATCAGGTGAATTTCTAAATCACAATGGTTGTACAAAATATAACATTGATGTTTGATATGCAGAATGGTACAAGATTCATAAATAGAAAAACTGTGAGCCAGAGAGTCAATCAAATTACTGGAAAATTTGTAAATTGAACATTCGGAAGTCAAGGCATGTTGGTGGAATAAAGACCATTGATCTGTTTCCATGGTTGAGTTAATCAGAGGCTAAATATTAGTCAAAACAAAGGTTGTGACTCTACTGTTTTCCTCAATATAGCACTTTGGGGCCATTAGCATTCACCTGAGAGAGCAGACAGGATCTCAGATTAATGTCCAAGAGAGTAGCTTTTTTCACGATACTTCACTGCAGTGTTGTGTTGCTCTAGATTTCCAGCATCTACAGTCTCTCTCGTGTCTCACTGCAGTGTCAGCTGACATTTTGATGCT
Source organism: Pristis pectinata (assembly GCF_009764475.1). NCBI lineage: Eukaryota > Metazoa > Chordata > Chondrichthyes > Rhinopristiformes > Pristidae > Pristis > Pristis pectinata. Next base: position 23,404,232 of record NC_067427.1, read on the forward strand.
CAGGTTTCTCCAGTTGGAACCTACTCTCTCAATCAGCAACATGTTAGGCATGGCTTTGGAATGGGAGTCTATTCACTTGTATGGCGAGGAATGGATGTGAGGTATTTAGACCCGTCCGACAGCTGGCGAAGCGGAGAGTGTGGTTTAACCAGCTGTCAGCCTTTCTCTATCATGCGTTGGGTTTGTTCTGAAGCCCCCAGCCCTTCAGTCCCCACCACTCGCACCCCCACCTCGCCTTCCCCGGGGTGTTGCAAGGCCCTGATATCACACACAACCTTACCATTTGGGATCAGGAGAGCAAATCAACGATGCTGGCCCAGAAAGTAAATTCTGCCTTCCCACGTAGGTCAGCAGTGAACAAAGGGGCTTACTGAATTCATTTGCAGAAGGCTGCATGAGTAACAAGTGTAATATATTTGCAAGTGATCATCGACATGGCAAGCCAGACAGTCTGAAAACCACAGCTGTGCAGACAAAGCAACAGGAATTAGAATGTACAAATGCAAATGGTAAGGTTCTGTACATGGTAGACATCCAATTAGATATATTTCCTACTTTCATTTGAAAATACATTTTTCACTGCAATAAAACAATGCTTTTCGAGAAAAAAAAGCTTTGTTTTATAAATTGTTTTGTAAGTTGATAAACAATTTGTCTGACTTTAATTAATCCTCCCCTCACAATTTTGTCACTGTAAATGCTGCCATTAGTATTTCCATGCCGAAAATGAGAATGAATATTTATTTGCAATATGCTGGGGAAATGCATGATGAATGGAGCTAGTTACGAAGTCAACTCAATAATCAAAGCATTTTGAATAAAATGTCAAGCAAAGGCCCCACAAATAAAGCTGAGCTCCATTATGTTTGACAGTTACAAAATTCATGTTTTTGAAGTTGAGAATTCTGCCGTTTCATATCCAATCAGGCTGTCCAAGTTCCCATTATTCCCATTTATCTAGACAGCCTTAGTAAGCAGACAAATTCCAAAAATTTTGCCATCTGTCTTCAGAAGACATGCAAAATAAATCTCTGGCATCAATAGTAATGAAACTGGCACATTGTCATTAAAAGCCCACCTGATTCATTCATGTTCTTCAGGGGAAGGAAATCAAGCAATTTGCCCAGTCTGGTCTGTGTGATTCACTCTTAGAGTCATAGAGTGACAGAGTGATACAGCACAAAAACAGGTCCTACAGTCTATTGAATTCACACCAACCATCAATCATCCATTTACACTGATCCTACATTAATCCTATATTTTTTAAACTGCTCTCTGAAGTGGCCTGGAAAAACAATTTGGTCCAGGGCTAATTGGAATGGGCAATAAATGCTGGTCTCACAAGAAATGGCCATTTCCCATAAACAAAGTGAAGATTCAGATACCCTCAGCGACCAATAGAAAGTCTCTAAATTTCACTCATTACCTTCACAGCTGTTTCAAATTTAAAAATTCCAGTGTATCCAAAACTCCAAGAGAAACTTCTTTATTGAAAATGAGGTAATATCAGAATCAATTAAAGTCTTTTTAACCTGTACTCACTTAGCCATAATGCAGGAGATACAAAGGACTGCAGATGCTGGAATCTAGATGAAAAACACGATGATGCAGGAGGAACTCAGCAGACCAGGCAGCATCCGTGGAGAAAAGCAGGCAGTCAATGTTTCGGGTCAGGACCCTTCTTCAGGGCTGAAGATAGGAAAAGGGGAAGCCCAATATATAGGAGGGAAAAGCAGAGCAGTGATGGGTGGACAAAAGAGGGGAGGTGGGATGAGCACAAAGTGGTGATAAGTAGATGCAGGTAAGAGATAGCGATAGGCAGGTGTGGGGGAAGGGAGTAGAGCAGATCCACCAGGGGATGGGTCAAAGGTAAGGAGAGAAAGGAAAAAAAGGGGGAGGGGTAGGAAAAAGAGAGAGAGACTAAGAAAGAGAAGAAGAGAAGAAGCATATTGAGGGGAGGGGTTGTGGGGAAGAAGGGTGGGGATTATTTAAAGTGGGAGAATTCAATGTTTATGCCATTAGGCTGCAAGGTTCCCTAATGTATAGCAGTCATAATGCACTTTGGGATAAGCTGATGGTTGCCAGAAAGGCCTCATAAGCTACATAAATGCATATTCTTTGTGTAATACTACAAACTAGATTTTGCACAGGAACATCAGCAAGTGTTGAGGATTCTCTGGCAATCGTCAGCAACATGATCTCTCTGTGACCACTGTAATCCTGAGGTGGTGGTCAGTCATTTGTAACTTTTTTCTCCCAAACGTACTCCAACAACCGCACAAAGTTGTGGCCATTCCCCACTACAGTGTGAAACTGCACCAGCAGCTACCTCCAACCTCACCTGCCAAAGCGGCTGCTTCTGCATTGATTCGTCGCAGCTGAATAAAACTCCAATAGTCCGGCACTCTCTGGGCTTTGGTGGTGCCAGATCAGTTTTTCCAAACGATCGGATTTTAATATATATTCATTCAAAAGATGTGGGATTAGCAGACTGAGCCAACATTTAATTGCCCATCCCTAGCTGCCTTTGAGAAGGTAGTGGTGAGCTGCTCATTTGAACCACTGCAGTCCTCGAGGTGTTAGGGAGAGAGTTCCAGGATTTTGAACCAGCAATGGTGGTGATATATGTTACACGGTATGATAAATTTTACAGTGAACCAGGTAACTTGGAAAGGAGCATGGGAAGTTGAAAGGGATCGTGAGAACCAGGGCCCTGGTATGTTGAAAGGCAAAACAGGAACCAGGGCCTGGTGTGTGAGAGGGAGGGTGGAAACCAGGTCCCAGCTGAGTGAAAAGGGATATCTGCAAACATTACCTGGTGAGCCAGATGCTGAATCATCAGGATTTCCAAATGATTGGATCGTGAATTATTGAAGTTTTACTGTAGCTGTGACGCATTAAGTATTGCTTAGTATTTGACTTTCTTTAAAACTTAGGAGTGACGCTTCATGGAAAATTTATGATACAAAAGGGTGCCATTCAGCTGGCCATGAATTGTTTGAACAATTTTAAGTTTTTTTTTAATAACTTGTATCTTTTAATGCTTTGAATAGTTTTTAAGACAGCCATATATGGCTTTCTTTGCTTGTTTTGTAGGGGTTGTTCATTCTGCCTCCTTCTTCCTCCCCACCCCACCCACTACATGGTCCCGTTGCAATGTTGCTTCAGAGAGCCCACCACAGGACATGGAGCCGGTTGCTCCCCACACATTCCTCCTGGAGGAAACTCCAGTCATAAGCTGCTTCAAGCATTTACTGTAAGTGTAGTCATCTCACCACCACTGGAAATTCCTGGCCAACAGCCTGCCTAGAGAGCATGAGAAACATCAGCTGCACAAAAGATGAGAGTTTTTAGCAGAATGATTTTACTGGGCAGTGTCATCACAGCATAAAAGTTATGTTATTTCCTTGATAGTGGCAGGATATGTTGAGAGAGCAGTTCGTGAAACATATGGGATCCTTGGCATCATAGTTCGAAGAGTAGAGTGCTGGGAGGTTGGTTATGAGAAGCTGGTTATGCTGAACCTTTCCAAATGCTGCTGGAGTACTGTATCCAATTCTGATCACCAGGTGTTCAGAAGGAATTGAGGGTCTGAGGGAGGATGTGGAAGAGATTTAATGGGGGAAATCCATGACAAGGTTAGACAGGAGAATGTGCGCTTACTCTCCTCTGAGTAAAGGAGCTTGGCAAGAAGAGTTAACAGAAACATACCTGACTATGATGGATTTAGATAGGTGAGTATGCATATTAACATGTGAATTACAAGTTCAGAGCAGGTGTAGGATACTTGGCCCATCAAGCCTCCTTCACCATTCATTAAGATCCTGGCTGATCTGATTGTAACCTCAATTCCACAATCTCCCCTACCCCATGTAACCTTTCACCCACTTGCTTATCAAGAATCTATCAACTTTTGCCTTAAAAAATATTCAAAGAATCTGGTTCCACCGCCCTTTAAAAGAGAGCTTTCCAAAAATTCACCCACCCGCTGAGGGAAACAAAAAGCCTCATCTTCACTGGAAAGTTCAACCACTTATTTTTAATTAGTGGCTACTCATTTCAGATTCTCCCACAAAAGAAAAGATCCTCTCCACATTCACATTGTTAAGATCCCTTAGTTTCAGTCAAGTAATCTCCCGCTCTTCTAAACTCCAGCAGGTACAAACCTTGCCTGATCAACCTTTCCGAATAAGACTACCCACCATTTCTAGATATGAGTCTACTTAACATTCTTTGAACTGCTTCTAATGCATTTCCATCCTTCCTTAAGTAAGTTACCATACATAGCGAATGGATGTACTAATTAGCAGATAGTTCAAGGACTAGGGATACAAATTCAACATGATGGTCAAAGATGCAAGGGTATGTTAGGAAATTTACATTTTGTTTAAAATTATGGAACTCATTGCCTATATAGGGATGGTAACACCAAAGCCAATTGATGGCTTCCAACAGGGAATTGAGGGAAAATAGTTTCACAAGCACAGAGAAAAAAAATGGGGCTGGGTATTTTGCCCTTCAGGGTGACTGCATGGACTCAATGGGCCAAATGGCCGGCTTCAGTCCTGTGACAACACTGTGGGTCAGATTGTCCTGGATTGGTTACGTGTGTTGACGCCCACCTGCACTGTCCAGTTCCAGACATAAAGGGCATGTCAAGTTGACCCAAGGTATGCCTCTTGATGTGGAAGGAGCTCTGTGCAGCAAGCAGGTCTTGGATCTCCAGCTCATGGCCCTGCCAACAGTGCTTGGACAAGTTTTGACACCCCACTACTGTCAAACTGTTCTTAAATCCTTCCAACAGAACTATTCAAAAACTGTACAAATAGCTTTTACATTAAAAAAACATTAAAATAAGCATTAATTTGAAAGTTTGAAGTGATGAAATATTATGTAAAATATGAGGGTAAAATAAGCAAATCACATACTTCATTTAACCTTACTCATGGGTCATGCTTCTGATGCCAAGCAACCCTGGCATAAAGCTCAGTGTCCAGATGCAGCCCCTCTCATCAGCTCTTTAGTACTGGACTTGATGGTGAGTTTGGAGATGGCACAAAGTCATCTCAGACGTTGATTATGAATAGGTACAAGTCCAAGACGTAACAAGTCACAGGCTGTAGGTAAATGACAGCTCTGTACAGAACCATCAGCTAAAGGTAACCTTGACCATGATCACAGACTCTTCAGTTCTTTCCAACTTAAATGACATAATTTTGAAACCAAAAGAATTTTATATTACTCCATTTTGATCCACCGAGCTACATTGCTTTCAAACTAAATCTCCCAATACACAAAGCTTCAAAATGGCAATGAGCTTAGATGCAACTCTCTCTGCAATTATTAATCAAACAGGTTAAAGTTTACATGTGAAATATTTTTCTTTGTTCAGGATTGCTGGATTGAATCTTTATGAAGTAAAATATTTACACAGGTATTCCTTAAGGAGAATTACAGACTCATCTTCCTGAGTAAACTGCAAATGGAGGGCAACTAAATTGACTTTGGCAACGAGAACTATGCATGCAATCAACATCAAAACAGCAGATGGCTTGCACTATAATTTTCTAGGCCAGGATGAAAACAATTTAAACATACCTATTGAGGACGTGCAATCAACAAAGTTCCCAACAACTACTCTTGGCTGATCAGCCAATGACATTGTACATGATAAAAAATGCAAATTAAACTCTATTAGAAATGTTATGACTGGTTGCAGTTTTCTGTTTTAGGATGTTCAATTCTCTTTCCTCTTGTGAAAAGAGGAATGCATCATATATATACTGTGCACAGTTGAAGGAAGGATATACTTGCAGTCCAGAAGGGATGCATTGGACGAACTCCTGGAATGAGAGAGTTATACTATCTCAAGCAACTAAAAAAATGAGATCTATATTGTTTGATGTTTGGAAGAATGAAGGGTGATTTCACTGAAGTATATAGGTGGCATGACAAGGTATAAGAGATTGAGATGTTTCCACTCGTAGAATAGTCTCGAATGAGGGGACAAAGTTACAATATTAGGGGGCTGTCATTTAAAACTGAGGTGTGCAGCAACCTGTTCTCACAGAAGCTGATGAGTCTCTGGAATTCTATACCCCATAGGGTTGTGGAGGCTAGATCATTGGGGGTATTTAAAAAGGAAGTGCATAAATCTATGAAAGATCAGAGAACTTTGGAGAACTGGCACGGAAGAGCAAAGGAGGCCGGGGGCAGATCAGCCATGGTGTTTAAGCTTGAGTGGCAGAATGGCCCACTCCTTATGTTCTGTGTTTTTATATAAACCAGGTGGAGCTTTCAATGGAAACAAATAAAAGTATATTGTCAACCAGCTTTGCAGGTGTAAGCACCCCCTACTGTGGAAGCATAGGAGTCAATACAAGGGTATTTAGTGCTCTTTATTGTTGCAACATTTTTGATAAATAAGAGTTGTGACAATATAAATATGGTTTACAGATATCCTGTGCAGCAGCAGGAGATCTTGTGGCCTGACTCTCTTGCACTTTGCACCTATTTCCATGTGAATCCATTCAAGGGATGTGGGTTTCACAGGCTGAGCCAGCATTTAATTACCCTTGAGAAGGTGGGGGTGAGCAGCCTTCCTGAACCACTGCAGTTCTTGAGGTGTGGGTGTTCGGGACAGAGTTCCAGGATTTTGACCCAGTGACGGTAAAGAAACAGTGATATATTTCCAGGTCAGGAATGTGTGTGATATGGAGGGCAACTTCCAGGTGATGGTGTTCCCATGTTTTTTTGCTGCCCTCGTCCTTCCAGTTGGAAGAAGTCATGGGCTTCTATTGTGAACATTTCTGTCCTTTTGCAAGATAAAGCTTATGTTCATTGCCAATTTATTTTTGATGCTATTTAATGTTCACATGCAATCAAATCAATTATAACATGCAACATTGCAGATTCAACCATGTTAGAAGCATGGGTGGGTGTGTGGGTAAATTGAATATTGACTGTCACACATTGCAAACCTTTGTGTTACAATTTGAATCTTCAAAGCTTTACACTTTTTGGGGGAAGGAGTTAATTTGGACAAAATTTGCATCTGGTCTGGGTGTCTTAAAGAACAGGTCCTTTGAGGCAAGGATGTAGATTTTGTCACACTGAACCTTATACCTTTCTGCCTTTAACCTTCTACTATTCAATTGGCCAGCAGCAGCAGAAAAAAAATTCATTTTTTTTCAATATCAGCTTCCTATTTACATGTCATTGTGTAATATTTCAGCTTCAAATCAGAAATTTTAGTTAAAACATGTTCACATCCAGTGTGTGTGCAAAGGGGGGCTGTGGAATAACAGGGAGAAAGAGTTATCTTGCATCTTAGACTTATCAGTGTGCGATAAACATTATGTGTTCTTTTAAGAAATAAACATTGATATATCAAGGTCATTCCCTGAGGTTGGCAAGGTGGGCCATGGGGGGGAAGAAGTAGTCCTACCTTTGTTCTTGCCAGTTCTTTACTCATGCAAGTTTCCTGTGCTTTCAGCATTTTGAAGATATGATTAATTTCCTCTTTCAACATTTTTGCTGCTGACCTTCAGTCTGTGTTGAGGTGTTACTTTGATTCCCAGAAGCACTGTTTTCAAAACACTCTCCTTGATCTAATTATTCAATTGTCTTTTCAAGTGTCGCCAACTTTGCATTGAGTGTTCCAGATATCAACATTGCTTTGAATCAGAAAGAGTTAAAATGCCAATTAATCAAATACCCTGGAGATTATCAGTGTTGATCAAGATTTCAGTTTAACATAACTCTCAGGTTTAAGTGTTCTACTAGGTAATTAGTAGGGAATTAACATTTTGTTTTGCAAAATGTGCCCTCCTCTATTCAATTAAGTCATGGCTGATCTTTCACTCCAAAGCCACAAACCCCAATTCACCTAATTCTCTTAATAGTCGAAAGTCTATTGATCTCTCTCTTTCATATACTTAGTGAATGATTTTCCACAACCTTCTTGCATAGAGAATTCAAAAGATTCACTATCCTCTGGATGAAGACACTTCCTTTTCATCACTATCTTGCATCCCTTATCTTGCACCAATCCCTTACTTTGAAAACTTTACTTCTGGTTCTAGGCTATTCAACTTTGCATCTACCCTGACAAGCTCTTCAAGAGTTTTGCACATTTCAATCAGATTTACTCAAGTGAGTAAAGGCCCAATCTCATTAATCTCTACTCATCTGACACATTGAAACACACAGTGAAATACAATGTGCCATCCTAGGAATTAATCTGGTGAACCTTCACTGCACTCCTTCTGTCACGAGTATATTCCTACTTAGGGAGGCCATACCTGTCACTATAGTGATATGTCTCACCAGGGCCTAAAATAATTGGAGGAAGAGGATCTACACAAATCATCTTGCAATAAGTGCCAACGTATCACTGCCTTCTAACAGACAGATTTTGTTTTGGTGTAGGGAAGGAAAAATTGAGGTGAGAGACTTTAAGGTTGATTTTAGGGCAAACCCAAGAAAACAATGGAGAGTCATCTTTAGACAGAATCCTGGAGATATTCATCCACAAGATATGGAGCTCCAAATAAGGCATTTATTTTACATCCTGAGAGCTTGATTCACTTGAGCGGTTAAGGTCAGTGCATTAAGAATCAATCACCAGCATGTAGTGCTCTCAAATTTCCTTCCCTAAAGAAAGTAATGAACCATGTTTACTTAAAAAATCTAAACACAAGTTCTCAAGATACCAAGGTGGGATTTGAATCCACTTCCATACGAACATAACCTTCCCCAATGGTGAAATGGAGTAGTAATCTGGAGTCAGCAGAAAGATGGGTGGTGGAGGAATTAAACAGACACTAAAGAATATTTCAATGTGATGAAAATACCAATTTTAAAAACTATCTGGAAACAATTTGCAGCGAGATAAGGGAAATGATAATGTTCAGAGCAAATTGTCTGTGATGAACAACATGAGCAATATTCTAAATTAACTGAAACTTGTCAAAGCAGAATGCAAAAGGTACCACTCACAGAGTCCACAATAGGAACAATATTTCCAATATTACAGTGGAAGATCAACAAGATTTGGAATATGAAGCCATTAATATAAATTTAGTGATTGATATAATCAATAAAAATGAACTTTATGTTTGCCGAGTAACTCATTAATATTCCAGTCAGTTGTGAATCTGAGATCAGACAAGAGTGTTATTGTCAAGGGTCCTATAAATGTGGATCTGCAGAAAAATAAATATATCATTAGTTGAAGCCTTGCATGGTCTTCCTTAAACAAGTTATCAGGTCTTATCTGCAAAGTGAGATTGAATCTTAGTTATTACGTAAGCAGGCATGATTGTAAAATTTGAACATTTATCTGCCTATATCACTGGTAATTCTATGTTAAAACTTGCTGGTGATTTGACATAGAATAGGAACTGCAAACCTAATGAGTAACCATTTATATCAAGGGAAGCAAGTGTTCATGTTGCAATTATCTTACCTCTGTATGTTTCATTACCATCAAGAACTAGGGTAGCATTGGCAACTCACATCATGCACCTTCACACATGTAATGAAGTTGCAAATAACCACTCACAGACCATACCACATGAAGTTTACATGACACACAACTCAATATAGCACAGTCAAATAGTATAACTGTCACGAACCAGCAACAAAAGAAACACACTGAGCATGATTCAGTGTTAAAAACTATTTTATTAATCACTACTTATGATAATACGTAAAATAAAAGTAAAAATGTTAGTATGTTAGAATTCAAAAATGTTAAACCTCGAACGTTAACCCCAAAACTAAACTCGTCGTGTGTGTGTGTGACAAAGTCCAAAACTCCCAGTTCCTGAATGGTTCTTAAAGTTCAGTTCCGCAAGCCATAAGGTGAAACATGAGCAAGGGCTTCTTCAACAACCACCGTTGTCTGAAGATAAGATATAGATGTAGAAAAACATAGAGAGAGTACATACGAAATCCAAATGTTCCACGATGGAACCCAAACGACACTTCAGTGTTTACTCGGTAGTGACTTCCTCACCCCGAAAAGCATCCGAACCGTGGTCGTCCACACACAAATACCTGTTTCCTTCTACAGGTCAGCAACAAAGTGAACTCCACCGGATTACTTCTAACTTCCATACATGGATTTCAGTGGCAAACACAGTTATTGTTTCTCATCCATCGATAGAGAAAACAAGCAGGCTGGTGTCTCTCTCCCTTCTCTCTCTCTCTTTCTTCTTCTTCTGACTTCTTCAACAACGTCATTACGTCCTTTATCTTCTATTGACGTAAGCACGCCCCACACACACATACACACACACTCTCTATCTTAAAGGGACTTTCACTGAGTCCATAACACCTCCCACCTAAAAAAAAAATTTTCCCAAGAAAATTTTAATCGCGCATAGTTAGTAATGTTAATAATTATCATGCTACACAACTACAGACTATCAGATTAGTACAGATATATGTTTCCCATTTAACATCGAGAAAGACAATCAGCAATCACATTATCTTTGCCTTTAATGTGAGTTATCATGAGATCAAACTCTTGCAAAATTAAACTCCAGTTTAACAGCCTTCTGTTCTTGTTTTTGACTCGGCTCAGAAACACCAATGGGTTATGATCTGTATACACAGTCAATGGTTTCTGAGCGGTGCAAACATATACACTGAAATGTTGCAAGGCTAAAACAAGCGACAGTAATTCTTTCTCTATGGTGGAATAATTCTTTTGATGCTCATTAAATTTCTTTGAAAAGTAAGCTACAGGATGGTCAATATCATCAAGGTCACCCTTCTGCAACAACACAGCTCCTGCAGCTTCATCACTGGCATCTACTGCTAATGAAAATGGCTTTTCAAAGTCAGGTGTTCTGAGCACAGGATGGTAGCATAAAATGGCTTTCAGCTTCTCAAATGCTTCTTGACAAGAATCTGTCCAAACAAACTTTACTCCCTTCTTCTGAAGATTAGTTAGGGGAAGAGCAATATCAGCAAAATTTTTACAAAATTTTCGATAATATCCAACCATTCCCAAAAATCTTCTAACAGTCCTCGTACCTGTGGGAATAGGGAACTCAGATATTGCTTGAACTTTTGCCTGAACAGGAGCTTGCTTGCCTTGACCTACAACATAACCAAGATACGTCACAGTGGCATGGCCAAATTCACTTTTAGCCAAGTTAACTGTAAGGTTAGCCTTGGAAAGTCTTTCAAACAACCTTTCTAACGCAGAGATGTGATCTTCCCAAGTATCATTCCCAGTCACTAAGTCGTCAATGTAGGCATCTGTATGTTTTAACCCATGAATCACTGAATTAATCATTCTTTGAAATGTTGCCGGAGCATTTTTCATTCCAAATGGCAAAACATTGTATTCATACAATCCAGAAGGGGTTACAAAGGCTGAAATTTCCCTTCCTCTATCTGTTAATGGAACACACCAGTACCCTTTTAATAGGTCAATCTTTGTAAGAAATTTTGCCTTTCCCACTCTGTCTATGCAATCATCCACTCTAGGAATAGGGTAAGCATCTGACTTTGTTACAGCATTCACTTTCCTGTAATCTGTGCAAAATCTAACAGTTCCATCAGGTTTAGGTACAATAACACAGGGCAAACTCCAATTTGAAGTAGAATGTCTAATAATATCATTTTCCAACATGTATTTTATTTCCTGATCAACAAGTTTACTTTTTTCCACATTCATTCGATATGGGTGTTGTTTGATTGGTTTTGCATCCCCAACATCAACATCATGGGTAATTATCGATGTTCTGTTTGGAACATCTGGGAACAGATTTTTAAATTTTAAAATTAATTCTCTCATCTGTTGTTTTTGTGAAACTTGTAAATGGTCCAACTTCGTTTCAATCCTTTGTGTTTTCAAAGCAATAAGTCTTCAGCATATTTTTTTGAGAGTAGAATGAAATCTCTCCAGAGCTCCTTGAGATTCTGGGTGATATGCAGATGATACAATCTGCTTTGCTCCCAGCTCATAGACTATTTGTTGAAAAATTTTTGACATAAAATTACTACCTTGATCAGATTGGATTTCTTTTGGCAAACCAAACAAGGTAAAAAATTTTACAAGAGCCTTTGACACCGTCTTGGCCTTAATATTTCTAAGGGGTATTGCCTCTGGAAATCTAGAAGTGGCACACATGATGGTTAACAAATACTGATTTCCAGTCTTAGACTTTGGTAAGGGGCCAACACAGTCCACAATCACCTTCGAAAAGGGTTCACCAAAAGCAGGAATTGGTTTCAAAGGAGCCACAGGGGGTTTTTGATTTGGTTTACCTACCATCTGACATGTGTGGCAGGTTCGACAAAACATCACCACATCTTTTCTCAAACCAGGCCAATAGAATTGTTTCAAGATCTTCCCTACAGTTTTATTCACACCAAAATGACCACCCAAAGGCATACTATGGGCCAGGTTTAAAATCTCATCCCTATAAACTTTTGGAACAACAACCTGATGAATAACTTCCCATTCCTCAGTAACAGGAACATGAGGAGGTCTCCATTTCCTCATTAACACTCCATTTTTGACATAGTATCCAGTTGGCACCTTTTCAATCTCCTCACATGAGAGAGCTTTTTCTTTCAATTCTGTCAACTCAGGGTCCTTTGTCTGTTCCACCATAAAATCCTTCCTCGACAAAGACAAATCTTTAAATTCAGGCTCACTGTAAGGATGTTGATCCTCCAGTGAAGACAGAAAAGTCTCAGATAAGGCATCAAAATTTTCTTCCTGTTTAGGACTGTCACAAGGAACTACATCAGACTGCACCGGACTGTCTGTCTTGGCTAATTCTTTAGCTCTAGCTCGAGTCACCGCACATGATGGGTAAACATCTGAATCATCCTCAGACTCATCAATCCTTGGTTTGGTTGTTAACCGTACCACAGGATCACTTTCTCCATTTGCAAGGTCATTTCCCAATAACAAAGAAACTCCTTCCACTGGCAAACTAGGTCTTATCCCTATCTCGACTGGTCCTTCTACGAACTTTGACTTTAAAATCACCCTGTGAAAAGGGACAGACATGGTCTCACCTGTAACGCCTCGTACTAGATTTACTTCACCAGTGTCACTTTCTTCACCAAAATTTAAAACACTGTCCAGCAAGAGAGATTGACTAGCCCCAGTATCTCTAAGAATTTTCACTGGCACCTGGGGTGACTCATCATTCAGTGAAACAAAACCCTCTGATACATACGAACGGAATTCTTTTCTCACCTCCTCCAACTTTTCCGCTTTTCCCTCTTGCAAGGACTGATCTTTAACAGCATCTCCTGAACCTTTTTTGATTTTTAATTGCCTGAAAGCAAGCATTGGGCCCAGCTTCCTTCTTTTTCTTCAAAAGGGCACAATTAGATATCACGTGGCCAGGTTTCCTACAGTAATAACAAGTACGCTCAACAGGTTTCTCCAGCCCTGGCTTCTTTTCATCTTTTCCTTTTTGATTACCTCCCAATTTAATCTCCGGTTTCCCTGGATTGTCTTTGTAACTCTTTTGAAAGGTTTTAGGTTGTCCCCATTTGGATTTATGGGTTAAAGCATAATCATCTGCCAACCTAGCAGTTTCTTGTAAAGTTTCCACTGCCTTTTCATTTAAATATGTTGTTAATTCAGCTGGAACACATCTTTTAAAGTCTTCCACCGGTATCAATTCTGTCAATTTATCGTAATCCCCATCTACATTTTTAGCCAGGCACCATCGTTCAAAACATATTCTCTTTCCATTGGCAAATTCCATATAAGTCTGATCTGCAGATTTCCTCAAGTCTCTGAATTTTTGTCTATAAGCCTCAGGGACCAATTCATAGGCCTTCAATATAGCTTGTTTTACCTTGGTATAATCAGCTGCATCCTCAACAGACAAAGCAGAATAAGCTTTTTGAGCTTTACCTTTAATCACACTCTGTACCATAAGAGCCCATCCTTTCCTTGGCCAGTTTGAACTCACAGCAACCTTTTCAAAATGTTGGAAATACTGATCAACCTGATCTTCTTCAAACGGAGGGACTAATCGAACCTCCCTGCTGGCTGAAAAACCATCATCAGAATCAGATTCCGAACTCCTACGCTTCATTTGTAACTCATGCTGCCTCTTTTTCTCCTCGTTATCCAGCTCCATCCTCTTCAATTCCATCTGCTTCATTGCTAGATCAGCCTCTATCTTCATCTGAGTTTGCTTTTGTTCGGCCTCTAATCTCTTTTCCTCTCGTTCGGCCTCTAATTTCTTTTGTTCTCGTTCAGCCTCTATCTTTAACTGGGTTTGTTCTCGTTCAGCTTCTATCTTTGCCAGCTGCACCTGTGCCTCAGAAATTGCTATTTCACTGCCAGGAAACTGTTTTAACACTTCCTTCTCAAACACCTTCTTTTCCACATAATGGCCAGCTATCAGTCTCTGAATATCTGCCTTTCTCATAGACTGCTTTACTTCTGTAAGGTTTAGCCTTGTAGCAATCTTTATCAGATCATCCTTTTTCGCCACCTCCAATCCCTTTTGGGTTGGTGACTCCAAAAATGCCTTAATATCCATTGCTGCTGGTTTCCACACACACAAGCCAATTAAAAAAAGAATTTATCAGAGCTCCCTCAAAAATCTTTGGATTGAATCTCGAACAAATCTCGTCAATCTGGGGTACAATCCCAGATGACACTCGTTAACCTTGGGAACTATCCCGGACGAGCCCCCAATTTTGTCACGAACCAGCAACAAAAGAAACACACTGAGCATGATTCAGTGTTAAAAACTATTTTATTAATCACTACTTATGATAATACGTAAAATAAAAGTAAAAATGTTAGTATGTTAGAATTCAAAAATGTTAAACCTCGAACGTTAACCCCAAAACTAAACTCTTCGTGTGTGTGTGTGTGTGTGACAAAGTCCAAAACTCCCAGTTCCTGAATGGTTCTTAAAGTTCAGTTCCGCAAGCCATAAGGTGAAACGTGAGCAAGGGCTTCTTCAACAACCACCGTTGTCTGAAGATAAGATATAGATGTAGAAAAACATAGAGAGAGTACATACGAAATCCAAATGTTCCACGATGGAACCCAAACGACACTTCAGTGTTTACTCGGTAGTGACTTCCTCACCCCGAAAAGCATCCGAACCGTGGTCGTCCACACACAAATACCTGTTTCCTTCTACAGGTCAGCAACAAAGTGAACTCCACCGGATTACTTCTAACTTCCATACATGGATTTCAGTGGCAAACACAGTTATTGTTTCTCATCCATCGATAGAGAAAACAAGCAGGCTGGTGTCTCTCTCCCTTCTCTCTCTCTCTTTCTTCTTCTTCTGACTTCTTCAACAACGTCATTACGTCCTTTATCTTCTATTGACGTAAGCACGCCCCACACACACATACACACACACTCTCTATCTTAAAGGGACTTTCACTGAGTCCATAACAATAACAAATGTTGTCCAAACATTGACTTCAGTTACGTTTGTAAAATATGTTGTTGTCCTTACATTTCGTAAAGGGAATTGTTACTTCTAATGATTAAAAAATTATGAAGCAAGCATTTGGTTTAAACAAACTTTGAGGGATTAACAAATGTTTCTTTAGGTATATAAAACTGTCAGTGACTTAATAGTAACAGTATATTCTTTATCTATTTATTGAGTTCATCAAATAAATAGAGGTACAGCAGGGCACTTTAAACCTGCCAAGAATGGACATCCCGGATTCCAAAATGCTTGTTATCCTGGACAACAACAAGTGCAGGAAGTTTGATCATCTTGAAGAGGCTCACACAGTGGGCTTTGGAGATTAAGAAATGGATGAGGTTATTACAGTCCATGTGTGAGGCTGAGTGTTTGGTTTGATAGCACATTTCAAGAGTTGCTCAAGAGAGTGCAGCCAAAGAGAGAATGGATGACTGACAGACAGACAAAAAAGAGCAGGCAGGTTGTTCAGAAGATGCCCGAGGGCACCTTTCTCTCTAACCAGTATTCAATTCTGAATGATAGTGGGGAGGTTTCCTCTGGGGAGTGTATCCAGAGCCAAGAGCATAGCATAGTGCTCCGTGCAGAGAGGTGGGTATTGGTATTGGTTTACTATTGTCACTTGTACCAAGGTAAAGTGAAAAACTTGTCTTGCATACAGGTCAATTCAGGGTATGTATCAGAAAGGAAAGAACTTGCTGGACTATGTTTTTGAGAGCAGGAGAGTGGGATTCACTGGATTGTTCTTACATAGAATGGTGCAGACTAGTCAGGTGGGTCAGCATCCTTCATGTTCCAGCCATGCTGTGACCTAGCTTACAGAAATGTGTTATCACCTATGCAAATGGTATTGGTGGAACTAAAACATTCTTCAGTTCTAATTCTAATCCTAAGCAAATTTTTTTAAAAAGGACAGAATATCATCTTTAATTCCACAGCTCTGTTTTGATCCAGGTACGTATCAGTAAGTTTAGGCAGCGAGTGGGTTTACCAAGTGAAAAGTTCCCAGGAGTAATCTTGACAAGTTCATGCCAACTGAGTAATGGTAAAAATACAAATCTCTTGGTACCCTAGGTTAAGGAAGGAGAAGTCCGTAGTTAAACCACAATGATCGAATTGTGATGCACATTGGAACTGCAGATACACGGGTGTCAGGTGTGGAGAGGATGATATACAGCTGCGATGACATACAACAACTGAACAACCACTTAAGGTTTGTTACGAAGTTTGCCAATTGTACTGTCATGATAACTCATTAAAATGAATGTATTATTAAACAGAAAATGTCAGCCTTGCTGTTTAAAAATACACATCAACAACTGTTTCTCGGTTGAGGTACCAGGAAGTTGACAGCATCCATGTGATTACACCCAACAAGGTGTCAAAACCTTGTCATTGTCTATTTTATTGTAAAATTTGATACCTATTTCACGCTTGGAAGGCAGGGTAACATCCTTGTTGCTCGCTCAGGGAACAAATAAATCCTGGTTTATTTTTAGCATACTCTTTCACAAATGGTAAGAAGTGCTACGGTATATTTATATTTGATAATAATAATTCAATGTTAGACATGAAGCTCTTTAGTGATTGACAAATTACTAAATACACACTCTGCAATCCCATTACACGCGAGTTGATTTAGGATATGGTTTAAATCAGAAATAGCCCAACTGCAGTTTTTATTGGTGATTTGTATTTTGTGAGTATCAGCATTGAAGTGTCAGAAATCTGAATATAATTTGTTATGGAAGTTTTAATGGGGCTGGGGATTCGCTTAGGATCTTTATCGGCACTGCAGAAGTTCGAAGTCAGGTTATTAAGATCTATTCCTGTCAGTAGTTTTAAGTATACTGATTCAAACTTTATATATAACAGATGAGTCACAACGCTAAACAATAATACAACAAAAAGCTTGAACATTTGGTAGTTTATCCAGAATATTTGTGGTATGCAAGGAGTGATCTGTTTCTGAAGAGACACATCACAGACGTCATATGAAACTACAGCAACAAGGGAGGAAAGAAGGCATTAGGTGGAATAACAAACTTATGGGAGATGACCATAAAAGGGACATGA
The DNA here is from genome assembly GCF_009764475.1 of Pristis pectinata. NCBI lineage: Eukaryota > Metazoa > Chordata > Chondrichthyes > Rhinopristiformes > Pristidae > Pristis > Pristis pectinata. The sequence goes on from NC_067427.1 coordinate 23,421,769, forward strand.
TTAACATAAGGTAGCAGGATCTATATGAATTTAGGATAAGAAGGAACTGAGCAAATTAATGATTCTTTCACAGGCAAGCATCTATTTGAATTTATGTGGCATATTTGGCAAACAAACCATATAAAGGTGCCTCATAACATCATTTTTAGTATTTAAGTTTAATATACAAGTATCAGGATAGATGATGAAAAGCTTGGTCAAATAGAAATAGAAAGGACAATAAATAATAATTCCTAATAATGGGAGGGAAAGGGAGGGGAAAATGGAATGAATGAAATGAGTGAACATCGTAGAACAACATTGGTGGTGGTTACTGGATGCCAATCATCTCAAGGCCGTGACATCACTTCAGAGGAGTGACATCACGTCAGAGGAGTGAAGATATCAACTCCTAAAAAATAAAGAGTAAAAATATTAAAGTAGTGATCAAGTGTTCAGAATAAATGCATTCACATATATTACAATATGTATATAAAACAAATAAATGATGACCTACCATTGATGAATGAAAATTAGAATTAAAATTAAAGACAGATGTAATCACTAAATAATAAAGGAGAAATTGGAAAAAGTGAATGTGAGAAGGTTTGGAAAGGAGTAGAGATAAATAAGTGGGAAAGAATGGAGAAGATAAGGAATTAAGTTGATCAAGAAATGTAAGAATAGGACAGTCTTCCATTGATCAAATATAAAAAAAAGGGGTTCCATATATCCTTACCACATAGAAGGCAGCCATTCAGTCTATGGAGTCTTTGACAGCTCACAAAGCAATCCCATCTCCCATTAATTTTCCTGTAACCTATTCTTCCCACACTCACATCAATTCTACCCCTGGGGGCAATTTACAGTGGCCAATTCATGTCCTTGGGATGTTAGAGGAAACTGGACCATCCAGGGGGAATCCTGCACAGCCACGGGAAGAACAGGCAAATTCCACACAGTGGTCAGGATTGAAACCAGGTTCCTGGAGCTGTGAGGCAGCAGCTGTATTTGCTGTGCCGCTGTGTCATTCTCAGTAATCCTATGGTGGATATATTAAATTATTTACCACAGCATTTACCAGACAAACTAATCAGGTTGGCATAATAAAGGATGGAAAAATTCACAAAATTTAATTAGAAAAGAGGAAGAGAGCTAGAGAACTGGTGGACCACAAACTATTATTCCTATATTAAAGTTGGAAATAGAACAAACCTAGGAAGGTATACACAACCAGCTTAAATTCAATGGTAGAGAAGATAAAGGAATTTCTATGCACAGACGTAATAGAAAACTGCCTGGAAACTTAAAATATAATTAAGATTAGTCAGCTCAGATTTCAAAAAGGAAGGTCATGCTTGACCAATCTAACTGAATTCTTTGAACTAACAAAGAGTACACAGGCATAACACATTGGATTAAAAAAATGGATTTTCAAATATCTTTTAATAAGGTACCACAAAACATACTGAAGAATAAAGTTACAGTATACTATATGCTGTTGGAGGACAAATACCAAAATGGATAGCAAACTAGCTATGGGTCAGAGGACAGAATATGTGATAAAGTTGGCTGTCCAGATAGAAAAAAGGTTGGAAATGGTTTCTGCAGGGATCAGTGCGAGGTCCACCATCATTCTCAATGTACATAAATTAGCCTCTCCTCTGGCCAAAGGGCTTTAGCACTGGCAACTACCTTACAAACTGGAGAATTGTCCAGGTATGTCCCATTAATAAAATGTAGGTCAATACAACAGTGATTTTCCTTCCACAATTAGATCAGACATGGGGGTGTTCATTGATGCGTTCAATTGATACATTCAATTGAGTTCACAACTCATCAGCAAATGAAGCAACCCACATCTGTATGCAACAAGATCAAGACAACATTCAGGCATGGACTCATAAATGACAAGAGTGCCAGGCAATGACCATCTCAATAAGAAAGAGTCTAACCAACCATCAATAGCATTCAATGGCATTGCTAAGTCCCACACCGTTAGTTCTGGGACTCATCACTGACTGAAAACAGACCAATGTAATTGTAACCACAAGAGCAAGTAAGATGTTGGTTATCCTGCGATGTGACACATCTTCTGATGGCCAAAATATTTCCAACATCTATAAAGGACAAGTCAAGAGCATAATGGAATATTCTCAGCTTGCCCGGATGAGTGTAGCTCCAATGACACTCAAGTGGCTCAAGACCATCCAACATAAAACAATCTACTTGAATGGTAACCCAATCACCATCCTTAATATTCTTTCCTTCCACTACTGGTGCTAAGTGGCTACAGTGGGTACCATCTACAAAATGTGGTGCAATTACTAAGCTGGGCCAGCTCCCAAACTCACTTATTTTACTACCAAGAAAAGCAAGGGCTTCCAGCACATGGGAAGACCACCATCTGCAGTTTCTCCACCAAATCACACGTTATCCTGGCTTGTAAATATATTACCATTCTTTCACCATCATTGCACCTGAATCCTTGAACATCTTACCCTACAGATCAGGGACTTTCACCAGAAGCACTGCAGAGGTTCATGAATGCGGTACACTACTGCCTTCTCCAGGCAATCAGGGATTGGCAATAAATGTTAGCCTTGCCAGTGATGCTCATATCCTGAGAAATAATACTTAAAAAAAAAATTGGAATCAAAATCAGAAGTGCAATTCCAAACTTCCCGAACAACACCCAACCTGAGGATTTAAATCCAATTGTCTTTTAACATTGCCATAAAATCTGCCCCCATTAACTTTAAAGATAATACATTCTGGACAATTTCTAACAGTTTGCATAAAATTGCTTCTTAATGTAGAAGTGCAACAAGATTAAAACTCAACCGTGACGTTTATGATCCCCTGTTTAACACAGGAAGCAATCTGCTGTCAATGAGCTTGGAAGCAATAATTCTTGTAGGTGGAGAGTCATCTTAAGCACAGACATGTTAAGAATGGCAAAGTGCCAACTAAGTCATTCTGTCCAACTTGGCAATGAAACACATTAAATCCTACTCCTAAGGCTCAGAAAGTTATTAATAGCCAACAAATCAAACTATCATATCATTATAATTCCCAATTTGTGAGAATTTTCCAGGACGTCTGGTGAAATTTCAGTAATAAAAATAGTCACTCAGTTCCACTCCTCCGGCTTCACCTTTAGTTACTTCGCTCTCCAATTGTGAAATAGTTCCAACAACAACCTGAGTCAGAAAATATAAATTTCTAAAACAACAGAGAAGAACAGTCTTTGAATTGTAACTGTTTCCACAAAGATAATCAATGCATTGAAAGTTCAAGCAATACAAAACCTAAATTATTAGTTTCTATTTGGAGCTCTTTTCGACGTTTGCTCATTCCCTAAAAGTACCAATTTTGTTATTCAGCCAAAGTTGGACACAGAGAATTCTTTTCTCCATTTGTAACACTCCAAAGGGTGTTACAAATACCAATAGCATTCTTCAATTTATTGTAATGGAAAACTGACTGAAAAGTGCCCAGCCCTATTCTCCCCCGAACCATTGATGCGAGTTATCAATCATTCAGCATTTCCCTCTTTCTCATTTTGAAAATCAATATAGAACAAAGGAATTTTTGTTTGCCATTGTTGTTTAGAAATTCATAATGTTCCCCCACAGAGTTAATACTATGGCCATGCACCATTCCCCTGTTGGATATTTCATTTGAATATTCAGAAATGACGATCTATTCAGGGCAATAAACATCGTGCTGGAGGAACTCAACAGGTTAGGCAGTATCTGTGGAGGGAAGTGGACAGTCAATGCTTGGGGTTGAATTCCTTCATCAGTCCAGATGAATAGTCTTGACCCGAAATGTCGACAGCCTATTTTCCTCCACAGAATCTGCCTGGTCCGTCGTCTTCCTCCAGCATTTTGTTTGTTGCTTCAGATTCCAGCTTCCGCAGTCACGTGTGTCTCCATTTATTCAGGGAAACTTGCTTAGAAAGAACCAGAGACCTATTGAGGTCTTTGCATTCAATTCATACCACAAACTTTAACTTGATACTATGTTTAATTTACATATAAAACACCAAATTCTGGAAAACCAGTACATATAATCAAGTAGGAAACATAATTATGACCAGATTAAATGTCGCTAAAGGTTCAAATTGTAAAAGAAAATCTGTGATGTAAACACGCTTTAAAATGTAGGCTCTGTAGGGCAAGTTAAATTATTTAAATCCTGAAGATTGCCAGGAATACTGAACAACACTTCAGGAGATAATGGGTAGCTTGATGTGTTTCGTTTCCAATTAACAACAAATAACCTTAAAATGGATTCTGCATATTAAATAACATTTATTTATTAATAACTGATTTCTAATATTTTCTCCCCTGTTGTTTCTGTTTCTTGGCAACCATGGATTATTCAACATATTTTTCTTATCTTTATTTCATATATACCTCCTTCTGATTTTCTTCAGTAAGGCTCCAAGCTGGATGCTTATTGATGGCCTAGCCTTTCTGTTGTCTCTAAATCTTTGCTGCAGGGAACATATTAGGCTAGAAATTAGACAACACTTGTTTATCGGTGTTAGAACAGCATAGTGGGTCACGTTGCTTCTGAAAGTTGCATAAGGTACAAAAACTTCATATGCAAAATTCGCAGAATTTTGGATATGTTGGATTTTCCTCTGTAAAAGCGTTGGAAGAGTTTCCTTTTCGATGTATTGAAAGTTCTTGCAACACGGCAGGTCCTGTATTTGCAGACAGCTTTTAAAGGAAAGTACTTTTCCAGATACAGGGGATTATTTTCCACAAATTATGGGAGAGGAGTGGGAGAGTACTCCCAGAGGGTTAGAGGGACTTGGAGAGGCTGGCGAAGAACAGTGCCCATAGGAGGGATGTCCTTTTTTCATGAGTCTCCAGGGTTACAGTCAGGCTAAAGTTAACAAACGCTATCATTTTAGGTAGTCCAAGCATTCTTCTTGCCCCTGTATACTGGAGGGAAACTAAATGATTTCTTCTCTCTGTGGAGCTTGGGTGACCTCCCCAATGCAGCAGTAAGCTGTGTAAGATGTGTCAGAGATAAGCAGAAGCCTGGGATGATCCTGTAGCTGAGGTTGTAGGAAGGCACAGATCTCAGTGAGGACCAAGAATGAAGGTTTGAGTGTTGTCCTTTGATGTAGTATGGCGCCAGGGGAAACGAGGTTCATAAGATACTGAACAACACTTTGAGAGATAATGGGCGGGTTGATATGTTTCATTTCCAATTATCAACAAATAATCTTAAAATGGATTGTGCATGTTAAACATTTGTTTATTAATGACTGTATTGGTTTCTGAAATCATCTGCAGCAACACACACAATATGCTGGAGGAACTCAGCAGGTCAGGGAGCATCTATGGAGGGAAATAAACAGTCAATGTTTTGGGTCGAGACCCTTCATCAGGATCTCTTGTGTCTTCTAAAATCATTTCCATGTTTCTTTTGTTTCTTGGCAACCATGGATTATTCAATCCATTTCCTTCCCATTATTTCTTAAATATGTCCAATGTTTTCTTCAGTAAATAAATAAGAAATCTAAGCATAATTTAATGGCGTTGTATGCAATTTTTTTAAAGATCAAGGGAGAATGAAAATTTTACTTATTAAATGGAGAGACAATTTTCCTGATGAACAGTGAGGCACTTAGAAATGTGTACAAAATTACTCTATTCTAGATTAACCTAATTTTCAACTGCTCAGGATCTTGGCGCTGTGCAAGCCAGTTTCTTGCCCACTGTATTTATATCAGCTGTGGCTCAATTGCTAGCACTCTTACCCTTGATTCAGAAGTTTGTGAGTTCAGCTACTACTCTGGAGACTCCAGTACAAAACCACCTTAAGCTGATGTTGCAGTCTAATTAGTGGCCAGGGATGCTGCCTTTTGGATAAACTGTTAAACAGGAGTTATAATGGAGAGAGTTGGCATGTGAGTAAAGTACAAAGGGATGTAGGTGTTCTTGTGCATGAATCACAAAAAATAGCAATCAGGTGTAACAAACAGTTAAGAAGGCATATTGACCTTTATTGCAAGGAGGTTGGAATTAAAAAATAGGGGATTATTGTTCCAATTGTACATGGTGTCAGTGAGGCCGCACCTGGAATACTACGTACAGTTTATGTTCCCCTTGTTAAAAAGAATATAGTAGCAGTAGTGCAGTCCAAAAGAAATTCACTGGGGTAGTTCTTGGGATGGGGGTATTGTCCTATCTCATGAATCTAAAGAGGAGGAATCTATATATATTGGAGTTTAGAAGAATGAGGGGTGATCGTAGTGAAATATGCAACACCTGAAGGGAGATGCTGAAATGTTTGCATTAATGGGAGAATCTTTAACAAGGAGACATTAGTGCAAAATAAAGGAGTGGTCAATTAAAACCGAGGTGCACAGGGACTTTTACTTGTGGAAGGTGGTGGGCCTCTGAAATTTCCTGACCCTGAAGGTTGTGGAGCTCAGATCACAGGAAATATTTAAAGTCGAGGTAGATTGGAGGTGGTTCAAAATGAAAAGTAAGAGCTAGCGCTAGGAATATTTGGGAAGTACAACAGCATCTGTAGAGAGGGAACAGGTCAACGATCCTTCATAAGAATTGAATGAAGGATCATTGACTTGAAACATTGACTGTGTCTCTCTCCACAGATGCTGCCCTACTTGTATTTCTATTTTTATTTCAGATTTCTAGCATCTGCAGTTTTCTTTCCTTTGTTTTCAATTTCAAAATGCAAGGTGCTTTTTCCCATTTGCTTGGTCAATAATCACAAGCCAACATCACCATTGCATTTCCAAATTCATCAGTGATATAAACTTCAGAAAAAATTCATTGGCTTCAAAATTCTTTGGAAATCCTGAGATGAATGCAAAAGGCATTACATAATTGCCAGTCTTCAATAATCAATTTAAAGTATATAAGTTTTCATTTGCATATGAAAAGAAAGTGTTACAACTTCTTTTCTTATTATATGATTCATGTTCTCCTCACTTTTAACTTTTATATGAACATACCATTTAAAATGGGATTGGTTGCTCTTGACTCTTCAACATTGTATTGTGTATGTTAATGCATTAGAGGCAGTTCAGAGAAGGCTTATGAGACTAGTACCTGGAATGGGCAGGTAGTATTATAAGGCTGGACAAGCTCAACTTGTACTTGTTGGGGAGTTATGGAGAGAGGACTTGATTGGAACACATATGATCCTGAAGAATCTCAGCAGAGTGGATGTGAAGAGAATGTTTTCTTTTACGGGAGAATCGAGAAGTAAGGGACATAGTTTATAAATTAGAGATTGCCCATTTAAAAAAAAGGAGGGTCTTTTGAACTCTCTTCCTCAAAGAGTGGCAAAAACAGAGATTCTGGATATTTATAACTCAGGGTAGATGGATTCTTGTTAAGCAAGGAAGGGAAAAGAATAAAGTTGATATTATAATCAGATCAATTGCAAATTTATTGAATGGCAAAGTCGGCTCAAAAGTCCGAGTGTCCAAAGTTGTATGTTCATGTTCTTGTAAATACAATCAAGAGGGGTTCTTGCAGTAATTGTGTGCCTCTGGTAGCATAAACATGATGCAAAAACCATCCTGCTCATTCACAAGATTGTAATCAGCTTGTGTTTAAATTAAAACTCTTAGTCTAACATCAGAACCAATATAATAAGTCAAAATTCAATATAATAATAGCATGTCAGGCTGAAATAACATTTATTGCCCCAGCCTCATTGCATTTGAGAAGGAGGTGTTGAGCTTTCTACTTAAACAGCTGCAGCACAGGTGGTAAAGCCTGCCAACTGAAGCAAATAAAGATGGTGTAAATTCATGTAATGTGTGGACAGTGCAGTACTTAAAATTAAAGGATGTGGTAATAAGAGTCATCAGTCTTTGGAAGAAGAGAAAATATCCACTTACCCACTGATAAATTTTAAACAACTCAAGTTTTCATGGCAAAAACAGAAAATGCTGGAAATACTCAGCAGATCATACTGCATATGTGGGAAGAGAAACAGAACGAGCAAATGTCTCCAAACTGAAACATTCACTGTTTCCCTTCCCACAGATGTGGCCTGACCTGTTGACTATTACCAGCATTTTCTGTTTTTGTTTCAGATTTTCAGCCTCTGCAGTTTTTCTTTGATTTTCACTGAAGGTTTCATGGGTCTGAAATTGAAATATTTCATCCCATGCCTTAAACCTCCAACAGCAAAAGAGCACATTTTACTCCAGTAAAGCATCATTTGCCTTTCACTCACCAAACACCCTTACAGTTGAATGTGAATGGTGCCACTGTCAGTAGGAAATGAATTGAGACCACATCAACATATTCGGTGCAAGATCCTTGCAACTAATTTTTTTCACCTCATTATTCTGGTTTAGATTTGATACCACACACAGTTGAATTTAAATACTTTCTCCTCAAACTAATCCGAATAAACACTTCCAACAATTTAGGAGAGATTGCCAAGGCACTTCACAGAAGCATTCTTTTTCTGAATGTTAAAGTATCAATCTGCCTATTTTGCAGGGTAATTTGTGTTTAATTACCTGTCTTAACTCATGATTATTACCACATGTGTGAAAGTCACATTTTTATGGCATCTTTCATGACCTTAAGTTAGGCCAGAACACTCTACAATCAAGTTAGTTTTGTAGTGTCATCACTGTTGTTACATGGAAAACATTAGTAGCAAATCTTTGAGCAAGCTCCTACAATAAGCCATGCAATAATGACTGGATAATCTACATTTGATCAAGGAGTAAAATTGGCCAAGACATAGGGATGGCTGTCTTACATTTCTTTAAGCAAGGATCACTTATATTCATCTCAGAGGGAACTTGGGGCTTGCCTTAGCATCCAAAAGAGGCCAGCTCACTCATTGCAGCTCTCCCTCAGTATAACACTGTGTGTCAGCCAGGATTGTGTTACTTGAAACCACTAACTTCAGGCACAGAGGCAACAGTACTGGAAACTGAGTCAGGACTGACATAATTGCAGGAAAGCTTTCAGCATACTTGTGTTAGACACAAACACAATAAACAATGAACATAGGTTTTCAACTGATGGAAATATCTCTGCATTTATGATTACTTGAATTCCTATAGAGACAAAAGTGGGGTCAAGTTAAGAAAGCCTGCTGACAAAATTGAATTCCACATTGATTATTTATTCCAGTTAACGCTAAACTTTGAAGATCTTTTTAATCTTTAAACAACTGCTAGTTTCTGAGTGCCAAAATAACACTCTCTCACAGTGTCCTTCATAACTTTAATATAATGACAAAACAAAAATTATCTATGCCTTCGACCAATTCAAATTAATGGATTCAAACATCTATTTCCTCAAATCCGTCAAGAATAAAGAAGTTCAGTGTTCAGAATAAAATTGTTTAGAAGTGGTTATATTAGACATTGCAATCAGATCTCCATGGCAACGGAGACCTTTTTGGAAGCATTGACCAAGAATTTGCTGAAGGGGCACAACTCAGCATTAGACGACTCTTTTGTTCACCCTTCAGCTCCAATTAATTTTGGTGCACAAGTTGCTGGAAGTGCAAGCTGATAAAAGCAAGCAAGGTCACCGGGTACAGCTCAGACCTTGATAAACCGTATGTCCTTTAAACAATAGATAAGATATGTATATCTTTATTCGTCACCAGTACATCGAAACACACAGTGTAATGCATTTTTTGCGTAGAGTTTTCTGGGGGCAGCCCGCAAGTGTCACCCTGCTTACAGCGCCAACATAGCATGCCCACAACTTCCTAACCTGTACGTCTTTGGAATGTGGGAGGAAACCGGAGCACCCGGAGGAAACCCACGCAGACACAGGGAGAACGGACAAACACCTTTCAGACAGTGGCCGGATTTGAACCCGGGTCGCTAGCGCTGTAAAGCGTTACATTAACTGCTACACAACCGTGCAATATTTGAATACTTTATACAGTCCTGGTGTCAGCCTGGAGACATGATTACACTGAATTTATTAAAACGTTACTGATTTACATGCCGTTCCATGCAAACCTATGAATAGAATAATTTTTCAGCCAATGTTCAGATTGTTACTTTTTAATTTCATGGATTTGAGAAACCAATGTCAGCCACTGCCTACATGTGAAAGCTAAGTATTTTGCTTAACGATTTTAAAGACAAACTTGATCATTGTTTTTCTTTGCTGGGTCAGAAACATTGGGGCAAATCTTTTGTGGCCCTGAGCCACATTGTTTGTTCCGAGCTAGCTGCCTCAGTGTCTGCAGCTGGCTGCCCTCACAGAATGGCTTTGACAGCCAGTGGAGTCTGGCCGCTCCCCCAGGCCCACCAGCTGTGAACGATGCCACTGAATGCTTAGGAACGTCATTGACATTTATGAACAGCTTGTAGCTCTTGCGATCTTTTATAGATACCAAATGTTGTTTATAAAAATTGGAAGTATTATTTCATCATACATTTTAAAAAGAAACATAAAGTACAATCAAGTTAAAATATTGAATCTATATTTAGTAAATGATAAAACAGATTTGCTTACTTTTTATCCCCAGCAGTCAGTTGCTCCTATTCATCAGGGTGGAGTTTGCTGTGGTTGGGGTAGGTTTAAGCTCGCCCAATGTCAGTGGGCAGGATTCTCATCCTGGGGGCTGAGTGAGATACTCAATCTTATGCTGGATCATTGGACTTCATGAAGACTCCACTGGTGAAGTACAGAGGTAGATTCAGTCAGGAACAGCATGAAGGAACATAGAAAACAGAACATAGAACAATACAGCACATGAACAGGCCCTTTGGCCTACAATATTTGTACTGACTGTCTTGCCAGATGAAACAAATCCCATCTGCCTGCACGTGAACCACATCCCTCCATTCCCTTCATGTTTATTTGTCTGTCTAAATGCCTCTTACATACCACTACCAGGTCTGCTTCCACCACCAGCCCAGCAACATGTTCCAAGCACCTACTGCTCTATGTGTAGAGGTGCCTCACATATCTCCCTGAACCTTTCCCCCTCTCACCTTAAAGTTATGCCCTTTAGCATTTGACATTTCTACCCTGGGAAAGATACTCTCACTACCTACACTAACTATGCCTCTCCTAATTTTATTGATGTAACCAGTGTTGGATATTGGGACTTCCACGGAACTCCCATGTAAATCCAGTATAAGGGGAATGACAGTGACTCAGTGTGCTTGCCAGCTAATTACAAGTACACATGTTCTCAATTAGCAGTGTTGGCTGCCAATATAGAATCCAATGTTTCTCCCTTTAGGTTATTTGACCATGCCACCTAAGGCATTTTCATTCTCTGAAGGATTTAGTAGCATTCATAATTCGCCAAGGATAACTTTCATACTGGTTGTGTTTTATGTGCCTGTGCAGAACAACTGTTATGAATTGTTTGCTGTTTTCAGAGAGGAAGACCATTGGAAGTATTACCCCATTGAAAACCTCCTTAGGCTGTGAAGTAGCAGCATTAACATTTTGCTCTAACTTTGATCTCCTACTTTAGTGTTAGTGATGAACTTAGGGCTTTGCACAACTAACAGCAAAAGGGCACAAATAGCGAACAACCTGTCATGAGCTGCAATTTGCTGATTATTTTTCCTTAACCATAGATTGCTCTTTATTTTCCATGAATAAAAAATGATGCACACAATGAATCTGTCATTCATTTCACTGGGAATTCTGAACTATTATGGTCTTGTGAGTAGAAGGCAGTGTGAGGGGTGGGAGTGTTGACGGGTTTAAATATAATTGATGTCACAGCACTGGGGTTGACCTCACTGGACCTTGCTCCACTCACACTGCCCTTGTGGCTGTGCTTACCTTTTGCAGCCATTAGGCTGCCAGTCTCCTTGAGGCCTTGCCTCTACAACCATTCCATAAAGTGGCAAAGTCTGGAGGCAGCTTCTACCTCTCAGGGAGCACAAACTGATGCCAGTTATGAAGTGCATCTGACCACTCAACTCAGAACTTTATAGAACATCTCTGGACTCTTAGCTCTTAGATAGACACATGAATGATAGAAAAATAGGAGGCTATGTTGGAGGGAAGGGTTAGATAGACCTTAGAGCAAGACAAAATGTCGGCACAACATTGTGGGCCGAAGGGCCTGTATTGTGCTGGAGTGTTCTATGTTCTATGATTTAATGGAAGGTCCAAGAATAGAACACACAAGACCAGAAGAGCCTCTCTATGGCCTCCTATGTGTTCTATACTTCTCCACTGTAGGTAAGGGAGTCAGGAACATGGTGATACATGACCAATAGCTATCTGTCTGTTCTACAGACACCCCTGTTAGCCATCACCATGATCCATCATGTTGTTTGAGCAAGTTTTCTCTCAGTGTATCCTTGCTTCATTGTCTCTTTAACATCCATATCTTAGTAATCCTTCACCTCTCAAGAGTTATCAGATGAATATTCCCTCCAAGAGTAGGTTCTCTTTGGTGGTTACTGATGTTATTACAGCAGTGGGTCAAGCAGAGGGATCTGGGGCCCAAATGTGCTCCCAACTTTGACCAAGCAGTTCCCTTGCATAACTCCAAAAATAACTGGGCAATGTGGCTAAAAGTCACCTTAACCCAGTCTAGAGCATGGCCTAATTATTTGTACTTGCAAATATTCATTGCAACGTTATGCTTAGCAACACAGCAGTTATTGATAGATTTATTTTGTCCAGTCTGATTAATTTGAGTTGTTTGGTTAAGGAAATTATATTATTGTTTGAAATTTGCAGAGAAATTCTTACGTGCTAAGTTGCAATTTAGTTTGCTCTGACCAGCTTATTGTCAAATATATTCATCTCACCCCACTGAAAAAATATCTTTGTTTTTCCATAGCTCCTGGTGACTTAAATGAGGAATTCACCTCAGGAAGAGGAAACAAGTCCATCGACATGCACCAGTGATATTATGAATAGGCAATGCGACCAACACTCAGTCCGAAAATGCTTATTGAAGACAGTGGTGGCACTTTGATATCAAAAGCAAAATGCAGCAAACCATCTTGTGTGTTGCCAAGGGTCATTTTCTGCCTTCTGGATACCCTTCCACCATTACTCTCCTGCCACCAAATTCTGACACTTTTTTTTTAAAAGTTCCATTTTTCAGACTCAAAACCTTGAAAGCTTCTCTGAAGGTGTCTAGCTAAAAATATGTGCACTTTGATTCAACACTGTAGGAAAGTTCAGCACAACTGCCAACAAAATTATTTATTTTCAATCTATTGTGGTTCCATCATTCCAGCTATATTATAACATGCCATGTTTTCTATACTCACAATATAGGAGACCTGCAGTTCTTTGAATAGTATTGAAGACCGTCGTTGAGGAATGTTGTAAAGAACAGAATAAGCAAGAGGACACTGGCGCGGAACAGTGGAACAACTGCTGGAGCCGCTGCCTCACAGCTTCAGCAACCCAGGCTCGATTGTGATCTTTGTGCTCTTTGTATGGAGTTTGCACAGTCTCCCTGTGACCTTGTGTGTTTCCTTCGGGTGCTCTGGTTTCCTCCATGTCCAAAAGATTTGCAGGTTGGTGGGTTAATTGGCTACTGTAAATTGTCCTGTGTAGATGGGTGATGGAATCTAGGGGGGAATTGATGAGAATGTGAAGAAAGTAAAATGTGATTGGTGTAAATGGGGATGGATATAGTGTGCTGAAGGGTCTGTACCTGTGCTGTATGACTACAATCTATGAAAAGAAATACCTTGATAGCAATGTAAAATTATTCATCTTAAAATATTTTCCTTCAGCTCATTCTTTACACATAGCAAAGCAAGATATTGTTAGCCATTAACTAACACCAAACCTGACCAGTCTTTGAATAAAGTGTTCTCTGGATGGGATGAAGGTCCTTTTCCATCTGCTGCCAACCTCTGTTCAATGAGCTCCCACAGTGTACAGCAACACGCTAAGGCTTCTTCTAAACCCAGACCTCTGCGACTCTGGGCAAGGACACTAAGCACATGGCAGTGCCACCAGCTCAGAATTCCCCTCTGAGTCACACATCATCCTCAACTGGAATTGTGTTGTTTTTTCTTCATTGCCACTCAATTAACATCCCGCAGCTCCCTTCTCAACAGGACAGGGGAATCATTATCACAACGTGGACTGCAGCAGTTCAAGGTAACGATTCACCAGCAACATCTGAGGGTCGGATAGGGAGGGGCAATAATTGTCAGCCACGTCAGTGATGTTATATTGCACGACTAAATAAAAACTGCAGTGTTTTGAGGAAAATTGATGCATTTCATTAGGAGACTTCAAGATCAGTTAAACATTGGGCACCAAATGATACTCAAACTAACAATAAGTAGAAAAGTGAGCTTGCAAATAGACATTCTGCACCACTCTCCACCAAATCTGACAACATTGCCAATAAGTGGCTGTTATTTGAACACAAAAATCTCAAAATAGGTCCCACATGATCAAATTTGGACTTAAAGTTCATCTTGTTAGAGACTACATGGATGCTGATGTGAAATTGCAGTGGGCACCTTTGTCCATGTCCTGTTAACATGTGTGACATTTGCCTGTCATCAGGTAAACACATAATGACATCATTGTTTCTGTTATGTTTACTTCTGTCCATCCCAACATAAATGGGAGCATTGAGTACCACACTGCGACTGCTGTGGAACAGCCTCAGCGGTTTCACCAGGAGACCAACATACAATCCAGGAGCAGTTCTGGTTGCCCCATTATAAGAAGGATGTGGAGACTGTGGAAAGGGTGCAAAAGAGGTTTACCAGGACATTGCCTGGATTAGAAAGTATGAGCTATAAGGAAAGGTTGTTCTCCCCAGAGTGTCGCAGGCTGAGGGGAGACCTGATAGAGGTTTTTAAAATCATGAGAGGCATAGATAGGGTAGACAGAATCTTTTCCCCAGGGTAGAAATGTCAAACACCAGAGGACATGCTTTTAAGGTTAGAGGGGGAATGTTTAAAGGTGATGTGAGAGGCAAGGTTTTTTTTTAACACAAAGACTGGTAAGTGCCTGGAATGGGTTACCAGGGGTAGTAGTGGAAGCAGGCAGTTTGGTGGCGTTTAAGAGGCTTTTAGATAGACACATGAATATCAACTGAACGGAGGGATATGAATGATACACAGGAGGAGGACATTTAATATAAATTGGCATCAAGATCAGCACAACATTGTGGGCCGAATGGCCTGTCCCATGCTGGACTGTTCTATTTTCTGTGTTGGGAGCAGTAGTCCCTCAAGCCTGCTCTGCCATTAAATATGATCGTAGCAGATCTGACTGTAACCTCATCTCCACATTCTCATCCTCCTGTGGTAAATTTTCATCCCTTGTTTATCAAGTATCCATCTATTTCTGTCTTAAAAAAAATATTCAGACTGTTTCTGCCACACTTTGAGGAAGAGAGTTTCAAAGACTTACAGCCCCCTGGAGAAAAACATTACTTGATCTCTGCCTTAAATGAGCATTCCCTTAATTTTCAATGGTGTTCGTTAGTTCAGGCCCTGCCTGAGTATGTTCAGAAGAGATCACAGGCTGCACAGACCTTCTGAGGTCCACAGAGACTGTTACAATGAAAAGCAAGTACTTCTTTCAACATTTAGATGCTGAGATACTCATTCAGCAGGTGCCTCAGTGGTGACACACTGGCAGCACTCCACTACCGGAGGGAGTCAGTATGGTCAATCAAGGTGGGCCAGGGAACTCAGGGCAGAAGACAGTGAAGACCCTTCTCCCACTGAACCTTGAGGAAAGCCAGATCTTACCTAAACTTCAGATTCAGGTCTCCCCAGGCAGTCACCACAGTGCGATATACTGCTGGATGACCTCCAGCCTTGCTGTTGTGCTATCTGTGTTGCTATCTGTGTGGAGGCCAAAGTCACATTGACTTTAAACTTCCGAGCCATTTCATGTTTTCCAACTGCCGCTGGAGATGTCTGGCACATCTCCTGGTTTGCTGTTCAGCACTGCGTCAGAGACATCACCCAGGCCCTCTTAGCAAAGAAGTCATTTCATATACATCGATTTCCATGATGGAGCATGGTACCTTGAGCCATAAGACTTGTCAGCATTACTGCCTTACCACAAGTGCAAGCAATCGCCCGTGTTAATAAGAACTCATATGAAGAACATCCTTTGTATGGAGGGGAAAGTTTCTACTCCCTTAATGTGGGCTGTGGATTAGAATGGTGAATGCTTTGCTTCTGAATTTTTCATCCTGTGGGAGTTTCCAGCACCGAACATTTCCAGCAGCTAGCACTCAGTGGAGTAATACATGCTTGGTGATAATGCCTCCCATGTGCTTTCCTGGATCCTTGCGCCAGTGCACTCTCCAACTGAGCACAGACTCAACCAGGATTGTAGTGGAAAGCACCATAGATCTTCTGGAGATGGGATTTTGTTGCCTGCATCGGGCCAGGGGCACCCAGTGGCACACGCCATGGAGACATTATCATCAGTTGTGTGCCACACAATCTTGACAATCGAAGACAACAAATTATCTTAAAGGAAGATCTCAGTCCTGGGAAATGTAAGGGACAGCCTGGAGAATATACACAAGAAAGCAATGAGTATTATGGAGATGTTCTAACTCAGCCACCACAGCCTTAGAGACACAAGAGACTGCAGATGCTGGGATCTGGAGCAAAAAACAAACTGCTGGAGGAATTCGGTGGTTCAGAGGTATGTCCGGAGGCAAAGGGATAGTCAAGGTTTCGGGATGTTTCAACAGTCCTGATGCAGGGTCTTGACCTGAAATGTCGGCCTCCACAGTTGCTGCCTGACCCACTGACCTTCTCCAGCAATTTGTTTTGTTTTACCACAGCCTTAGATCCTGACCAGGCAGAGGAGGTGAGCACTGGATATAAGGGGTATCATTAAAGAGAAACCAAATGACCCTCATCACATTGTAATCCTTGCCCCAACAATAGTTAACTTAAAATCAGATGGGAGAGGCCAGATGATGTATAAAATCTGTTCACGTCTTCCATCCATATGAAACATAACAAGGATGAGGGCATTGATGCTCTAATTACTTTAATGGCTTGCTACTCCATCTCTGTATTCCCTGATGACTGCACTTTGCTCAAAGAGTACAGACCTCTGCGTAAAATACATTTTCTGTAAGGATCTCCATTCTGTAGGTTGGAACAGTTTTGTGAAGATCACTATGACATATTTTAGGAGAACATAAATTTTCTTTCTAAACATTGCTCCACTAAGCCGGAATTCTCACTGATGGAGGAAACAATCATTCATAGGGTGGCACAGCTGCCTCACAGCTCCAGCATCGTGGGTTCAATCCTGACCTCTACTGCTGTCTGTGTGGAGTTTACATGTTCTTCCTGTGACTGCTTGGATGTCCTCCGGTGCTCCGGTATCTTCCTACATCCCAAAGACGTGCAGATTGGTAGGTTAATTAGCCACTGTAAATTACCCTGAGTGTGAGTGGCAGAAACTTGGGGGCAGTTGATTGGAATGTTGGGAAAATAAAATGGAACTAGTGTAAATAGGTGCATGATGTCAGCTGTCTATGACCCTGCTGCAGCCACCTCCTGTCAGCCTCTTCCTATGGTGGGCTTGCTGGTTGTCCTGCACCCCCAATGCACAAGACCCTCCTTTTGTCATTGATTGGGGTCAAATGTCACTCAGAGCAATTGTGGGAGCTCCTTTGTCACCATCATGACAACCAGTTTCTGTTGCTACAGGCCCTACTTCGGGGCTTGTTTTTGAATGTATGCCACCCTACAATCATTTCCAACTGCATTCCAGCCAATTTCATGATGTTTACTGGTGACCTGACAGGGTGTTAAAACTAAATATAGGTACAGTCTAATTTCTAGGCATTTTATCCATCAAAAAAAAGTGATCAAAACAATCTTTTGTTCTGTGACTTTAATTATAACTGAAGGCACTTTTTCCATTTGGTTGCTGTTGGAAAATTGTGACATTTAAACTGATTTTTTTTAGTTTCTGAGTGTCTTTATCTAACGGGTAACCAACAGTGAAAGGCAAGGTACTCAGGAAGTGTGAAATCTGCCTGGTCTGGCAGTGGTCACATCACAAGGATCCTGCCTCATGAAGCCAGGAAATTAACATGAAAGTTCTTTCAAGAGCACAAATTATTGATTGATTATAAAGGAATCTGCATGTACAACCTCATCAATCTACTCACTGATAGTTCCAATCACTGACAGCAATGCACAGTCAAAATTCAATTGCAAAAGCTTGAAATAAATTCTAAAGCACTTCCACAGAATTTTGAGGAGGGGGATTATCTGTGTGCTGGGGGAGTGTGAGGTGGTGGGGGGGCAGGTAGATAGATGAAGGAAGTCACTGGTCACTCTCAACATTCTATAATTACTCACAATTAACTTAAAAATTATGAAACCTTGCATAATAAAAAAGATCCAGAAAATGTAAACATAAACAGAGGATACTTGCGACTTTCTGCCCATTCCATGCAATCCATTTTGTTTTTTTTCTTTCTGGTAAGATCCTCATCACCAAGTACTTTCTATTTATTTTTCCACTTCTGTTTCTGTGCTTCTGTGCACTTGGAACTACATTAGCCTAAATGGGTATGATGGTTGTTGGTCATCCAGCCATTAAATATTAGATAAGGCAAAAACAAACTGGTGTAAGGTGACAATACAGCTTCTCAGTCCTGCTTCACATCAAACAGACTTTGCTTGAATTTTGACTTCAGCTCTAACTTCCTGCCATAATCCCATCTTCACAGATTGCTTTAGTATTCAAGTACTGGACTCAACTCATGATCCCAGAAATTCATTCAGACAATGTGCAGTTGAAAGTTGAATTAACTCAGAGTAATTTTGCCCATGTCCCTGTGTGTGTTTGCGTCTGTTGGAAAATTTAACTCTTGACTTTTTGCTGGGATCTTCATTCTCCATGGACCTATTTTTCCTCCACATGAAACTTACTAGATGATATTAATAAAGAAAAATTTTTTAAAATGCTGGAAATCTGAAATAAAAGCAGAAAACATTGGAAACTCATCAGGTGAGGAAACATCTCTGGAAAAAGAGGGAATATTCCAGATTGAAATCCTTTCATCAGAACTGGGAAAGAATGTTCTTTTTTCCTCTTTCCTAGTTCTGATGAAAGGACTTCGACCTGAACCATTAACTTTGCTTCTCTTTCCACAGATGCTGCCTCTGTGTTTCCCACAATTTTCTGTTTTTAATACATTACACAAAATGTGTTTGCAGTGAGATTTTCAACCTCACTGCTCTGTGAAACTAATTGCCATTTAGTTACAGAACAATCAGCTTTTACTAACCCTTCTTCCCCGAGAATATTCTATTTATAGGGCCAGCAGCTTCAACTGTATTATTGTGTCTT
Organism: Pristis pectinata; assembly: GCF_009764475.1. Taxonomy (NCBI): domain Eukaryota; kingdom Metazoa; phylum Chordata; class Chondrichthyes; order Rhinopristiformes; family Pristidae; genus Pristis; species Pristis pectinata. Next base: position 23,441,076 of record NC_067427.1, read on the forward strand.
CACTGAGCTCCATGACCTGTTGCAACTTTAAATACATTCTAACATATTGCTTGATAGCTTTGCCCTTTGTGGTCAAGATCACTGTCACTGTCACTTTCTCAGTCTTTGGATCCTTCCCAAGTACTGCTGCTGAACTCCATCACATCACACAGTTTGCTACTTGCTGCTGCATTTGTGAGGTGACCCAAGGTCCATACCCAAGGAGAGAAACCTTGACCTAATTTTCCAATAGCACATAGGGCCATGTACCGGGACTTACCTGCGTTGTAGGCTTCTACAAACATTCATCGACTGCACTCATATTCTAATCCTAGCTGGCAACCCATTGCCAGAAACTCCTAAGCATAGCCCTGGCAGGTTTCTGCAACCCCAATATTCGAAGAACATGATTCATATGAGCAATGATCTTCACCAGCCTATCCAGCTCCCTCTGTCCCCTCAGGGAACGTCTTACTTCCTTCTCCCAGCAATGAAGCATCCATTCATTCAGGACATCTAAACAGACAGAAGCATGTTGTTTGCATTGTGTGTGTCCCTTTAAGAAGTAGCTTCAAAGATCACCAATCCTGAGCTAAATGATGATAGTTGCAAAAACATGCAACATATTAATTGATGCTGGCAGTGTCAGGTTCAACTTGGCATTGCACGGGGAAATCTACACCAGACTGTTCTGTGAGCCTCACAATTGATGATCTCAATTTTTTATGCAACTTGCACAGTTAGAGACCCAAAGTGTTGCTCTAACAACAATGAAAAGATAGTACAGTAACCTCAAGCCTATAAACACTTACAAGAGCAACAAAGTTTGCTAACCAAGTGGTTGGGAAGATCAAAGGGCTAAACATGGCTTGCAACATGTAATATATTTAACTTATACCATGCTGTAGTATGTGGAGTCTAATCAATTACTAAGCCAATTCTCTCATTTATATTTTTCAGAGATAGTACATAATAACATTTTTAAAAAATCATTAGATTACAACTTCACTGCTCTTCCTTCTGTTTTTTGCTCTAGTGATTAACTGTTTAGTATTCTACAATTCATGATGGAATGGCTAACACAAGTTAGTAAGGAATAAGATGGGTTTCGATACGAATCCAGATGATATATGACTTTCTATATCATGAAAAACACAGATGCCGGAGGAACTCAGCAGGCCAGGCAGCATCCGTGGAGAAAAGCAGGCGGTCAACGTTTCGAGTCATGACCCTTCCATCGGGTCATGACTCGAACGTTGACCGCCTGCTTTTCTCCACGGATGTTGCCTGGCCTGCTGAGTTCCTCCAGCATCATCGTGTTTTTCATCTCGATTCCAGCATCTGCAGTCCTTTGTTTCTCACATTCTGCATCATATCAGAGACCAGAAATAAAGACCACCATGTCCTTCCAGAGAAAGATGAGGAGAGAAAAATCAAGAAAAAAACTGCTGATGCTAGAAATGTAAAACAAAGGCAGGAAGTACTGGAAGCACTCAGCAGGTCAGGCTGAATCTATGGAAGGAGAAACAGAAGGGTGGTAGGCTTGAAATATTAACTGCTTCTCTTTCACAGATGGGAACTGACTTGCTGAGAGTTTTCAGCACTTTCTGTTTGTATGTAAGATGAGCAGAGGACAAGTTAGACCTCTGCTGTTGTTCCATGCTATGAGTGGCCAGTTCATGGGACCAGCATCAGAATTCACCTCTACTATTACCATTCCTGCCAAAACAAGCAAACATTTAAAAAAAAAGATAAAATGCCAGGAAACAAATGTGATAAGAAAAAAAGACAATTACACTGCACTTGGTTTCAAATCACATTTGACAAATGTCTCAGGTCCCCTTGGAATACACCATCAAACTATTTGATGGACTAGACCACAGCAGCAAAATAATCCATAATCTGGCAGCGTTAAGTGGGTGAGTGTGGTGTCAGCAGACTCCAAAAGCAATCACATTTTGTTGAAAGCTTTGGAAGCCGAAGTGCTTGTTGTCCTTCTGTTCTATGGTGATATGTCTGCATGCTTTGTACTGACAGTATGGGCTACTTTTGGCCCCTAGCTTGGGATGTATTAAAACATGTAGCTGTTGTATTAAACTAGCAACTGAAGAGCAGCAATGAAATGGAGTCTTCGGGCACTGCAGACAAGAAGTGAAGCTCTGAAGTCATTTTTTTCCCCGACATCATTGCTCCTTTGTCTGTAGAACCTGATGGACAGCCCATATCCCCATCACCTACCACCAATAGTTATAAATACTATTAAAATATTTAAAACAGAAATTTAAAGTAGTCTTAAGTATTGAGCAGAACTGCTATTGGCTGGAACTCCCAGTGCATCCATTAGGCTGTGGTAGAACGGAACAGCAGTAGTGTTATGGGGGTTGGTGCCATTTGGCATTCTGGTCATTGCACACATGGATACTGTGCCAGCTAGGCTCAGAAAATAGGAGGAAGCAGGGCTGATGTCGTCTGTGTGATGGATGCGGAGTGGGGTTGTGCATTGGAGCCCTGCATTCTGGAGAAAGAAGTGTGAGGACGTGGGATGGGATACATGGGGGAGAGGGAAGACTGATAATTGTGTTTGATAAGGGATCAGGGAAAGACTGGCATGTTGTTTGGGGAGGAGGTGGATGCAGTAGATTGTAGCACTGGTGAATCGCTGGATCAGGGCACTGCAGATGAGGGATGGAGGGGGGTCAGGAATCAGAGGCAGCAGGTGGGAAGGAATCAGTTCAGTGTGGAATGGTGGGGTGGGAAACTCAAGAAAGTAAGTAAGTAACTGCCTAGTGAGCCCCCTGATTTAGTGTTTTGCCAATAAGCCTGTAGTGCCCTGGGAGCATCTACTGATAGATCCCAGTTCCCCTGCAATTCTCCAAAATTCACCCTGCACTGCCTTTGATGCAGAACTTTCACCTGGTTCACAAGGGTAATTCATGCCTCATCTAATTTTCTGAGTGGTGCCCAGAAATTTCTGTGCAGCCTTGAAGTTGTATGATACCTTGGACCCAGGAGACTTAATGCTGTTGGGAAAAGGAGAGGAGGGAATGGGGTGTGGTAGTGGAAAAGAAATATTGGGCACATGGGTGTGGGGGAGGAGTGAAAAATCAGAGCCAGTATTTTCAGTGCAGGGTATCTAAGGAAGCACAGCTTCAGAGTTGGGTCAGGCTGAGGACTGGAGTTGATGAAGGTGATGCGGTTTGCCCAGTGTGGGGGCAGGGATAGGATGCCAAGGGTAAAGGCAGTCATTTGCTCAGCCAGCAGGTACCTAGTCAGGCACAGTGCTGATCAGACCAAGGTGTTTTGGAGGTTCTTACCATGATCACCTTCAGTCCAAATTCCTCTGAAATATTAAAAAAAGTAGGTTTAATGGGAACAACATCAACACAACCGATTTCTAAAGGTGAGCCACTCCAGGAAATGCCCTGGGAGATTTCCTGAGGGATGTACATAGAGAGCTGGATAAGACTAGAATGTGAAGCTGATATCAGATCTGAGAGATTTTTAAAACAGAAAATCTAGAAGAGAATAGAAAGAGAAGGAGTGGTTTTGAAAGGGAAATTGGGAAAGTTTTAAAAAATAGAACATGGAACATTACAGCACAGTACAGGCCCTTTGGCCCATGATGTTCTGTCGACATTTTATCCTGCTCTAAGATCTATCTAACCCTTCCCTCCCACATAGCCCTCCATTTTTCTGTCATTCATGTGGCTATCTAAGAGTGTCTTAAATGTCCCTAATGTATCTGCCTCCACCACCTCTGCCGGCAATGCGTTCCACGGACACACCACACTGTGTAAAAACTTGCCTCTGACATCCCCCCTATACCTTCCTCCAATAACCTTAAAATTATGCCCCCTCGTGTGAGCCATTTTTGCCCTGGGAAAAAGTGTCTGACTGTCCACTCAAACTATGCCTCTTATCACCTTGTACACCTCTATCAAGTTACCTCTCATCCTCCTTCCCTCCAAAGAGAAAAGCCCTAGCTCGCTCAAACCTATCACTCAACTCACCAAAAATGGTAAGTAAAATGTAAAATAAAATCAAAATTTTTTTCAAATTGATAAAGAGCAAGAGGATAAATTAGAAAAATATGGAATCTATAAGGGAGCAAGAGTATAAACTGTGTTTGGAGTCGTGTTGAAGACTTTTAATGAATGTTTTGCTACTGCCTTCACCAAAGAGGGGGTGGTATCATAGTTACAGAAAATGTGTCAAAGATTGTATGGGATAAACATAGTGAAACATTAAAGGATTTAGCATGTTTGAAAATGGATAATTTGCCAAATGAAAAATATCCCAGGTGTTAAAAGAAGCAAGGAAGGAGATTGTGAGGGCTATGCCTACAATTTTTAAATTCTCCCCAGCTACAGGAGTGATGCCAGATGCATGGATAGCCACTACAACTGTACTATTGATTGAAAGGTGTTGGTGTTCAAATGGATCTCAGTGTCCATGCACAAGAATCACAAAGTTAATATGCAGAGTCAACCAGCAGGTAGGAAGGCAAACAGTAAATATATAGATGGGAACCAGCCTCCCCTCCATGGACTCTGTCCATACTTCTCACTGCGTCAGTAAAGCAGCCAGCATAATCAAAGACCCCACCCACCCCAGACATTCTCTCTTCTCCCTCCTCCCATTGGGCAGAAGATACAAAAACTTGAAAGCACATACCACCAGGGTCAAGGACAACTTTTATCCTGCTGTTATAAGACTATTGAACGGTCCCCTCGTATAATAAAATAGGCTCTTGACTTCACACTCTACCTCATTATGACCTTGCACCTTGTCTATCTGCATTGCACTTTGCCTGTAATTGTAACACTTTATTCTGCATTCTGTATTGTTTTACCGTGTACTACCTCAATGCACTGTGTAATGAATTGATCTGTATGAACGGTATGCAAGACAAGTTTTTCACCATACTTGGGTACATGTGACAATAATGAACCAATTTACCAATTAACTGATTTACCAAATAGGCCTTTACAACATGAAGATTTGAGTACAAGTATAGAGATATGAGACATCAATTGTACAGGCCCCTGGTAAAACTGCAGGTCAAATATTTTGTGCAGGTCAGGTCTTCCTACTTAAAGGAAGGATAGCCTTGAAATTGAGGGAACACATTGGAGTTTCAGCAAATTGATTCTTGGCAGGGCAGTTTTGTTGTATCAAGAAAGGTTAACCAAAGTAGGATGATATTCTCAAGTTTAGAAAGAAATCTCGTTTAAATCTACATAACTCTTAAAGGGCTTGTCAGGATAATTGCAGAGTTGATGTTTCCCTTGGCTGAGCTATCCAGAACCAGGGGTCACAGTCTCAAAATAAGGGGTCAGTCATTCAGCCCAGAAATGAGAAAAAAAAAATTCTTCACCTAGGTGGTGAATCTTTGGAATTTTCTCCCCAAGAAGGCTGTGGTAGCAGACTGTATTCAAGATAGAGCTTGGTGCTTTTTTTTAATATGAGGTGAATCAAGGGATATGGAATTAGTAAAGGAAAGAGATACCAAGAGAAAAGGTCACTTGAGATCTTATGGAATAGTGGAGCAGGGATGAGGGGCTGAATTGATGAAAAACATTTAGACTTAAATATGGGTTGCTTGATATAGAAGTTTGCAGCTGCTTTAAAGACTGACTGTGTGGTTGGCAGAGAGGAGGAGTGCTTTACACTGCAGGAGGATGTGAGTGGTCTCATTGGTTGGGAAGAAAAGTGGCAAATGGAATTTATTTCAGAAAAGTATGAGTTAATGCACTTGTGGAGATCCAATGGGACAAAGGAAAAGACAACAAATGGCAAGATATTGATTTGTGGGAACAAAGAGACCTTGGATCATTAAAGATAGCTGGGCAGGTCAATAAGGCAGCTGAAAAAGCATGTGGGTTGTTTTCCTTTCTTAGCTGAAGCACAGAATAAAAGAGGAAGGAATTTTGCTGGAACTGGTTTGCATGCCATTACTTTCTATAAGCTGAAAGCTAACAGCATAAATGGCAGCATAACAGCATAACTGGTGGTGATGCTTCACTCCCTGATGAGCTCAATGCCTTTTATACACATGTTGAAAGGGAGAATAAAGTTATTTCTATGCGAATCCACACAGCATCTGCCAACCCTGTGATCTCCATCTCGGAGGCAAATGATAGGACGTCCTTCAAGAGGGTGAACTCTCGCAAGACGTCAGGCCAAGGACCTGGACCCACTGCAATTTGCCTACCGCCACAACAGCTCTTCAGCGGATGCTATCACACTGGCTCCTCACTTAGTTTTGGAACACCTGCACAACAGCAATACATACTGTATGTCAAGCTGCTGTTTATCAATTACAGCTCGGTGTTCAACACCGTCATTTCTTCAGTACTAATCAACAAGCTTCAAAACCTGGGCCTCTGTACCTCCCTCGGCAACTGGATCCTCGATTTCCTTATCAGGTAACCACGGTCAGTGTTTATCGGTAATAACATCTCCTCCTCACTGACAATCAACACAGGTGCACCTCAAGGATTTGTGCTTAGCCTACTGCTCTACTCTCTCTACACTCATGATCGTGTGGCTAGGCACAGCTCAAACGCCATCTATAAATTCACTGATGACACATGTGTTGTTGGCAGAATCTCAGATGGCAACAAGAGGTACACAGGAGTAAGGTAGATCAAATGGTTGAGTGGTGTCACAACAACAACCTCGCACTCAGCATCAGCAAGATCAAGGAATTGATTGTGGACTTCAGGAAGAGGAAGTCAGGAGAACACACACCAGTCCTCATTGAGGGGTCAGCGGTGGAAAGGGTGATCAGCTTCAAGTCCCTGGGTGTCAACATCTCAAAGATCTTTCTAGGGCCCAACACATTGATGTAACCACAAAGATGGCACACCAGCGGCTCTATTTCATTAGATGTTTGAGGAGATTTGGTCTGTCACCACAGACTCTTGCAAATTTCTACAGATGTACAGTGGAGAGCATTCTGACTGGTTGCTTCACCACCTGGTATGGAAGCTTCAATGTGCAGGATCGAAAGATACTGCAGAGGGTTGTAGACTCAGCCAGCTCCATCACAGGCACAACCCTGCCCGCCATTTAGGACATCTTCAAGGGGCGGTGCCTCAAGAAGGCGGCATCCAACATTAGGGACCCTCGTCATCTGGGACATGCCCTCTTCTCATTATTACCATCGAAGAGGAGGTACAGGAGCCTGAAGACACACACTCAGTGTTTTAAGAACAGCTTCTTTCCTTCTGCCAGCAGATTTCTGAGTGGTCCATGAACCCATGGACACTACCTCACTATTTCTCTTTTGCACTATCTATCTATATGTCTACGTAACTATCTATCTATTTATTCGTCTATCCATCTATTTGTAACTTAGTAATTTTTATGTCTTGCACTGTACAGCTGCTGCAAAACAACAAATTTCTCAACATATGTCAATGATAATAAACCTGATTCTGATTCTGAATAAGATTCTGTATGCAACACAAGTAGACTATAACTTTAGCAACTCGTTGAGTGCTGACTGACACATTACAAGAAAGGCATGAATTCTCTATAGAGGGTGTAGAGGAAATGTACAAAATATTGCCAGGGTTGGATAGTTCTGGTTATGAGGAAAGATCAGATAGGCCCTATTTCTTTGAGCAGAGTCAAAATCAGTGGACATAAATTTAAAATAATTGGTGGAAGGGTTAGAGGAAGAAATAGTGAAAACATTTTCGCCTGGTGAGTGGGGAGAGTCTGGAGCTCTCGGCCCAAAAGGATGGTAAAGGCAGATACCCATATCATATTAAAATAGCACTGGTATATGCACTTGAAGACCCATGGCTTTCAGGACTACAGATATAGTGCTAGAAAGTGGAATTTAATTGGATGGCACTTTTTCAACTGGCAGGGACATGATGGATTGAAAGGCCTCCTTCTGTTTAGTAATTTTTCTATCATTCTATCTGACAAATACCTTCACCTTATTTGTAGATCTCAATTATATTTTCTCTTGGATATTCATGACTTTCTTTGGTGTTTTATGTCCCATTTCGAGCTTTCAAAGAAATTGGATCAAATGATTAAATACAACTAAATGCCAACTGAAAAATTCAATGCATTAAAATATGATTTTGACATATTTAAATGGCATAAATTAATAGACCTAATTCATTGACTGGCTGTTTCATTGGGACAGGTTTCACTTGGATGCAGCATTACTAATGTCCAAGCAAATTGTATAACCAGAGGTGTAGATAAGGTTTTAAGTTAAATAGTGAGGGTAGGCTCTTGTTGGAGAGAAGGTCAAGGTATAGTGCAGGATAGCAAAACAGATAACGATAGGCAGTTTCTGCCGGAAAGGGACAGTGCAAGAAAAGATGAGGGTATAACTGCAGTGGAAAAATGTAACAAAAAAAAGTGTTTTTTTTATCTAAATGCATATTGCACTTGAAACAAGGTTGGTGAATTAATAGCACAAATAGAAATACATGGATACAGTCGAACCACCACTACACAGGCATGATTGCAAAATGACCATGGTTGGAAATTAAATATTGCAATACATTTAACTTTTAGAAGAGATCGGTTACATGGAAAAGGGTGTAGGATAAAGGCAGTGGAGAAGTGAAGTGCACTAAACACAAGTTGGGATTATTATTTTATTCTGCAAAACAATCACCAAAACACTCACTGTAACCAAAAACCATTTCATGGAATCATGGAAGGTTACCATGTAGGGGACCCTGTGTGTCTTCTGCTGGTTCTTAGCCACGAATCTCAAAAATGAACCTTACAGTCTTTTTCTCTCCCCGTAGCCTCAACTCATTCTCCAAATCAAGTGTTCACCTCATCTTCTGTTTCTCTATGTTACAACCCCACTTGTCACTGAAAACTGATGGCCGTAGTTCTCGCAGTCTGGCCTTAGCCAACAGATAAGCTGATAAATAAATTGCTTTTCTTTATTCCCAGAAGATTTACTTTTTTAATAAAACTACCTTAACAAATATAACAAAGCCACAAATGCACAACAAAATAAAAACCTGCTCAAAAAAAATCTGCTGCTGTTCAAACTCATTTTGGATATTATCTTTCATAATAATTAATTTTATTTGATATTGAGCTTCACAATTCAGAGGTTAATCAGCCAGTCACCTGCACGGTGTTTCAATAGACGGTTGGGTTTTTGGTATAACATCTCAGTCAAAATTCAACACCTCACAATTCTTTTCATTTGAATATTAGAATATTATTCTCAACAGAGTGCTCAAGAGATTGAATTTACAACCACCTGCCGGAACCAAGCTGAGACTCAATACTAATTTTAATTGCAGACAAGTCCTTGAAAGAAAACCATAGCTTTTAGCTGAAGCAGGCTCAGCCAGTGTGGTTCCTTGGAGGAATGAGCCACAGAAAGATTTGGATTTGCTGAAAAGTGCTACACACTCAGAAGCTTCTGCTGATAAAGTTAATGTATCAGCCAGGTTAAATATATTGATTTAGCTTGATTTGTCATATATTGCTCTGGAGAGGCTGACAATGTTATATACTATTGCCATCACAACTCATTTACATGCTAGTCAATGCTACTTCCTTAGGGATGGGATTCTTTTTGCTTCTGAACAAATTGAATTTATTTCTGAAATATTGAACTCAATTATTTCACAAAGCTAAATGAGGGGTTTAAGGCAATGTCAGAGCCAGACTCTGTTTATTCATTAAAAATGAGTTCTCAGCTTTAAGTCAAGCTTCTGGCATAAGACAAGTATAAATAGCATTATAACTCAGATGAATCAGACTGTCATTGCTGCTTGACTAAGTGGTATGGGGAATATAAGCAGTGTTTAAACAAGACCCTGATGAATTCTGAAGTCCAACCAAGTCGGTCTTTGCCTTGGTTCTTACTAGAGAGATTCAGAAGGAACGTGCCAAATTCCTACCATCTGAATTGGTTTTCTCTTGTGTTGTTCCTTTTGCATTAGACAAAGACAAGTTTTGACCATATCTGGGCCATAGTCTGCAATAGTCTTAATGATTACATGGACAGTCATATTTTTTTTCTTTCCCAATTTGAATTGATATTGATCTTCCCGAGCAAATACACAACTGGGATACAGACACAAGAAGTGATCATGCAGCAAGTAATGTGCACTGCCAAGATAAAGTTGTCAGTAGATTCTGAAACATGTATTACCTAGAACAAGGACAATGTATCAATATTGCACATTAGAATTACAAAAGATTTTTAAAATAAATTCTTAAATTATTACTGTTGTAGGCAAGGTTAGCATTTATTGCACATCCCTCATTGACCCTGAGAAGATGGAGGTGAGAGTTATTCTTGAAGTACTTCAACCTGTGGTAAAAGCACTTCCAACAACATTGCTAGGCAAGGAGTTATGTGATTTTGACAATGGGAATGAAGGAATTATTATATGTAGTGGAAGTCTCAGAAGGGAAATTTGAGGAGATGGTGTTAGCACACACTGGCTGTTCCGGTCTTTTTTTTAGGATGTGGCGGCCATGGGGTTAGAAGATGTTCTGGGCAAAATATCCTGGCAGCTTTCACAACATTCCAAATAGCTGTTAAAACCAAATGTCCTAGATAACATTTAGCTTCTTGAGTCTAAGTTGGAACACGGCAGTAGAGCTTTCAATGACCTTAATTTCTGGAGAATGAAGAGCTGATGACAATATGAATGATGTCAAAAAAATCACAAAAACTGCTAATGCTGGAAATCTGAAACAAAAACAAAACATTTTGGAAACACTGTGGGAAGAGAACAAGTTAACAATTCAGATCCAGGACCCTTCATCAGATGAGGGAAAGAAAAAAGAATAAGTTAGATTCCAATAGCAGAAAAGGTGGAGAACAGGGTGGGGTTGGAGGGGGGAGATAGTGATATGTGTAGTTATTTCTCTTTCTAAGTGGTTAAGACACATTCAAAGAAAATAAACAGGAGGGAAATTTGAGCTTTAGTTTACACAATGGATCACGAACATGAAAGATCATTCATTGAACGGTTAATGCATCAATCAAACTTGTTTCTTGTACTATGTAAATCCACCCTTGGGCAGATTCCTGTGTAGGTTAATTAATCGTGGAGAGAAAATATTTGATCATTGGAGAGAAAATCCAACAAAACTTCTGCCTGACCCTTCAAAGACACATCTGTAAAGTTTGCAACACCATGTTTTTACCTTAGTAATTCAAAGCAGGACTGACGCTTTTTGCTGATGGCTTTTACGCAGTCTCAGTAGCTTTTGTGTCTGTTGTAATCAATGCAATATTTAACCTTCTCTGTATATTTGTATCATTATAACCTTCAGTTCTATTTGGTGAGAATAAAGTACAGCCAAAGGACATTGCTGATCAGTCAAGCCAAGCAGATCGTAATTCATCCAGGACAGATAGTGCATCCGCATATAAGATATGTTGACTGGCATACCATGCTGAATTCTCCTTTGAAATTAATGACAGTGCCCAAAGGGCAGGTGTAAAATTACTTCATAAAATGCCTATAAAAATCAAAAAAAAAATCATCTCTCTGCAAAAGTTCAAAATTATCTCCGTTTGGATTAACTAGTGCTGCAACTTATTACAACTATTTAATGTCAAAAGAGCTTTTCTGAAAACAGCATTTTCTAGCGAAAAGAGAAAATAGATCTTCATTGGACTACCATGCAGGATTTCACAAGGACTAATCCAACTTATCACATGGTATCACACTGGTAAGGGTCAATTTGGCAGGCAGCAAACATATTGAAGTAAACACCAGATGCCACAGAAGATAAAAGCTGTCTGATTGAAATAAAATGGGGAAGGAAGCCTGTCATCTTGCTGGATTCGGTTTATGTGTGAAATCAGTCCCACACCATTGTTTTCCTTCTTAAGCAGTCCCACAGGATCAAGGATGACTGACTTCCATTCTAGTTCAGTGGGTCTGGAGGTGACTGAAGAGTCCAATGTATGACCATAATCTCTTCCACAGGTGGGGCAGGTGGGTGTGAGGTGACTTACTCAGGGCTTCTGCATGGCCTCAAGGTTTTCAATATCATCCTGAAAACTCCCTCTCCACTTTGACCAGTCATGGACCAGAGATTCTCAGGAGTTGGTGGTGTGCTTGACTCTCACCAACCTTCTAAAGTGGCCCACAAGCCACTAATTTAACTGCAACACACACAAAATGCTGGAGGAACTCAGCAGGTCAGGCAGCATCTATGGGGAGAAATAAACAGTCAACGTTTTGGGTCGAGACCCTTCATCAGGACTGCAGAATCTCTTGTGTCTCCACTAATTTAACTCACTGGTCAGACAATAAAGTAGGAGTCCCCAACAACATCCACATTTTGAAAATCATTTTGAAAAACTGCAGCAACTGCTAAATACAAATTGACCTTCAACCAGGATTAAATAACATTTTAAATTGAGCAAAATCAGCATTTGCAGCTATTCCAGACTGGGGCTAAATATTTTAATGAGGAAATGAAATCCAACAGTAACCTGCTGTGAAGGACCAATGAACTGAAACACTTTGTTTTGTTTCTTGCTTTCAAAAGAACTGGAGAAGTGAAGGAAAATACAGGGAGGAAAGACTATTTAAGGAAAAGAAAATATGATTCAGCATTCTTGAAAAATGAGAAGGGAAACAGATTATACATTGCATTCAATCTGAAATAATCTGGTATGATTAACATCAAAAATTCAATTACTCTTCAACAAAAACCAAACCATTACTATCAATCAAAACTAAGGAAATTTGAAATATTTGTACCTGACAAGGAAGATAATTGTAGAGCTAATACATTGACTCCGCTGTGAAATCTCCTTCCATCCAAGAGTCCACTGTATATGCCTCTGACATTACCCCATATGATAAAACAAAAGGGAACCAGTAATACCTTAACGAGGAGACGCAGATCACTAAGGGGAAAGGACACAGTCTTGGCAGGTGTTAGCAAATATCCATGGTGTCAAATTCATCTTTACACGAATCAGCAGAATAATGTATTTTTTATTAATAATTAACAGCAGACTAATGGATTTGTAGGAATACAAAACTTTGAAACATCTTACTTGAGAATATATTATTTGCTCAGTTATCATATATTCATTCAGTTCTCATTTAAAGAGCTTTCCCCTTGACATAGCAGAGGTGTATGTTCAATGAAAGTAGAGATGCAGTGGAGTTCTATCAATAATAGCTTTTTAATGTATCTAGTATAGCAAATGAAATATCTAGCAGGTATGAAGCAGAAACACTTGACCAGATAATAAACAATGTGCATACTTGAATTGTTCGCTCTTTCACTTCTCATTAGTGTTCAGTCACTTAGTTAAGGTGGCCCAGGTTGAAGTCATACAGCACAGAAACAGCCCTCTTGGCCCTCTGAGCCTGTACTGACCATCAAACACCATTTACTCCAATCCTATTCTGTTCCCACTTTACTCCCTCCACCTTCCATCAACTACCCCCAGATTTTAACGTTCACCTGCACAGAAGGTGCAATTTACAGTGGCCAATTAACCTATCAACTAGCTCATCTTTAGGATGTGGAAGGAAATCTCTTCATTCACCTTTTGTTTTTGGCTTTTACCTTTTCTCCCCCATGCTTCTTTCTCAAATGCTTTCTCTTTCCCAATTCTGTGCTGCACATGTTCTTTTACCTTTCCTTTCCTTATGTCTTTCTCTTCATTTTATTCTCATCATCTAACTCAATTACTGTTGATTTCCTATCCTGACCCATTTCCATCTATTACCTTATGTTTTCTTTTTCCTTTATGTCTCTTGGTTTCTATTTCAATTTTCCTTGCTTCAAAGTTATTTATTTTTCATGCCTCAGCTGTTTATGTCATTTATTTCTTTGCCTTCTACTACTCACCCACACACTCGGGGCAAGTTACAGCAGTCAACTAACCTGCCAATCTGCATGTTCTTGGGACGTAGGGAGACACCGGAGCACTGAGAGGAAACCCATGCGGTCACAGGGAGGGTGTGAAAACTCCACACGGAAAGCATCCAAAGTCAGGTTGCTGGAACTGAGACACAGCAGCTTCACCGGCTGGTAGAGCTGATGTATTAATTTCCAGCAACCTTGTTACCTCCATCCTTTACACCTCAATTTTCTGTTTTGATCTGTTTTATTCTTTCCTAAATCTACTATCCCAATACTTTTCAATGATATCCATTTTTCTATTGCACTCTTTATCTCCTGTTTTACTTTAAGTATTTGAATGTTTTGTTTGCCCTCCCCATATATTCTTTTCTTTGCCTTTGTAAATGTTCATTATTTTTGTTTGTCTCTCTGAAAGACATCTCTAATTTCTATTTGAATCTGCCTCCCTCAGTAGAATATTCCACAGATGTACCACTTACTATAATATTGTTTTTGCAAATTTATTCCTGTTCAATTGCAGACTCTAACCTCTGGTTCTACCGCTCTAGACAAAGTGATCTCACTTGGTACATTATTTAGTTCCTTCATAATTCCACACACTGCAACTGTGTTACCTCTCAACATGTCTCAGTGAGAATATGCTCAATTTATGTAATTGTTCATCATTGTCCACTCACTCAATCATGCCAGTGGCTTTCTTCTGTATCAATAACTGCAATACTGCTTTTTTATCTTTTGTGATTACCAGAACTATGGACAGTTTCCTAATTACAGTCACAACAATGAGGAATAAAATTGCCTGATTACTGTACCATTATAGTTTAATACTGGCCTCTTAATGATTTGTTGCAATGGCTTCAACTTATTGTCAGTCAGGACCCCAGATCTTTTATTTTCCATGGTTTTTTTTTTCATTTGTAATACTCCCTCCTCTATTTCTTTTGTCTCCAAGACCACATTACATTTCTCTGAAGCGAATTACATCTGCCTTGTCCTCACCCCCGCTCAACTCCCAAGCATATTTAAATTTCCTTGTCTCTTACACTATTCAACTTCACACTCTACTGACTTTCTTAACTTTGTATGATCTATCTGCTCAGCCAGTAGACTCTTAGCTCCCTATCATTTTTGAAAGCATTAAACAAATGAAGCTCTATAACAAACTATCAGAAGTATTTTCCTGATGGTCCAGCTTGCATCCTTCTTAAATGTAATAACAAAAACTCCCCTCACTAGTTAATTGTTGGGTCTTGTTATCCATACACTAGATGTCCTGCAAGTTCAGAAAATGATAGTGACTAAAGTTCTGAAATTATTTCATTGTTAATTGTTTACAACATTCCATTGAAGCACAGTGCAAAAGTTAATACTCTTTTTCATTTATAGGTGGAGACCTCATCTGTGGTCTTATTGCACACGGACACCTGTTCATTCATCATTGCTGAGCTACATTGGCTGCAAGTCTGATTTTAAATACCATTACGCTTATCTTCAACTCTCATGCTGCTCTGAATATCTGTGCAACCTTTTACAGCTTGACAACCATCCAAGGCATACAAGCTGCTCTTATTCTGGCTTCTTGCATTTCCCCTATTTTCAACACACAATCATTGGCAGGCATATTTCTTGTTACCTGGATCCTAAACTCTGGAATTATCTCCCTCAATCTTTCCTTCTCTCTCACCTGCTCTCCTTTAAAATGCCACTTGAAACCTAACACTTTGTTCACCTGTGTTGATGCTTTAAATAAGTAGCTCAGTGTCAAAGTTTTGCTAAGAATGATACTGGAAAGTATCTTAGGACAGTTAAACATTGATATTTGCTCCTCGGATGGAGCATGTGCTTTCAAACAAAATTTAAGTGAAAATAGTCATCTTTGTTACAAAGCTTCCCTCCATAATTCTGACAGCAAAGGGCAGCAGTGGCATTGATATTAGAGCCACTGTCTCACAGTGCCAGAGACGTACATTTGATTGTGACCTTGGGTGCTGCTGTTGCCTCTCTGGAGTTTGCATGGTCTCCCTGTGGGTTTCCTCTGGGTGCTCCAATTTCCCCCACAATCCAAAAACGTGTAGATTGGTAGGTTAAGATTAGATTGGAGGTGGGGGGAGGCGTGGGGGGGGGGGGAGTGAGTGAGGAAGTGCATGAAAAAGCGGGGAAATGAAGAAAAAAAATGGGATGAATGTACAATTACAGTAAATGGGTGATTAATAGTCAGCATGGAGTCAGAAACACATGCTGCATCTCTCTGTGACTCTATGGCACACAGATCCACATCAAAGAGGCACTACCCACAAGAAGACCTGTGCACATCTGAATTCATCTCGCAACTTTCACAGACTTCCCTTTCAAGTCAATAGAGAGACTCCAGAAAAGTTCACCCTTGTTTCAGAGTTCAGGGTCCCACATGGGAAGGGCTTTACCAGAGGGCGAAACTCAAATGAAGACCAGATAGGTTCTCCAATGTGTTAGCTGCAAATTCTTGATCGTGTAGCAACATCAGTATCACAACCTCCAAGATGGAAAAATAGAGCAATGACAGTTTTCATGTGTCCCAGAAGGGTTGGTGGCCAAGTTCACATCAGCCATAGTTGCATTTGACACAATGTTAAGTTTACTTTTCACCCTTATTGACAGATGCTACAGGGATTAAAACTGTACCAGGTCTCTGCCAAAAATCTTCTGGTGCTGCATCAACATTCTTACTGGTTTCAGACTCACATCTCCAATATACCTAGTTTTTCCCCAGATTTGAAGGGTACTAATGGGCCACAAAAACTAACTGTATAGATCTTGGTGTTTCCAAAAGCAGGACAAGAAATGAAGAAGAAGCCAATAATGTCTTCTCCTGATTCATTATGAAGAGTCTTTGTACATTGGTTGCTTCCCACAATGGCCTTGGCACCAATAGCTCAAAAAAAATTACAGAGAGCAATGTTCTCAGAATTGACTTTAAAGAGTCAAGAAGAACATGCAGAACCAGGCCCATCTAAAATTGAGGTGCCAACTTGAAGCTGCATTCCAGGACTATGTGTGAGCTGAACAGCAGAAGCAGCAAGCAATAGACAGCTGAACAATTCCAGAACCAACAGATCAGATTAAAGCTCTGCAGCACTGCCACATCCAGTCATGAATTGTGGTGGGCAATCAAACAGCTAACAGGGAAGAAGGTTCCAAGGACATCCACGTCCTGTTCATTGGAAAGTAAGGGTGCAACATGTGAAGTGCTAAAAGGTTGCAACCAGACATGCCAATGATCCATCTCAGCTTCCTCCCGAGATCCCCACTTTCACAAAGCCCAATTCCATTCAATCCACATTATAATAAGAATTGGCTGAGAGTGCTGTGTAGAAGGAAACCTATGGGACCAGAAAGCATCACAGCTGTAGTACTGAAGACTTTCACTCCAGAACTAACCACTACCCTCGCAATACTGTTCCAGTACAGTTACAGTACTAGCATCTAGCAATAATGTGGTAAGTTGTTTAGGCATGTTCTATGCTTAAACAGCAGGAGATATCCAATCCAATTAATTACTGCTCGATTAGTCTACTCTTAAGCATCAGCAAAGTGGTGGAAGGTGACATCAACATACAATCAAGCTGTACTTACTCATTGGTAACTTGCCCACCAGGGGTTGCTCCAAAACCATTTAGCTCCATCCTGCATCCCAGCCCCAGAACACTACTGCAGGACTTCTTCTGGGCAGTGTTCTAGGCCCAACCATCAGCTGTTTCACCAATGATTTTGCTTCCACGATAAGGTCAGAAATGGAGACGTTCTCTGATAATTCCATTTGCAACTCAGCATGTGAAGCAGTCCATATACACAAGCATCAAGACTTGGAAAACTTTCAGGCCTGGACTAATATGTAATAAATGACATCACTGCTCCATTAGGGCCAGGCAATAACCACTTCCAAAACAAAGTAAACTTAACCACTTATCTTTTGCATTCAATGGCACTTCATTTACTAAGACCCCCATTGTCAACATCCTTGGAGTCATCATTGACAAGGAAATCAATTGGATACTGTTGTTGCAGAAGCAGGTGAAAGTCTGAGTATCCTGCAGTAAGGAACACATCTCCTAACACCCTGAGCCTTCACACCATCTTCAAGGCACAAGGCAAGAGTGTGATGAAATATTCTCTACTTGCTTGGATGAGTGAAGTTTTAGCAGCACTGAAGAATCTCAAAACTATCCAGGACAAAGCGCCATTTGACTGGTACATCATGTAATACTTTAATGATTTATTACATTCACCACGAGTGTATGGTGGCTGCATAATGTACTCCAGGCATCAGCTGATGGTACTCTGACAGCACCTTCCAAACCCTCAACCTCTCCCACCAAGATGGAGAAGGTCTTCAGCTGCTTGGGAATACCATCATGTTCTCCTCCAAGTTGTACATCAACTTGACTTGGGACTTCATCATTCCTCCATTGTTGCTGCATCTAAATCCTGGGACTCCCTCCTCAACAATATGCTGGATGTATATCACCAGAACTGGTGCTGTTCAAGGCAGCTCAACACTGCCTTCTCAAGGGCATTTGGAGATTTTCATGTTTCCTTATACATAGAAGGTGGTCATTTCAGCCCATTGAATCCATGCCAGCTCACAGACTAATCCCATTGCCCCACTAATTTTCCATGTGACTTATTCTCCCCCCAGATTCTACTGGTCACCTTCACACTAGGGGCAATTTACAGTGACCAATTAAGCTACTAACCCACACATTTTTGGGATGTGGGACTAAACCAAAGTACCCAAAGGAAACTCATGTGGTCACAAGGAGAAAGTTCAGCGGCTTTAGCTGTGCCACTATGCCACCTCTTTTTGAAAAATGCAGAAAATGACCCAACCATTTCCATATCTCTGAACAACAGAGTAAGAGATCCATCAACAACATGCCAACAATAAATGTTGGCCTTGCCAGCAATGTCCAGATCCAGAAACATGGATACATTTTAAAAATTGCAAGTACAAACAGGCGAGTGAATTTCCTTAACAGCATTTCTGTGTCACTAAAGCTGGAATAACATGCAACACTTTTATAGCAAGAAAATTCAGGCGGAAGACATTTCTGCCATTTGTGCAGTTTTGAAATTGATTTTGAAATGCTAACCCTTCAGGTTTTGTCAGATGTTTTGATTTGTTGTCATGGAGTAACTTCTCACCTATTCAGTCTTAGAAACAAATGGTGAGATTCATTATAAGTGCACGCAGTGAGGGCAGTATCAGTGGTGTCCTCGTTCCAGAACCAGCAGCAGCAAGTGCACGAGAGCAATCCGAGTTGACCTTCGGATTCAGCCCCTGGTGCTGCTGATTATATGCTGTCAAGTCCTGATTTATATATAGCCTTAACTTCTAACTGTAGATTCAACTTTCATCTCAAGGCTAAAATTCAAGCCTAACCACTAATCTACACTTGTCCTATTTATCATTGTCCCTTTTTTTGTTTTTAGTCACTGTATAATAGGTTTAATAAGTGTTAGCCTGGTACTGACTTTGACTTTTGTTAGCCTACAGGCATTCTGGATTAATCCTCGACTCCAGATATAGCTGCATATTAGGAACCAAGAAATTGATTTTATTTAAGAATATAATTACACTTTGTGACTACTTCCTCACCACCTGTGAAACAATTACCTTTTATCCCAGATCTATTATTTAATCCCATTGCAGATACATCACCAGCATTTCTCAAATGCCACAGCACAGCGACAAGTGTGACCAGTCTTGGTAATGATGAAACATATTCTCCTTGTCTGTTTTATTGCTTTATTCGTTATATTGTTCTGAAAATACTGAGGTAACAAGTCATATCTGTTATCAGAATGACCATCCTGGTCTTCAAAGATGAGCTGAAGTTGATAAAAAAAATTGTGGAAGTTGGTAACTCGAAAAATTCCATGAATTTAATTTCACACACCTCCAATAAGTTTGGAAGCAGGAGGCAGCTGACCAATAAAAACGATTGAGATGTCTGTAAAGTCCTTGTTGTCCTCACTCAGAGGATGGTGATTTAACACTCCGCTGGAACCTTCGTCTGCTTGTGACCTTGTGCTCAGCTTCCTCACTCTCACCCGCTCATTATCCAATACCAGGTACATCTTAAACACTACATAGATCTTTTCCTAATTCCACCCACCCACTGCAGGCAAAATCCAATTTATAAATCAGTGGATTACTGTTGACTTATTCAATGTAATGAGGCTTTGAGTAAACAGGACTCATATTTCAAAAACCAAGAAAAACTGCAGATGCTGAAAATCTGAAATAAAACAGGAAATGCTGAATACACTTAGCAGGCCAGGCAGCATCTGTGAAAGAGAAACAGTTAATGTTTCAGGTCCAAGGCTTCATCAGTACTCACATTTCAGCAGCTATCCACAATCCTGTGAAAAGCCCCTTTGTTCTTTTGTGCGATCATCCAACCACTGGAGGGAGTTGAACAATAGAAATTTAACAAATTTAAAGTCTCTAAAAGTCATCTTCAGGATATTACAACTATTCCCACTTAATTGGATGAAAATGTATATATCTATACACAGTCAAGAACATACAATCCTGCAACATAACTAACATTTTCATATTTACAAATTCAATTTGCCATTGTCCTTGTTGCAAATGACGGTTTTCAGTTTGTGGTGGAACAAGATCTCTTTCCAATGCTTGCCACTGCTTACGCTCCTGCACATAGACCACAAACTGCTTGTCTTTTCCTAGTACTAGACAAATTGGTGGCAACTTGCTTGATTTCAGATCTGCCTGGGTGTCCTTCATGCAACTGTTCCAAAATAGCTGATCTCCATGTGATGGACCAGCAAGTCTGAATCCCCAAAGAACCATTCCTTTTTGAACACTTAACTTGTACCTTTTCCTGCAATATGCTATCACCATGTCATCTTCATATTTTCCTTCCTATTCCATGCTGGATATGCTTATTGATGTATGAGAGGGTGAAGTCACGTCTCTTCGTGGAACCAAGTTGTTGGGTTGTGAATGGACTATGTTCCATGCATTGCAGCAAAGACACGATCTTACTCAATATTCCGGTCTCATTGGCTGTAGACTCAGCAAATCCACATTCTAATTGTAGTGTCGTCTCTTATACGCCAGAACATAATTGTACACAGAAAATACCCAACCCTGCATTCTAGTTGAGGCCACCAGAGGTGTCCCTCAGATTCATCAAATGTACCCTGCACTGGTTTATAGTCCAGAAGCAATCACATACTTCCAGCCATAGATGTACTTATTGAGAAGGTAGCTAAAATTTCTGTCTCTAATTGTATTGTTGCTCTGCTTTGGAAAGTGGCATTGATCAAAACCAATCAATCACTCAACTCCATCTCCCTGTTATGTAACAAACTATGTTAGTGCCTTAGGGTGATGCATCAAAAGACAGTTATAATAGCTTCCTGAGATCAGATTGAAGATAATCCCATGAATTCAATAGTAACTGCTTCACCTCCCATAATGCAGCCTCTTGAGTCTTTGTCCATTTCCACTAGTGTGGAGGACCCAATGCAGTGCTTGAAGGGGGCATGAAATATCCATAGTAATTGAGAAGATCTAAGTAGGCCTTCAACTCTGTCAAACGGGTTGTACTAGATGCATTTAATGTCCGCAAATCAGTGGACAACTTCAGCAGTTTTTCTATAAATAAATTGGACTACCTCTAAGGTGAAAAAAAAAGGATTTATTTGTCTTTTCCCATCTGTATCCCTTTGGGAATTGAAGTAATATCAGCTCTCCTCCCACACCTGCACACACACACACACACACACACACACACACACACACACACACACACACACACACACACACACACACACACACACACACACACACACACACACACACACACACACACACCTGTCCACTTAGTTTTCTTTTTCCTCTGTTCTTCCCTTCTATCCCTCTCCCTACCTGGTTCCATCCCCTCTCCATCTGGCACCACCTATCTCACCTACCAGCCTCTGTCCCACTGCTCACCCATTCCACACCTGGTTCTGACTATCCATCATCATCGCCCCCACATCCCCCCACTCACCGCAACAATCTGGCTCCAACCATCAGCTACCAGCTTCCATCACCCCTCTCCCTCCCTCTGCTAAATACTGCTACAAACCAGTTATCTTTCCTGTTCCCTCCCAGTCCTGATGCAGGGTCTTGACCCGAAATGTCAGTTTACACAGTTTGCCTCCACAGATGCTGCTTAACCTGCTGAATTCTTCCAGCATTCAGTTTTTGTTCTAGATTCCAGCATCTTCAGTCTCTTTTACCTACTTAGATCATCTAGATTTTCCTTGTGTTCCTGCTTTGTCTTTCCAGACAGTGAAAAGTTATCCAGTTAATCTTTGATAACTGATATATCTTGGATCAAATTATTTATTGTCCTCTGGAAAATGCTCAGAGCAAATACTATTCCAAGCAGAAGTGTGATATGTCAGACCAGTCCAAGCAGTGTATTTATCACAGGGTACTTTCTGAACCCACATCTAACTCAATACCTGGTAAGCATGTAAAATATCAAGCATTGTGAAGATCTGTTCTCTTCCAAACTAAGCAAATGAATCATCAATCAGAGATAAGGTGTATCTGCCTATCTTTGCTTCTCTGTTGACCTTAAAACCCACATGGATAGCACCTGAGGTCAGGATGGAATCTGGGCTGCTGAAGTTTAACGGCAGCAACATGAATCTCTAATGATGCCATCTGTCTTCACTAAGGAATGAATGGAGAACCCTAATCATGAAACTCAACTAGTTCAAAGAACCCGCTTCCTGTACTCTCTTCAGCTCTTACCTGATCTCCTTCATTCTGTAAGGTACAGATTGTCTTTTACAGAACCTAGGTCACACATGCTCCTTCAAGTGGATCTTGGCTTTCAAACCTTGAAAGTACTAAGTTCAATGCAAAATACCTTGGGGTTCTTGTCAAGTACACTGATTTGGATGACTTCTTCATGCCCTTGATTTATTTACAATCTATCTTTACTGTTGATAGACTATTCCAACCTACCTAATTTCAACAATACTTACTGCAGTTAGTGAGACCATATCTGGAATACAATGTGCAGTTTTGGTCTCCTTATCTAAGAACAAGTCTCCTAAGGAGACTTTCTGGTCTCCTTATCAAAGAACTTGCTAAAGAGAGAGTGCAACAAACACTCTCTGAACTGGTTCCTGGAACTTTTGTATGAGAAGAGATTGGATCAACAAGGCCTAAAGAATGAGATATTCCATTGAATTATGTAAAATTATATAAAATTCTGACAGGGCTCAATTGCTAGGATACAAGGAGGATGTTTCTTCTGGCTTGTTCAAAAAATGCTGGAGGGACTCAGCAGGTCAGGCAGCATCTATGGAGGGGAATAAACAGTCGATGTTTCAGACCGAGATCCTTCATCAGGACTGGAAAGGAAGAGGGCAGAAGCCAGAATAAGAAGGTGGGGGGAGGGGGAGTAGCACATGCAGGCAGGTGATTGTTGAGTTCAGGTGATAGGTGAGTCTAGGTGAAGGGGGGAGGTAGGTAGGTGGGGGAGGGGGGAAGATGTAATAAGCTGAGTGGTTCCACCTATTACCTGAACTCACCGATCACCTGCCTGTGTGTGCTCCTCCCCCTCTCTCCACCTTCTTATTCTGGCTACTGTCCTCTTCCTTTCCAGTCCTGATGAAGGGTCTCGGCCCGAAATGTTGACTATTTATTTCCTTCCATAGATGCCGCCTGAGCTGCTGAGTTCCTCTAGCACTTTCAGTGTATTGTTCCAGATTTCAGCATCTGCAGAATTCCTTTGTGTCTCCTTTCTTCTGGCTTCGGGGTCTTGAATCTGGGGTCAAAATCTCCATATGTGGGGTCAGTCATTTAGGACTGAAATGAGAACCTTCCTCACTTGGAGCAACTGGAGTTGTCTACCACAGAAGGCTATGGAGGCCAAGTCACTGAGTTTATTTAAGAAGAATACAAAGAGTATCGCAAGGTATGCAGAGAGAACAGGAATATGGCATTGATTTTGAGGATTAGCCATGATTGTATTGAATGGTGTGTTCCTGCTTCTATTTTTCTGTGTTTGTGCATTTTCCATGTTTCACTGCAGACTTGGAGTAATCCAAAGGAGTTTTGTTTCATTTTCGCCACTTCCCTTTTTGCCTTCACATATCCTGCAGATGATCCTTGAAACTTCACTGAACTATCTGCCCAATGTCACTGTAGCTCCAGTATCAAGTTCTATTTCCACTCTCTTTCCCTCAACGTACACTGTTGCACAAAAAGGTTCAAAAGACTTCAGGCAGCATGAACAGATTATACAATCCATGTAGCTCATCACTTTGTTCACCTGGTTCTTGGTACATTGGTGCTGTTTACTCTTCTTCCTAATAGGATTCACACTGCTCAATTGCCTGTGTTTGCCATTGTCTAGCTTTGCTTCCAGGGAAATTGTTGACAGATGTTCCTTGATTAACACAATTATGGCAAGTGGACTCTTTGTATCACTATCTCAATACTGCCACATCTATTCATCAGGCAGATCTTCCTTTCCCTGAAGATACCAAGTTTTAAGCCCTATCCTGTTATCACCGAGTATTTGCTGACTGATGATGCAGATCCTATGTTTTCTTGACCACTCCCTCCATTGCCTGTACAGTATCAAATGTCTGTTTGAAATTCAACTTCTTCCCACTGACCAGCCTCCTTTGAGTGCACAAATGAAGAATTCCACAACATATCCCCCAAGCTTGTCCCATTCTTGTGCTGTTCGGCAATCCATCTCAAATTGGAGTTCTTCAACTATTTCATCTGGACAATGATTCTGGCTGTACTGCTTGCACTGTTGCATTGTAGAACTGGGGATGGAGTGCTCATCCTGTTCAACTAACTTAACTAAACCTTAAGATATCTTGTCCCCTGGTTTAGCTGGAAGTTTTTAATCACCTGCAGCTGAGAGAGTCATGGATGACTTCTCTTCTGCAATAACACTGGCAATGAAAATGTGTTCCATCCTTTGTCCATATCCAATCCATCATTCAACAGAACCGTTTAAAGAATCTAAAGAATAAATTGTGGTCACCTTGATGTACCTTTGCCATAACACAACTGACATAAACACAAGTGAAGTTCGACTCAGTCTCAGTAAATCATGCTGCGACACAGATCCAGAGAAAGTGGCCCAAAATCTCACAGAATATAGGCAAATAACTCCAGTAACCATACTGCTGAATCTTCTTTGACCCTCTATCACCAATTGTCATAATGGCATCAATCGGTGCATGCAAACATCAAGTTAAAACAAAGCACATTTCAGCAACTTTCTCCCATGTGCTTCTGAACGAGAAGCCATATTATTTTTGTACTACCATCTAGGCACCGGGCAAAGTTGAACAATGAATCATAGTAAACTCCCTTAAATTCACCTGAAGAATATTAGAATCATTGGCAGAGATCGCTCAGTCTTTGGATGTCCTTAACTTAAACGTTCTTGGATGTTCTGCAGAGAATTAGATCTAAGTGTAAGACTAATTTTTAGATACTGTGGAAAAACAAGGAATATGGGATGGGGCAGGAAAGCAGAAATGAAGCAGAAGATCAGGCACAATCTTACTGAACAGAATAAGGAGCCATTTGGTCCCAGGTCTTATATTCCAAGCCGAGCTGTAGCAAAAACTACGTTTTTCCATTCTAACAAATCTTCCTTAGCCTCAGGTCCCTTTCTATTACTGCAAAATCCATTAACAGCCTTGCTATTCTACCAAAACATTCATAATGCACCCCACCTGCAGCAACCCCCACAACCCCAGCCTCATCAATCATACAGGCTATTACATTCTAATCTTCTTTTAGTCCTACCATTGCTTAACATACCTTTCTGGAAGTGGTGATTTGGACCTCCAGTCTGCCTCTTACAGTTGCCTCTGCCTCACTAATTCTGTGTGCTTTCAAGTCCCTCCTCCCATTACACTTGGGAACGGGAGTTAAAATCACACACAACTGGGAACATGATTCGTTTCAATTCTTCTCCCCATTCCCACACTGACCTTTCTGTCCTCGGCCTTCTCCACTGCCAGGGGAAGCCCAGCACAAATGAGAAAAACAACACCTCATATTCCAG
This sequence comes from Pristis pectinata, assembly GCF_009764475.1. Lineage (NCBI taxonomy): Eukaryota > Metazoa > Chordata > Chondrichthyes > Rhinopristiformes > Pristidae > Pristis > Pristis pectinata. The sequence continues at coordinate 23,467,043 of NC_067427.1, forward strand.
CTGGGTAGTCTTCAACCCAAAGGTATGAACATTGAATTTTCCAATATCAGGTAACCCTTACCTCCTGTCTTACCCTCTCTCTCTCCTTCCAATCCCATCCTTTTTTTCCATTTTTGTTCCTTTTCCCATACCCACCTCCCTCCAGCCTCCCCATCGTCCATTTTCATCCCTTTCCCTCCTGGTTCCATCCACCAATACCCACACATTTCACCTTCTGGATCCCTTTTCCCATCTAGTTCCCTCTGCCATTCATCTCTTCCTTAATGGTTCCCAGTATCACCTTCCTTATTTGTCAGATTCCAGCCCTGGTGACATGTATCACACTCCAGCAGCTGCCTCCACCTTAACTCTCTCCTTTCCTCACTCGACACCATCTGATTTTTTTTTCCCTTGTCTGCTTCCACCTTGTCACCCACCTGCCTTTGTCTCCCAACTTCCCCCCTCGCACACCCCACCTGGCTCCACCTGCCCATCATCCTCCACCCCTCCTCAGTCCACCAATCACTGACTGGCCCCTTTCTCACCTCTCCTCCTCACCTCTGTATACTGGCTAGCTCCCCTTTACACTTTTAGTCCTGATGCAAGATCTTGAACCAAAATGTTCTTTATTTGTCATTGTACTGTTGCAACAACAACACAACGAGATTACGATGGCACTCCCTTGCCTAATAAAAACCAAAACAGCAAATTAATAAAACAAACATACTTACACAAATATAAAGTATAAAAAAATAAAAAGGCAGTGTGCAAATGAACCATGATAATAATAATAATAATGATAATCAGCAACATATCAATATTAATATATTAAATAACACCATGTTGAGTCCAGCCGGTAAAGGGAGGAAGACATAGTATGTGTATGTATGTATGTATAGGAGGTGTCAGTCCATGTTCAACAACTTAACAGCTTTGGGAAAAAAGCTGTGTTTCAGTCTTGTAGTGTGTGCATGTATTGTCCTGTATCGCCTACCAGAGGAGAATAGTTTAAAAAGGTAGTGAGCAGGGTGAGCTGGTTCTCGAATGATGTTTAAAGCCCTGCTCTGACATCGAGCTTGATAGATGTCCTCCATCGCTGGTAACTGAGTCCCAATGATGTTTTGGGCCGGCTTGATGACCCTCTGCAGAGCCTTCTGCTCCTTCCTAGTGCAGCTGGCATACCAAGCAGTAATGCTGTATGTCAGGATGCTCTCCGCCGCACACCGGTAGAAGTTCACCAGAATGTTCTGAGACATTCTGGCTCTCCTCAATTTCCTCAAAATATAGAGGCGTTGCTGTGCCTTCCTAATGACAGCTGAGGTGTGTATTGCCCAGGAAAAGTCCTGGGTGATGTATGCCCCCAGGAATTTAAAACTGGAGACTCTCTCCACAGCCTCGCCACCAATAAACACTGGACCAAGATCTATCTTCCTGAAATCCACCACAATCTCTTTAGTCTTTTGGGTGTTGAGAATGAGATTGTTGGCGGAACACCAGGCTGTCAGGTTTTGTACCTCATCCCTGTATGCCAATTCACTATTGAAAATTCCTTTCCCCCCACAGATGCTGCTTGGTTTGCTGAGTTCCTCCAGCAGTTTCTTACTGACCAACTATAACATGTTGCCCTCTATCTCATGGCTGTGTATCCTGAGGATCCTGCTGTGTATCTAGGCAGATTCCTTACCTTTTCCAGTTTTTTGATATTGAGCGTTTTCTGTCATTCTCCCCAATGAGTTTTCAACCGTACTTTGGATTTGCATTACTTGGTGAATGACCTGTTCAGCGTATAGTTGCTTCGATGATTAAATTTCTTCCAATTCCAATACATTGTTTCTCCCAGTCACTTGCTGTAGGAACAAAATATGACAATATGTTAAGTAAGAGGCTATATCTGAGCTATTATATGTAATTGTTAATATGTTAAATATATAATAATACAAATAAAAATCGGGACTCAATATTGAACTCTACAACCGGTAAGTAGATTTCTTTGTCTGTATCAGTCATCCATCTGTGATACTAGTTCAACTTGTTTGTTTTTTTCCTCTTTTTCTTTTTTTTTCCTTTCTGGGAGTGCTGGGCAAGTCCTCCTGCTCTACATTTCACAACTCCCTCTTTCTTTTGTCGACATTCTTACTCTCTAACTGCTCCCATTCACCCATTGACCAGATAACCTTGTTTACAGTTTATCCCTCAGTTCATCTTGGTTTCACTGTATCAGAGATATCCCCATCTCCCACCCTCCCTGCTGCTTTCCAAGCTTCTTTTGTCTGCTTTTCAGTTCGACGAAGAGCCTCCAGCCTGAAATGTTGACTCTGTTTCTGTTCCCACAGATGCTGCTCGACCCGCTGAGTTCCTCCAGCAGTTTGTTTTTTGCATCAGTTAAATTGTCTGCCCAAATGAATTACCACTTAACAACAGGTAACTAGGACAACATTGACATCATTGTGGCATCATAATAGGACCAGGAACCAATTATGTAGCTACCAGGGAGATGTCACAAAACAGTCAGTCTCCACCTTGAGATATTAAAGGCTCACATTACAAAGCTCTGCTCCCAATGTGAAGTCTCACTGCCTGGAATGGCCAATAATGCTCCAACCCTATCTCTGATATTCCACACACCAGCTACACTCATTCCAGGAGCACCACAGCAAGAGTCTTGTTGTCCTCCTGATGGAAGGTCCCCAACACAGAAATTCTTTCAAATGGTGTAGAAGGATCTTTTGTGTCCTTCTGGAAGGGCAGAGGAAGCCTCAACGCACTACCTTTTCTGAAAGAGGTTAGTTTATAAATGGAGTATGTCTTACAATAATCAATTATTCCTTATGCTGGTCCACCTATTTTTATTTTGGTAGTGAATATTTTTGCTTAGTAAATGTTAACCTAAATAATTCATCAGCATTTTCACTCATTTAGCAATAAGTCAAAGCACAATGAGCAATTCCTTAGCTTGCATTTTAGGGGTGTGTCAGATGAATACATTATCACTAATACAATGATGAAAAAAATGGTAGCAGTCATCAATCGGCTCTTTGTGAATGACAGAATTTTCTGCATGACATAACTGTCAATTGTTCTAATCATTTGGCATATAAAAAGTATTCATTAAAGGTGCTAGTCACACATCATTGTTATGCATTCTGTAGCCATTTCGAATTACAACTTTGAATTACTGTAAGTGTTTCTCTGAGAAAAGACCAAAGCCTGATCTTTGTGCTTATCGTTACAGCCAAATCGATTCACACAGCATTTGTAAGGTTTTGCTTGTGGCCTCTACATTCATGCAGGTTAATAGCTGGTGACACTAAACTACTGAGAAGCCGTCAAGCTAACCCTGGAGTGACAAATTACCAGTAAAGCCACCTGATACAGTCTTCTATTATTAATGACAACATTTAACATTCGACATATTGAGGTGTATTTCAACATAAGGTTATTCCTGTCAGCTGCTGTAAAGGTTTAAAAGATAAACCACATTCATGGTAAAATCTGCTCAGGGACAAATCCTTAATTCGGGTGTTTGTCCCTTTGCTCCAATGTGCTTGCAGTAGTGCTTCAGTTGCAGAAGCAGAGAGTATTTCATTTTCACCTCCCATTTTATTCTTCAAAAGCTTCTGCCTACCTGCACACTACAAAATCCATCCTATATGCTTTGCCTTTTAATAATTGCATGATATAAATGATCGTATTATTTACCCTCACCTTCAGTCTTGAACGTTCACTTAGCATGGGTTTTGAATACTTTTGCAACAATGCTTTGTACCTGTGCTTTGTGTTAAAGAGCATGACTTAAGCTGTCAGAAAATAGCTATCATGAGTAGCAATAACGTTTGATAAACACCTTCTGAAATGAGGATTATTATTGGGAAACAAAGCCACCGTAGGCTAACAATTTGGCCTATGGGTAAAGATGTTTATCACTCCTCAATCCTTTCCATGATGTTATCTAGAACATGTATTTCATGCATGATTATGTATTTGGAAGTCTCAAACCAGATATATGTTTCATATCAACTCAAAGTTCACGTGGGTTGTCGTATCTGAGTCCTCTCTGAATTTGCCACATTCACTCTTTTTTTATTTTGGTCTTGAGAGTGTTAACAAGCTGTAGCATTGGAAAGAATTAAATCCAAAGAGACAAGATGTAGTTATTAAAATGGATAATACATTGTAAAAACAAAATTAATGATCTGGTAGTGAAGCAGCTTTAGAGGAAAGTGATCATGATGATGGAAATTTATGTAAAGACTGCATTAGTTCAATCTGAAGCCAGGGTCTTAAAACTAAACACAAACTATAAATGTATAAGACATGAGTTGACTATGGGAGATTGTGAAACTACATTAAAAGGTAAGCAAGCAACTGTTAACATTTAAATAATTAATCCATAGTTTGCAACAAATATAATTTCCTTAAAGGCACAATACCAATAGGAAAAGCCATGGCTGACAATATTATCTATGAGTAACAGGTGTTTGACTTTGAGTTGATGTTGCAGAACTTGGTGGTGGAGGAGGAGGCAGATATGATAGAGGTGTTTCAAAGGCTCTCAGATCGGCATATGAATATGCAGAGAATGGAGGGATATAGACCATGTGCAGGCAGAAGGGATTAGTTTAATTAGGCATCATTAGTTTAATTAGTCCGACAACATCATGGACCAAAGGGCCTGTTCCTGTGCTGTATTTTTCTATGTTCTATGTTCTAATTTGTAACATCACAGCATTTTGCAATGGTGACCAAATGGTATAACTTTTCACATGACATCAGCGATCTGACAAAATCGTCATTAGGTCTGATGGAATTTCTTCGCTCAGTTCATTTTTTCAGATTATTTTTCATCTCAGGTAAGGGCATTGACAAACGATTGGTCCTGAATCCACATTACATCAGTGTGTTGCCCTCCATCAGAGCATCAAATAACTCACAATTCTGTCTTCTGGCTGTCCTGTTGGAATGGTCCTACAGTGCAGACAGTTTATCAACCCACTTTCAGTTGATATACAGAGACATATTGGTACAAATATTCATAAAAATAGAATTGTTTTAAGGGAAAAAATACATTCATTTCTTTCATAAATAAAAACAGAAAACACTGAAAACACTCACCAGTTCAGGCAGTATATGTGGAAAAAGAAACAGCTAACATTCCAGGTCTGGGGCATTTCGTCAGAACTAGGAAAGAGAAATACAAGATAGTTTTCAGTAGGAAAGAAGGTAGGGGGTGGGGGGGGGGATGGATAGAACAAAGGACATCTGTGATTCAATGAATATTTCTGATAGGCTGGGTTAAAATGGGGTAATTGGGGTTGTTACAAGCAGAACTCGGGTTGATTTTCTTTCATGATCTCAAGATTTTCCAAGTCTTTCACGACTGGTGAATTATTTCTGGAGTGCACTGTCAAGTAACACACAGTGGATGTGATACACTTGGATCTTCCTTTGATAAGGTGCCATACCACATGTTCACAACAAAGGTTAGTGCATGTGGAGTCAAGGACGAATGGCTGATTAAATGGCAAACTGGCTGAAATGTAGACAGCAGTGTGTGAGCAGAAAGAGCAGTTATTCACATTGCAGGAAGATGGATAACTCAGTCGTATTAGAACCAGAGTTATTCATAATTCTCTCATTAATGATTTTGACAGGAACAAGTGATTCAATTTCCAAATTTGCAGGTGATATCACACTGGAGGACATAACTAAAAGTGAGAAAGATGTGACAAAATATTAAGAACAACAGAAAACTTTCTGACCTGGCAGTTAAATGGGAAATGAATACAACATAGATAAATGTGAGGTGATGGTTTCTTTATGTAAGAAAAATGGAAATTCTTCAGAACATAAGATATGCAATGAGGTGGAAGAGGTAGAAATGAATAGCAGTACAGGTGAATACATCATTGATAGTAGCATCACTGGTCAGCAAAGTAATTTAAAGTAAGCGCTAACAAACAAACTGTTGGAGGAACTTGGTGGCTCAGGCAGCATCTATGGAGGGAAATGGATAGTCAATGTTTCAGGTCAAGACCCTTCACCTGGACTGAAAGATAAAGGGGGGATGGTCAGTATAAAGAGGTGAGGAAAAGGGGTGGAGAAAGAGCTGGCAAGTGATGGGTGGATCCAGGTGAGGAGGGAAGATAGGCTGATGGAGGAGGGAAGAGTGGAATTAGTGACAGAGGCTGGGAGGTAATAGGTGGAGGCAAGAAAGCCGAAAGATAATGGAATCTGACAGGAAATGAAGGTGGAGCATGGAACCAAATAAGGGAGGTGAGGTGGGCAGATGGGAACTGTAAGGGGAGGGGAACCAGTGGGAGTAGTATTTGGGTGATGGGCAGATAGAGTGGTTGGAGAAGAGGAAAGAAGGGATAAGAAACAGGGTGATGGGTGTTTTGGGGATGGGTGGGTGTAGGAAGAACTGGGCAGATCAGGAGGAGAGAGAAAAAGGTACAGAAGAGGAGCAGTTTCCCTGTAATTGGAGAATTCAATGTTCATGCCATCGGGTTATAGACCACCCAGGTGGAACATGAGGTGTTGTCCTTCTAGTTTTCACTTAGCTTCACCCTGGCAGTGGAGGAGGCCGAGGACAGACAGATTGATGTGGAAATGAGGAGGGGAACTAAAATAGCCAGCATCAAGGAGCTCCAGAATTCCATGGCGGATGGAGTGCAGCTGCTCGGCAAAGCAGTCTCTTGTGTTTTTCTTAAAGTAAACTGTGATCAGCTTCTAGGTCAAAAGAAATCACCAGTAGTTAGTTATGTAAGGCTTGTAGGGAACACTTGTCAGGCCATACCTAGGGTACCAAATGTCATCTGAGAATCCAAAGGGATATTGAGGGAACTGAAAAAAAAAGAGCAACTAAGATGAGCAAGGGTGGTACCAACAGAGGGTAATTGCAGTGATCAGGAAAACTTGAATAAATTAGAAACTGCAGAGCTGATCTGACTGAGGTCAGCTTTAAACAAAATCTTTAAAATTATGAATGTATACTTCAAACATGTAGTTTCCAATTGAGTCAAAATACAGAACTAAGGATTATAAATGTAAGGTAGTTATTAATAAATCCAAAAAGAAAATGAAGGAGAATTTTTCAAGTAAAAGTGGGAATATGAACTTTACCATTACAGAAATTGAGATCCAGTTTTAATCAGCTGACGCAAATGGGTTCAATGATTTCAAATGGGAACTGATGAGATAAAAAAGTGAATAAAACAAAAATCACATTCAAAACCCATAATTTGGTACATATAGTGTGCAGAATCTTTTATGAAGTTCAGACATAAACAAGGACCAATTTGGGTGTACTGTCTTTTTCTATGCTGTATATCCAATGCAATTCCAAATTTACAGTGAGTAAATAAGGGAACAGAAAATTGATTGTCAGTTTGTTACAAAACTGATTAACACATGCTTTCATAATTATGACCTTTCAGCAGTTCTGATGAAAGGTCATTGACCTGAAATGCTCACTGTTCCTCTCTCTACTTATACTTTAGATCAGCAGATTTTGCTCTTCGGTTCCATAATCATTGTCCTTTTTGGCAATGAAATACTATTCTTACATTGTCCAAGTGCTCAACCAATAATGCTTAAAAGGTGCTATTGATTAATTCCATGGAAACAGCATCAAATGTTTCCACTGCATTTTCTGCGCAGATGCATTAATAGTGTCTAGGCAGACTGCTGAATTGAATAAAACATCAAATTGATTTGAATCATGCCAATTTGCATTTGCAGAAAATGTAAATGTTTGCCCAGTTCACTTCAAGAAGACTGTTTACTCAGAACAGTTCAATTTAGCCACCTGTGATTTGGCATTTTGCCGATTGTTGGCTTTTCCTTATGTCAGCTTGCAAGTCTTGCGGAGATAAGAAACTATGAATTCTATCCTGCCTCTGCAGACAATGTATTTTTTGACAGCATGCAATGGACATTAGATTATTTTGTAATAAACTATGCTCTGTGCATGTTCACATACACTGTGCACAGCATAGTCATCTCTTCAAAATCCAATTCAAGAATATTTCATGTGATTTTCACATGCACACAAGCTTATTTTCCAGTTTTTAACATCAACATCAGAATGGGGAGCACATAAGTTCATGAGGAAAGAAGAATTCAAGACTCGCATCACATTTTCTCTTGTTTATAAATGATCACCTTTGTGCCTGTAGTCTTAGAGATTAAATTGAGTTGTATGTCCATTCTGCAAGATCCCATCATTGCAGGTAACGAACTGAAGCAAATTTCAAGGCAAAATGATGCTTCAGACCTGAAATGAGATGTGACAAAATGATTTAATTTGTTGACTATTTTATGATAGTTTTGACTGTTAACTGTCAAAGTTCTCTTCTCTTGTTTGTAAAAAGTGAGTGATATTTTGGTGCAAGCAGTGTTTAAAAGTAATCACAATGTATCAAAAAGGTTTTATAATTCATGAACAAGCAGTTTAGCCCAACAAGTCCATGCGAGTAATTATACTCAACATGAATTTCCCTCCATCCTTCTTCCTTTTCCTTCATCAATGTACCTTTTCTACTTGGTTCTCTCTCCTCTACTTATCCACCTTCCCCATGTCTATCAGTGCTGTTTGCATCAATTGTTCTTCGTTTACGGGAGAAACTTCTCCTGAATTTCCATTTCTTTTGTAAAATAACAACATGAAAAGGGTTATCAATTCCTCTTGTATTTCTTGGTTACTGATGATGAATATATGACAGGAAAAATGAGAAAAGAACGGCACACCAGTCAACCTTTCTCAAGCAGACAACTTCATCCATTCCATGTCCAACACTCATTGAGCATATAATTTATGGGGACATATAAAAGGAAAATAAAACAGACCAATCAGTTTTGTCTAAACTCGATACAATTGTTTTCTGATTTTCTAAGGTAATTAAGTTTTCTGGAGACTTTTTTTGTCCATAAGTTATAGCTCATAATCATAGCTGGATTGCAATTTACCCTCTGCAATTTAAAATATCCACTTACTTCATGAGTTGCCTGTCTTTCTTTTGAAGGACTGGAGCCAATCCAGACCCACCACATGCTTAGGTTGCCTGTTCCAAAGAGATTAAATTTCTTTGCAGAATTGCAGTCAGCTCTAATTCATGACAGTTTTGTCTTCTAGACCTACAGTAACTAACCAACTCAAATATACTTTGAGATTGGCCAAATGAGCCCAATCTCTTCCTCATTCCAAAAAGTCATCATATCAATGAAGACATTGCACCTGTGAAAGAAACAGGTCTCTTATATCATTTTGATGAGGGGGATTTAGTCCTGAAACATTAACCCTCTTTTTCTTTCCACTGATGCTGTGTATAGTTACAAGATTAGAGGGCAGCCACACAAAACTGAAATGCATTGCAATTTCTTCCAGCAGAGTGTGGTGCATCGTTGGAATTCTCTGTTCCAGAGTGTTGTGGAGCTTAGCATTGGGGATATTTAAAGAAGAAGTAGATAAAGTTTTGAAAGATCAAGGAATTGAGGGCCATGGGGAATTTGTACAGGAGATGTGCTCATATTGAGTAGAGGGACAGGTTTGAGAGGCCAAGTAGCCTATCCTCATCCTACTGTTTTTATATTATGTACTTATGTACCAGTTGAGTTTTTCCAGCATCTTCTGTTATTATTTCAGATTTCCAGCATCTGCGTTTTGTTTTGAGAAGGGGCTGGTGGTGGAGTTGATGGGTGGGGAGAATAAAATAGGATTGGTGTTGGATTAGTGCAAATGGGTCCTTGCTGGTCGGCATGGACTCGCTGGGCCAAAGGGCCTGTTGTCATGCTACATTAGTCTGTGACTGTATGAGCAGTGGCAAAAAATTAGTCTCACAAGCATGAATTATGACTGACCATAGACCTTAAGGGAAATGAACATTTGTTTTAAGAAACATGGTGAAACTGTCTCCTGATTGTTCTCATCAGAATCAACAAATCAGGAGCTGACACAAATGAATTCAATAAATGGATCCTCATATGTTTTAAGGACTCCTATTTTCATACTTTAATTGACTCTGTGCTGAAATGAAGCAGGACTCCAGGATGCCCAATGCATCAATGGGATGTTTGATGCACTTCCTGCATGTTTTTCTCCTGAAAGTTATTAGTCACAAGACCCAACAGTCTCTGAACCTGTTTCACTTCAAAGAAGTAGGCAGAATGAGCTAGGAAAACTGAAAGTAAAATACTGAGATGTGAGAAATCTGAACAAAAGCAGAAAAGTATGGAAACGTCCAGTGGGTCAGGAAGCATCAGAGGAAAGAGAAGCAGGGTTAATATGTAGGTTAGTGACCTTTTACCAGATGGTGGATAAAGCCGAGGCCTTTGTTAAGGATGGATTATAGAAAGAGTCAGGTCAGAAGTGATTGTGAAAATAAGACAAGGGATGAGATGGGAGAGGGAGGAGAGATGGGGTCAGAAGAAAGTGAGGGCGAGGAAGGATCTGAAGAAGTGTTTGGATCTAAGAGTTGATATGCTTAGCACCTGAAAGATAGAAAATATGTCTTTTGTCTCGAACCGTGGGTGACGAGAGAGGTGGAACGACTAGTTAGGGAGAAGAAGGTAGCATACATAAGGTATAAGCAGCAAGGTTCAGACAGGGCCCGTGAGGAATATAGGGTAGCGAGGAAGGAACTTAAGAAAGAGCTGAGGAGAGCTAGAAGGGGACATGAAAAGGCATTGGCTAGTAGGGTTAAGGAAAATCCCAAGGTCTTTTTCACGTACGTGAAGGGTAGGAGGATGGCTAGGGTAAAGGTAGGTCCAATTAAAGACAAGGGTGGGAGAATGTGCCTGGAGGCAGCTGAAGTGGGAGAAGTTCTCAATGAGTACTTCTCTTCGGTATTCACCGAGGAGAGGGGCCTTGATGACGCGGAAGGGAGTGCTGGTAAGGGTAATGTTCTCAAGGTTGTAGATATCAAGAGAGAGGATGTGTTGAAGTTGTTAAATAATATCAAGACAGATAAATTTCCGGGGCCTGACGGGATTTTCCCCAGGTTGCTTCGAGAGGCGAGGGAGGAGATTGTTGAACAGCTGGTAAGGATCTTTGAGTCCTCGTTGTCCACGGGGATGGTGCCGGAGGATTGGAGGGTGGCGAATGTTGTCCCCTTGTTCAAAAAAGATAGTAAGGATAGTCCAGGGAATTACAGACCGGTGAGCCTTACGTCTGTGGTGGGTAAGCTGTTAGAAAGGATTCTATGGGATAGGATCTATGAACACCTGGAGAATCATGGACTGATTAGGGACAGCCAGCATGGCTTTGTGAAGGGAAGATCTTGCCTCACAAGCCTGATAAGAGTTCTTTGAGGAGGTGATGAGGAAGATTGATGAGGGTAGTGAGGTGGATGTAGTCTATATGGATTTTAGTAAGGCGTTTAATAAGGTTCCTCATGGTAGGCTTCTTCAGAAGGTCAGAGGCCAAGGGATCCAGGGAAGCTTGGCTGTATGGATTAGGAATTGGCTTGCCTGTAGAAAGCAGAGGGTTGTGGTGGAAGGAGTGCCCTTGGATTGGAGGGCAGTGACTAGTGGTGTCCCGCAGGGATCGGTTCTGGGACCTCTACTTTTTGTGATATTTATAGATGACTTAGATGAGGGGGTGGAAGGCTGGCTTAGTAAGTTTGAGGACGACACTAAGATTGGCGGTGTTGTGGATAGTGTGGAGGGCTGTCGGAACTTACAGAGGGATATTGATAGGATGCAGAGCTGGACTGACAAGTGGCAGATGGAGTTCAATCCGGAGAAGTCTGAGGTGACAAACTCCAGGGCAGAGTACAAGGTAAATAGCAAGGTACTTGGCAGTGTAGAGGAGCAGAGGGATCTGGGGGTTCATATCAGTTCACTGAAAGTTGCCTCACAGGTGGATAGAGCAGTTAAGAAGGCCTATGGGATGTTAGCTTTCATAAGTCGTGGGATTGAGTTTAAGAGCCGCGAAGTGATGATGCAGCTTTACAAAACTCTAGTTAGACCACACTTAGAGTACTGTGTTCAGTTTTGGTCGCCGCATTATAGGAAGGATGTGGAGGCGTTGGAGAGGGTGCAGAGGAGATTTACCAGGATGCTGCCTGGATTAGAGCGTATGGAATATGAGCACAGGCTTAAGGTGCTAGGGCTTAATTCACTGGAAAGGAGGAGGATGAGAGGAGACATGATAGAGGTATATAAAATATTGAGAGGAATAGATAGAGTAGACAGCCAGCACCTCCTTCCCAGGGCACCAATGCTCAAGATGAGAGGGCATGGCTTTAAGGTTATGGGTGGGAGGTTCAGGGGAGATGTCAGGGGGAGGTTTTTCACCCAGAGAGTGGTTGGTGCATGGAATGCACTGCCTGGGGTGGTGGTGGAGGCAGATACATTGGACAGCTTCAAGAATTTGTTGGATAGGCACATGGAGGAATGTGAGATAGAGGGATACGCGGGAGGAAAGGGTTAGCTAGTGTGAGGGTGGTTTGATGGACGGCACAACATGGTGGGCCGAAGGGCCTGTTTTGTGCTGTATGGTTCTATGGTTCTATGGTAAAGTACTGGATTCAGTAAGGATGAAGTTGAATTGAGGAGCAGGATGGGGAGAGAGACGTCAAGAGTATGCAAGTGCAAATACTAGGCATTAAGCATGATTCTCTAAATGCATTGAAAACAAGTTTTCAAAAACAATTTTGTAACCATTGGGGTTGGAATGCCTGTACAACGGGGGTGGGGTTTGGAGGTAAGAAGATCAGTACTTTACCTCAATTCCATCCAATGAATCCTTATACTACAAATAAAATAAAAGGCGCAGCTTAATATCCTGGCAACGTGTTTTGAAAGTCAAAGAGACAATCAGAGCTCTTGAACTGCAGAAGAAAATCAGCATTGCCAGGTGCTGGAAATGAAATTGGCCTTTCAAAGGATCAAATCCTTAAACCCAGATGCAAGAGTATTGCAAGCAAAATTGATTTGATTTAGTAACTTTCTCCACACTGCCTATTTCTTTGCCAATGGCTTTCCTTTAAACCTTATGCCTCACGTTCTGCACACTTAAAATCCATAGACTCCACTCAAGCATATTAAGCTCAGTCATCTAACAAATTTAGAATTTTTTTTCCCATTCTGCCAATGTTCTGACACAATGATAAACAGCCTGAGTTTTTAGTAAAGGTTGGAGAAAGCTCAGTCAATCTACCTTAATTGCTTGAAGCAACTGAACCATAAAAACTGCAGATACAGTGTAGCTGAACTGACTCGCATTGACAAGAACAAAATTGCAGGTTAACTGTTAAGGATCAGGGGACAGCTGAGCTTCAAGAATTGGGTGCAAGAAATGGAACATAGAGAAAAAAGTTTTTGGGTGTTTATGTTGTTATTAATTCCATGAAGATTCTCAACCAAATCAGTTTTCTCTTTAATTAAAATGGTTATTACTGGAGAAGAGTAATTTAAATTTGGTGATAGTGTGAAATGAATGAAATTGGATGGACCTTGGATGGGATTTAATATAATGGGAAATGAAGGAACTTGTCTATTCAAAATGCTGCCTACAGCATATCACACATTCAATGTTAATGCCCAATTTTGAAATTCTTGAAAGAATTGTATATTTTTGTTGTTAAAATGTTAACAAAAAGCAAAGTCAGAGCTTTGACTTGTATGCTGCTTAATCAAGAAATTCCATTACGTCGCCATTCACACTAAAACAAACCTTATTAGAAGGATTCAGCGATAATTAAATGGGATGCTTATACTGACTTAGATTGTTGCTGAGGAGACCCAATCATCCATTATCTTCCAGGCATCTCCTGCTTTATATGGTTTTCTTTCTAGCCACACACAAATTTGACCTGACCAACTTCCCTCTACTATTCATAGTTGATGTCCTTAGAACCCCCTGAGCATTTTCATGATTGACACCCGACTCTTGTCAACCATCTGAACATTTCCCATTAAATCCTTACCACAAATGCAGCTGACTTTGGTCACAACCAAAACTGCTTTGAAGATGGGCACATCTGACAGCACAGCAAAGAACACAGACTGAAAATGCTGGAAATATTCTGCAGGTCAGGCAGTATCTGTGGAAAGAGAACCAATGGATGTTTCAGGTGTGGGATGTTATGTACCAGCAACAATAGAAACACAGTGAGTCATGTATAAATGTTAGAAACTATTTTATTAATAACTACTTGTGATCTTAAGAAAAGCAAAATGTTAGATGTTAAACATTAACCCCAAATCAAATAAACTCAAAGTGTGTGTGTGGCAAATTCCCAAACTCCAAGTCTAGGAATAGTTCTCAAAGTTCAGTTCAGCAAGTCATCAGGTGAGACATGAGCAAAGGCTTTTGCAAAACCATCGACTGAAGAGAAAATGTAGAGAGAATGTAGAGAGAAAAATTACGAAATCCACATGGTCCACAATGGAACCCAGACAACACCTCAATCTATATATTTACAAAATATATTTAAAGTTTTGAATCCTCTTGATATTATGCACACAGCCTCTTCTCTATCCAGCTATTTTTTCACCTGCACCACGCCCGTCATATCCCTGAGAAAGTACAAGTCTCTTCCTTGCTAATACCAGTAACCAGCAGCTGACAATCCCTACATTTCCCCCAAAGACCACCGCTTACTAGGCAATAGACTAGGGGCAATTTACACTAATTAATTAATTTATCAACTTGCACATTTGGGATGTGGGAGGTAACTGGAGCACCAGGAGGAAACTCATATGGTCACAGGGAGAATGCGGAAACTCCATGTAGAGTGCTTTAGAGGTCAGGAATGAACTTAAGTTTCAGGAGTTGTTTGATATACTGACAGAGCCAACATCCACCCGCCATTTATCCGTCATTTGCCGGTGTGATGAATGCCTTTTGGTGTTTATTGATGAGGCTGCTGAGATTCTGATTGCACCACTTGCTGATCATTGGCATATGAGGTTATGTGATTGGTTGCCATGCACACTGGCGAGGTCAGCATTAAAGTCACAGCCCCCCACTAAAAACCTGTTTTTTTCGGATGCAGTAGTTAGCTATTCATTTGATAAATGATTTATTCTTACATAAGTTTGAAGTACAACCCAACTATGGCAATAAATATAAATCATTCTGGCAGGTTTAAAAAGGTGTCTCATAAGAAGTGGGCCAATATAAGAAAAACAGTAGATTCTGTTGGAATTTAGTAGAATATTGCTGTTCATTGGATTTAATATCTATTGATTTCAACATGGTCAACGGTGTTTTTGGTCAGCATTGGATGCTGCACTGAATTTGCAAGGTATGCATTCTATTTAATGATTTAATCCAAAGTGTGCAATTTTAGGAAGTCATACGAGATGAATCCTTGGACCTGCCCTTCACAGAACAGAACACAGGCCAGAAAACAAACTGGGTATGGTGTGATTTCCTCATCTCTGAATGATAGTTAGCCAGAAACCTCATACCACTTGGTGAGATTAGACAGCAGGCAGAAAAAAAGTGACAAAAAAGGTAATTTCATTCAGGCCATTTTTTTTGGGGGGGGGGGTGGAATTAGGGAATGGAATTGCTCTGGGAGCCACTATGAACTTCATGGGCCAAATGGCCTCCTTCAATATCATGAGAAACTATGGAAGCTGATCCCTACTTGTTTGGGTGTCTGAAGTGGGGCTTGAACTCATGTCCTTCTTACCAGAGCTGTGAGGGCTATCACTCCATCAAAGCTGCTGCTAATAAAACTTGCAGGACAATTACAGCTATCAACAGAATGATCAATACATTTTTCTTTAGATTGCAACATTCCAACTCTAATAGCACATCCAATACCATAGGAAGAAAATAGGAGAAAAAGAAATCATTATTTAGCACTTATTCAATATATTGTAATCAATGGTAAATTAACAGAAAGGTTTAAGGCAGTTGTTCAATCATGCATTTCTGCTGATTTCCCGGCACTATCCAAGATTTGTCCTCACTGTTCATAATATTGGAATTGTTCATTCAAATTTAGCTCCTGTTCGCTGCTGACAATTATCTGTCATATTATTAACAAATTTCAAGAACAAAAAGCAGACTGAATTCAGCAATTACAGTATGTGTCACAATGAATTATAATATTCTATGAACAATGAAATACAGTGCCTATTTCAAGAGATATGAGGCTTTGCACCTCAGAAAGTAAAACAAATTAATCATAAACCATATGAAGCAGAAATGGACAAAATCAATCAAAAGAATTGGTGAATTTACACTTTCAAGAGCAAGGTGTATTGATGTCAACCTAAATGGTGTAATGTAAGGAAAATTATTTGCAAAGAAAATCAAAGTGTGTGAATAGCTTTGTAGAAAGAACAATATTGTTATAAGGGCAATTGATAAACCCCAATGCCATATGATTTCAGAGGAGTGTATGCTTGTTCATTATACATTTACTTATCAAGACAAAGTTACATTTATTTTATCATACTTCAGAACACAGGCCAGAAAAGAAATTGGTTGGGTGTGATCTGAGCATCCATGTGCTGGGTTAATTGTCAAATGTCCCTTTTGCCAAATTCAGATAAAGGTGAAGTTATAAAATTTTATTCTATCAGTCCATAAGAAAAGATACTTGGTGTCTGCCAATAATGCAATACATTGGAGAGATAGATCAGTCAGTTTTCTTCCGATGCAATAGATGGTTTGTTTGGGAGTCACTGCAGTTGATTGTGGTATCTAGAATCAGCGTCAGATCAGCTGTAGGGTAGCTCAAATGCACGGGGCACTGATCAAAAGAATATCTTGGATGATTCCAAGATATGGATATGTTCACATGGAAAGAGACTGCTCTGTGTGTTCTAATGCAAATGGCAGTGTTCAATGTCTTTCATCATCTGGGGTTTATCTGATTGCCTTTGAGAGATTATTCAATGTGCTACCTTGCCTTTTAAACTCACTTAAACTGGGCACAATGTACAGGAGTTAGGAAGAATCCTTGATCAAACAAATAATAGCTGATGTCGAGAGGAATGAAAATCAGTGGATCAGGTATTTTTTCTTGGTATATCATTTCCTCGGCTTCAGACCAAACTAAAGGTAGAATTTGCCAATATATTGGCATCTGAATTGAGAGGCCTAAAAATCAACCCTCATTTTTTAAAATCATGAGTCAAATTATTTTCACAATTCGATTTTCCTATATAGTTACACCACTCAGTGGTGGCATAATTTTAATAAAACCAGTCTGATCATCAGATATAATTCATGGTAAAATATTTTCTCGTCTACGAGTCAAAACTTTAGATAAAATTTTAGTATCAACATTAAGTAAAGAAATTGGTCCATACGAAGAACATTCCTTTGGATTCTTATTTTTCTTAAGAATAACTGAAAAGGAGGCTTCATAAAAAGATTGTGGCAGCCTACCCAATTTAGAAGAGTCCGAAAAAGCAGATCGTAAATGAGGTATAAGCAATGAGGAAAAGGCCTTATAAAATTCTCCGGGAAAAATTCTCCCGGAGTCTTCCCAGAGTGCAATCAACGTACAACCTTGGCAATTTCCTCATAAGAAACAGGTTGGTCCAACTGTTTTCGGTTATCAGCAGAGAGTGTAGGAATGTTTAATCAGTCGAAAAAATTGTTCGTTAGGGAATCGTCTTTAGGAGGTGGCATAATTTAATAACAAGGAAACACACTTCATTTTTGAAAGGTTGGAGAATTAGTCATCAATCCTGTTAATCCTATTATTTTGCCAATCTTGCTTCTGGTAATGATAATCCATAATTTCAAACTTCATGATCTGCAGTGCCTATTGAATTTATTTCCTGTAATTCACCAGACAGAAGATTCATTATGATGTGTATTTATCAATTCAATGTAAGACATCAAGAACAAAGAGAACAGGATGGTTCCTCATTTGGATAATCCTGCTGGGTTGCATGGCTTCTCACATGTCTGTTTCCCTTTGTTAGTGACCGATATTTCACCATCACCAATGAACATTGCTTTTCGACAATGTTTTGTTCATTGTGATGAAAACAAGTCAACAAAGGGCATGACATTAGAAAATAACATCAAGTTTAAACCAAATGATCCTTGGAACT
Organism: Pristis pectinata; assembly: GCF_009764475.1. Taxonomy (NCBI): domain Eukaryota; kingdom Metazoa; phylum Chordata; class Chondrichthyes; order Rhinopristiformes; family Pristidae; genus Pristis; species Pristis pectinata. The sequence continues at coordinate 23,485,055 of NC_067427.1, forward strand.
TGACAGCTTCTACATGGTTTCATTTAAGTGCTGAATTGTAACTCCATTTTAAAAGCTGTGAATAAACTGTTCTATTTAGGAAGAAGATAAATACACATATCATAAATATGTACTGCTCTCTTAATACTTCTCCAACAAAAATCGACTGCATTTATTTGAATGTTAAATCACACAGGTACGTACTCAATTAAACCTTATGGAAGTTGATGTTTCTATCTTTGAAATTTGGATCTAAACCTAAATGAAACTGACAGTTTCAAGCTCTCTGTTATGATAATAAGACGCAAGACTGAATGATCTCAGATGCTAAGACTACATTCATTAGGTCAGCTACTGAGCTCAGTATTGTCGGATCTGGTTATTCTTGAATCCGCAGGTTCTTTCAGGAGTCCAGGAATGAGCTGAAAACAACTTGGTCCTTCACAAAGTTTTATTGGAAAGTTTAAAACAAAGAAACAGTCACAGAGCACATGGCACTAGCTTTGATGAGCCAAGACAAAGGGAACAAAAGAAAGCTCAGGCTGGGGGAAGGAAGAGCAAGAGAGAGATTAACAAAAAGTGATACCTTTTATACCTGAGATAAGAGATGCTCATTAGCTAACAATAGTCCAATCAGGAAACCTATTAGGTACTTGTGGCCAAACCAACTAATGAAAAGACCACATATTCACCTGGTGGACGAACCAATAAGCTAGTAAGTGGCCATTCCTTGTGCAGCCACTGGAGGTGTATTAAACATTATACATGTTAAAAAACTAATTAAAACAGTCGAATCCAACAGTATGCAATAACTTTTCGGATCAGATGAATTGGCAATAAAAACAAAAAATTGTATGAATACTCAGCAGGTCAGACAGCATCTGTAGAGAGAGAAAAACAGACTCAAATAGGTTTCAAGTCAATGACTTTTCATCAGAGATGAGGAACATTAGAAATCACACATGTTTTAAGTTGCAGAGAAGGAGGAGTAGTGAAGAGAACAAAGGGAATATCTGTGATAAGGTGCAAAGAGAGACTGAATGACACAAGTGGTGGTGGTGGTGGCTATGAACGTTTGTTAATTGAAAATATTAAAACAATCATATGGTTAGTTCATCACAATGGTTATGACTGGCTGCGTTTTTCTTTAATTCCAAATTATTAACTGAATTTATATTCCAAAGTAGTTATGGTGAGATTTGAATTTGAGTCTCTGTGTTTATAACATAGAACAGTACAGCACAAGGACAGGCCCTTCAGCCCACGAGGTTGTGCCAAACTAATTAAGCTGATGACACCTAATTCCTTCTGCCTGCAGATGGTCCATATCCCTCCATTCTCAGCATATTCATGTGACTGCCTTTGAAGATGTATTTGAAGTTTCTAGACTACATGGCCCATAACTCTGCTGCACTACTGCCATTATTTCAAGAGGAGTCTGCAAACTAAAAGTCTTCAGTGTAATCTTTAACACCACATCGTGCATCAATAATCAGCTGGAAGTACCCAGATGATGCATAAAGTCACCACACATCCCACTCTGCAAGTTCACCTGCACTGAATATAACACATCAATGTCTGATTCTCTGATGCTATGACTTAAATGGCTATCTATAAAATCTCCATATTTCTCGATGAGTGGCACATTGCTGAACTAGTTCACTTTAGTCAGATCTGTTTCACTCCCCTAGCTGAAACATTGGTCAGCATTTTGAACCTTGCGGACTGCTGCTCCACTGCGATGATCAACACTGAAGCAACTGAAGCTATGTAGAATGTCCATAGCAATGTACTGATTGTCAGAATAATCAGCAACACTCTCTCCCAATCTTGCACTAGTGTTATAATTTATTTTATTGTTTATTTTGCACACATGTAAGTTATGTATAATTTATGTTAAGTAACATTTATTTTGACATGTTTGTTCCCATCTTGTAATGTACTGTCCTGCTGCTGCTGCAAAAAGTTAATTTTCAAGGCATTTATTACCCTGTGTATGTGTGCCTGTGACAACAATAAACTTGAACTTGAACTTGATTGACATTCAGTGGGTGGGAGAGAGATTGAATTGTGAACATTTCAACCAAAGAAGCCAACAATAATTCAGCAATGAGAAATTCCTCTTAAGATTCCAACTGAGGTTCATTTTTAGCCTTTGCATCAATTGGCCACTTCAAGGTACAATATAGGGCAGAACTGATGAAGTATCTGTGGCAGAAGCACTTTGTTTTGCTCAGCTCTCAACAACTCGGTCTGAGCAATGTAATGTCACACTTTACTGCACAGGCCATCACTAACATTCTCGCACCTGATCCTGTCATGTTCAATCCCCTGAATAAAGCGGGAGTTCTAGAGAAGCAGCAATGTAGAACAATGGAAAGTGCCTCACATTTCCCTGCTTTTTGAAGGACTCCATCATAAGTGGCCATGGTAAGTATTACAAATGAAGCAAAAGCAAGGAATAAGAATTCTGAGATAATAATCAGTCTTGAATCGAGGTCACACACAGTCACGGCCAAAAAATAATCATAATGATGATGCCATTTGCCTACTTATTTCACAATCATGTGGTCTAATACAAGGAGGCTTTAAATTTTAAGAGGAAAGCACTATTCAGTGTCCAGCACAATCAATGTTTAGCTCAAGCATACCCACATGACACTCATGATATCAACAACCGTTCTATGTGAGGTTCAGCAATGAAAGCAGCTGCCACATCATTGTGACTTATTTCTGCACAATGTGCTATTTACCCAATATGAGAATGCATTTGAACAGTATTATTGACTTGAGGATCATTTGTATAAAATCACTTCAAATGATACATATATGAAAAATTGTAAGTTTTTAATCACATATATTTGAGTCTTTTGCATTTCAGAATCTTATAAGTGGGCTTTGACATCCTGGCATCATGTCAGTGTCCCATGTGTGGCTGAACCTTGGCTTTTGCATGGTAGCTTTCTTTATCTTTTGAGTCCACACTGGCAAACCTGATGATCCATGAGATCCTCTTGTCCTGGATGGGCCAACTTTGGACAGTTGCCCACACTAATTGAAGGAGCAGGCTAAATTAGTTGGCTGTGGGACATAGGTATGTGTGCTGGCTGAGAGCCAGTGGCATCTTGAACCTGCACTGCAGGTGACCTCATGGGAATGGGTAAACAACAATCTGCGGGCACTCAGAACACACTGCCATTGGTTCAACGTCCAGACCTGGATCTGACCAGCTGGTAGATTATGAGTCGTGGGTATCTGGTCCCTGATGTGTTCACTTATTTTCATATAGTCATTTGTCTGTACCACCCTATCAGAACTGTGCTTATGATGAAGTGGTGGGGAAGTTGAGAGGGGGTGGTGGTTGCGATGGGAAGGGCTTGACTGCAAAATAGAGATGAGTTTATGTGTACCATTTCCCTCCTCCTGTTGGGTTCTCTTCAGAAAAGCTAGTTGCTTAGGTGCGGCATACCTTCACTTCAGTAAAACGGTGACCAGCTCACCGGTTGCATCCTTGTGTCCAGTGATAGCTGCAGTCTACCTTACGAATGGCAACTTGATGCTCAATAAGAACAGTGATTTGGTCATGAGTAGCATTCCTTTGCTCAATGACGACATTAGTTTGCTTCTTAGTGGCATGTTGCTGTTCTTGAGGAGCTTCAAGAAGCTCCTGTATAGCAGGGACTAGAACTCTGGTTGGATCAAGGTGAGATTGAATAGATGCAGAAATACTTTTTTCAGCCTCCATCAGTGCCTCCTCTGTCACCTGGATTAGTTGGCACTGTGTGATGGGAATGTGGCTAAACCCTTGCCAAAACAGTGTGGAGGTCATGGCGTTTTGGCTGCACACAATCTCCTGAGAGAAGATGGGGTGGAAACTTCTTTATTCTTCGTCGTCTCCTATATTCAGCCAGGCAGGCTTAACAGTGCGCTCATTGTACATTTGTATCAGCTTGGTCAAGTAAGTACCCCAGTTTTGATCTTCTATGTGGCAGTACTCCTCTTCCATTGAGTAGAAGATACAGGAGCCTGAGGGCATGTACCACCAGACTTAAGGACAGCTTCTATCCCACTGTGATAAGACTATTGAATGATTCCTTTATATGATGAGATGGACTCTGACCTCATGATCTACCTTGTTGTGACCTTGCACCTTATTGTACTGCACTTTCTCTGTAGCTATGACGCTTTACTCTGTACTATTATTGTTTTTACTTGTACTACATCAATGGTCTCTGTACTGACCAAATGTAACTGCACTGTGTAATGAATTGATCTGTATGATCGATATGCAAGACAAGGTTTTCACTGTACCTCGGTACAATTGACAATAATAAACCAATACCAATACCAGGTGAATGGACTTCACGTCTGTCAGGCTCCCACATCATATTTTCTCTTCCTGGAAGCAGACAGAAGTCAAATGGTGCCTGGTTTATCTTCCTGCGCCGTACTTCCATCTAAACTAATCTGTTCACCACCCACGGTGCTAGTCCCTTGGGTGAGGAGTGAACAGATTAGTTCAGAGGAATTTTATTATCATCTCCCTCCTTGTCCTCCTGCTCTGAATACTGGTATTCTGTGGAGGGCAAAGGCAGATTGTGTCACCTGATATCCCCAAAGCCAAAAGAAAGTTGCACTTGGAAGCTGGAGTCAAATGATGCAAGGTGTCTATTGTTGATCAACACAAAATGGATGTAGTTAATCACAATGAAATATTGTTAGTGAGCACACCAAGCAGATTTTTTATACCCTTTGTGGTATGGTTTCTCCATGAAAATGGTGGTCACATCCAACTCAGTGAGGCACTGAACTTGCGAGAGTTCTCCTTCCTTGCAGGTAACATCCCTTTAGTTCCTAGCTGTCTTAGCCTAAGTGGAGGAAATGACCTCTATGAAGTAGCCCTATTGTATGTATGTGCACTTATTTCTTTTCCTAGGTGTCGGGAATATTGAGAATAGACAGACAAAGGGAGATGCAAGAAGATATGCATTGTTATTCAACTCTGTGACAGTACTCCATGGGTGTGCATGTGTATGGATGCACAGCATATATCTATAGGTACAATGTGTTCCATTTTTAAAAAGGAAGAGTAATTCGCATCTACATTAATTTATTGTCTCTACAGGTTTTCTGAGTCTTCTTTGATCTTCTCAAAGGAATGTGTCGTAACCACTTCACTTGAGGAAAGTGTCACTTTTTGACTCAGTTTTGGAGAATCATGCTGCATCTTCAAAAGTCTCCATTGGATCAACATCTGGAATACATTCAAAATCACATAACACTTGCATATTCTCTTTTGTATCTCTTGCTGGAATTAAGTGATTTACATGTACACTTCTGGTTTTCTCTCCTCTTTTCACAAGATCTCTCTAGATCAGTCCAGTTCAATAATCAATAACTTTCCATGTCCTAATGTCAGATTTGTTGAGTGATGTTAACACATGCACAATACTCATTTGAATTGTGTCTCTTCATACTTTGAGTCATAGTTTTGTTTCTCTCTCAGCTGCCTCTTTTCCACTCTCCTCCAGAATCGGCTGAACTTAGCTCCATAACATTCTGAACCTCTATGCCTCAGTAATCAGCAGGGGTATAAACCTGATGTGAATGGTGGTATTGTTCTGTAGTTTAGCTAAAAGTTTACTACTCACTTTCTCATTGCTAAACTCGAGCACCCTCACTTCTTCCATGGTTCCTTAATAATTCCGACTGAACTCTCTGCCATGTCATTTGACTCTGATTGATATGAAGAAATAAATATGTGCTTAATGCCATTTACTTTCATAAAGGATTCACTGAAATTAATGAAACTGAGGAGAATTATCAGACATCAGCTATTCTAGAAAATCAAGGGATAAGAAAATGCATCTTAGGTTTATGAAAGTTCACTCTGTCGTAGTGTGAGACCCAAGGTGGTTCACCTTGGTCCATTTTGAGTGACTACTAAGAAGTTCATCAATCCCCTTCTCACAATCTCAACTTGTGCCCTTTGGAAAGATCTCACTGGTCGTATCCAACAGTGCAAAGGCTCCTTGGTTCTGTAACTTTGATATCTCCATACACTTATCTCCTTGATTTTCAAGCTCTATCTAATCCAGGTCAAATAAACAAAACTTCCGGATACTGCCTTCATATTTCACAACACAGAATTTTCAGTGCAAAGCTCTTCTAAACATTATTGTTACATTTGGTATGACAACTTTGTGTCCCCATTTAACAAAACCGTTTTCCATCAACAACAGGTATTGTGGGTTATAGTAATATCTTGTGTTTTTGAACACTTATCTAAGTCAGTCCTTTTTAAAGTTTTTCATATTCTCAGGTTAAGACTGTATATGTTAGTGCCTTCTTGACTATTTCCATTGCTGTAACTGGAAATTACAGCACATAACAACACAAAGTACATACCGTGCTATTTTCATTGCAAAGATTGTACTATCATTCCCGATATTTGACTTTTCATGTGGTAACCTTGACAACATATCTGAAATCATACTTTGTATCAAACTTCTGTACTTGGTCTCTGTGCCTTTTTTCTCTTCTCAGGCAGTGTTTGACCTGTATTCTCTCCAGCCTTCACTGGTATTCACTCAGGGTTAGCCACCGCAACCCTCAGCAACAATACCAGTGCCGCAGACTGATATGGCCACCAGCATTTTTGGCTTGTAGATAAGTTGTTTTGCTTGATACTTAGACCACTTACTTTTCTTTGTACTTCATGCAAGTTCTGTTCTTTACATTCTTGTTGCCAATTTATATTGTACGAGTGTAGGCACAGATTCCTTGTTCCAGTCTGCAGTGGTGCAAGGAAATTATATGTGCTTGAATTGTTCACATTGTTCATTGAATTCTAATCACACTACCCATGAGCATGTTCATCAAATATTTAAAGCATATATTTAGTATGACATAATAATAACTGTAAGTTGACCCTAGCGTGCAGGTGAATGGTAGAATCTGGCAGCAGTTGAGGGAATGTGGGGAGAATAGATTACAGGGAAAATTATTGGGGAATGTGATTGCTCTGTGAGTTGGTGTAAATTCGGTGAACCAAACCAGCTTCCTTCTATGTCTGTTTCTCTGACCATTTCTGTAAAATGCCTTACTAGTGGTCAGTCCTCATCACCTGATCTGTCATAACCTATCTCCATATAGTCTTTTGACTTACACCTCACTCCTACTCCCAGCTCTGCTTGCAAAACTGATACACCTCCAATCTCTCCAGTTCTGCGGAAGGGTCCCTGATCTGAAACATTAACTAGTTTCTCTGTCCACTGATGCTCTTTGACTGGCTGAATTCTTCCAGCAATTTTGTTTTAGTTTCAGATTCCAGCTTCTGCAATTGTGATTTGATTTCCTTCTATGAAAGAAGGAAATATATCTTATGAGATCACGGAATCTCTTACACTGTTGCTCCATCATTCAGGGATTCTCGCTCCTGGAAGAGACCGGTCTAGCCATCTCCTGCTAGGCTCTTCTGTGGTGGCCTTGTTGTGTTTCCTCCCCATTATAGCTCCCTCCTGAATATGTCATGAATAAGAACTTCCAAATCCCTTTCTAGGAGTTCTTTCCCACTTTCCTGGAACCTTCTTCACCTCTATGGTAGTAATGATCATGTGTTACAACAAACACTTATCATACTGGATGGTTTTCAAGTCATCACAGGTAGTCATGGGGACCATACAGGAAGATATCTAGAAACACTAATCACCCAAGACCTTATCCACCCACAATTTGCAGGGACTCATTCATTTGCTGCTCTTCTCGAAGGAGCAATGCTGGGCTTGACCAGGACATTCCCCAATGACATTGTGATCTCTTGTGGTCTCTTACACATGTGCCTAGACTGCTCCACCTATGGAAATTAAGGTCATGTTTACTCTCAGCCTCCTTGTCTCAGACTGCTTTTAGGCTATTGCTATTAAACTTTGCCATATTTCACAGTTACTGCTCTCTGCTGTATCAGGGAGATTACCCAAGCTCCACACTTAAGGAGAGAGACCACATCAATTTTTCCTTCAGCTCACAGGAACAGACAGAGAAGGGATGAGGATTTGCCTGCATAGCATGCTTTCCTAAAGTGCAGGCATTCATAGACTGGACTCATGTCTCCTTACAAAGATGTCCTTAGCACCTTCCTGCTGGGAGCCCTTGGCTGTAGCCCTGCAACTGTTCTGTAACCTTCTTGAACAAAGAAGCTGCCTCATGGATTCACGGTTGTTGACCAGCCTGTTCAGCTCCCTCTGAACACTTGTGAGCATTCTCCTTCCATTCTCAAATCATTGAAGCATCGGCTTCTGAAACAGCATCACTCTATAGTAGCTGGAAGAGTGCTACTTACATAGTGGATATGTCCCTTTTAAGGGGTGGCAATCAAGCTCATTGTTAATTGCCAGTAAATGCTAGATTTTGCCATTAATTAAAATACTAGCATGTGCCAAAACTGACGTAGAACATCATAACACAGGAAAACTGAACAATGCTTTTCCTGAAACCTCACAAAGGTAATGGTCTGCATAGAGTTTTCAAATCAGTGTTGAGGCAACATGTAAGCATTGTTTTTTGGGGCTTTTTTGTCCTATTTGTATTCTTATATAATTTTGATTAATTTATGTTGTTAATTTATGTTTTTCTTGTGAATGTTGTGTATCTGGTGCTATGTGCCTGTGATGCTGCTGCAAGTAAGTTTTTCATTGCACATGTGCATACATGTACTTGTGCATATGACAATGAACTCAGCTTCGAATTTTGTTTAATGCTGTTAAAAAGTAGGAGACACATTTCTTGGCTAATATCTTTTGATATTGATTTGAGCATTGGATTTTACTATGCTGGGTACATAACAGTTGAAAATTATTTCATCCTGAAGGGCTAAATTCCACTGGGGCTCTTCTAGTATCTCTCCATGGGAGACTAGGGGAACCGCAACAAGATGAGGTAGGCCTGGTTGCTTTGGGTGCTCCCCATTTTTGTACAAGGCAAATGATAGACTCAGTGAAGTGGCTCCCTGCCCAGCCTTAATGCTCCTGACTTTGTTTGGAATAGACTGGTAGGACATGAGATGAGACTCACCTGGGAGGTACTAACCTATACAATGAACATCGTATAGGAGAATTGTTTTTGTTTACTTTATTTCCTGGGTTGGGTTCTTACTTGGAAGTGATTGAGACATTGCTACGATGTTTCAGAAGACCACGTAACCTGCCGCGTATAAATGGGCAAGTAGTTGAATTTATGCTGGGATAGGGCAATGGCACTTGTGTGCTTTGCCCAATGCAGAGGAAAAGCCTTCACGTTGATGTTAGAAATGCCAAGAGGAGTCAAATTTGAGGCATTGGTCCAAGGTTGCTGTCCACAGAAATTTGGTATTGCCATTTTAATGTTTTCCTGATTTAGGAGGTCACAATGGTTGGGGAAAGATTCAGAAAGGAATAATGCAACTGAATTAAATTAGAACCATGACATTTGCATAAGAAAACAAAAATTGGAAAAAAAAACAGGTTTAATTACAAAGGCATAACAGGCTTCAAAGTTCCGGAAGTTCAGTGAGACATGAAGCCATCTGTTATTTTCTGATTGCTTCAGTTTTAATAGACTATGCATTGAAAACTTGCTGCTGAATCATTCCAAACAATTATATATATATATATATATATATAAAAAATGTATATATATATATATATATATATATATATATATATATATATATATACACACCGATGATAAACACTTTTCCTTTATGAGGAAGAAAATAATTGGAAAATAGACATTTTATAATTAGCAAAATAAAGTGTTTGAGGAATGAGGAAATCTTTTTCATGACAATCATTTCAATTAAACTAGGTTTAAATCTGATGCCAATGACTTCAGCTGAAGCAAATTTCTCTGTATAATATATAAATCGAAGATGAGTTGCAAAATTTTTTGGAGTTCATTGGACAGAAAGTTTTATAGAGTTCCATTGACAGATGGAATTTACACTAGTTAATTTACAAACTATTTGACCGGTGAATGGTTTCTTATTCCTTGCTTTAATATGCACTTTTTTACATGCTATGTTTTAGTCAACATTAAATCCTAAATACCAAAGTATCAGTCATATATCTATTAGGTATTATAGTTTCACTATTGTATTCACAGCACCAGATTTGCAGATTTTGTAGTAAGACAATGTTACAGTGTGGAACAATATTGTTCAAAGATGTCCATCCCCCCTTATCAGTATGAGTTACTGCATACATAAAAAAAGCAATTTAGAAAGCTACTGAAGCTTCACAGCGTGAGATGACAGTGTTGGAAAGAGGAGGCGGGATGAGGTGAATCAAGAAGTTGCTGTTTAAACTTGTGGACGATAGAGGGAAAAGAACAGTGCGGGGATTTAAGAGCTTCATAAACTTTGGGATTGAAAATACCTCAGAAATTAGTCATCCTTAGGGGGAACAGAAAATATCAGCCTGCCTACATGAAGAAGTGAATACATAGCAGATGAAGCAAAACTTCAGGCAAGGTCCCACAGAGAGTCTCATGATCCTAGACTTCTTTTCTCTGGACCTTTGCTTTGCCCTCACCACAACTTATCTGCCCTTCCCCAAGTCCTCCTAGAGAACGGCTCTCAACCTCACCCCCATGTGCCGTCACTGAACAGTATTCCCTCAGGAACAGGCCAGTGTGGGGATGGCCCAGGCTGGTGAGTACAATACCACCTGCCAGCCTTAATCAGGCTGGGAACAGAGACAGGAGCATAGTCTGAAACCGGGGCAGGATTGTTGGGACTAGTAACCCAGGAAGGAGTCACTGTTTGCAGGATGGGGAGAACTGGGAGGAAGTGGCTGGGGAAAACCAAAGACAATATTAATTTTAATATCCACACAATCTCTTTTCATGTCCTTTAATGCATTGTGCAGCATCACAATAAACCAATTCATCAGGCAGCAGACTGACTCTGTCATATTTCAGAATGCGCAAACATCATAAAGCATTTGGTTTGTCATTCATTATTGCTCCACTTATAACTTTGTTGTGTTGTGGCTTTGTTTCTTTTGATTAATTTGGTCTGTGAAAAATTCTTCCACAAACACTCTTGCCTTCAGCATTTTGAATAAAATGGCAGAGTCAACACTTTCCAATTTATCTTCCCTTAAGAATAAAATCAAGTATAAGAACTCAAAGGGTTTACTCCACATAAAAATTGCTATGGGTCAAGAAGTGAGAATAAAAAGAGGAATCTTTAGAGAGAATGAAATACATGCCCAATGTATTGGGACTTAACTGATAAGTTGTAATTAGTTTCCTGTGACGTTAGTCATTGGGAGCTTGAGGATTGGGAAGTTTGATTAAAAAAGAGATAACATAGGTCCCAAAGGTTAGATGTGTTTTTTTGAATTGGCTGGGAGTGGGAAAATTTATCATTGGGACACTCACAGGAATAGCTATCTCCAAGTGCCTTGGTGTTCTAACTCCAGGGAATATTTTAACTGGTTTTCTCAGGTTTACATTTGAAGTTCAGCCTAATTGATAAGTTTAGCTGTCACTTGGGTCAGGAAAGTTCCCAGAAGGGGTCCAATCTGAGGACAAATATTATAGTGGAAGATCACAAAGGGTGTGTAGAGTATGTTTAGGGGTCTTGGTATGTTCATATAGGTAGAGGGTTGGAAATCAGACATCAGAAATTGGGAGGGTGAGAGGAAGTCAGAGATGGAGAGGTTTTGAGGAAGATCCTGGAGACTGGGGTTGGAGAATTGGGGTGTTGTTTGCTGGTTTAGTTGGTTGGTCCTTATTCCTGTTTCAACTGGTCCATAAGCCAAACTGAGAAGAACCGTGCATCCAGACCATCTTGTTCCACCTGAATGCTGGATTTCTTGAGCACTGGAAACACAGATGTCAACAGTAAAAACTACTCATCTTGTTAGACTGAAGATGCATAAACCTAAAAATTGCTTTCCTCTGCTTATTGGTCTGAACTGTAGGCATAACATCTTAGGCTTTGTGTACTCCAGAGTTTTGTCGCATCTTTGAAAAACTTGAAACAAAATGTTTGTTGGACACACAAGTCACCCATTCAGCAATTTTTAGGCCTTAAAAGATTTCAATACACAACACAAATCCTAAGAGCAGACTGGTCAGCCAGACTTTAACTGGCTTCCATCAAAACAGTAAATGGGTAGTTCAAGCTAGGTTGCTGTTGAACCTCTTAAAAACTTTTACTTTCTATTGGACCCAAACCCATGCCCATTATTTTCTGAAGGGAGGTGTTGAAAGTTTACCCAATGCAAGAGGTAAAGTTGTATTTTTATTCACATGGATTATTTAGTTGTTGGAAATAAACAGAATGGTAATTGTCAAAGTTATTGTAGCATAGAATAAATGATAATGAAAAACTGTATAGCAATTAAAATACAATGAATTCTTGAGAAAAGAACCAAAATCATATATTTATGGTTTGCACAAAGAGAAATTGCAAGGAAGATTAAATTCATCTGAAGTATATTTTATATGTAGGAAGGATGTGACTGCAGACAGGATTCGCAAGGATGTTGCCTGGGATGGAATGTTTCAGTATAGGCTGGATTTGTTTTCCTTGGAGTCGACTATGCTGGGTGGGGGGTGGGGGGTGGTTGGTGGTTGGTGGTTTGGTGGCGAGGAACCTGAAGGAGCTCTACAGAAGTATAGACAGGGTGGATAGTAAGTTTTTTTCCCCATAGCAGAGGATCTATAACTAGAGGGCATAGGTTTAAGGTAAGGCTTGAGATGCTAAGAGTGGATCTGAAGAACTTTTTTTCACCCAGAGGGTGGTTTGAATCTAGGAACACACTGCCTGAGTGTGTGGTGGAGACAGGTACTGTTATATTTAAGATGAGCACTTGAATTGCCAATACATAGAAGACTATGAACCAAGTGCTGGTAAATGGGATGAGTATACATGGGTACTTTATGATGAGCATGGACAGGATGGGCCAAAGGGCCTGTTTCTGTGACATTATGACACTCGTACAAGTGTTTTGTATAAATGTAATTCATATAACAATTATATGTAGTTTTTGATTATTATTTCTGAAAGGCATAGGACAGTGCAACACAGCCTCAGTGGTCTTTCAGTATCAAACTTTCAGTGTGTGCTTCAAACCCCAGAATGGAACAAAGAATCAACCTCATGACTTGACTTAGGAGCAAGGTAACTACCACTGAGCTTCAGTTGAAACACAGTGATAAAGAAGGAACTGGGAAGGAGGGATACAAGGATAAGACCGTAAGACATAGGAGCAGAATCAAGCCATTCAGCCCATCGAGTCTGATCCACCATTCAATCCCTCTCAACCCCATTCTCCTGCCTTCTCCCCGTGACCTTTGAATGCCCTTACTAATCAAGAACCTATCAACCTCTGCTTTAAATATACCCAAAGACTTGGCCTCCACAGCCGTCTGTGGCAATATATTCCACAGATTCACCACCATCTGGCTAAAGAAATTCCTCCTCATTTCAGTTCTAAAGGGACATCCTTTTATTCTGAGGCTGTGCCCTCTGGTCCTTGACTCTCCCACTACTGGAAGCATCCTCTCCACATCCACTTTATCTGGGCCTTTCAATATTCGGTTGGTAGATTGAACAAAAAGGTTCGGTACAATTGCCAGTTTCAAATTAATATGATACCATTTTCAACTGTTTATTAAAATAAAACTAAAATGACTGGATATTCAAATCCTCATGCAAAAAACTGCTAATGCTGTAAATATGCAAAGTGGACAGAAAATGCTAAAAATACTCAATAGGTTTGGCAGCATCTGCGAAGAGAGAAAGAGAGTTAATAGTTCAGTTCGAAAGGCTTTCTTCAGAACTCAAGTCAAATCCGAGTTCATTTTACTCAAGGTATTTTGCAGGAGGCTTTCACATATCACTTTGGCTTCCAAATAAATATTTTAACTGTCCAGCCCACTTGTCTCGTGGAGCTATCATAAATTACTGAGTCTATTTTTAAATAGGATAAGAAAGTGAACCAAACCACCTATACTATTCTAACATTAAATACTCTAGTAAACATGTACAAATGTCAGGCAGATTCTGAGTCACATCGAGACATAATCCCTGATACAATTTGAATACTTCATCTATACTTTGTGGCTGACAGCAGTGTAACACTGATGATGAATTAAAACCATTCTGTAACTGCCAGAGATAGATTTTATGTTAAATTTATACTCACTGTCTATACCTTACTCTGATACATAATTCAGTTTATGCCATTTGGTGAATATTATTCCTGATGCAGTGGAGAATATTTTTACTGTCCTCAAGGGAGTGTAAGTGCAGAACACAAACTTTATTTTTAATCAAGTTATTACTTGTGAAGATTGGATATCAATAGACATCAAGTAAGTGGTAGTTTTTAAGTTCTTCCTGTTTAATATCTTCAGAACCCAGTGAACAACACCAATATGTTTTTGCACCTCATCTGCCTTTTGGAAGATATCCAGCAGGTAACAAGTGAAGCTGAAAGAATTTTGAAGACGAAAATATAAAATCAATGAAAAATAATCAGAACTTCCAAAAAGAATTCAGAGGATAAAAAGAATTAATTTAAAAAACATAAACAAGTGGACTGACACTTCTGATCGATGTTAAAGATACAAACATGTGAAAAGATAGACAGCCACAGTGAAGATCCATCTACCCGTTCTCAAGCTCATTTATGAAAGATTATGGCACTAGATCGTAAGATAAAAACAATGCAAAAGCTAAAAACAAGAGCCTTCTCATGTCTGCTCTGACATTCAATAAAATCATGGCTGATTATTGATCTCAAATGTCACTTTCCTACCTGATCACCATATCTCATGATTCCTTCATAGTCTAAAAATCTATCACTGGCTTTAATCCATTCAGCAGCTTATAATTCCAAAATTTTATAACCCTAAGAGTGAATCATCTCAGTCCTAACAGGCTTGTTTTTTTTAAATTAGAGATTGGACAAGGAAGGAAATTAATGTTCCTTGGAGTATAGAATCAGCAGGGGGACAAATAAGTTTCCGTATATAATAATTGAGGACAATGCAAGTAAAAAAATGTTTAATTCATCAACATTTTGCTTCCATGTCTGTTCTCTTTGAATTTCTGCTCCGTTCACTGATAATGTCTGTTTACCTACATTATCTTCTGCTTCCACACTTCTCCCATTATTAACCTCGCTTTCCTTTTGTCATTCAATAATTCGTACCCTCCACACTGTCACAAACCTTTCCCTTTCATTCCTGCCCTGGCCCAGCTGACTGATCACTGTTCCCTCATGTGGAATGCATCTTTATTTCTACTTCTGATGATCATGCAGCCAGGTTGCATTGGACGGAAGGATCCATTTTGGCTATGATGTCAGCTGCCGTTAAATATCCTTCCAAACTCTGGAATGCTGACATAATCAAGGAATCATGGAGCCAAGTCAATGTCTTCAGGTAAGAAAGGACATTATAAGAGATGAGATAATGTAGCTGGCAATGAGAGACAAAGAAGAAGAAAGACCATTCATAAATCTAGCACCTTTTAAGACCTCTGAATGTCTCAGCATTGTTTTGATGTTTGTCACTGTTGTAGAGCAAGAAATGTACCACTCATTTACACAGTATCAGGTACCACAAACATTAATGAAATAATAACCGGCTCAAATATTTTATGTGTTAATTAAGGGATGGATGGTAGGGATAAAACATCAAGGAACATAAGAAATAAAAGCAAAAGTAGGCCTCTCAACTCCTCACATCTGTCCTGTCATTCAAAAGGATCATGGCTGGTCTCTTATCTCAGTGCCACTTTCCTGTGCTAACTCCATAATCCCTTGTTTTCCTTTATATCTTAAAATTGGTTGATCTCTGGCTTCAATGTACTCAATGACTGAATGACAAACCAACCCCATATTTTGAGTGTGTGTGTGTCCTGGATCCAGAAACCAGATGCAGGAGAAAAATCAATTCAGCATCTACCTTGCCAAAACCCTTCAAAATTTAATATGTTTCAATGTGATCACCTCTCATCCTTCTAAACATGAGAGAGGATAGATCCATTCAGCTTAATATCTGCTCATATGACAAATTGTCCCAGGAATAAATCTAGTGATGCCTCACTGCACACCCTCTATTACAGATATATCCCTTCTTTGGGAGGAAGACCAGACATCTGCATGATATTCCAGATGAGATCTTACCAAAGCTCTATGTAACTGGAGCAAGATACTTGTACAAAAATGTCCTTGTAATAAAGATCAACAAACCGTTTGCCTTCCTAATAACTGTTTGTACCCATATGCTAACTTGCAATGATTGGTGTACAAGGGCACCCAAGTTCCTCTGAACCCTATCACCTTTCAAGCTCTCACTATTGATAACTTATTCGAGCCTTTAGCCTTTTTCTACCAAAGTGGATGACCTCACCTTTCTTCCACATTATTTTCAATCTGCCATGTCGCTGCATTCTACCGTCTGCCATCTCCTATTCTGCTAACCTGCTTCTATCTGCTTGAAGCCTTTCTATATCTTCTTCACAGCCCACACTGCCACATAACTTTGCATCAGTGGAATACTTGGAAATATTATACTTGATTCCCTCAAGTCATTGATATGGATTGCACACAACTGGTGACGGAGCACAGATCACTAGTCACTAGTCACTGTCTCCCAACCTGAAAGTGATCCATTTATTCCTCCTCTCTGCTTTCTGTCCAGTAATCAGTCCTCAATTTGTGCCTGTAGGTGACCTCAAATATTGTGTGCCCTAATTTTGTTTAATAATCTCCTGCATGGCACCTTATTATCGGCTTTCTGAAAGTCTAAATACACCACAAAAACTGGTGCTCCTTTATCCAATTTGCCAATTACACCTTCAAACAAAACATTCAACAGATTTTTCAAGCATGATTTTCCTTTTGTAAAAGGACTCTGTCAATCCTGTTATTATTTTCTAAGTGCACTGTTAATAATTCCTTAATAATTCCAGCCTTTTTTCTTCCACTGATGTTAAGGTAAGTGATCTATAGTTTCCTATTTTCTCCCTCACTCCTTTGGTACATTTGTTGCCTTCTAACCTGTGAGATCCATTCTAGAATCCATGGAGTTTGGAAGATGGCAAGTTCATAGCCACCTGCTCAAAACTGTTGGATACAAATGATCAGGTCCTGCAGATATAACAATCTTTAGTCACGTTAATTTCTCCAATACAATTTTTTTTACATCAGTATTTGAGCTCATTATTCACTCAAGGCCTGTTGTTCTTCACTGTTTGTGGGAGTATTTCTCTATGTTCTTTGAAGATAGACACAAAATAGGCATGGTAGTGTAGCAGTTAGTGTAACGATATTACAGCGCCAGCTACCTGGGTTCAATTCCTGCCGCTGTCTGCAAGGAGTTTGTGCGTTCTCCCTGTGTCTGTGTGAGTTTCCTTCGGGTGCCCCGATTTCCTCTCACTTTCCAAAGACATACGGGTTAGGAAAATGTGGGCATGCTATGTTGACGCCAGGAACATGGCGACATTTGCGGGCTGCCCTCAGAACACCGTCCTCAAAAGATGCATTTCACTGTGTATTTAGATGTACATGTGACAAAGATATCTAATCTTACCTTAATTTCTCCACTGTTGCTTTATTCTTCAGTATAATTGCATCTGTCTCAGTCTGTAAGGAACTCGCATTAACCTGAGCTAATACTTTCCTTGAAGTAAAATCCTGCAGAAGCTGGAAATCTGAAACAAAAACAAGAATAGCCAGAAACTGCACTTGATGTGCATGCTCAGGTGTCCTTTACAATGGTGATCACTTTGTGGAATGGCTCAATTCAGTCTGCAACAGTGACCCTGAACTTCCAATTGCTTGTCACTCCCACTCTGACCACTTTGACCTGTTCAAGTGATGCTAAACATAGACTTGAGAAACAAGAGTTCATCTGCCATCTGGCCATGTTGCTGCTTTTGGGATGAGATACTGAATTCAGCAACTTCAGACAGCCAACCTTCCTCTTTGTGCCAATTTTAACGTCAGGTCATCCACCTGTAATGTTAAGTAGTTTATTTTTCTCTCCACATATGCTGCCTGATCTGCTGGGTATTTCCAGCACACAGTTTTTGTTTCAGACTTCCAGCAACTGCTATTTTCTCCATCTCACAGTTTCTTTTCTTTCTCTAACTGCCGGCCGTTACCCTTCCCAGTCTTTCCGTGACTTAAATCCTGCCTGTTTTCTCACTTTTCCAGTTCTGATGGAAGGTCATCGACCTGAAACATTCCCTCTCCCCAGTAATGCTGTCTGACATGATGAATATTTCTGGCTTTTACTGTTTTGCTTCCCCTTTCACATACCTATTAAAAGTCATGATCTATTTTAGCCTGATGCAGTGTCTTGACCCGAAACATTGACCATTGCTTTGCCTCCACAGATTTAGCTTGACCCACTGAGTTCTTCCGGCAGTTCATCTTTTGCTCCAGATTCTAGCGTCTTCATTTTCTTGTGTATCCTGATCTATTTCATGTTTTTTTGCTGGCCTGCTTATCCTTTCCCCATCACCGCTTTGATTCTCCTTTGCTGGTTCTGCATATGTTCCCAAATGTCTGGCTCTTTTTGCAACAGTGTATGCTTTTTCCTTTGATCCAGTATCATCTTTTGATAGCCACAGCCGGATCACCTATCCTGTTGGGTGTTTTTTCCCAAGGGGATACGTCGCAGGGGCATCATAGTGGCATAACAGTATTGCTGCTTCCGCACAGCTCCAGCGACCTGGGTTCAATCCTGGCTTCAGTTGGTGTCTCTGTGGTGGTTCTGTGTTCACCCTGTGACTTCATTGATTCGGTCCAGATGCTCCAGTTTCCTTCCCCAGCCCAAAGATGTGATGGAAAGTTAATTGGTTACTGTAAATTACCCCTTGCAGCCTAATGGCATGAACATTGAATTCTCCCACTTTAAGTAATCACCACAATCCTCCCCCCACCAACCACCCCCAACCATGCCTCTTCTTTTCTTCCCTTTCCTAGCCTTTCTTTCTTTTTTCTACCCCCCTTTTCCCTCCTTACCTTTGACCCATCCCCCGGTGGATCAGCTCTCCCCTCCTCCCCCACACCAGCCTATCACTGTCTCTTACCTGCATCTACCTATCACCACCTTGTGCCCACCCCACCTCCCTCGTTTGTCCACCTATCACTGCTCTGCTTTTCCCTCCTATATATTGGGCTTCCCCTTTTCCTATCTGCAGTCCTGAAGAAGGGTCCTGACCCGAAACGTTGACCTGCCTGCTTTTCTCCACGGATGCTGTCTGGACTGCTGAGTTCCTCCAGCATCATGGTGTTTTTCATCAGGATTCCAGCATCTCCAGTCCCTTGTTTCCCTAGTCTAGGTGGGTCACAGGAGAATCGGGTGGGGGGAGTAGATGAGCATGTCCAAGAGAATAGGTTACAGGAATATAAGTGGAGGAATAGGATTGAGGGGATGCTCTGAGAGCTAGCATTAACTCAGTGGGTCAAATGGTCTCTTCCTAATGAAACATGACAAATATTGTTTGTAAACTACATTATTTATTTAAATGGTAGCCATTGATAGAGCACTTTGCCATAACCAGATCAGGCTTCATTCCTTGGTAGTTTGTTTTATTCCAGACCTATTTTTCAGACTGAACTAAATCACTTTCCATTTTTCCATAAAACTTTATCACATTATAATCACTTTTTCCTCAAGATCATCAAGTAACCTTTCCTCTTTCCACAATGTAAGATCTAAAATAGCCTATTCCCTCATTGGTTTCTCAATGTATTAACCTCAAAAATATCCTGATATAATTTACAAATTCATCCTCCACATTGTTACTTCTCATTTGGTTTCCCAGTCTTTATGAAGAATAAAGTACCCCCCCACCCCGTTAATTGTACTACTTTGTCACATGTGCCCCTGCTCTTCCTCCAATGAAGCTATATGATCCTTTACATCCTTCTGAATGAAGGCAAGACTTAATATGTTACTGAATGGTTGAACGGTAAAAGCTCAAACAATAGACGCATTTTCATCTTATTTTGCCAATATATTCTGCACAATCTAAATCAGTATATTAACCAGCGTACAAAGTAAAGGTCTTTCTGGAGTCATTCAGTATTTGTATTTCAGTTCATTTTGCAGATGAACAGAAATGTGAGCATCATTACTTGGATGAGAACTCTGTATTCATCACCATAGCCTCATGTTGAAATGACAAGACGTCATTTACTATGATTAACAATATCCACAAACCCAATTAATCTAATATATTTTCAGATTTCATCAAGAAGATTCATCACAAATGATAAAAATAATAATTTTGAACATGCAGGTGCTGACATTAGTTTCAGGCTATCAGAAACAATGAAATCAGCCCCGTGTTGCTGACAAATTCAATTACTGGGTATTACAAAGTCAGTTTTCTTAGTTCTAAGCTGTGTCTATCAGGTGAGACTTTCCCTGTCCCCGACAAAATGGAATTCCATCAAATGTGGCATATTTATACTCCAACAGCTCTCTAAAAGGTAATTATACCGAAGCTCTTGAAAATAGGATTCCTGTCACTCATTGACATTTACAGGCAATACAAGTCATTTGGTCCAACTATGTTCTATTGCCCAGACAGTCACATTCATTCTAGATTGTACAGGTTGTCCATCACAAGAGTAGGTTATTTAACTTCCAGTGGAGTTAACCATACAGGTTCATACGGAACAAAAATTTACCAGTTGGTACAGGATAATAGGACCACCATTGCAGCCAAGAAGCCTGGCATGATACATTGTCTTTAGATGCAACCCTGATGGATGTGGAGGAGTGGAATCTGCCTTGATTGTATAAAGTGCAGGGAAATGTGAATGTCTGCCATAATGGATCATCCATTGAGTACAAAATGTAACAATATGACCACAACAACAATCATGATGCTGCAGCTGATGTTTGAAAGGAATATTAAAGACTATTTGTGTTGAACTTGGTTTCCTTTGAAGTCAATGGAATTGAATTTCAGAAACAGAGTGAAAAGCACACGTGGAGCTGCTCAGTTCTGACAACAGAGAATACATTTTTTCCTTTAAAATGTATAGTATATTCAATGTCTCTTCTGCAAGTAATGCCCAGTGAGTACTTCGGGTACAGACAACAAGATACCATGAAGGAACTTGCTGAACATGGTATGCTAAGAGACACGTGTTGTACTTTGCAAAATGCAAAACAGCCTCAAAATCTCATAATTATTTCTTTTAATAAGGAGAACTGAGATGTGAATGGCCAAGGTGGATGGTTAGGAGGTAATCTATGTTGTATGTATGAGATCAAAACTTTATTTTCAAAATATGTAGGTTGTTAGACATGGAAGGTGCCAAAGTCCTGGAAATTAAGGAGCTGAGGCAATCTTGTTTATTTAAAAAATACAAGAAAGGATTCAAGACAATAAGTCTACAAATTGTACAGAGGAAGAGAAAATATAGACTGATTTGATAACTAAAATAGCACAATGTATTCTTAAAATGGTGAGTGACTGAAAAGCATTGCTGTTCAGAAATAGCTAGGTGTCCTTGTAAAAAAAAATCATTAGAAATTATCATGCAGGTACTGCAAACAACGAGGAAGACAAATGGTGTGTTGGCCTTTATTGCAAGAGAATTTGAGTACAAGAGTAAAGACTTCTTTCCTCAATTCAATAGTGCCGTGGTTTATATCGTATACAGGTTTCACCTCCCCACTGAAGTAAGGATTTACTTATGATAGATCAAGTGCAACAAAAGAGGAGGGGCGGGGGAATTGTCCTGCGAGGAGAGATTAAATGGACTAGGTCTAAACTTGCTGGAGTTGAGAGAATGAGAGTTGATCTCGTTGAGATATACAGCATTCTTGTAGGCTTAACAGAGAAGTTACAGGAATGACATTTCACTAGGCTGGAATGTCCGGAATTGAGGGTCATTTTCTCAAAATTAGGAGTCAGCCATTCAGCACCGAGAAAAGAAATTTTTTTCATCCAGAGGGCAGTGAATCAGTGTAATTCTCTACCCAACTGGGCTGTGGAAATTCAGGACTGAGTTTATTCAAAGAAGAGACCAATAAATGTTTGAAATTAAGGGAATCTTGTAGTGTTGAGGTAAAAAAAAGTCATGATCTTATTGAATGACCAAGTTGGGACAAGGAGCTGAATGACTTATTCCTGCTTCTATTTCTTATTTACTATGTCCAAAGAGAATTGAATGCCAGACAAAAAATATTGGAGATGGTGGAAATATGCATTCAAAACATAAAGTGCAAGAAATACTCATCAGTGTTGGCAGCCTCTTTGAAGAGAGAGACAGAGTTAACATTTCAGATCAATGAGCTTATATCAGGACTGTCTTTCCCCTTTAAATTCCCATGTCTAACAATCTGATCAAAGGTTATCAATCTGAAACATTACCTCTATTTCTCTCCTCAGATGCTATCGTAACCTGCTGATTATTCTAGTATTTTAGTCTCTTATTGAGTAGATCATTAAGTTTCTATAATGATGTTTCTGTCCAGTCATTTATTCATTAGCAAAATGATAACTGTTTTTCAGCTCTAGAACTAAACAGCTGATAAATACACCATTCCAAACATTATTTGGTATTAGTTTATTATTGTCACTTGTACCAAGGTACAGTGAAAAGCTTGTCTTACAAACCGATCGCACAGGTCAATTCATTACACAGTGCAGTTACATTGAGTTAGTACAGAGTGCATTGAAGTAGTACAGGTGAGAACAATAACAGTACAGAGTAAAGTGTCACAGCTACAGAGAAAGTGCAGTGCAATAAGGTGCAAGGTCACAACAAGATAGATTGTGAGGTCATAGTCCATCTCATTGTATAAGGAAACCGTTCAATAGTCTTATCACAGTGGGGTAGAAGCTGCCCTTAAGTCTGGTGGTACGTGCCCTCAGGCTCCTGTATCCTCTCCTCTTCCATCGAGTAGAAAAGAGAGAATGTCCCGGGTGGGTGGGGTCTTTGATTATGCTGGCTGCTACACCAAGACAACAAGAGGTAAAGACAGAGTCCAAGGAGGGAGGCTGGTGTCCGTGATGTGCTGGGCTGTGTCCACAACTCCCTGCAGCTTCTTGCGGTCCTGGGCGGAGCAGTTGCCATACCAAACCGTGGTACACCCAGATAGGATGCTTTCTATGGTGCATCGGTAAAATTTGATGAGAGTCAAAGGGGACAAACCAAATTTCTTTAGCCTCCTTAGGAAGTAGAGGCGCTGGTGAGCTTTCTTGGCCATGGCATCTACGTGATTTGATCAAGACAGGTTATTGGTGATGTTCACTCCCTGGAGCTTGAAGCTCTCAACCTCAGCACCATTGATGTAGACAGGTGCAGGTACATTGCCCCCTTTCAAAACATGCATGTAATGACATCATGGTGTTTGATATTAGCAAGTGGATTAACACAAATTACACAGAAACATGGTTTACTAATCTAATATCTTAATTTTTTGAGTGAATGGCTGCTTTAAAATAGCACAGAAAATAATTTTGGACCTAGAGAAACAAAGGACTGCAGATGCTGGAATCAAGATGAAAAACACTATGATGCTGGAGGAACTCAGCAGGCCAGGCAGTATCTGTGGAGAAATATCAACGTTTCGGGTCAGTGCCCTTCTTCAGGAAAATGGAAACCCAGAAAATAGGAGGGAAAAGCAGAGCAGTGATAGGTGGATCCATATATTCAAGTATTAGTTATCAATATATCATTGCACAATTCTAACATAGACATTTTAAACTTTGTTTTATAGCAATATGCTTTATAATATTATACACATTTATTTTACTCCATTTTCTTTATTTATATATATATATATATATATACACATACACACACACACACACACACACACACACACACACACACACACACACACACACACACATATATATATATATATATATATATATATGGATGTTTTTGTGACCATATTGTATGCAATAGTTCAGGTTTAGAAATGTACCAACATTTCACGCAAGTCTCAGGAAGTTCAGGATTACCTTGCATGTGTATGGAAAGTTAAATTTCCTGGCAGCTGTTCCCCAACAATTCCGGAACTACTGTCCATCACTGGAAGCCAGTAAGCATGCACGAAGCTGCACAAATTCCCTAACCCTCACTGTGACTATCCATCCAAACAACCTCCTCCAGGTTTAGTCCTGACAGAGGAATAGGTGCCATTACTTTCTGTGGAGAGAAATAATTGCAAGAACTAAGGTAAGAATGAGAACATTTGCACGTTTGAATTGTTTAAGTCTGTTAAAATATTTTAAAGATTATTTTAAGATATACACAATGATAGCTTTTAAATTTTTTTATGCATCTTCCATATTTAAAAATATTTACATTTGCCTTCATTTTTAATATTTTAAATGTTTGATATGTTCTTGCTGGATTTTAATGCTAAATTTGATTGACTACACATGATAGCTTAGCCAATATCAAGGAACTTTTCAGCATTTTTGTGTATAAGCATTTTCAGCACCGCCTCCCCCTCTTCCCATATCCCCACCCTCTAACATAAGGTCATTGAAGAAACTTCAGCTGCAGATGACATCTTCCAGGAAGTTTTAGCTGGGATATCTGCACAAAAGAAGTGCAGACAAGATGAATGCCACTCACCACCAACCAGAACTCCCAGCTCATTATCTCTTCTTGGACATGAGCCGATAGTTCCAGTAACACTTTCCCACCTCTTTGAAGACAGCTTAATGACACCTGCGCAAATATAAAGGGAAACAAATCTGATGTGCCAGACTTTAATAACCTATTGATTTCTAAAAAAATTGTGATGTGACAACCTGGAGATTGCTTAAGAAGATTGAGATTTAGTAAGAAAATGGAGTAATATGATCTGAACATCACAGGTCTGATTGAAGGGGCATTAATATGAATAGACAAGTTATTTCCTGCAATACATTTGATTCAACTATTTTGAAATGACATTAAAACAAGCAAAAAAAACAGCCAAATAATTTGAAATTTAACATGACAGCAACAGAAAGGTTGTCAGGATATTATAAAGTAAAATGGTGATTAGTTGGACGGGAATGGCCTGATTCGACGCAAACTAAACAAGTTGCAGGTTTTACCCAAGTAATGGAACTTGGAAATTACAGGTGTTGAGAAATTGGATCACTTAATGCAGACTTTTCTCAGGAAAATCCAAAATCAATTTTACCTGGAGTAAATAGTATCAGTGATTATTTCCAAGTGAAATGTGCCATTTGTGAAACTGGATATGCACCTCTGGCCACAATGCACATTAGTGTGCATGAGATCTTTCCAGTGCATGTAATGACACCATTGCCATATATACCAACATAAACTGGAGCTCAAAACTCTAGATAATGACTATTGCGAAAGACCATCTCACTCAAACTGGGACTGCAGCATATTGTATTCTTGCTTTACTCATGATTTAAGGGACACATTACTGATAACAGAAGTTTCAGCACTGACCATAGAGTTCTAACTCCTGCAGGAGACAGTTGCAGTCACTTTCTGCCAGGCCCCTCTTATGACATGGTGAGTCTCCTAGATGTCCAGTGCATAGGCCAGCCCTCCTGGCAAGTAATTACCTGAAGACCACATCTTTGTTCCTCTTTGTGAATCATGAAGTTCTCTCCTACTCCCCTATAGTCTTTGTCTCCTCTGTGGCAGTCATAATGTGCATTGCTGCTGTCTGGTTGCTGCAGGGGGGTGTACTTCTAAGGGCTGACATTCTCCTCTGATGCTGCTCAGTAAATCTTGGCAGCTACACTCACTTTATTGTGGCCCTATTGGGAACTACTCTTACCAATGTTTTTGTGCCTCCTTCTGTGTGTAAAACTGGCTAAAGCTGTTGCACACTCATTTTTGACCAACTTCATGACTCTTTGAGGAAGACTTGATTTAGTGGTCAATCTACAATCCAGCTCACCAAAAATAAAGTGCAATCCAATTTCTGAGCAAGAGCATATAAGAAATGTGAATTCAATTGTTTGATATGGTTGGATTTTAAAAATCTTTGATCAAGTGCCACAAATTAAGAGGGTAGATTTTTTTTTAAAGTACTGTTGGAGGTACGGCAGGATTGAAAGCAAGAACTAAGAGTAACTTCATCTGTCTCAATGGTTGCCAACACGTACTTTGTGAGCCAAAGAGTAAAGGAAGAATACAGGCAGCTTTAGAACAGCATATACCAGACAGCAGGGTAGTTGGATAAATATCAAAGGCAGCTCCACATGAAAATGGAAATCTCTGGAAAGCAGAACAGACAAGAGAAATAAACTCAGAGTTTATGTCATTGTAGAGAACCACAGATCAAGAAGAATAGTTTTTTCTGTCTTTCACAGCAAGTGCAATAGTCACAAAAGAGAATCTGAGTTTACAATATGCATTCCAAACATGTCAGAGGCAATGTGACTTCTAGAGTCTTCTGAATGATAAGACCAACAATGACACCAACCTTAAACAAAGAGACTTTATGGTAGGGCAAGAATCAAATGAAAAACTGAGAAGGGAGTTTAATCAATGTCAAATCAAGTTATATCGAGCTGCTTGTGTGATATTGTTCACAAATCTGATCTCCTTACCTAATGAATGATATGTATGTGATATAAGAAGTGCAGCAAAGGTTCACTAACATGATTCTTGGGCTGGAGAGTTAGTCACTTAAAGAGGGACTAAGTGAACTGAGTCTATTCTCTCTTGAGCTTGGAAGAATGAAAGGTAATCTCAATGAAACTTATTACGGGGCTTGACGGAGTAGATGTGTGGGTAATGTTTGCTTTGGCTGGTGTGTCCAGAACCAGAAATTACAGTCAGCCATTCAGGACTGAGATGACAAAAGTTTTGTTTTCACTCAGAAGGCAGTAAACTTTTGGAATTTTCCACCCAAAAAGGTTGTGGAGGTTCAGTTGCTGAGAAAATTCAAAACAGTGATTGATAGATTGTTAGGTAGTAATGTAATCATGGGATACAGGTTTAGAATAGAAAAGCAATGATCAGCTGAGATCTTACTGAATGACAGAGCAGGGATGAGGACCCAAATGCCCTCCTCCTGCTTCTATTGGCTATATTTTTATATTTGTTCAATACAAGAAGATAAGTATGGGTGTAGGAAGTATGAAAAGAATATTTGAATGAAAGGAGATAAAAGTCAGGGAGAACTTCCAGGAACTCTCCACTACCTGATTTAATATCTAAACAGTAAAGAATATTATTATTATAAAATTACTCAGTTTCTGGTCCACAGAACTTGATCACTAGTCATTAACAATTATCACATTGCTAACAGGATAGTTAAGCAATTAATTCATGGCTTAATGTTCAGCAGTGAGTATAAAAAGTAATTACTGTATAAAAATAGCAAGTTCTTACTTCAGTGACTTGGCTAAATGGGAGCTGGTGTTTGTGCAAAACAAAGAGTAGAGAAATCTAAATCAATCAACAAATTCTACAGGTTTTGCTCTTTGTAATGCATCTCTTTATTCCTGAATTTACGGACCAGTATGCACATTAATAATAAATTGAAATATGATAATATTCACGGCAACTTGAAAAGTTACCGGTCGAACTGCTCAAAACAAATGTGATTAGAAAGTGCTCCTGCAGTGTAGTTATTATGTGACATCTGTATACTTAACATAAAATTTGCTGCCAGATGTATAAATCTGAAAATTTCTTCTCACAAACTCCCAGGAAGGGCACTGTACAGTTAAATATTGAATTAACTGAGAGTCGAGTGATTTTGCATCCACTTCCGGGTTTCTTAATGGCTGGTGAAAAATCAACCCCCTACTTTGCATTGTAATTTTTCTCATCATCATAAATATATTTCAGGTACAAACATTTACTGAGGTGGTCTGAACAAACTGACAGAACAAACAACTTTTATTCACCATTTCCCCTTAAACTAAACTAAGCAAAAGGCTAGTGCTCAAACTGCATTCTTTTCACTCACTGAAATTTGTGACATGCTGTGACCTCAAGCTGAGGTTCACATGTGTCTGAACAAGCTGTGACTGTTCTTCACAACAGACAATCATAATTTTTATGAGACGTTATAAAACAATGCAAGAGTAACATATAAAGCAGATTTAACATCATTAGAAAGTAGAGAAGCAACTTCCAGGCCTTGGGGTATCTAGGGAGAAGATTATTAAATAGATATTTTTAAAATGCTCCAAAGGTTTGACCCATCATAATTCTAAGTTTAATGTGTTTTAAAGTTACCTGAATAAATGCTTGTTCAGACAACAGAACATTTATTGTTGTGTACATTTGTATTACTATCAATTAGATAATGGCAGTAGGAACTGAAAACTAATTGAAGTAGGTCACATGAAGCTTTTTTTCTGGTATCAAGATTATTTTCCATTGTTAGTACCATCTTCTGATTTATTTTGTGTTAATTTTGTAAGAAAGAAGATGCTTTTTCAGGGGAATAGAATAAATTCCATTTTCCATCAGGCCCAGTTCATGCACTATTCAGTTTGGATGCAGCTGTTTAAGTTTATAAAAAGGAAGCAGAAAAACCAGTGTGGTTCTGAACAGTGCATTTTAGAATGCAGCAGTCTCAGTGTCTGTGTTTTGTTGAGTGAGGGGGTTTCAATGAGGAGGGTCTGTTGCATTTCCTCAAGTTGGCCTTCATTTGGATAATGTGACATCAGTGCCTGTGCCAGGTAGATGATTGGTTAGTTTTTTTTTACTTTTTATAATTCCCATTAAGTGTTTGAACAGATTGGATTACATTTTAAGGGACTCTTTCTAAATTAAAAGTATGGCAGTGGAATTCAACCCCATGTATTGTACAGGCTGTAGCCTATGGGAACTCTGAGACAGTCCTTGCGATCTGGATGACTATGCTTGCAGGAGGTGCCCACAGTTTGACCAGGTTTAGCTCTGGATTTCAGAACTTGAGCACCATCTGAAGATACAATGGTGCATCCGTGAGGCACAAACTTAAGTGGATGGCATAGTTTTATTGGTGGTCACCCCACAGCTTAAGGAAAAGCAGTCAGAAAAGGAATGGCTGACCACCAGGCAGAGGAAGAAAGACAGGATGGTAGTCAATGCATTTTGCTTGAAAGCCATTTCTCACTGGAAAATGATGGGGGTGAATGTATCATCAAGGGTCCAGCCAAGATCACAGCAAAGTAGGTGGTTCAGCTGCACAAACGGAAAGGAGCAATTGTCCAAGGGCAATTGCGGTAGAACACTCGACAGTGAGGGGAATAGACAGGCACTTCTGTGGCCACAGCTGTGAATCCAGGATGGCATGCCCCCCTTGGGCATCTGGAGCAACACACGAACTGCTGGAGGAACTCAGCAGGTCAGTATCTATGGAGGGAAATGGACAGTCGACATTTGAGTCGAGAGCCTTCATCTCCTTTCAGCTCAGATGAAGGGTCGTGACCCAAGTCGTTGACTGTCCATTTCCCTCCATAGATGCTGCCTGACCCATTAATTTCCTCCAGCAGTTTGTTTGTTGCTCCAAATTCCAGCATCTGCAGTCTCTTGCGTCTTGCTTGTAGAGAGGTTTGACAGTGCTACTGGGGAGGGTTTAAACTAATCTGCCAGGGATATGGGGTAAAGAGTGGATGGACAGTTGGAAGGGATGAGGAGGTGCAGTCAAATAGAGAAAGAAAACTAAGTCAGTCTAATAGGCTGAGCTAACATGGGTGTGATAAAGCCATGGGAGGAATGCAGTTGCAGAATTCAGGGAAGGGGAGCAGTGAAATTCCACGTCATTAAAAAGGAATCTTAGTGCATTTAAAGGTAGGTAAATCCCCAAGACCTAATGGGATGCATCTCAGGACTGCTTTGGGAGGACATTGCTGCGGCCTTAACAGATATTTTTAAATCTGCACTGGCCATAGGCAAGGTGCCAGATGATTGACCAATTTCATTGAATTTTTTGAAGACATAACAAAATATATTGATGAGGGTAGTGCAGTTGATGATGTGGACTTCAGCAAAGCCTTTGACAAGGTCCCACATGGGAGACTGTTTCAAAAGCTTAGAGCCCTTGGGATCCAGGGCAAGCTGACAAATTGGATCCAAAATTGGTTTGGTAATAGGAGACAGAAGTTGAGGGTGGCGGGTGTTTTTGTAATTGGAAGCTTGTGACTAGCAGTGTACCACAGGGATCAGTGCTGGGACCCTTACTGTTTGATGTATACATTGATAATTTGGGTATGAATGTAGAAGTAAAATCAGTAAGTTTGTAAATAACAAAAATCAGTAGCGCTATTGATAGTGAGGCAGATAATCCTGGGCTACAAGATGACGTTGATCAGTTGGTAAGATGGGCAGAACAATGGCACATGGAATTTAATCCTGATAAGTGCAAGGTGATGACCCTTGGAAGGATTATTCAGGGTAGGATACACAGGGTAGGGCCCCCAAGAAGTATTGAGGAATAGAGGGACCTTGGTGTACAAGTCCAAGAATCTCTGAATGTGGCACCACAGATAAAGTGGTGAAGGAGGCATATGAATACATGAGCAGGGAAGATGATGGCACAACTTTATAAATCACAGCTGGAGCACTGTGTCCATTTCTGTTTGGCACACCACAGGAAGGACGTGATTGCACTGGAGAGGATGCAGAGGAAATTCATTCAGGATGGATAAGATAAGATCTTTATTAGTCACATGTACATCGAAACACACAGTGAAATACATCTTTTGCGTAGTGATTTTGGGGGGCAGCCTGCAAGTGTCGCCATGCTTCCGGCGCCAACATAGCATGCCCATAACTTCCTAATCTGCACATCTTTGGAATGTGGGAGGAAACCAGAGCACCCAGAGGAAACCCACGCAGACACAGGGAGAACGTATAAACTCCTTACAGACAGTGACCGGAATTGAACCCGGGTTGCTGGCGCTGCAAAGCATTATGCTAACCCCTATGCTACCATGCCTGTCAATTATGAGGAGAGATTGCATAGGCTGGGTTTGTTTACCTTGGAACAGAGGAGTCTGAATGGGGGAACCAGATAGAGATATACAAAATTACAAGGGGCATAGATAGAGTAGTAGATGGTAAGGATGGTTTCCCCATAGCAGAGGTCTCTAAAACCAAGAGCCAGACATTTTAAGTGGGATCTGAGGAAGAATTTCATCACCCAGAGGATGGTTGGAGCCCAGAACATACTACTTGAAAGGGTGATGGAGGCAGAGACTTTCTTAACATGTAAAAAGTATCCAGATGAGCACTTGAATTGCCAGTGAATACAAGGCTTTGGACCAGGTGTGGCAAATGGCACAAGTCTGGATGGGTACTTGGTGGTCAGTGTGGAGATAATGGTCCAGAAGGCCTGTTTCTGTGCTGTATGACTGCAGATTGATCTTTCATTTGCTCAACTCTTAACCTTTGCTTTTTACAGGTAAAGAGTTAATTAAGAGGATATCACAGTGGGATGCAGCACACTGTGGCGAACAGTCTAAAGCTAGCAAGCCAGAGGGAAACAGGGGATCTCATTTAACAGGGCAAGTAATTGCGCATCACTCCAATCCGTCAGATTGAAACATTTACAAAACATGCAAAATAGAGAAGAAGAATTCAATGTGACATCAGATACCGAATTGGCAATGAAAAGCAAAGAGGTTAGAAAGTAAGAGTAAAAAGACAAAAGTAAAAGGGAGATGAAAATGAACTTTTTTTTAAAATATGGGATTACAGATGGAAGGGATGAATCTTCACAGTTCTTGTGGTTAACCTTCAATGTCTGGGAGATTGATTGGTAGTAACTGATGTTTATCAGATTGTTAAAATGTTACTCAGACTTGAAATAATATACTTGACTTCCCATGACAAGGTGAGAGTTCACATTAACCTTATTTACCATGCAAATACAGTTACATTATGGGGTCTAATGTATTTCAATGGTGAGGAAAAAGATACATTTTTTTTGCAAAAGTCAATGAGCCAGGAGTGCAATCAGAGAGTAACCTTTAGATTTCTGAATCAAACCTGGTACCTGCCCCACCTGAAATAGCCATGTGTAGACCATTAGCCCCTCTATTACCCTGACAGCAAATTCTTCCTCAATAGCTCAGAGTGCAGCTTCAGTTACTGGTTGCAAATGTAGTTTCTAACAGAAGCTACATTCCTGACTGTTAATGCATTTATATTACCGCCTCAGTGAATTCCTCATCAGCCTGCAGGTGTATCACCAGCCTAGTATCATCAGGTTTTACAATGAGGAAACAAAGAGACAATAGAGATAAAGACAAGGAAGAAAATAGCTCAGAGCTTGTTAGAGAAGGAATGTTTTTTTTAAAAAATCCAAACAAATGATATGAATGCATTCTCGACAGTTCACTCTGGAAATTGGAATATTCTGTCAGGATAATATTCCATTTTTACCACTAACCAAACGATTTGGATAAATCTTATTAAGGTGAGTGCTCATTATGTCCAAACATTCTGCATGTACTTCAGACATCAAAAACATTTAGAGGACAGTTACTTCTTTTGCCCAATAAATTACAGGTTTTGTGTCAGGTCCAAACTCTTAATCTTCAAATATTCTTTTCCTTAATTCACAAAGCCTGTGCACACTGAAGGCCATGGTGAATTTAATCATCCATGTTTGCTTTCACCAAGAAATGCTAAGCTATGAAAAGTGGTTCATGTTTTTCAAAATCTCATTGTGAACCTTCGTTGCCATTGGCAACAGAGTGCCGTGGGGTCAGGTTGATAGAGGCCTTGAAGATGTTGAAGCCCATCCTCTCGCTAGCTTCAGTGAATGACTAAAATCACTGTTTTGCTTGTACCCTATTTCACTGAGCATCCTTCATTCTCTAGTCAATCACCTGTAACAGAATGTTTTTGGCTCTACTTCAGTAATAGTAGAAAATTCCACACATTGTCTGCCCACAATATATTGCTCTGCCAGTTTATAACACGACTGATTTGCTTGCCAACATATTACTGGGGGAAAAACAGAATAAATATTAAATGGAATTAGAAGTGTGGGACAAAACTTTCCCGTATCAGAAGTTACGTGCAACATGAATCTTTAGGATATACATTGGAGCCACAAAAAAATTGCACCCCCAAATTTATGAAAGTTAAACTCCCCTTTCTAAAAAGGGTCAAAGCAAGGTAATCGTTATAAATTAAACAAAAATATCTCGTTCAGAACCCTGCTTGTATTTAGACACTGCAGGAGCCGTCAGTTTGGACTGGAGTTGCTAATGCAAAGCTACTGTCCTTGCAAAAGCTATGACTGATCCAGGCAGTTTCTTCCTGTTGCTGGTCTCAACTTTCAGAACGTTCAAATTAAGCTGTTGATTCTGAAATTACTGAGGAGCCTGAAATCACTGCAAGAGGAATGGAGATTCCTTCACTGTAAATCAAACATCTTTTTCCTTTTCTTCTTTGGCAGTCCCTTGCAGTCAAGGATGACTCGCTTTCACTCTGATGTTGTGGATTGTGAGGCGGTTGAGGAAGCTGATGTGGAAACCACGGAGTCTTCCACAGATGGAGTAGAAGGTGACTGGTGGAATGGGCAGGTAAGTCGTCTGTGAGGTGGTGTACTCAATCTGTCGTTAATGCAGGGCCTCTGCATTCCTGACGTATGGACTCAAGGTTCTAGGTGTACATATCAACCCTTTTCCCTTCTGGTCTCTGTGTCAGCCTTTTGATGCAATTCTTAAAGTGTTTCAAAGTCACAATTTTGAATTACATTCCAATGGTCAAACAAATTTCAATAGGTGCTGTAAGTCACATTTTTAAGTTTCAATAGAATTGCATTTTCACAAGAGTAATGTTTCAACAGGGCCAACACAAGTATTAAAATATCTCCATCCAAGTACCTGCATTGAAGCTACCAAATCACACATTGAGGTTAATTGATGTGTGAATAAATAAGTCTGATGCACAGCAGTGTTTTCCATTTGCAGCCTCTTATTTGCTTAGGTATTTGGAACAGTCTTTCTGAAGTTTTTTTAACCCCAGTAGCCTCTGACTGGAGTATGGTACTTCTAAAAGCTTCTGAATACATATCAAAGTTTATGCACCTGAAATGGATGTGATTAGCTTTGTGGGCAGTCAAAAATCATTGGGCATCAGAGAAGAAAGGACAGTTAAACTTCAACAAGTACACATCTATAGGCCACCCTCACCCACCCCTGTCCTCACAACTTGAACACAAACAGCTCTTTGGTAACATGATGGAATATTCAATTTCTTGTCAACTTCTGGATTTATGGGCTAGAAGCTGTTTTTACTGCACTGCTGCTGAACCTGTTATGTAGGTACAGTCAACCACTTCCTGTATGTATGAATGCAGCCCTGAATATCTTGATGCCAGTGTCACATTGGAATATTGCTTCAGTGACCTCCAAGCAGCTGGCAATATGACTACCTAATTGATGGGAGAGAAAACTAACATTGGCTCAAATGGTTCAGTCTGAGTGTCACTGGAGACGGCAGTGGGAAAGAGCTGGAGATTTCATTGAGATTGGAAGAATGGAGTTTGGTGCAGAGACGCCAGACGTACATTGAGACTCAATACTTAATGCTTCTTTATGAGATCCTTGGTTGACACACCTTCCCTTGGTCGTTGAGGGGTGCTGAAAGATCAGATCAATTGCTGTTATTCTTGGGAGTCAGCAGTTCCTGTCTTAGATCAGCTTCCAAATGCTTCAGGCATCTAATTTAAGTTAAAATTAAACCAATGATGTCATCAGTCTCTACCACCCAATGATAAACCAATGATGTCATCGGCCTCTACAACATCTGGTTTATTTTTTATATATAGTTGACACCAACATTATGCATGAACTTTTGAACTTAATCTGAAGTAACTTGCCCAGGAATTTCATTTAAGTCACTTTTTTTCAAGAAAGCAAACCCAGTGTGTACAGTGCAGCAGTAATTGAACTTCACAATTGGAAATTGTGGTGTGAATTAATTTCCAGATGTTTTATATTTATTTAAAATGGCTAATTTTCTTTAACTAGGTAATATGGGGAAGAGAAGTTGCAAAGAAAGTTGTAAAAGAAATATTTTTGGAGTTGTTGCAAAAAGGACATTTGTATCAGATAGGGAAGTTGGAGACTCAAGAAGAACTGAGAGACAGCAAAAGTAAATTTCAAAGCCTCATTCAAAATCTTTGAATCCATCTTCCACCGAGAAAATTGAGAAACTGTTTGGGCACTGGGACAGAAAGTCTCAAGCCAGACACTGCTGAGGTTTGTACTGGCTATTAAAAATTAGTTGTTTGAGGGGTGGCCTGTCATTCCTCACTGAGAAGGAACAGCAGAATGACATAGTGGAGGATGGCAGATAGGTTTTCATGAATGCATTGAGACAAAGTAGTTGCATTTCCAAAGAGGTAATGGATTATTCACAAGAAAGCACATTTAAACTACTTACATGTTGAGACATTAAACAATTGGTGCAAACTGACTGTGACAACATTACGTTGGGTTGGATCAAATGATCCATGGAACAGCAGTTACTGAACCAACTACCAGGACTCACCTTTGTTCCCAGCAGAAGATGGCTGGATTGATGAAGTACCCAATCAATATATCAGATGCCTTATGACTGCACAGACACTGAGGCAGTCAGTCCATTGGGGTGATGCTGAGAGGTGGGACCTCCTGGCCTGTATGTCAGGGCCATCTCGAAATCTGGGTCTATCAAGGATTTTTGGCACCTCTGGCTGAGTGAGGTCCAGACTTTCCCAGGGTCTCTGGCTCAGTCTGAGAATCCAGGAGATAAGGGGTTGATGGAGAAATTACTTTTTTTTTTGAACATTGAGTATATAAAAGTTTCTCCAAAATAAGGGCAAATTAAATGATGATACAGCCTCATCTTCTTATAAGGTGGGATTTGATTACAAGACCATTTCCCCACCCCAATAAAGGGCACAGGTGAAAGCCATCAACATTAGTTTCCATGGAAACATCTGTGAAACCAAGGAAATGACATCATCAGTGTGTGCTTGGGCTGGTCATGTGACCTCACCTTGCACATGCAAAAAGAGTTGTAAGAAAACCATGTGTTTTTGGCCCAATACCCATCAAGCATTTTTTTTAATATAGTAATTTATTTTGGGCTCCTATGATTATCACTTTCTTTTTCAATTTCCTGATATTGTTTGCTTTGAAGAATGTGTCAATTTGTTTGGTATCTTGTACTTGGTTGCCTCTCTGCACCATCAAAAGTATCTACATGACGAACTGGCTCAAGAAGGCAGCATCTATCATTAAAGATCCTTGAAGTCTGGCCATGCCATCTTCTCACAGCTACCATCGGGCAGAAGGTAGAGAAGCCTGAAGTCCCACACCACCAGGTTCAAGAACAGCTACTTCCCTTCAACCATTCAGTTCTTGAACCACCCTGCACAAGCCTAATCACTACCTCAGTATAGCAATGCTGTGGCCACTTTGCACTACAATTGACTGTTTTTTTTGTTCTAATTGTGCTTTTTCTTGTATAATTTTGTGTAATTTCTGTTTTTCTTGTGAATGTTATGTCTCTAATGTTATGTACTTGTGATGCTGCTGCAAGTAAGATTTTCAAAACACCTGTGTATACAAAGACTTGTGCATGTGATAATAAACTCGGTTTGACTTGACTTGTGACTCTTCATGCAACTTGTCAGGTTAGCCACAGTCTCTGATTCCCCTGTCCAATAGTGACACAATTAATTTTGATGTGTGCAGTAGTCTAGTGATATCAATAACAATCAAAATAAAATTCTGTAGATGCAAGGAATCTGAAACATAAACAAAAAATCATTGAAACACAGGGGCAACATCTGTGGAAAGAGAAAGAGTTAATACTTTCAGCTGGAGATTCTTCATTGCAACTGGGTCATGTCAGCTTTGAGAAAGAGTAAGCGAAAGATCAGGAGCATGGGTATATATATGCATTCAGCATAGCTCTCAAGATGCAATGAAAACCGTCCCCAGAGAAACACTGGGTAACATGAACTAGGAATTTGTGTCAGGCAGCATCTGTGGAAAGAGAAACAGAGTTAATGCTTCAGCCTGAAGACCCTTCATCGGAGTCAACACTACTGTCCCTTGCCTCAGTGGCCTGCTGTGTTGTACCCAGAGAGGCTTTAGACAAATAAAATTTCATGCAATAAGACCCTAAAATTTTCCAAGTGCATCATTGATGTCCTTCAACAAGCTCAAACAAAATACATCTTTCTCATCACCAATTTGTAATTTCCATAAGACCATAACATACAGGAGAAGAATTAGGCCATTCGGCCCATCGAGTCTGCTCCGCCATTCAATCATGGCTGATTTTCTTTTCTCAACCCCATTCAACCACCTTCTCCCTGTAGTCCTTAACCTCCTTACCAATCAAGAACCTATCAATCTCTGCCTTAAATACATTCAATGACTCGGTCTCCACAGCCCTTTGTGGCAACAAATTCCACAGATTCACCACTCATTGGCTGAAGAAATTCCTTTTCATCTCAGTTCTAAAGGGATGTCCTTTTATTCAGAGGCTGTGCCCTCGGATCTTAGGCACTCCTACCAATGGAAACATCCTCTTCACATCCACTTCTATCCAGGCCTTTGAGTATTCATTAGGTTTCCTTGAAATTCCTCCTTCATAGAGTTATAGAGAGGAACAGCACAGAAACATGACCTTCAGCCCATCAAGTCCATGCCAACAATCAAGTACTCATTTCTTACACTAACCTTACCCATCCATTTTATGCTTTTCACATTTTCATCAACTCCCCCCAGATTCTACCACTCACCTACACACTAGTAGCAATTGCCCACTAACTAATACATCTTTGGGATGTGGGAGGTTGGGGGTGGGGGGGGTGTTGGAAGTAGGAGCACCCGGGGGAAACCCATGCGGTCACAGGGAAAATGTGCAAATTCCATACCGACAGACTAGTCAGGTTCGAAAGTGGATCACTGGAGCTGCTACCTGCTACACCACTGTGCTGCCCATCTTCACTAATGTATTGAGACACAATAGTCCAGTTTATTTGTAAACAGTACACTTAATCAATTTACATGTTGAGACTTTAAGTTGTTGGTATGCACTGCCTGTATGTGAGAACAGTACATTCTTGGAATGCAGCATGCTGCAAGACTCTCACAGCCAATCAAGATCACAAGAGGATACAGAGAGAAAACAGGTTGTCCTTACTTAAAGATACATTGCAGCATGAGATGACCGAGTGAGGAAGTTTATGTGGAGAGAGATGGTGGAAGGAGAGTTTGCAGAGATGGAGATTGTAGAGGGAGATAAAATGGTGGTGGGAGGATGCAGGAAATGGAGAAAGTGCAGAAGAAAAGACTGGGGGAGTAATTGTTAGGGAAAGAGGCCATGCAACGGGGATGTTGGCGATCAGCCAAACTCTGGGAAGGAGGCTCGCTTGAGCAGATAAGGAAACTGCCCAACTTCGTGGCCCTCTGCCCACTTCCTGGAGAAGCTCATCTTTCTTTGGTTGACAGCCTTCCTGACCTGTGGGATCTATGGCCCACAGCCATTAAATTTAAATGGTGGCAAAAGCTAATGTTATAACTCTGAATAACACAGTGAAATCATTGATAGACCCTCTGGGGCTTAGACTGCCAATCCCAATCTGGCAAGGTTAATCTAGACAAAGGTTAATTCTGTGGGAGCTGGATTTCGAGTTTTAACCAATCAAATTCTCCTTCTGGTCTGTCATTGGTGATATGGCTGGATGGTTTGATTCCCAGATTCCCCTGTACTCTTCATGTCTGGATGGAGAATCAGAAAAATGGGTCCAGAAATCAAAGACTTTTAGTTGAAGCAGAAGTTTATAGTAAATTTTCAGATTCATTTTCTAAATCAAAAGGAAAAATCCAAATGCACTTATTTCTTTCTTTTACAGTTCTTGATTCTCATTACAATAACTGACATTTTAATAATTGGACCATTTGCCTGTTTTCTTTGTGTTTAACATTAATTTCATCGCAGGTTGAAAAGATTGCCCTTTCACAAGTGGCTAAGGAAGTTGGATCTGTATTCTTCGGAATTAGGAAAATGCGGGTGGTCTCGTTGAAACTTAAAAGATTCTAAGGAGCTATGGCAGGTTTGATGTTTAGTGGGACAATCTCAAATGAGGGGACATAGTGTAAGATAATGATCGTTACTTAAAACTCAGTTGCATTGGAATTTCTTCTCGCAGAGGGTTGTGAAGCTCTGGAGTTCTTTATTCCAAAGGTTTGTGGAGGTTAGATCATTGAAGGTATTCAAAGATGAGCTTAATTTTTTTGAAAGATCAGGGAATTGAGGAGTGTGGGAACTGGCGCAGGATAGGAGATGAGACCTGGGGCAGATCTGGTCATGTTTAATGTTGGGGCAGGCTTGAAGGGCCAGGTGACTGATTCCTATTTTCCTGTATTCTTTTGTTCTTGCAAAAAGCTGGTTATATTGAGTCTCCTGTCCATTATTCACCTAATCAATGATTACGTCAATGACATCAATTGAAATAAAAATCAGGAAAGATGTAAAATGAGTTGCCCTTATCTTGTTCTTTTGTGCAATTGAGAAGCAAGTGGAACAACAAAGTATGTTCTTATGTTTAAGTTGTGAGTTAGAATTGTGTCAGTCGTGGTAAAATGTACTGTAGTGTTAACTTCTTCACCTCTGGGGATGAGTTGTTACATGTTCCAACATTTGTCATGTATGTCAACAGTCACACAATGGAGAATTTTTAATTTTCCATCCACGTATCATTATCCGCATCATCCATGGTTTGTGCAGAAACAATTAAGGGTTGCCCTATAAGTATTATGGAAGGTCCGCTCTGATCTTCTGCATTGGATTTACCACAGGTGTTGTTTTTATCGACTTCCAGTGATCCTTGTTCAGTTTTTTCGAGCTTCTTCACGGTTGATGTTGGACTATTGTAAAATAAAGTCATGAGTCCACAGGATTTGAACAACAGCAAGCAACAATTTTGGGGGAACTGTCTGCAGAGTTATTGCTTCAGAGTGAACGGAAGAGCAATGTGTGACAGCAAAGGAATCTAAGGTGTCGGAATCGACTCAAAGGTTCCAGTGGTGCACACACTGCAGCATTCAGTTCGATATCAATAAAATGAGTATAATTATTTTTGTCCAGACTGGTGCAGAGTAGCCAATTACAGGGTATCAAGAACTAATGTTTGCATTGATACCTATGTTCCCAAGTACACCCTTGCAGTTTCTGGACCAAGTTGGCCCCCTTCTTCATGTTAACCTTCCTGACCATCTGCAGGAAGGTAAACATGAAGAATTTGGCTTGTTGAACTTGGTCTTAATATCATTTTTTTTCTTGAAGTTAATGAACCTTATTATCAAGATCAATTAACAACAAGCTGCTGATTCACCTCACTTATGTTGTGCTGTTCTGCAAAATCAAAATCCATCCCATTCCTTTTGAAAGCAGTCATAACATTGATATAGTTCTCCCTCTGGATCTTGTTAACAGATGCAAAGTGGGAAACCCTGTGAGAAGCTGGCCATAATGGGTACCATTTTACCTGATATAATAGCCAAATCTTTTTTTCATTAACTTCAAGAGAAAAAAAAATGATTTTAAGAGCAAATTCAACAAGCCAAATTGTTATTAAACAATCCACCATGCAAAACCTACTCAGGCCATGATAGAAGGTCTGTAATTAGGGTGTAATTACAGTAGCTGTGGAAATAAAGTGCTTTAGTTTTGTCAGTGTTATTACCCCAGTGGGAATAGGCAGTTAGTAGACCATTGCAGGCTTTATATTCTCACATAAAGACAAAAATCTTGTAAAGCCAACACTTAAATGTCAAATGAAGAGATAATTTTGCCTCCTATGAGGAACTAAATGTTCTAGCTCCTTAACCTGTTAAGTATAGCAGCTATATACACAAAATCTAACTTACTTGCAAATGTTGCATTTTGCCTTAATCACTGCATGTTGCAGTAAGTTACACACTCTGATTGAAGGAAGCAGAAAGAACACAACTCATTGACGTTGCACCACAGATTGATTTCTGGTGTTGATAACCGCATTAATGCAAATGGTGAATTCCATATCTCACTCAGTCTGTTATCCGGGGATATACAGAAACTGAGGAGAAATCAGCAGATGGGTCATCGCTTTTGTAGACACTTTAAAACAAATAAGGCTGGAATCTATAGGGGCTGAGGCCTGGGAGTGAAGTAACCTTTAAACACTGTGAGGGATTGGCTGTGAGCAGCCAAATTGTGATATCTGAGCAGGATCAGACGGAAAACCAGTGTAGGATTCTATTTAAATAGTGTGTCCTTTTACAAGTAATGGGTTTTCATTCTGGAGCACCAACATGTTCTGCAATGGCACATAAATAGGTCAAGTGATACTGTCATTGGCACGGCATGAAATATACAGATAACCATCAAAGGGTTCAGGAAAGGAACAAAGCTATGCAGTGGACCAGATATATCAGGGAGGGTGTGGATGGGAGGAAATGTAGTTAGTGAACTGACAAGATAAGTGAAAAGGACTTGCATCTTTCATATAATGAATGACTTTGAAGTCCAGGGACTATTGTTAGTGATCCAGATTGGTTCTTATTTTGAGCTTTTGAGCTGCCCTTAAGTAACTGGGACACAGGAAAAATCAGTCAAGAACAACGTAGACCCTGTGATTTATGAAATTATAGTCTTAGATGATTAGTCCAAAAGCAGGTTACTTAGTGCAGTCCCAGAGCCTAACTTTGACATTAAAAACAATCCCCAGACCTTGGAACCTCTCATTATACTTGGATGAGAGTTGCTAAATGCACAGAAGTATGTCAGTGCAACTGCACAGTTAAACAGCATCAAGGTGAAAGTGCACAGAAGTAGTGCTGCAGTAATTGGAGACTCAATTTCCATACACATTATGCTCTGACCTACACTTGTAGTATAAAGTCAGTTCTCTTTTCCATGAATCAGCCTCCAAAAGAGTTGCAGGAAGTGATGCATCACAGCCATTTTTCAGGGAGTGGGCACTGAGTGGTGTATTTTGATCTCTGATCATCGTGCCATAGAGAACAGATGAATCAGATAAAAGAGATGCAAGAATCATCAAACATGTAAACAAGATAAGCAATCTAGCTTTCTCAATATCTCCATGCTTAACTATACAGAACATCAGATTCAACACACTTA
This sequence comes from Pristis pectinata, assembly GCF_009764475.1. Taxonomy (NCBI): domain Eukaryota; kingdom Metazoa; phylum Chordata; class Chondrichthyes; order Rhinopristiformes; family Pristidae; genus Pristis; species Pristis pectinata. The sequence continues at coordinate 23,527,162 of NC_067427.1, forward strand.
TTGACACCTAGAGCTAATGCTCAAACAGTCCAAATTCTCGACATTTCCAGTGTTTGAATGCCCAAAGCACAGAATAATATGCAGGGCTACCAAGCCGAGTTGGAATTTACATAGTTTAGCCCAGAGGTTCCAAAGTTCAGAGTAGTTCTCAGCAACATCATACAATCTATAAAGTCAACATGAACTATGAAATGAAGCAGGAACCTTCCATTGGTAGAGTGCAATAGCATGCTATATGATACATTTTGCCTGTTAAGCAAGTAGACAAGTTACACTTGCTGGTTTGTTAACTCCAGCCATTTCAGATACATTGCTATAGATATGTTTCAGCTTCTATCAATCACCCACCAGCCATCCCTAAACTCAATAATCCAGCTCTGTGATTTATTTTAATTTACTGCATTACCTATAAAGTTCTGAATAACTTCCAGTGCTGGACTTAACTGTTACTCATTTTGTGCACTTCCTGCAGAGAACTTGTATGAATTAAATAACAGTACGTTAATTTTTTAATTTCACCAAGGAAAGCTCTGTCTCACAATAAATCAAATCGAAGAGGCAGTGTGTGTAGCTTTGAAAGAAGTAAATTATTTATAACCATGTTCCCAGAACTCTCTTATCTATCACAGTCTGGTTATAACCTCAACAATGCAGGTTTATCGAACATCATCTAACTAAAAGTTGTGAGGTCTATTCTCTAATGGTTTCCAAATCCTATTAGTTTCTGCAATCCTATCCAGAATTGGGACTGAATGGTTAGTTTTCCCCACAATGTGAAATTTTTTTCGGTTGTTTTTCTCAGTCAATCAGACAATAGTGACTGCCTGGTAGAGATAACAGCAAGATTGATAACATGCTAAGATCATCGATAATATAGTACCCAACAATCATTTCCTGGGCTAATATTATTAATAAATCAGCTTCTGAAACAAATGGCAACTCAGATATTGTTTTGTTTTCAGTCATAAGTCATTTTTAGGATTACCACTTCTTGTGTGTCAGAAACATTTGACAATGTTAAATATTTGAATGGGTAATGTTAAAAACTATAATGTTTGATATTAGAAGAGCACCACAGCTCAATGCATGTTTATCCTTTTTTTGTTTAATTTTGTAGATGTGCAAAATTCTTTCTGAAAGCAACTTAGTGTTTGCAGGACATTGATTTATGATCATAAAAACGCCAAGTACAAACTTCTTGAGCTATTTTTTACCCCTCACAAAAGTTATAGGAGGGTTGGTGCTCAAAATATGTTTCAAGACTCCTTCGACAGTGGAGATGGAGAAGGATCCATGGGATTAGTATAGATGGGTATCTTGATGGCTAGCATAGATATGGTGGCTGAAGAGTCTGTTTTATGCTGTATGACTTTATGGTTCTATGAATCTCTGAGAAGGGAAATTGGAGTGGAGGTGGATAACATTCGAACATAAGAAACAACAAGCATCAAGATCAATGCAAAATCAATGCCAAAGAAGACTGGCATAATTATATATTGTGTTAATACTTTGCAGCCTTTTACAACAGCCTTTCACCTTAAGGCCCCTAAAGCTTTTGTTTTACATCCATAGTTGATCTTGAATAGATTGGTAGAGCCCATTTGGTGAATACATTCCCATAGTGATATTAGTTGGGGAATTCCAGGATTTTTCCCCAATTATGATGTAATAATGGAGATATATGCCTTTATCAGGATGGTCCAAGACCTGTTGTAAGAGTGGACCTTAAATGTAATACTGTTCCCAAATAACTGTACAACTTGTCCTCCACCCTGGAGGTCACAAGTTTGGAAGGTTATGTACAGTTACATGCTGCAGTGGAATAGAGATGGAAGAAAATTTCGGTGTGGTCTTTTCATTTTTTAGAACATAGAACAGTACAACAAGGAAAAGGCCCTTCACCCCACGATGTTGTGCCAAACTAATTAAGCTAGTGACACCAATTAAACTAATCCCTTCCACTTTTTAATTTTCTTTCAATGTCCTTTATATTTATTGAATTTACTTGCAGCAAACCTCAGATTTCCTCAATTTTTCTCAAATGTTTCTCAATATGAGTCTCAAGCTAACTTCATTGTTGGTTTGGTGCTCGTGTTTTTGCCTCTGCTTCAGACACTCTGGAGACTTGAGTGCAAAAGTCTAGACCCTTGCTGGAGGAGCGCTGTCCTATCAAAGATGCCATCTTTCAGATGAGACATTAAACTAAGCCCCTACCCTTTTGTTTATTCAGATCATCATAGAAGGGGAAAAGGGGGAGATAAACTTTGCTGTCTAATGTTTATCATTTTGGTTAACATCCTTGAAAACAAATTATTTGCTCATTATCACATTTGTGGGAGGTTATGGCGTGTATATTGCCTGCCAGGCTTCCAACATTATAACAATTACTACATTCCACAGTTGTACTTCATTGGTTGTGAAATTCTCCGTACATCCTGGAGTTGTGGGAAGTGAGATATTATTGCTGTAAGGACTCCAAGTTTGTATTTTTGTGGCACAAGATACCTGAGAAAACTATACAAGACTCTGCTGGAGGTTTAAATAGGCTGGGCAGAATCCAGAAATAGAAAACTTTTGGTCTGATCCAAGAAAAACTTGAGCGGAGGTATTGCAATTTTGTTTTGGTTCCAGACATTTATGTAATTAACAATAAACAGAACTGCTGAACTTCACTTAGTGAGTGGCCATTGCTGGATACAAGGAAGATTCCGAATAGGTCCAGAACACAACAGCTATGATTCCCAAATTCACGACGTGTGAGGCTTTACTTCACTCACGTTCAAATGGCCCCTTGATCTACACAACTCTTGTTGACCAAAAGCAACATTTTCTGTGAGGTGACAGCCTTGTGGGACAGTCTACTTTTGATAATAGAATTGAAAATCATGGGGTAGGTGGCACATTTAATCATTCTTCCAGTCCAGGGAGTGTTTTCCTTTTATTCTCTGACATGTAAGATAGAAGAAATAACTTCCAAAGCTGTAAAGCTGTAAAGCTTTAGAAAAATGAAACCACTTAATACCTTTAAGGCATTTTACGTTGCTCTTCATGTTTTGGATGTACAGCCATCCACACAAAGATACCCTGAAATTATGAGAAGCTTACATTGCTTATTGTGTATTCTTTGATTTCTTTTGACACACCACAGAAATGACATGGTCCAGTGTCTGTCACAATCCAGCTTTCCTTAAAAGCAGCTGAGATTGGTCGGTGCTCAACACAACTTCAAAATCAGCAATTTCTGGTGATGACCTATAAGCTTTTTTACGCTATCTTTTTTTTTCATGTCAATATTGTCACTTTCTAAATTTGTCAACTGAGAAAGGTAGCTTTCAGTTAACCATCTGCCATAATCTTAGTAAACAACAAAAAATGTTTGAAGGGCCAAATTCTCTGTTCCCGCTTCTAATTTGTACGTATGAATGCAGCTTCAGGGAAACATGATACTTGATCTCTCGCCCCATTCCAGCATCAATTCGGTTTGATGTAACTATCAATAACAATGAATTTGTTAATTTCATAGGATGATAAAATTTCTGTTGGATTTCACTTGCTTGCTGGATAAAAATAGAATAACCACTTAATATTCCAAAACAAAAGATGAATTAAACTGACCAAGTGAAATACGACATGAACATATAGAGCGTCTTCCAGGACACAAAGTCCTTTTCAGTTTATCTACAGCTGAAATACAAGAAACATGTCTGCCACTTTGTGCACAGAGGCAGTGATAAACAGCAGTGTGATAATAATCAGATAATCTGCTCTGGTAGCATTGGTTAAGGGATAAATATCACGTGAGGGACCAAGGAGAACCCCTTTGCTCTCCTAGGAAATGGTCAATGAAATCTACTGTATCTCCTTGATTGGATTTTGATTTAAAGTCTCATCTGCAGGATGACACCTCCCACAGTGCAGCATTCCTTCAATACTGTGATGAAGTATCTTTATAGATTTTGGGTGCATAGATTTTGGGTGTATATCTCTGGAGTAGGGACTTGAGCTTGCAATTTTCTGTCTCAGGTTTGATCCAACCCATTGATATTGGCCCATCAATTAATATCAGATGTTGTTATTATCACAGCAAGCATAATAGTTGTCTGGGAAATTGCCTTAATTCCAGTAAAGTTGGGAGGGGGGAAGAAGAAACAATTCAAGTTGATACATTTGATGTTACACCTGGATTCCATGAAAACAATCAACAAAGAAAATAGAGTTAAACTTTTCAAGTTTTCTTTAATACTTGAGTGTATCATGAAATTGCTATCTTTACTCGCCAAACTCTGGTGCACATCACAAATTCACTAAAATGGCCCAAAATGTAAACAAGTCGATAGCATCTCTAATTGGTATCTGGTACCATAAATCATTGTCATATTTAATCAATAGTGCTCAAAATCCTAGATAATTAAACAGCAACACATGAAATACTCCCTCCTTTTTGAAACTGAAGGAAAAAGTCAAAGGTAGGTCCTTATTTAAATGCACAAGATACAATATGTGAGTGAAGGTTAGTTTGGATTTATACTGCAAGTGTAAAGTCATAATTTTATAAGATTAAGATGATGGATCTATAAAACCTCATGACAGTATTTTGTGACTCCTTTACCACTGGGTTTTAAGAATGATCACATAGGGAAGTGTAGATCTCATATAATGTGCAAGATCAATTTTTCTATCTTACTTTATTCTCATCTGCATAATATTTCCCAAATTGTACCCTTATGAACAAATGCCTAATCACCTAATGATTATCAAACAAGTTAGCTTGCCTTTATCCATTATATGACATCTAAAAAATATTATAAAATACTTTATAATCAATGACAGCATTTATGCATGCCATTGTTATGGACACTTACTATGGGCTCTGTAATGTTATTGGTTCAATTACCCACTGTTAGAATTCCTCTCATTTAACCAAACCTATTATGTATATTTAAAAATGGCTAAATTATGGTTTTTCACCAAATTATCAAAAAATGTTTACAAACCATCTGTTATATTTTCTTATTTTATGATATCTGAATCTTTTGATTAGATATGCTTTCAAAATATCTCCAAAAGTATTGTATTCTTCTGACTGGTCACTGTTTTAAGCATGGCCTTATCATAGAGTCATACAGTATGGAAGCAGGTCCTTCTGAACCATGTTGAACAAGATGCTCATCCAAGCTAGCCCTGTTTAGCCCATAACCTTCTAAACCCTTCCTATCCATGTACCTGTCCAACTGTCTTTTAAAAACTGTTATTGCACCTGCCTTTACCATTTCCTCTGGCAGCTTGTTCCACTTACATACCACCCTTGAGAATGTGTATAAGGTATAAGGAAAGGTTAGGAGAGTAAAAGATTGTGAGCCCTGAGACGTGAATTAAAGGGTACATTACTATGGCTGTAATAGACTGCTTGAAATAGTTGTGCTTCGCTTTGCAGTGTCTTGCTCCAGAGATTTTGTTTTCTTCAGCTAGTTTTCTGCAGCCTTCAGGTATGATAGTACCAGTATAATCAGTTCCTGTCTCAGCAAGTCTGCACAATTGACTCTTGCTCCACTAAACTGACCCTGAGGCCACCATGAGGAACCTTATGTATACAAAGATAACCAGTGGAACAAGAAGGTCTGAAAAGATTAAGGAACTATAGCTTTAGTAGAAGTAGTAACTTTTTTAAGTAAATTCCTTTGTCTGTAACCAATCACGATGTAGAAAATAAGTGCCATGCTGCCTGACTAATGCATGATCATTCCTTCTATGGTAATTGTTTGCACCTCTGAAAAAGTATAAGAATATATGTAGATCAATGTATCTCAGAGACCACCCGGTCCGGGACGTAGGTGCCTGGCTTGGTGCTCTCTCCTCGGATCAAGTAATAAAAAGATTGAATGAGAACAGTGGTCTTTTGAGTCTTCTCTCCGACCGAATTCGACACCCTTTGTGTAAAAGAGTTGCTCCTCAAGTTCCTATTACATCTTTCTCTATTGTATCAGAACGCTAAATATTTAGGTCAAAATTTATATCTGATTGTCTATTTCTACTTCAGTTTCATGTCCCTCACTGTCACCGAGTGTCACATATGACAGCTAGTGTGTTATGGTCAATGGGATGGAACACAAGAACAATGGCTGTCACATGGACTGCAGCAGTTCAAGCCAATGGTTCACTATCAGTTTCTCAAGAGCATTCAAGGATTGTGTATAAACGCTGGGCTTGGCAGCGATATCCACATCCTGCAAACAAGAATATAAGTAAATTAAAGCAGGAAGTCTTAAGTCTGACCAGTCGAACCAAAAGTTCAATTTCTAAGTTTGAAGATGACATGAAATTGGGCTGGATTGAGAGTTGAAGATACAAAACGACTTTAAGGCCATTTAGACAAGTTGAGTAAGTACACAAATACACAACAGGTGCAGAATGATATGGATTAATATGAAGTTATCCACTTTCATAGCAAAACAGAAAGCTGGAGTATAGGTGAAATGGTGGTTGATTGGGAAATGCTTATGTACAGAGGGATCTGGGTTTCCTTGTACACCAGTCACTGAAAGAAAGCACACAGCTGCCACAAGAAGTTGAGTAGGCAAGTGATGTGTTGATCTTTAATGCATGAGGTTCTGAGCAAAGGAACAAGGATATCTTGCAAGATCCTTGCTCCTTATGCAGGTTTTTGCAAGATTTTGGTGAGACTGGATGATTGTGTGCACTTTAGGTCTTCTTACCTAAGAACACTTATACTTGCCAGAAAGGGGTTGCAGCAGAGGTTCCCCAGATTAATTGTCATATGAGGAAAGATTAAGCTGACTGTCTGTCTCCATCAGAGCCTCAAAATATGGAAGGGAATCTTACAGAAATGTCAAAATTCTAACTGAGATAGACACACTGGATGTGGAACCCCTGGCTGAGGTCTAAAACAAGGTGTCACAGTCTCAGGATATGAGGCAATATATTTAGGACTATGTTAGGATTTTTTTTCCATTTCAAGTGCAGTGAATCTGTGAAATTCTCCACAAAACAAAATGGTGGAGGCCAAATCTCTGAATTTATCCAAGGGTGAGGTAATAGATTAAGTGGCATCAGGGGAATGGTGAGAAAATGGGAACATGGTATTGAGATAAAGGATCAGCCGTGATCGTGTTGACTGGCAGAGCAGCTTCAAAGTGTCGAATGGCCTGCTCTTATTTTCCATGTTTCTTTGTTTCCACCCTGAGCAGCACTGAACTAACTGCGAGCAGAAGCAAATAGGACACAACCAATATATCATTGCAGGGAACATTACCATTTGAGGAAGTTCTGATCAAGTGAAAGGATAGAACAACATTATGGGACAATGCCAGAAGAATCCTTGAAGTATTTGTCAGGAATCTCCCATTTTGATGTAAGCACTGGTGTTCTCAAGCACAACTCCCCTATAATTTTGGAAGTGTGAGTATTCATTAAACAGAGGGAAGACAAAGTGCAGAGTTGGATAAACAACCAGGAGGATGGAGAAAGAGGGGTAAAAGGTCTTTCAGCAGGATCTAACTGCACCAAGGATATTCGGGATGTGGTCAACGTGCCTGAACTTCAGGGAGAAATCTCAGTCACCTGTGATTCTATAAGGGCATCCACAATGAAATCTGTCAACTACTGCAATTGGAACCATAAATCAGGGCAAGGACCGCAATGCTAGTTGCTGTCAATGCGTGTCATTTCATCCATTTAAAATAAAGATATTTATAATATATGGTTTTCATTGGAGGAAACAGTTCGTATGAAGATAGATTAGTTATAAAAATGCCAGTATAAATGTTTGCCACAATCTTGGCAACAGCCAACCTATTAATGGCTATCACAATTTTCTCCATTTAGACCTATACATGAGGTACAATTGTTAGCTTCTGTTGTCCTTTCCCGTCCTGTAAGAAAAAAAGAAACTGTATCAGTGAATAACTTGGAGTGCATTTGTGTTAAAACTGTGGGATGCAGGGATAAGTCTTACAATAGTGCTCAGCACGCAAGGGTGCTGTGAAGTATATGCAGGTTCATTGTCAGAGGTTATAACTGGGTGAGTGATGGGGGGGGTTATGTTGAATTAAGAAATGGCAGAAGCCAGCAGAGAATTTGGTGGCATGTGGCTTTTAAAGATGCATTCACTTACCTTGACTGCATGTGTGAGGTCATTAAACATAATGTAACGCTGAAACCAGATTGGTATTGGCATTGGTTTATTATTGTCACTTATACCGAGGTACAGTGAAAAACTTGGCTTGCATACTGTTTGTATAGATCAATTCAGTACTCAGTGCACTGAGGTAGTACAGAGAGCATTGTGGTAGTACAGGGTAAAAACAATAACAGAATACAAAGTGTCACAGCTACAGGGAAGTGCAGGGAAGACATTAAGGTGCAAGGTCAAACAAGTCCATCTCATCGTATAAGGGAACCATTCAGTTGTCTTATCAACGTGGGATAGAAGCTGTCCTTGAGCCTGGTGTACCTTCTGCCTACTGGGAGAGGAAGAAGAGAAAATGACCCAGGTGAGTCGGGTCTTTGATTATGCTGGCTGCTTCACCAAGGCAGCGAGAAGTACAGACAAAGTCCATGGAGTGGAGGCTGGTTTCTGTGATGCACTGGGCTGTGTCCACAACTCTCTGCAGATTTTACCGTCCTGGGCAGAGCAGTTGCCATACCAACCCGTGATGCATCCAGATAGGATGCCTGCTATGGTGCATCAATAAAAATTGGTGAGTGTCAAAGGGGACATGCCAAATTTCTTTCGCCTCCTGTGGAAGTAGAGGCGCTGGTGAGCTTTCTTAGCCGTGGCATCTATGTGGTTAGACCAGGACAGGCTATTGGTGATCCTCAAGTTGTCACCTAAATGTCATTGGCATTTTGCTGCCCTCGCATCCCAGCACAACCTAATGGTTCCAATATAATCTCGGGGCTGTTTAGTTTAATGTATTTTGTATCTGTGGTGGGAGCTCTGAAGAACTGGGTCAGACCCTGCGCTGGTAAGAACATGTCGCAGGAGTGCCCAACCACAGGTTATTAATAACCACAGGTTATTCCAGGATAATGTGATCCAAGTTCCTCAGCATCGCCCCAGCTGGGCAGGGAAATGATATCATCATTTGCAATCCCAGTACTGCAATCGCGATATGCATTACTCATGACACAACGTACCTTGTGTAATTTTCCAAGTAAAACAAAACAATTATTATTATATTTCATACCAAGGGAAAAGGTGGAATTTCCATAGCACAAGTTTAAAAGAAAGACAGCATTATGCAATTGAATTGCTTGGCAAACCACTCCCTCACCTGGAATAAATAACAATTCATTTCACTCAAGATGTAACAGCTAGGAGATGCACTCTGGTAGTTCAAGCTCATAATACATCATTATAACTTTATCCACTCTGCTTTTAAACATTGAGGAAACAAGAGAAAGATGGAAGGACATTAACCGAAAACATTGACCCTTTTTCTCAGTCCACAGATACTGATGGACCTGCTCAGTATTTCCAAAATGGAGACAAGAGACTGCAGATGCTGGCAATATTGACAATTGCTCCCCCCTCTCCCCGAGATGCTGCTCTACATGCTGAGTTCCTCCAGCAAATTGTTGCTCCAGTCTTTCCAAAATGTTGTTTCAAGTTTCCAGCAATTGCACTTTGTTTTTGCTTTGCCAGACAATAATTGATCCTTTGAAGTAGATGGTCAGGGAAATGAAAGCACAGATAATTTCTTCTATTTGTGGGACCCATGCTTCTTTGAACAATAGGTTCTAGTGTAATGTGGTTGAAATAGGTTAAATTTCCTTTTTAAGATGCAAAGATCTGATTCAGACCATTTTATGTTAGTTTCCTATTTGAAGATATAATCAACGTTGAACAAATATCTTGAGATTAGTCTTTACTGGGGAAAGAAATAATTGTGCACCTTTACCAAGACAAAATTGTAAATTTTAGTGATTAAAGATACAAAGTAATTTTAAATATACTGTAAATAATTCAAACTTTTCTCATGCTGTTCTTCATATATGTACTCACATTCACCCTCATTTGTCTGAGTGCATTTTTCTGGCAGTCTATTGTGTAGGAAGAAAGTGCCATCGACCCACAATTAGAGCTATCACTAGGGAGATCAGCAACTACAAATCAATACAATAGATGCTCATTCAAAGTATTAACATTACTTGCAACAATAGCGTAAAATATTCTCCCTTCCTTGAGGGTTGAGATTGCAAGATCATATTTTCCCCCTTCAACATATAAAAATGCAATTAAAACATGATAACCTTGGTGGTCCAATCAATTAAAAAAGATCCAATATAATACTGAGTCCCCCTGACCCCAATGTCCTAGATTTGTACTGCAAAAGACAATTACAGGCAGGTTATTAGTTGGGGAGCTGATTGGACCAGAAAGGATAAAAATCAACCAGGATTCTTACTCTCCAAAGACTGTTACTGGACTGTGCTTCAATGCAGACATTAATTAAGGATAGGATTTGATTCAGGTCTGATGTCTTGACTATCAAGTAAGCTGCCAACACTCACTTTCTGAACTTGCGCATAAAGACAATTACTTAGTTAAGGATCTGAAGGCTACTGACACTTACAAGTTTGCATTTGAGCAGGAGTTCATGTCATCGTGACAGAAAGGAGGACGATTAAGAGGAGAGAGGTAAGACTGCATGGAATAATACATTACTTATGGCAATATGTTCAACCCTAAAACAACAGTAATGACTCCATTTAAAGCTAATGTTTTAATTCAAATATGACATGCGTCTCATTTTCCTGGGGCTAGCTTTAAAACCCTCTACAATAAATTACAAACACAATAATGCTACTGAGAATAAAATGAGATGCTGAAGTCGACAAACCAAATTAAGATAATATTTTCCAGACCACCCATTAAACATTACTGTAGGGATAATGCATAATAAAATGGAAAATAATGCGGCATAAAAACATTTAAAGTCAAGGTAGTATTTTTCACATCATTCTTTCTGTCACAATCACAGTGATATAACCAAGTTCATGCACTTTCTTGATTCACCCCAAAAATAATGAGTAGAATTGGATCAATTAAATCAATTAAAATGTGATTCTAAAACAGAACAAACAAATGTACATATTAAAATCAGGAATAGGCCATTGAAGACTGTTCTGTCATTTAATAATATCACAGCTCATCTGACTGTAACTTCAGTTCTGCATTCCTGTCTAACCACAGTCACCTTTTACCCCTTTGCTTATCAAGAATCTATCCACGACTGCCTTAAAAAGATTCTGCTTCCATTACCCTTTGAAGAAGAATGTTCCGAAGACTCACAACCCTCTGAGAGAAACAATTTCACCTCATTTCTGTCTTTAATGGGTGACTCCTCATTTTTAAACAGTGACCCTGCTTCTAAGTTCTCCCCCAAGAAGAAACTACCCTGTCAAAATCTCTCAAGATCTTATGCTTCCATCATGTCACCTCTCACTCTTCTATACTCCAGTGGATGCAAGCCTAACCTGTCCAATCTTTCCTCATAATGTGACTCACTTATTCCCAGAATCAGTTGAGTAAGATTTTTCTGAACTACTTCCAATGCATTAATATTTTTCTTTAAATAAGTAAGTCAATACTGTATACAGTACTCCAGATATGGTTTTACCAATCACTGCACAACTGAAGAATGACCTAACTTTTGTCTTCAATTTTCTTTGCAACAATCGATAACATTCTGTTAGCTTTCTTAATTACTTGCGTACCTGCACAGTAACGTATCAGGCGCTGGGATAAATATATCTACCTGCATCTCAGAGCTCTGCAATTTCTTACCAGTTAAGCTATAAGCTTTCTTTTAACTTCACGTTTTCACACAATAAATTCTACTTGCCAGATCTTTGCCCACTCACTTACCTCACTGTATCCCCTCGCAGTTCCTTATGTCCTCTTTTCAACTTATCACCTCTTTTTGCGTCCTCAGCAAACTTAGCAACCATACATTCAGTTCCTTCATTCAGATCATTTATATAAATAGTAAAATGTTGAGGCCCTAGCATTGATCCTTGTGGCACACCACTTGTTACATCTAGCCATCCAATAAAAGACGTGCTTACTGTTAGTTTCTGACTAGCCAGTCAATCATTATCCACGTTAATCAGTTACCTCTTACACCATGAACTCTTATTTCTCACAATAACCTTTGATGTAGCACCTCATCAAATGTATGGAAATCTATAGTACATGTACCAGTTTTTCTTTATTCATAAATTGGATAAACCTGATTTACCTTTTACAAGTTGATTTTGCTCAATCACCCTGAACTTTTCTGTGCCCTGCTGTAACGTTTTTAATTGCAGCTTCTAAAGTGCTCCCTCTGACAGATGTTTAGCTAACTACACAATACTTTCTTGATTTCTGCTTCCCTCTCTTTTTGAATAAAGCAGTTACATTTGCTGTTTTCTGATCCAATAGAACCTTGCACAGATCGAGGGAATTTTGGAAAATTAAAACCAATGCATTGGCTATCTCAGTGGCCACTTCTTTCAAGAATAAATTCCATTAGAACCTGGAGGCTGGTCAGCGCACATCTATGCGCTTAGTATCACTTCCCTGAAACAACAATTTCAGAGACATATAAAACATCATTAAGGATGTCTTTCCAGCTGATGATCATTTATTGTGCCATTTCTATATTTAATCTTTTACAGATGCTCATACCTGGAAACACCATGAACTTGTTGTAGTGTCTCCAAAAATTTATTGAAGTTACCAGCTCTTGGGCATAAACCTTGCGTTTATGCTACAGAGAATTTTTTATGCACCATGTTTCAATTGGAAAAGAGAATTGCTCCTCTGCTTTTTTTGATTGGCTACGAGGAGAGAACACTTTGATAGCACAATGCAGGAATGTTGTTGACAGAGGGTTGGTATTGAGTTTGCAGTCAGATTGGTTCCCAGCAGCTGTCAATCACAAGGTATTCTACTACTGTGTACGTATGCCCGTGTGAAGATATGGGAGTGTGGGTGTCTATAGGGAAGTTTTAGAGAGTGCACAATTCTCATTTTCTGTCAGCACTTTATATGTTGCTGTACATAAAGAAGAGTAATAATGGGAGGACTACCAACAGCTCATCCTTCATTAGATAGCCAGCTCTCAACCAAGACTAATGATTGATACAAGTGAATCAAAAATCATATGGTATATGCAATTTTTAAAGATACGCTCCTAAATATATACAACACTGCTTCCCCTTACAAAAAATAACAAGCCCATATCAACAATAACTAACTGTTTTAATTAAATTATTCTTCAATTAGCTATTTACATGCATGTGAAATTATACAGTTAATTATATGTGCATCAATTCTTAAATGGAACATAAACTTACCCACTTCTTTACTTTTCTCAACTACAAATTCCATCCTCTATGCTGAACTGATCATCTCCACGGTCACCTCTCCATGCTCTTCCCTCAATTTACAAAATGGCATCTTCCTGGACAAAGTTACATAAAGCAAAAGTTTACCCAGGGCAGAAGGATGAAAGAAAATTCATCTTGGGTATTTTGCAACAGTATATCTCTTTGGGCAAAAAGTGAGGTTCCTTAACCACAATAGCTGAAACAATAATATATTATTTCCAGTATATTCCTAACTACCATGAACTACAAGACAGTTTCTAACATAAATAGTGCTGACGGCTCCCAATCTTCATGGCTCTGTGCTCACTCTATCTCGCACTTTGACTTTCACGTTAGCCTCCTGTGGGCACTGGACCACAGTGATACAGTGATAGAGTCTGAGACCAGAGGGCAAGTTTCAAAAGGGGGTGTCCATTTAAGAAGAAGAAACATCTCAACATCACCCTCCTCTTTTCACCTATGCCTCTCTGTTCTGTGTCCACTCCTGAGATCTCCCTGAAATCACTCACCCTAGGAACACTTTCACTCCTTTCATGTACAGGGCAGGTGGTTGAGACCGCCTGTATTTCTCAATTTCATCAACACCTCCACCACAGCCAACACTTAACCTGGAGAACCCCACTCTCTGTCTCTCCACTCTTAGTTATTACCCTGCTACTCCTTCAAACTCATTGCCAGTGTAGTGTCTGTAGGCTCCTTTGTGTTCACCAAGACAAGTTACAAGAATAGATCTCCAACAAAACATTACATACCATTTTGTGCAGAACTTGGTCTTAAAATTTATAAGATTTCACTGGTTTTCCAATACTGCACTCTGAAGGCAATTTCTTAGGAGGCTTTGCTGATTTGTTGTTGTAAAGGGAGTAAGTGCTTGGAGAACTTGTCTGGAATTTCATGATCTTTATATCTGTACAGATGTCCTGTCATTTTTTTGATAAATTGCTGAGTCTACTTTAATCATTGGCCAGACTGTGTCTCATCCAGCCCACTGCCACTCCCCCATGGTTTCACATACATTTTGCAGCCCAGTGGGACTGATCAAACTGAAAGCTTGGCCATGACTGGTGACTAGTTCTGAGATGGTGGATCCTGATTCCAGCTTCAGGACTGCCCCTTCATTGTCTTTTGCCAGCTCAGTGCCTTGAACCTTGAACTGCTTAGATAATTAGAAATGTTGAAGAACAGTTCAAATTATTAAAATACTTACCAAAATTTAAAAAAAATATTTATAATGTTAAAAAATAAAGTAATACATTTACGCAAAACACCTTAAATGCAAGAAATTAATTTTAAAATTAAAAATAAAGTGAAAAAGAGTTAATGTAGACTCAACAATTTGTAAAAAAAACATATAAAAACTTTTCTTCTTAACCAAAGTCACCAACTCCATTTAATCTAGTCAGGTCTCATTGTATACATTAATGATCCTTGGTGGGAAGCTGAGGGGCCAATGTGCAGTATGTCCAATCCCTCAGAACACGCTTCAGTCCTCTGTTGTCAAGTTCAGTGCTGAGTCCAGTGGCAGAGTGTGAAACCAAATGAGCAGACATCTGACACCCAATTCACCTCTGACTTTCACGTCACAATGAAGAGGCACAGGCATCAGAGTTGGAAGTGTAGAAAGGGAAATGGTAGATGGAGTTTAATCTGTACAAGTGAGAGGTGTTGCACTTTGGGAGGTCAAATGTAAGAAGAAAGTATGCAGTAAATGGTGGGACTGTTTGGGTCATTGATGTACAGAGGGATCTTGGAGTGTAAGTCCATAGCTCCCTGAAAGTGGCAACACAAGTAGATAGGGTGGTAAGGAGTCATATGACATGTTTTCCTTCATTGATTGGGGGTCTTGAGTAGAAAATTAAGGAAATCATGTTGCAGCTGTCTAAAACTTTGGTTAGGCCACATTTGGAGTATCGTGTGCCCTTCTGGTTCCCACATTATAGGAAAGATGTGGAGGCTTTGGAGAGGGTGCAGGAGGTTCACAAGGATGTTGCCTATATTAGAGACTATTGGCTAGAAGGAGAGGTTGGACAAACTTAGATTGGTCCTCTGGGGCATCAGGGGCTGAGGGGCGACCTGAAACAAGTTCATAAAATTACAACAGGCATAGGAAGGGTTGATAGATTCTTTTTCCCAGGGTTCAAATACTAAATACTAGCTATAATCTGAGAGAGGGAAAGTTTAAAGGAGATTTATGTGGCAACTCTTGTTTGTTTTATTTTACATAGAGAGTGGTAGGTGCCTGGAATACACTGCCAGGGGAAGTGGTGGAAGAAGATACGACAGCAATGTTTAAGAGG
Source organism: Pristis pectinata (assembly GCF_009764475.1). Taxonomy (NCBI): domain Eukaryota; kingdom Metazoa; phylum Chordata; class Chondrichthyes; order Rhinopristiformes; family Pristidae; genus Pristis; species Pristis pectinata. The sequence continues at coordinate 23,542,857 of NC_067427.1, forward strand.
CATTTAGACAGACACATGAACAGACAGGGAATTGAGGGATATAGGCCATGTGGAGGGAGAGATGTGGGTTAAGTTGGCATCATGGTCGGCTGGACATGGTGAGCCAAAGGGCCTGTTCTTATGCTGTACTGTTCTGTGTTCTATTTTCAGAGACGTGAAATTTCTTTCTCTCTCTCTCTAAAAACTTGCTTCTTCCTTTTCATTGTACCTTTCACGTGTCATAATTTAGTCGGGTCTGGAGTCATTCTTGAGCATCCAGTGTCATTGAAGACAATTTAGTCCAGTGTTTTCATTGCTTATTCTCACCAAACAGCCAAGTACCCCTGCTCTACCTCCCAATACTCCAGTGAACTCATTCACCAGGTAAACTGTTCTGTGACTATTTATGCTATTGTATTTGTTTCCTTTGATCAACTTTTCTTCTATCCTAAACTTTCTAATTTTCCAAAACAACAACTTTCATAGTTTCTTATTCACGATTTTTGTTCTGTCTCCTTTCCTTTAATGGGTGAAGTTGATTTCATTTGTTCTCTAACCACCATTGCACCAAAATCCCAGCCTCAGTTCTTGTCTCTGAAGTGGACTTGGACCCATAAATTTGTGACCAGAGACAAGAGTGCTACCTATTAAGTCATAACTGACAGAACTGCACACCGTTCCTGAAATAGTTACTTTCAGTGATTCATACACAAACATTTCTTTGTTCTTCATTTTCTGAAAATAATCTGTTTTTCCATTTTTCCTATTACTGTGGATATGTTCACATTTCCCTGCCTCACAGTGGATCATTGATCATCGGGTCATATAGTGCGGAAGGAGGTCCTTTGTCCAACTGAGCCACTGTTGGCTGTCAAGCTCCCACCCACACTAATCCATTTTATTCTTTCCACATTCCCAATAACTCCCCCAGATTCTACTACTCAACCACACTAGGAGAATCAAGAGTTGCCAATTAATCCATCAACGTGCATGTCTTTGGGGTGTGGAAGGAAACTGTGGCACCGAAAGGAAACCCACGCGGTCACAGGGAGAACTCCACGCAGACACCTCCTGAGGTCAGGATTGAACCTGGGTTGCTGGAGCTGTGAGGCAGCAGTTGTTACTTGCTGCACAATTGTTCAATCCAGGTGTTTTAGCTGCCACATTCTTTTAATTGGCTTTTGCTCTGTGTTCAACACCATCATCCCCTCAGTATTAATCACCAAGCTTCAAAACCTGGGCCTCTGTACCTCCCTCTGCAACTGGATCCTTGACTTCCTTATTGAGAAAACACAATCAGTATGGATTGGTAATAACATTTCTTTGCTGACAATCAACACAGGTGCACCTCAAGGATGCGTGCTTAGCCCACTGTTCTGCTCTCTCTACACTCATGACTGTGTGGGTAAACACAGCTCAAATACTGTTTATAAATTCACAGATGACACCACTATTGTTGCTATAATCTCAGATGGCGACAAGGAAGCATACAGGAGTGAGATCGATTAGCTGGTTGAGTGGTGTCGCAACAACAACCTCTCACTCAACATCAGCAAGACCAAGGAACTGATTGTGGACTTCAGGAAGGGGAAGTCGGGAGAACATGCACCAGTCCTCATTGAGGGGTCAGCAGTGCAAAGGGTTAGCAGATTTAAGTTCTTGGGTGTCAACATCTCAGAGGAACTATCCTGGATCCAACACATTGATGCAATCATGAAGAAGGCATGCCAGTGGCTCTATTTCTTTACAAATTTGAGGAGATTTGGTCTGTCACCAAAGACTTTTGCAAATTTCTATAGATATACAGTGGAAAGCATTCTGACTGGTTGTATCACATCCTGGTATGAGGGCTTCAATGCACAGGATTGTAAGAGGCTGCAGAGGGTTGTAGACTCAGCCAGCTCCATCACAAGCACAACCCTCCCCACCATCGAGGACATCTTCAAGAGGTGGTGCCTCAAGAAGGTGGCATCCATCACTAAGGACCCTCACCATCCAGGACATGCCCTCTTCTCATTACTACCATCGGGAAGGAGGTACAGGAACCTGAAGACCCACACTCAATGATTCAGAAAGTTTCTTCCCCTTCAGCATTAGATTTCTGAACGGCCCATGAACCAATAAACACTACCTCATTATTCCTTTTATTTGCACTTTTTATTTTGTAATTTATAATAATTTTATGTCTTTGCATTGTACTGCTGCTGCAAAACAACAAATTTCATGTCAGAAGAAAGTGATAATAAACCTGATTCTGATTCAAATATTTTCTCACAATTTATGTTCTCACCACATTTTATCATCAACAAGCTAGGATGTGTTTCACTCAGTCCCGTCATCTGAGTTACTGAGTCACTGAGGCTCAAGCCTCTTGCTCATCTTCAATGACTTAAGTTCTGAGATGCTGAAATCCTGTGATTCTCAGCAATGAATTCATTGCAAGCTCTCTTAGTTGTGAACATAATCAGTCATCTTTTCACTTTCCATGTGGTCCACAGCAATTGTTTGTCCACTGGGGCAGAGGAGGGTCACATGAGTGTCTCATTTGCATTCATTTGACCTAGCTATATTTATCACTTTGCTTCAAAGAAGTGACTCAATTTTGTCACCGTGGTAACTACATAATTATCAACTGTTAATGCAGGGTACATTACACCAAGTTATGGTTTGCCCATTCCTGGAAGGCCAGACAGGTAGTCCCCAGGTTATGCAAAGGTTCCATTCCTGAGAACTGTCCGTATGCCGATTTTTCCACAAGTCAGAAGTGCCCATTTAAGATAGTATTGCTCCAAATACACTTACTACAATTTCTTCATTTAATTGAATATTCACCTGAACACTACCCATAATGAAACTAATGGAATATATACAATATACAGTCATTAATGAATATCACAAAAAATGTTATTATTGCCATCTTGCAAAATGCTTTAAAAATGTTTGGGGGAATTTGGGCAAAGTTGGATTTCCATAAGTCAGGTTATCTGTAACCCGGGGAGCCCTTGCAGTCAAAATTAAGGTGCACAGGCTTCTGGGAAACCCCATCTGTTATGGGTAAAAATCACCAAAAGTGACTTATTGCAAGAGAGTTAAAGTTTAAAAATGGGGATTATTGTTACAATTGAATAGGGTGTTGGTGAGACCATCTTGGAGTACAATGCACAATTTGTGCTCCCTTATTTAAGGATATATTGGCATTGGATACAGTTCAAAAGAGATTTACTAGGCTAATTCCTGAGAGGATTGTCCCATTGTAAATGGCCAAAGAAATCAGATCTATATTGTTTGGAATTTAGAAGCATAAAGAGTGACCTTATTCAAACATATAAGATCTGAAGGGGTCTTGACAAGGTACATGTTGAGATGTTGGGCGAATTGCAATTGAGGGGATATATTTGCAAGATTAAAGGATGATCATTTAAAATTGAGGTGCATGTGAACTTCTTTTCATAGAATTTTCTGGAATTCTCTACCCCACAGTGTTGTGGAGGTTAGATCACCAGGGGTATTTTAAGAGGAAGGAAACACATTATTGAAAGATCAGGGAATTGAGGGCTATGGGGAACTGGAACAGAAGAAGAGATGAGGCCTGGAGCAGACCAGCCATGATCATTTTGAATAGCAGGGAAGACTTGAGTGGCCTACTCATATAGTAATACAGCACGGAAGCAGGGCCTTCAGTCCAAATCATCCATGCTGACCAAGATGCTGATCAGTGCTAGTCCCACTTACCCATGTTTGACCCATAACCCTCTAAACCTTTCCTAAAGTGGTTGGAGCAGGTACAATAACAACATGGATAGGAGGAGTTCAGTGGGATATGGGCCAAACACAAGCAAAAGGGACTAGCTTGGTTGGCACCATGATTGGCAGGGACAGGCTGGGCCAAAGGACCTGTTTCTATGCTGTATTACTCCATGACTCTATTAGTCCATCCACCCCTGCTCCTATTTTTTTATGCTCTTATGCTTTGGGTCCATCAACTTCCATGTTTGAACTGCTAGTGTGATCCCAGCAGTAGGAATACAAATCCAAGAACTTTAACTCTTAGTCAGAACCGAATTCCCATGAATGAAGAGCAGCAGAGTGGCACAGCTTGCAGAGTTGCTGCCTCACAATTCAAATTCTCCAGGTTCAATCCTGACCTCTAGCACCGTATGTGTGGAGTTTGCATGTTTGCCCTCATGGGCTTCTCTCAGGTGTTCTGGATTCCTCCTACATCCCAAATGTGCAGTTTGGTAGGTTAGTTAGTCACAAGTGTGCAGGTGATCGGTGGACTCTGGGGCAAGTTGAAGTGAATGTGGGGAGAATAGGTTACAGGGAAAATGAGTGGGGCAATGCGATTGCTCCATGAGGTGGCCTGGATAAGCCGACATCATCTCCTTTTTCTCCTTTTATGTCTTTGGGAAATATGAAATATTAAAAAAGTCCCTTCTGGATTGATACAGAGAGGAGGAGCCGAAACATTGTGTAGTTTATTCAAAGAATTTACACAGACTTCCTCTGGAAGTTTCGATAAATATTGTGGCAGCCACAGCAGGGTCAGTTTCATGATACAATCCTTCAAGTGATAACAACCTTAAAATAACAATGATCATTCTCAATCAATACTACATGTACTCCAAGGTACACACCCTTTTGACTTGCAAAATTATTCCAGTTCCTTCATCGTTGTGCATCTAAATCCTGGTATTCCCTATCCAACACTGTGGGAGCACTTTAACCCAAAGGATTGAAGTGGTTCAAGAAAGCGGCTCACCATCACCTTCTGAGAGGACAGTCATGGATGGGCAATAAATGCTGGCCTTACACCTTGAAAAACAAGTCCTGCAAAGTCAAAGTTAGAATTTGTGCACAGATTGCTTCTGCCAACTCCTTTCCTTGGATTATTGCCATCATTTTTTTTTATTCATTCACGGTGTGTGGGTGTCTGGCAAGGATGGAGGACCTGGGAATTCTGCAGCTGTGCCTGTAACTGAGAATGCCTGCCACTTAACCCCGTAGCTGCTGGGGAGACAATGGATTGTCACATCTAATTTAGTTAATCCAAATCTGTGCTGGACAACCAATGTAACCGCACTGTGTAATGAATTGACCTGTATGATCCGTATGCAAGACAAGTTTTTCACTGTACCTCGGTACAAGTGACAATAACAAACCAATACCAATACTGAAAGTATATAATTAAACAAACAGCAAAGTTCAGTGTGTTGAGTGAACACATACTGCATTAACATGCCGACCATCATGCCTCACCTCATAGTATTGAATCTGTATTCTGAGCCATCCCAGCAAGACAAGTGACTTTGCAGGTTCAAGGGGACAATTGCATCATGAAAAAAACACTCCTTTTACACTATGTATTGGGAAATTACAGCATATTTAGAATCATGTTAGAATCAGGTTTATTGTCACTGACATATGTCGTGAAATTTGTGGTTTTGTGGCAGCAATACAGTGCAAGACTTAAAAATTATTATATGTACAAAAAAAGCGTAGAAGAGGAATAATGAGGTAGTTTTCATGGGTTTATGGACCGTTCAGAAATCTGATGGTGGAGGAGAAGAAGCTGTTCCTAAAATGTTGAGTGTTGGCCTTCAGGCTCCTGTACCTCCTCCCGGATGGTACACTGATGGCATATTTTGTTCCACAGCACAATGTGCTTGAGGAGTCAATGGTGTTTTGTTGCACAAAGCAAGATGTGAAAGAAGCCATCGATCAAAATTGCATGCCTGAGGCAACTTGCTGCAAAATGTGAATTCTCTGACCTTAAGCAAGAGCTAAAAATGCAGATCATTGAAGGATATATATCAGAGTAACTTTGATGATTTGGTCCCTGGAAAAGGGTATCAAACTATCCAAGCTGCTTAAGTTGGCAAGATCATTGCCATTTTCAGAGAACAGAACAAATGAGGTAGAAAGACAACAAAAAGCTGCTGCAAATATCACCCAAGTAGAAAACAATCACCAGGGCAGAACTTTATGCTTAAAACCACCAGAGAACAACTGCCAGCATCAACAAGATAAGCAGAGCTCAAGACTGTGCTGTTATTGTGGCAGCTACCCCGACAAAGCAGGATGTGTAGCTAGTGCATGTCAAGTGGAAAACTCAATGACTGCAAAAATTTGTCATACAGCAAATCAATGCATTATAACTTATCAAAGCACGTTGCGAGTGTTGAAGTCAAGACAGTGGCCAGCAACAATTCTGATGATCCATAGTACACAGTTGTTATTCACTACACTTGTCGCAGTACTCAGCCACTGAAAGAAGCAACCCTTTTCAAATTGTGAATCAGTGCACTTGTCGATAGAAGTGTCAACGTGAAAAGTGAACAATCCTCCAACACTGTCACCCCAGTCCAAAACAGAGAGGATATGTCAGGAGACACAGGAGACTAGGTGCTGGAATCTAGAGCAAAAACAAACCGCTGGAGAAACTCAGTGGGGCAAGAAGCATCTACAGAGGCAAAGGGTTGGTGAACGCTTCTGGTCAAGACCCCACATCAGAATATTTTCTTACACCTTTGACCATAAATGACATTCATGTTTAAGGCTGCCATCATGACATTCTCACAAATCTCAGGTGACTACAATAATCTTTTGTGTTTCGACATGACTCTCCATATTAAGCTGAGCAGACACCTGATAGAAGTTTATAAAATTATCAGAGGCATAGGTAGAGTAGAGATCCAATATCTTTTTCCCAGAGTTGAAATATCTGATACTAGAGCACATGCATTTAAAGTGAGAAGGAGTAAGTTCAAAGGCAAGTTTTTTTTCACACAGAGAGTGGTGGGTGCCTGGAATGCAGTGCCAGGGTGGCAGTGAAGGCAGGTACGATAGAGGCATTTAATATGCAGAGAATGGAGGAATATGGACTGTGTACAGGCAGAAAGGATTAGTTTAATTTGGCTTCATTAGATTAATTAGTTTGGTGCATCATTGTGGGCCAAAGGGCCTATGCCTGTATTGTACTGTTCTATTTTCTACGTTGCTGAGATCATGTAAATATATAATCCAATAAACACCTCAGGTCTGAAACCCTTCATCAGGGTGAATTTCCATTACACAATCTGCTGTAATGCAGGGCTCGCCTGTATATTGAAATCAGAGTAAGTATAAATTCTGAAACAGCGACTCAAGGGTGGCCATTCAAATATCTTAACTGATTTGGAGTGGGATCATATATCAATCCTGTCAATATTACCCCATTCTTCTGGAGGGTTCCTATTTCTTGTTGATAAATAATCTCTTGCATAATTTAAAGGTATTGGAAAGAAGTAAATTTGGGACAGCATTTTAATGCAACTGAAGTGTGTGATCACTGCATCTTGTTCAGTACCAAAATGACTCCCCAGCTGGATCAAGCTTAATGATATCCATTGCCTAAAACTCCTCCACAGTAGCTGCACAGTCAATTATACCAGTCAATTACACCCACAATCCACCCCTAATAAACTACTGGGGAGTGAATGGACATAATTAGCAAAGGCAGCTTCTTCTTTGTTTTTCACTAGATGGCATATTTAAGGTGTTCCCTTCAATAGAATACTAATTTATTTCTTCAAAACTCTGGCATTAGCAGCAGAAATCCAATCTGAGACGATATTTCTAGTCTGTTTTATGTTTTGTTTCTCATTTCCAAGGTTGAAAACTCTTCCACTTTCAAACAAGTTCCTTTGAAATTCAAATGTTACATGCATAATACAATGGGGATTAAAGAGAAATATACAGGCAAAAATGCTTTACAATTTATTGGGTTGTTTTAGGCTGAAGGGAAACTTCTGTTTCGGCATGATCAAGAAGCTTATCTGAATGGTCTTTTCTACAAAAGCATTTTGAAAGTTCCTATATAACTTATTATGACTTTTTATATTGATGCAACTTTATTCAGGACCATCTCAAAGATAAAGGAGATCTACTATCTATTGCAGTTATCTTGGGAATTTCTAACTGACTTGACGTTGGGAGTAAAAGGCCAACAATTCAAGGAGTCTGTTCTTGCATGTTGCCAACAATCTGCATTATCCGTTCAATTGCAGTGAATGTCTTTTGGTCTCCTGCCCTCTGCACTGAATATTCCAATCGGCTGCAGCTGAGGGCAGAAGGTGAAAGTTTAGATGCTGTTAAAGTAATCTGTTGTACTTGGCTTTGTTTGAGTGTTCCTGGAGATACACTTTAAAACAGAACACAAGATTTGAAATGTATGAATGATCACACTTGAGCACAAAGCCAAATAAAATTGACAAACTGTCTTCTGCCCCAAGGTAACCATTCCATTCAATCTGTGACAAAGCTTTATTCAGGATCTTAAATTGCATATTGCTGTCTTCTTCCAGAGCACCCTTTTAATTAGTGTTCCATTTTTCAGCAACTGCAATATAAAGCTAATTCCTATAACAAAACTATCAGGATTTATCTCTGGCAACATTTCAGTGATTCAGCTATTCACTGCCAGATCTGGCTTGATCACATATTGCACCCTGCACTTCACTGTCAAAACTGTTCACAATTGCAGAATTATAGATTGCCCCTAGTCTCTTATCTCCACTGCAGTTCTTGTTTCAGCTCCCCTTCTGCTGTCTCTTCCACCTCAACCTCACCAATGTGGGAGCCATTCATGGGCTTCTTTATCACTTCAGGTGAGGCCATCCAGTCAGGTGCCTTCCCCATGTCCAGATAGCCAAACTCATGTGCATTGGTTGACTTCCCACTCCTATGATAGATATCCTTTTTAATTAACCTTTCACTTTCAGTACTGACTTCTTCTTCTGAGTCATAGAGTTAGAGTCATTGAATTATACAGCACAGAAACAGGCCTTTCGACCCAACTGGTCCATGCCGACCAAGATTCCCATCTAAGCTGGTCCCATTTGTCTGCATTTGGCCCATATCCCTCTAAGTATTTCCTATCCATGTACTAAGTACCTGTTGTTAATATACCTGCCTCAACCACTTCCTCTGGCAGCTCATTCCATTTACTGACCACTCCCTTGGTGAAAAAGTTGCCCCCCCCCCCAGGTTCCTACTAAATTTCTTCCCTCTCACCTTAAACCTACAGTATGCCATCTTGTTCTTGATTCCCCAATCCTAGCGAAAAAGATAAGAGATAAAATAGATATCTTTATTAGTCACATGTACATCGAAACACACAGTGAAATACATCTTTTGCGTAGAGTGCTCTGGGGGCAGCCCGCAAGTGTTGCCACACGTTCAGCGCCAACATAGCATGCCCACAACTTCCGAACCCGTACGTCTTTGGAATGTGGGAGGAAACCGGAGCACCCGAAGGAAAACCACGCAGACACGGGGAGAACGTACAAGCTCCTTGCAAACAGTGGCCGGAATTGACATTTACCCTATCTATGCCCCTCATAATTTTATACACCTCTATAAGATCAAGATGTCTTCCTGAGTTCATCCCATTTGCCTGCATTTGGCCCATGTCCCTCTAAACTCTTCCTATCTACGTACCAAGTGTCTTTTAAATGTTGTAATTGTATCTTCTGAAACTCTGTTTCCATGTCCTAACTCACACCAAGTCCCAATCTCCCATCACTCCAGTACTTGTTGACCTGCAATGACTTTCTGTTAAGCAACACATTGATTTTAAAATTCCATACATTGGCCTCATTGCCCCCTTTATGTGTAACCTCCACTAGCCTTACAACCTTCAGAGATACCTCCACATCCCCAAAGCCTCTTCATCATCCCCAGCTTACTTGCATCACATTAGGTAGCTGTTCCTTCATCTAAGTGTCCTGAAATCCCAACATCCTACCCTAAACCTCTCATCTTTATACCTCTTTAAAGCCTGACCCTCTTGCCAAGCATTTGATCATGTGGTTAGATATCAAATTGTGTTTGATAACTCTCCTGTAAAATGCCTTGAGACATTTAAAATGCAGAAGTGATTACGGAAGTACATGTTACAGTCGCTGCAAATATCAACTCTGCATTATACTGATTTTATTTTGCAGCCATTTTCAGACATGCAATATTGAACCTGGTTAGAGTTGTAATGCAGGGCAATTTAATAGGAGCATATTTGAAACTACAACATTTTCCCTTCTAAACTAACTTTCATTTTTTACTGTGTCTGTAGACACCAGATTATTTGAAATGAAATAATCAGTTCTGCATCACTTCACTTTGTGATTATACCATTCTGTGAAAACTGATTCCTTATCATGTTCCATTGATACAGTAATGTAGACTACAAAAACACCAGAGTCTGAAGTAATGCCTGCATCTCTATATGAATGTTTTAATCATGTTTGCATTATGTCTGGTTCTGTCTGTAATGCACTTCATTCTTGAACAGTATTCAGGCAATTCTGAAAATGGCAATTTTGAAAAGGTAACAGAGGTGTAAATTTTTCTGCAAATGTAAATAGTTCCCTTCAAGGCAACCATGTAAAAAGGAGATATTTATTCTATTCCACTTTCTCCAGGGATTGTTATATGGGACATTAAGGCACATATTGTTTCATTCCCTCCCCGTCTCTTGATATTAATGTGTTTGGATTGTCTATACATAACTCGGCACTGAAAGCATATTTAGCTGTGCTAATGGATTCTTTGACCATACTCCCTACTCTCTAATCGAATGGGCTTGAAAATTGTTGCATAAGATCGATATAATCTTAAATACATTGCATTTAGCAACCTCCTTTGCTGTCTGTTGTCCAATAAGCATGATAAAAGAATCAAGATCATATTACTGCATCATAATATAACTCACAGAATTCAGTATAAGTAATTGAGAGATGACAAGTTAAGAATTCTGAATATGTCTCATGCACCCATCACTAATATGGGAGCTGTGGGAGGTTCACCATTTTTACACAATGAACACATTAAGAAGGAAAATGTAGGAAAGTATACAATATAACACGAAAATTAGCTTCACAGCAGAGAATTCAGTCATAATATCTTTGCGTTATGATAATGCATTCTGAGTAAAGTTAACTAGTTGGAATTTTCTATGGGAATGCGAAGCAAACTTCTGGTAAATGCAGTTTAAGATGCATGAAGATGTTATTTTGCAGCAGTTATAGCTAGTTTGGAGACAACAAGTCTCCTTTCAGCCATCACCATTCTGTAAAGGTGTGATGTTTATACCTGTATATGTCTTCTCTTCCACTAGCAAGAAATAAGACACTGCCATGCTTTATTGAGACAAAATTACCATGCAGGATTGCCATCCACTGGTGTAGAGATACATGACGCATGCAACAGAGCAGGTGGAGGCCATTCAGCCTTTTGAACCTGTTCAGCCATTCAATAAAATCATGGTTGACCTGATTGAAGCTTCAGCTCCATATCCTCGCATACCCCTGGTAGCCTTTCACCTCTTGTTTATCAAGAATCTAACTAACTCTGCCTTAATAATGGACAAAGACTCCTCTTCTACCACCCTTTATGAAGATAATTCCAAAGATGCATGAGAGAAAAACAAATCACGTCGTGCCTGTCCTAAATGGGTGAAACCTTTCTTTTTTAAAACAGTGGCAACACATGACAGTAATCTAAGAATTGATGATAATTGATTATATTTAAGTAATTCTGTTGCTGTCCATCTAGATGCTTCATGAGGTTGAAATTCAGCAATTCTTTGATGTTCTGCCTGGGGCTCACCTGGATTGGTGAACCATTCATGGATACCAACACACTTATGTAATGCACATGCAAACATATATCTTGAACTTTCTGTTGCTGTTAATAAAGCTAGTGAAATTAATTCATCAAAGGTATGAGTTCCAATATAATTGGAATCATAGAGTCATAGAGACATAGAGCAGAGAAACAGGCCCTTCAGACCATAGAGTCCACACTGACCTTGACTTCCCATTTACACTAATCCTACAATAATCGCACTGTTTATACCCACCCCACCCTCCCATCCCCACATTGCCACTAACACCCCAGATCTTACCCCTCAACTACACACTGGGAGCAATTTACAGTGGCTAATTAATCTGCCAACCTGCATGATATTAGGATGTGAGAGAAAACCAGAGCACCTGGGAGAACCCACATAGTCACAGGGAGAATGTGCAAACTCTACACAGACAGTACCCAAGGTCAGCATTGAACCTGTGTCACTGAAACTGTGAGGCAGTGGCTCTACTAGCTGTGTCACTGTGCTGCCCTTAAACCATTCTGTTAATCCAACAGAAAGTAGACTTAATTTGAGTCCCTTCTGTTATGGATGATTAGGTTGGTGAATGTCTTAAAGGGACATAGTACAGTAGTGTGTGTGTGTGTGTGTGTGTGTGTGTGTGTGTGTGTGTGTGTGTGTGTGTGTGTGTGTGTGTGTGTGTGTGTGTGTGTGTGTGTGTGTGGCATGATTACGGCAACAGGAGATAAGGACGTAATGATGTTTTTGGAGCAGTCAGTCAGGGGGCGGGGGAGGGAGGGAGAGAGAGAGAGAGACAGAGAGAGAGAGAGAGAGAGAGAGAGAGAGAGAGAGAGAGAGAGCACTGCCTGCTGGTCTCTTTATCAATGGATGAAAAACAATAAATGTGTCTGTCACTACAATCCACGTATGGATTTTTGGAATAATCCAGTGGAGTTCACTTTGTCATTAACCTGTAGAAGGAAACAGGTATTTGTGTGGACGGCCACATCTCGAGTGCCTTTTCAGCATGGCAGATACTTCAGAACAAAGGAATGGAGATCATCAGTGATTGAGGTGTCGTATGAGTTCCATCGTGGAACATTTGGATTTCATAATTACTCTCTATTTTCACTACATTTCCTCTTCAGTCAACAGTGGTGTTGCAGAAGCCTTTGCTCATGTTTCACCTTATGGCTTGCTGAACTGAACTTTGAGAACTATTCTTGGACTTGGAGTTTGGGAATTTGCCACACACACACTTCAAGTTTAGTTTTGGGGGTTAATGTTAGCATTTTTATTTCCAACATTCTAATATTTTATTTTTCTTATTATCATAAGCAGTTATTAATAAAATAGTTTTAACACTTATACATGACTCGGTGCATTTCTTTTGTTGCTGGTTCGTAACATTTCCTTTATTGCAAGCTGAAATGTCCTGTCTACTTTCATCTGGCACTCTGTGATTTTAATCATATCTTGATTATCACCAGAACTTCTTGATTGGCAAATCATTCAACGTATTGTCAACCCTGAACGGGTACCCATCCCTATGAAAACAGGAATGAGAAATTTCTGACTTTTGGCCAAAGTTCAACCTTCCACTTGTTAAATTCTTACCTTGTAAAGGTCTTTCCACCTTCTTGCTCTGTGATTGCAGCTGTGCTGCACGAGACGTGTCTCATAGATGGATCTATTTGACCAGTGAAGACTAGCTGTCCTTACAGCACCCCCAAGAGGTTCACTATTAGTTATATAAAAAGGGACAGAAAAGCAGCTGGAGCAAATGTGGGCCCCTTCCATACAGAATATGCTATGGCTTTAAAATAGATTCATGCACTAAATAGATTAGAGTGAAACCTCAATGGTTTGCCACCCAAGTGTGAATGTCCGTTAATTTTTCTTCATCTATTTAATTTTTTTCTCTTTTCAAGTTTATTACTTGCCCTTTTTGCTGCTCATTGATAATACTGCATAAAACCTTTCTCGGCAATCACATGGCCCTACTACCAAATCATCCACTTGCATCTTCCCCACAAAATTTACCCAATTATATCCAAATAAAAATTACTCTCCAAGATTTTGACATCATAACAGTCCCACTCTCACTTGCCAGCTGTTTGTGAATATAAAATACATGATTTAATTGGAAACAGCCCTATGGGGAAGATTGGAGGATTGGGCCTAATTGAATTGACGAGCTAACTCAAGCATGGTGGGTGGAAGACCTCCTGCTATGGTTCAGTGATGATGCTGCACAGCAAATTTATTGTGCAATTCATTAATGCATTGTACGAGGCCTCTCAGTGTTCGAGCCTCTGAGTATACCTTCTCAACTATACTTCATGATCACCACCTGATGTTCTTATCAAGCTGAAGTCAATGCAACAGGCCAAAATAAACAAACATGTAAATAACAGCATGTTTTCCTGTCCCTGTAACCAAAAACTGCAGTGTTATCACTGATGGCATGTACAATGTACAGGTTCCTGACTTTATTTAGTTCAGCTGTGTGAATGAAAGGGAGATATGTAGGAAGGGAAGAAACAATCTGAGTCCCTTTCTTAGGAGGGGAGTAGAAATGTGAAAGGGAAATCTTCCTAAAAGGAAGTAATAAGATACTCATAGTTGTCTAACTGACAAGATGAAAGAGAATGTTGCTTGCATGGTGCTGAGTTTATAAATATGTGTTAAGGTGTGAGCGCAGAAGTAGCAAACAAAAGCCCTTCCACCTCGCCCCACTTGAAATCCAACTGAACTGGAAATGCTCTGGCTTGCTTTTAATTGTGGGATCTGCAAGACTATGCCATTTGAGATTTGTTCACCCATTACCTACAGATGAGGAGGAATTTCTTCAGCCAGAGGGTGGTGAATCTGTGGAATTCTTTGCCATAGAGGGCAGTGGAGGCCAAGTCATTGGGTGTATTTAAGGCAGAAATCGATAGGTCCTGGATTGGTAAACGGGTCAAGGGTTACAGGGAGAAGGTGGGAGAATGGAGTTGAAGAAAAGATCAGCCATGATTGAATGGCGGAGCAGACTTGATGGGCTGAATGGCCTAATTCTTCTCCTATATGTTATGATCTTATGATCTGAAGATGACATCTGGTAGCCTAGCAGTTTCATCACTGTGCTCCAGTCAGCACATACACTAACCTTACCACAGGGAGCCAAATGAGACAAAGTAAAGCAGTTGCAATATACACATCAATGATTCTGGAATAATGGAGCTCTTGCTTCCCAAACATACTAAAATGCAGGTGCACACAAGAGGTGGAAACAATTGGGCAGCAGGTTTAAAAAGCCAACATGATTTTTAATGTTGCTATTTGAACAAATTTAGGAATGAACAGAATTTAGAGTGAGCGACAAAGCTTTCAGGGCCACATTCCAACATGGTAATAAATTGTCCACGATAATTAGAGTAAGAAGAAGAAGAATGTTACAGACTTTTGAAGAGTTATTGAAGGTAAATAAAATATATGTAGCAGGAATTTCACAAGACATATTTTCAACAACAACGATTTTTTTAAATCAAGTTCACAAGAACAATGGCACTGGACAAAGCAAGTTAGTAAAAGAAAACAGGGTTCATGTGTATCACATGATGAAATTCATCAAATTTGCTCCAACTAGTTTCATTGCTCTGTAGTTTTCCCAGATTTCCTGGAACACTTCACTTACAAACCTAAGTGCTCTTGATTAGCACAAATCTGGCATAGAAGGCACACAGGACTGCTTGGTGATGAAAGTGCAAACATTACAAAGCCACTTCAAGGTATAGATCACAGTAGGTGGTAGCTGTTTGGAGTTCAAGATCAGGTATTGGCCTTCTTTTCAAGAATACCTTGCCCCAAGGGATTTGGCACAGACATACAAAAGAAGGAGCATCAAAGGATGAGTATCGGTAAGGAGGTTAAGTAGAGGAAGAAAAGTCAGCTGTAAGAAACCATCTCTGCTGGAATGTGGATTAAGATGCTAAGAGCATCCCACATGAGTGAAGGAGAAAGTTGAAAGATCTGCGCAACTGGCTCGAAAACAAAACAACCAGCAACTCTTCATCCCCTCTATACTCAATATACTTGACCTCCTCTTAAAATAACAGCTGTAAATATAATCCTTCACTGTACCATTGAGCTAGGGTCTCTAACTTGGCATCATCATTGTCTGTTCTTATCTCCCTTTAACATAACTTATTTGCATGTAGGCACATGCAACTGCAGATGCTGGAATCTGGAGTGAAAAATAAGCTACTGGAGGAACTTAGCAGGTCAGGCAGCATCTGTAGAGGTTAAGGGATAGTTGACATTTCGGGTCGAGACCCTGCATCAGAACCATTTTACTTGCATATAGGAACGTACAGCACCTTCTCTCACACTGGGCATGATCATACTGTTAGCTAAATAGCAGGTCTGTATGCGCATTCCACACTCATGCTGGAGGACATAAATGACTGCATTCTGATCTCTTGCTCCATTGCTAGAACCACTCTTGAGACCAGGGGTGTTCAGTGATGACCTGAACTGAGGAGCCAGATACACCCTCATGGCTACACTGGCAAAGAACTGTCCACTGGCCCTAAATATTTCTAATAATTAGAGACCATTAAAAACCATAGAGAAGTGTTTAAATAATTTAATAAAACATTAACTAAAAAGTAATATTCATATCCTCAGCTTTATGTCAGCCACAACCTATCAGCTCACACACTCCTATTCATTTGAAAGGGGCACCCAAAGGATAAGTGAAGCTAAGTGCTTCTTTTTCACTTTAAATTAATGAATACTAATGTTTTAATTAATTTACATAACATAATCATGTTCTAAGTGAATATTACTTTCTAATTCATTTTTATTTTTAAAAAATATTCAAACACTTTTTGATGGTTTCTACATGTCTCAAATAATTAGAGATACTCAGGCTTTGTCAACATAACCAAAGGGGTTGGCGGGGGAGGAGGAGGTCTCAGTTTGTGTTGCCTGAAACCTATTTGCCGCTGACAAACTGCTCTGTTCCATTGAATGACCATCGTGCCACTGTCATTGGGAGCCATACAACTGCGAGCTAGTGCAGAGGCCCGCCTTAGTATTCGGGTTGGGTCCAGCATGTTCTGGTCCCACATCTGTTGCGTCAGTGTTATCATACAAGCAGAATGAGTATGAATTTCTCATCTTCATCTAATTCTTTCAATCTTGTTAGAGGAGGCACTCTGCACTCTGCAGAAGAGAGGCAAGAATCAGCCTTCACTTTAGGAAGCACCAACATCATAGACCTTATCCTTTCAACCAGTCGGTCACAGAGCTATTCATTGTACTCAAGCATTTAATCAAGAGGTAACTCAGCACGAGTGTTAGCAACACAACTGCACACTCACTGTGACACCTCTATCTTTGCTAGATATCTATTCTCACAACCTGCAGCAGTAAATATGTTATCTAGTTGCTGCCATATGGTTGTGTGCAGGATCTTCCCAAGTACAGTTTGACTGTGGTGTTCATTATTTAAACCAGTGGAAATCCCTTAAGGAGTATATGGAGGAATTTAAAATAGAGCGATATGTGGGAGGAAGGGGTTAGATAGTCTTAGGCGAGGTTTAAAGGTCAGTACAACATTGTGGGCTGAAGGGCCAGTATTGTGCTGCACTGTTCTATGTTCTAAGTATTTCTATGGTTGTGAAGTGTTTGGAGTGATCTAGATTGCAAAAAATGCAATATAATTACGTGTCTTTCTTTATTAAGCTTTAATTCCAAGATTTCAATGACATCACAACCCAAAGGAAAGTGAAACCAAATGGTTTGTACCTCCAACAGAACCCCTGAGATTGGATGCCAGCTTTGGAGTCCTCTGAGGTTTTTATTTTATATAATGTGTGTGGTAGAGGAGGATGAAAGCACTTAAAGTGCAGAGGAAAGTTATCGATCAGTTGCCCTTGGAGCTGGGCATTGTTTGATGAAAAAACATCACAGGGGACAGCTCAGAGACTGGCAAAAACTCTCAGAAATAACTCTTCAAGAGTATGAAGAGACTATGGAAATTAAAAAGGAATTGCCTTGAAGACATAGAAAGTTTAATAAAAAAACAACCCAGGAGGATGGCCACATTGAGAGTTTCTGTGGTAGAACGGGGGAGATTAATGACAAGGGAGAGTGGTGAATATCACTTCTGGCGACAGACTCAGTATTTCTCCAATGCCAGTTCCTACTCTTGCAGTGTGAACAGTGACATGAAGATCTGGATAAACCATTGTGGAGTTTCCTTTGAGGTTATAACACTGATGAGTTCAGAAATTAGAAGGAAAACACAGTCTATATGAGCTGCAGAACTTCGTATAAAGAATAGAGAGAGCACAGAAACAGGCTATTTTTATTTCATAATTCTTTGCTAGCAATCCCACCACTTCTTGAATATTCCTCATTACTCCTGCACAGAGAAAGCAGTGAAGAGTCAACCACTCTGATGGCCTTGGTTTATCAGAACAGCAGGCAAGTTTCCTCCTCAAAAGAACATTAATGAACAAGATTGTTTTTTCCTCTACAACAGTTTCATGATCATCATTACTGATATTACCTTTATCAGTTCTAAATTCACTTAAGTTCTTGAAATTAAGCTCCCAATCTACCATGGTGATATTTCTCTAGATACATGTCCAGGTCCTTGTACACTGGTCTAACGGCTTAAGTGAGTAGCTTAGTCGAGTGATGTCATATCCTGCATTTGGCTGATCTGATCTGCATACATAAAACATTTAAGGAAGTAAAGGAGAAGGCCCATTGTCACCTTTCTGTATAAATCTTATCTCCCAGCACTTAGTCCATAGCCCGCTATGCCTCAGCAATTCAAATGCTCATGTGGACACTTCTTAAATGCTGTCAGTGACCCAACTTCAACCATTCTCTCAGGCAGTACAGTTTCTTACCATTCTCTGGGTGAAGAAGGTCTCCTTGTATCCCATCGAAATCTCTTCCCCCTTACCCTAAACCTATAGTTTTATCTTCCTCTCCAGCACTAGCACATCCTTCCTATCGCATGGTGACCAGAATTGCACGCAGTACTCCAGCTGAAGTCTGACCGAGATTTTATAAAATTTGACCATAACCTCCCTACTTCTATATTCAATGCCCTGACAAATGAAGGCCAGTTTCCCACATGCTTCCCTAACCACTTTATCTAC
Source organism: Pristis pectinata (assembly GCF_009764475.1). NCBI lineage: Eukaryota > Metazoa > Chordata > Chondrichthyes > Rhinopristiformes > Pristidae > Pristis > Pristis pectinata. The sequence continues at coordinate 23,561,628 of NC_067427.1, forward strand.
CTGTGTTGCCACTTTCAAGGATCTATGGACTTGTACTCCAATGTCCCTGCGTCTCCCTAAAACTCTATCATTCATGGTGTATGTCCTAGCCTCATTAATGCTCCCTAAATATACCACCTGGTTTAAGTTCCTTGAACAGCTTGGAGCTTTCATATCCATGTTGAGCTTTGATGTTATTCTTCAAGTCATGTTATGGGAAGAACGAATATTCTGTCTTGCATGACCACCTCTCTTGCATGGTCACGTGCAAATTACAACATGCTGTGAAAATGTTATTGGACAATATATTGGCATTTCCAGGTTGCAAGAAAGTTAGCATAGAGATTTACAACTTGCTTGAATATTTTGTTTTCTATTTTTAGGTTCCTGCTCCATTTTCTTTCCTCTTTACTGAGTTTGCGTTGACTATCACTGGTGTATGTTTTCATCAGAATTGTGTTAGTCCACGTGCTCTGGACTGTACCAACAGCTGACACAAGAGATACAATGAAAACATTTGACTCCGTGTCTAGAAATGCCGAACAAAAATTCAGGACAAGATTGGGAAACTTGATTTTTCTCTCACCACCCCTTCAGCCATCAGTCAATAATCCCACTCAGTTGCTCTTAGCCTGAAGAAGGAACACAGCCAACACTGGAAGCTACTTGTACAGTCGATTAATCACAGTGTGGCTCATTTTAAAACTTAATATCTCACCAAAATGATTTTATAACGAAGTTCTGGATGAAAATGAGCATCAAATGAGTTGTCATCATAACTCATAAGATGGTGCCAGAGAGTGCTGACTCGTTGCAAGCTGATCTCTGCAGATCTACTCATTACTTCTTTTATAATCGTCCTACTCTTTAAAATCTAAATTCTATGTCTACCTTATTGTCCACCTGCACTGCACTTTGTCTGTAGCTGTGATATTTTACTTTGCATTCTGTATTGTTTTACCTTGCACTGCCTCAATGCACTGTGTAATGAATTGATCTGTACGAATGGTATGCAAGACAGGTTTTTCACTGTACCTTGGTACAAGTGGCAATAATAAACCAATTCCAATTCCAATTTTAGCTGGTTACCTTCAACTAAATAGCTGTTGATAATTGAAGTAGCATTGTGTGTGTTGTACAGAATTATTATTCTGCTTTTACAAAGCATTAGTCCAGAACTTGTCATAGTCAGCTCACAAATGCTGCCCGCTGTTAACCGGACTTCTGCCATGTCTGTTTAATTTCAGTGAGGTCATGCACTGCAAGTTGCTATGTGTGAGAGATGGGATAATGTTGCTTGACAGTTAAACTTATGGGTGTGTTGTGTGAAGCAAAGCAAAGATATGGCTCTCAGATCTAATTGAGAGATTGTTAGTAGCTGATTGATGAAGGAGTGGTTATTTGAGCAGTGCTGTTGGAGCTAGTAGTGCAGTTAGTAAGAAATGGCATTTGAAGACACAATCAACAGCCTTGACCTTGTATGTAATTACTGATTTTCTCTCATTGATGTGAGCAAATTCTCAAGGCTTGGCTACTGGCATTCACCTCTTGGGTTATCTGTTCCCATTTCCTTTTCACCATGTGCCTTGAGCCTGCTTGTGGATTCAGGATGCATCTCATTACCGCACCTTCCCCACTGAGACCTGAGACTTGCACAGTGTAGAGTTCGAAGTCTCTGGTGTTCATACTATCCAATGTTCAGCCACAGCTCAGCACTCACAGGACTCCCAGCTTCAGTTCCAGACATATGTGCCTTCCCCCTTATGACTGCAGGCTATTGATAAGGAGCACAGTCTAACCTTAAGTAGCTCTAGAAGCTTCCTTTGGATGCAGCCAATCAACTATTTGGTAAGTTATGGCTATTAGCCAGAATCATACAAGTGAGCATAAAGATGTTGTGTTGCATGTATTATATCAAACGGGTGAAGGTTAATTGTACTTCGCCATCCCTGTTCTGATTTAAGGGGCTATGCAATTCAATCTCTTTGGACATTATTATTTTTATTGCCTTTTTATAAGATGCATTTAAAATTCGATTTCAGTTCGCCGATTGCAATTTCTGGAATATTATCAAACAAACAGATTTTCTACATTGAAATATCAGGCAATTGGTGTTGAAGGCCCAAAAGTCAAAGGTAAAATTGGTTTGCAATCTTCAATCAAATGCCCTTAAAACAAAACTCATAAATACTGCTTTTATTGTTGCATTATCTTTGACCCATTACCTTGCAGGAATCCTGCTATCAATAACTTTGGATCTTAAGAAATGGCTGCCTGCCTTAACTACAACATTAAAGATATAACAGAGACATAAAGCTCTGCATGAAGCCTTTATTATTCCTTATCAGTATTTTACAGAAGGGAATAAATACTCACACCATCTGAACAAAATACAGATCCAAAAGAATCACTTGCAATAACTCTGTTTGGTGTTGTCAGTTGTTTATCAGGAAAGACCCTGATCCATTTTAGCATCCAGTGTAATTTCCTTTCAGTGTGAGACAACTAAAACACAAGCTAAAATGTGCGTCACCATTAGACCTTTTGAAGACAGTTTTCATTAATACTTTGATCAGATTGACAGAAGTGCCTTTATATGACAACCAATTGAGGAGACAGGATAATTGTTCCCCAGATCATATTTTTAAAAAATGCTTTTAATTCAGTGCAATTTATCCACCTTAACTGTGGATACCTCAAGCCCAAATGGTCTGGAAAATATAAAGCTTAAATGGGATCCATGAGTGGCTGAGAATGTGTTAAATCTGACAGGAGCTACCGACATTGAGAAAATAATCTTTGTTTTAGCATATATTCAACATTTTTATTAACAGATTGTTCACTGCAGGTACAAAATGTGCAACTGGAAATGTCCTATAAGGTCCAAATTACTATGCTTTTCAATAAAGCCATGTTCTGTGATTGTAGATTAGAAAGGTTCATTTTAAACCCAGCCAGGGTTAATGGTTTGGTAGAGAGTTGGTAATTAGCCTTTGCTCCTCTGCAGATAAGATTATGAAATGCATTAATTGTGTTAAATAAATCTTAGCAGGCTTCCCATGTGTGTGTCTATATACATTTCCAATCAAAATGTCAAATCTACGTGAAAGCCTTGATTTTAAAAAGAATATTGGCGAGGTTCTAACATTTGATTCAAAGCAACACTTAGCTTCCTGAACGTGTGGTCTCTGTTGGGAAGCCAAGCAATGAAAAAGTTATTGTTGTGGGAAGATATGAACAGTTTGCCATTGAATGTCTTTACCTTGCTCTTCACATCTTTGATAATTCCATCAAGGTGAGGGACATTACCTCTCGGGTATGAACAGCTTGAGCATCTCCAGCAGACTGAATCTCCTGTCATTCTTGTCCCAACAATGATGTTCACTCAAGAGTGCAGCTGAGTCCCCACTTCCCCAAGGATCAGGACCACACTTTGTCCAATTCTGATTTTGACTGTTCAGTTGCCTGTAATGAATGGCACTGCCGCTTAAAATCTGTCTATCTTTCAATCTCACGCTTCCTAGAAAGGCACGAGTTCATCTCCAATATAATGTCATGTAGATTCTTAGAAGAATTTCATTTCATAGTTTAAACTTTGACACTCACCAACTTTTATCAATGTACCATAGAAAGCATCCTATCTGGATGCATCACGGCTTGGTATGGCAACTGCTCTGCCCAGGACTGCAAGAAACTGCAGAGAGTTGTGGACACAGCCCAGCACGTCACGGAAACCAGCATCCCCTCCGTGGACTCTATCTTTACCTCTCACTGCCTTGGTGAAGCAGCCAGCATAATCAAAGACCCACCCGGGTCATTCTCTCTTCTCTCCTCTTCCGTCAGGTAGAAGATACAGGAGCTTGAGGGCACATACCACCAGGCTTAAGGACAGCTTCTATCCCACTGTGATAAGACAATTGAATAGTTCCCTTATATGATGAGATGGACTCTGACCTCACGATCTTCCTTGTTGTGAGCTTGCACCTTATTGTCTACCTGCACTGCACTTTCTCTGTAGCTGTGACACTTTACCCTGTTCTGTTATTGTTTTTACCTGTACTACCTCAATGCACTCCGTACTAACTCAACGTAACTGCACTGTGTAATGAATTGACCTGTACGATCAGTATGCAAGACAAGTTTTGCACTGTACCTCGGTACAAGTGACAATAATAAACCAATACCAATACCAACTATTCTTTTGAAGGGCAAATTACCCTTAATGAACTGAGTGGTTATGGTCAGGGATGCAGTGCCTGAATTGATGGTGCAGATTCAATAACAACATCAAAAGAGGATTGGATCAAAACCTGAAGGGGAGAACTTTGTGTGACTATCTCAGTGGCCTTTCAAAGACCTACAGAGGGTTGATGGGCCAAATGTCCTCATTCTGCATTTACCATAATGCTCTTGTTTTGATTTAGTTTCAAATAAAATATAACTTATTTTATCTTGTTATGTGCAATCTGACCATTAAAAGTATGTTATGACAATGTATAAAATGTAACAATGACAGATGGCTACAGTATGTGAAATAGAAAGAAGGGATGTATTTTATATGGGGAGAGACAGGAGAAGGACTGGGTGTCCTTGTGTACAACTTACTGAAAGTTGGCATGATGGCAATTAGGAAGGCAAATGGTATGTTGGTTGTCATTGTAAGAAGAGTTGAGTACAAGAACAGAAATGTCTTGTCCAATTATTTGGAGGGCTGGACTATACCATAATATTGTGTGCAGAGCTAGTCTCCCCAACTACGGGAATGCAGGAGATACTTACAATAGCAACAAATGTTTGCTAAGTTGATTCCTGGGATGGATGAGGAAAAATTAGCAGACTGGGTCTGAACTCTCTTCAGTTTAACAGAATACAAGGTGATGGAATTGAAATGCTTACAGGACCTGAAAGGGTAGATGTGGAATTGACATTTGCCTGGTCAGGGTGTCAAGAACCAGGGGTTACAGTCAAAACATAAGGGCTCAGCCATTCTGGACAGATTTCTGAAGAAATTTCTTCACCCAGAGGGAAGAAAATCTTTGGAATTCTCTACCTAAGAGGGCTGTGCAAGCTCGGTCACTGATAATTTACAAAACATAGATTGATACAATTTTGGATATGAAGGGAACCAAGGGATATGAGATTAATGCAGGAAAATGGTGCTGAGGTTAAAGGTCAGTATCATCTTATTGAATGACAGAGCAAAGACGAGGGGTTGAATATCCTATTCCTTGATTTTCGTTCTTATGTTCATAGAGTCTTAATGACATAGGGGGTGGAAACAACCTCTTCATGCAGCCCACCAGGCACCCACCTACACATTCCATTTTCCTCTTGCATTCCCCATCAAGTCCTTCTCCTCATCTTCTGTGAGTGGCTTCATTCATCACAGTAAAAGATAACAGAGAATGGCAAAATATGGTCGATGACTCTGAAGGCAGGAAGCTTGATTTTAACTTGAAGTGGTGACGGAAAATAAGCAACTGCAGATCAACGTGTTTCATGATTGTGTTCCAAAATTGCCCTGCTTTTGCTGCAGCCTGGACTAAAATCAGCCCTAGAAAATGACGTCACATTTGTCTGAGAAAAGATTCAACAAAATAACCACATGTTAAGACCCTACTTAAACGAAGATGTCACCACTGATTTTGTTGATAGCATTTCTGGCTCTCTGCCAGAAGGTTGTGGGTTCAGATACAATTCCAAAGCCAGGGCACATTTTCATGCAGTCAATGTTTATGTACACCAGATCCACGATGATGAAGCTACTTGTTAAAGATTTTGTGGCTAAGTTGCGCAATACCAGTACCTGTATGTTTGCGATTCTAACAATAACATTGATCTTTTCAAATTAAACACTCTCTGGGCTGACTTGTCTCTGCAATACAATCTAGCAACTGGACTGTGTTGGATGAGCAACAATTCACATCCCTGGCAACCAGGTATGTCATAAGTTATGGTCAAAAACATTGATAGATTGTCAAAAACTGGGACACAATATTCAATCACTAGCTACTAATAAGCACCACCATTCCGGTGAAGAGTTAATTTAAACAAAATATAAAATTTTGAAAATAGTATCTGCTACTTACTCTTAAGTATTTTTCAATGTCATTGATAGTAGATGTTCAATGCAAATGAAACAATGATTAATTTAAGTTGGTCTCTCTCCCAACCTTAAACAAAATGTCCAGAATGAGAAGGGTACTTTTCTCAGTAGGCTGGTAGTGGGAAAGAATAGAACACCTTGAGGACACAGTTAACATGAAGTGAAGGGAGTCTGCCTCAGTAATAACATTTTAAAGATGTTGATAGAAAGTTATTGATCTGAAACTTTAATCCTTTTTCTCCCTCCACTGACGCTGCTTGACCTGCTAAGTATCTCCAGCATTTTTTTTTTGTTTTTATTTCAAATCAGCTTAATAACCTTCTTCATATTGATGCTCCGACTTCAGATAAAGTTAGCAGACAAGCAGCAAGGCACAAATCAAATGTCTCAGCCCAGAATGAAGCATGAGATGCTAACTAGAAATACTGATGGCGTTGGGTGGGTCTTGAAGTGGAGTGGTGGTGGTGGGGAAGGTAACAGCAAGGGAGCAGAGGGAGAGGGAATGCAGAGAGCGGACATGTCCAGGAACTGGGCAAGCAGCTGTGAGAGAAGGATGAGCAGATATACAAGGGGGCCTTATGTATCTGGAAGTGGCCCAGTAGCTACAGGGCAGCCATGTTGTGGGTAATCACTTCACTGATCTGCACAGAACATGGGACAAGCAAGGGTCTTTCCTTCTCCACTCTTTTGCAATGAATGTACCCCAGAAAGACAAAGCTGTCCCTCCGATGTAAGGTTATATCCAAATTTAAACATGGCATTAGTTCCAAGAATTGCCAAGTCAACATCAAAATTCCTGTACTTGCAAAATGACAAATGATGGCTAAAACGATTTAAGGCAGGCAATGTGTGAAGTCTTAGTTCATTGATTTTCTGCACATCCAGATCCACTTGCTATGTTGTGGTTTCCTCGTGAATCGATTTACAGTGCAGATCCTGAAGTAAGTGCGTTGTTGAGGAGATCCCCTCAACTCCGGCCTCACCACGTAAAGGCTGCCTCACCATCCAGAAGTTTGATTGATAGATTGGTGCCCTCCTTTTCCGCAAGCACTTTTCTCTGTTATCATAAATCCACTTTGCAGCTTTTCACAGTGCACACGAGGGAACCCTTGTATTGAATGCCTAAGAACTCCAAACCATGAAGGATAACTGTCGAGGTGTATTTCTTGCAGGTTATAGGCTGAACATACATGTTGAAAATTGAAGGTGATGATAAAACAGTGCAGTCCAGTTTAAGATGACTTGTGCCAAATTGTCAAGTGTGGATGTAAAGAGGTCATGCACTGTCTGACACTGCACAGTTCAGTGCACTAGGCAACTCCCCAGTTCACTCCTTCCTCCCCACCCATTCCACTCCCACCCCGGGAACTGTCCACTGCCCCCGCCATAGGTGCAACACCTGCCCCTACACCACCTCCATCCAGGAACCCAAACAAGTCCTTTCAGGTAAGACAGAGCTTCACCTGCACCTCCCTTAATATCATCTACTGCATTTGGTGCTCCAAGTGTGGCGTCTTCTACAGTGGTGAGACCAAACGCAGACTAGGTGACCGTTTTGCAGAACACCCCTGCTCTGTCTGTAACCACGATCTGCATCTCCCTGTTGCCAATCACTTCAACTCCCCCTCCCACACTATCGCAGATATGTCAATCCTCGGCTTCCTTCACTGCCAGGAGAATTCCAAGCACAAACTGGAGGAACAGCACCTCATCTTCTGTCTTGGAACCTTGCAGCCTAATGGCATGAACACTGAATTCTCCCACTTTACATAATCCCCACCCCCTTCCCCACACCCTCCCCCCAACTATGTCTCTTCTTTCCTTCCCCTTCCTAGCCTCTCTCTCTTTTTTCTGCCCCCATTTTTTTCTCTCCTGACCTTTAACCCATCCCCCGGTGGATCTGCTCTCCCCTCCTCCCCCGCACCTGCCTATCACTGTCTCTTACCCGCATCTACCTATCACCACCTTGTGCCCACCCTGCCTCCCCTCTTTTGTCCACCTATCACTGCTCTGCTTTTCCCTCCTATATATTGGGCTTCCCCTTCTCCTATCTTCAGTCCTGAAGAAGGGTCCTGACCAGAAATGTTGACCGCCTGCTTTTCTCCATGGATGCTGCCTGGCCTGCTGAATTCCTCCAGCATCATTGTGTTTTTTATCTAGATTCCAGCAGCTGCAGTCCTTTATTTCTACAGTGCAGTAAAGCTGTTAATCCAGTACACTCAGAACTTTGGTGGTGCCAGACAAGCAAGTTTTCTGAACTATTGGATTATTGATAACACACTTTTAATTGACTTTTATAAAAGATATTACCGGGCGAACCTGATAAATTTCAAGGAGGGCGACCAACAAAAGCAGGTGAGTTTAAAGGGAGTGCAGGAACCGGGACCCCCAGTAAGTGGAAAGTGCAAACATCACCTGGTGAGCCTGATGCCGATCTAAATGAATGGACAGTGGATTATCGGAATTTTACTTATTCTGTTAACCTGTACACAGCCATACTATTCTGTGTAAAAAAAATATATCGCCACACCAGTGGGGTATCTACTGTTCCCAATAAAGCAGTCAATACACATGATCATGAAGCATCCAACAAAGCAGTCATCAAAATGTGGTGACACAGTTCTTTCAGAAATGTCCACATGTGAGAGATAAAGGTTGTGTTTTATAGTACCTTTCAAAAAATATGAATCAATTGGATCTGTAGTCTTGAACATTCATTATTTGAAGGGCTCAGTTAATCTACAGTGAAACATATTCTGGATAAAATCCTACGGATTTGGAACTGATGACTTCTGCCAGTCATCCATCCATGATTTTGGCTCAGTTTATCTTTATCCATTCGTACAGCCTGGCCTGCTGGGTATGTCACAGAACCCTGCTGTTAGCAACACTTAATGCAGACCAAGAAGTACAATCAGCCTCTACTTGCCACATTAATTAATTGGGTTTCATCCTATCAGAGATATTTCCTCTGTCCTATCCATCCTTCCCCCACCTTCTTTGCAACTGAAACTAAATTATTTTTTCTCTTTTCCAGTTATAACAAAGAGTCTTGGACCTGGAACTTTAATTCTGGTTCTACTTTTTACTGATGCTGCAGGAGTTGCTGAAAGTTTCCAGTATTTTCTCTCTTTATAACTATTTGTACACATTTACTCATCAAAGTCATACAATAGGCGGCACAGTAGCATAGTGGTTAGCGCGACGCTATTACAGCACCAGCGATCAGGATTCGATTCCCGTTGCTGTCTGTAAGGAGTTTGTACATTCTCCCATGTCTGCTTGGGTTTCCTCCAGGTGCTCCGGTTTCCTCCCACATTCCAAAGACGGTCGGGTAGGTTAATATGGGTTTAAAATGGGCGGCATGGACTTGTTGGGCCGGAAGGGCCTATTACCACACTGTAAATAAAAAAAAAATAAAAATAGGTATCCCTCTCCCTCCTGGTGAATTAATTCAATGAGCACCTCTAACTGTGTTACACACTCCACTGATAAGCTGTATAATATCACGACATTGTAAGGAACAGGCCATTTGGTTCCTCAAGCCTGCTCTGACATTGATCAAGATCATGGCAGAATTTCTACCTCAGTGTCATTTCCTGCCATATCTTTTGATTTATTTAACATCTATATTCAACCAAAGAAAGAATTAAACTAAACAGAATACTTGGCATCAGCCTGTGAACTAAATGCAGACATGACAAAGTCTCTCCTTGTTCAGTTGACTATGCATCGTCCTGCTCACAGACACCTGTCTGAATTGGGAGATCTGTCCCCTGGATTAGTCAAGCAACAGTGTGACATTGTTGCCCTCACAAAACCATATATTCCAGACAAGGTGCCAGACATCTCCATCACAATCACTGGGTATATATTGTTCCACTGACAGGACAGACTCAACAGAGGGAGCAACTCAGGCAGGTGGAAGGAACCCTTGGAATCCTCAGTGTTCATTCCAGACCCCATTAAGTCTCATGAAATCAGGACAAAGATAGGTAAAGGAACCTCCTTCTGACTGCCACCACCTGTCTTCCCTCAGCTGATGAAAACTCCTCCTCAATGTTCAATAACTGAAAGTAGCAAGAGGAACGGAATGAACGTTGGGCGGATGACTTCAAGGTCCATCACTGAAGGTAGTTTGGTTACACCACCACAGACTGAGATAGTTGTGTCACTAAGGACATGGCTGTCAGAATGGATCTGCCACAGGTAGCAAGCGAACCAACAAGAAATAAACCCAATTTGATCCCATCAGTCTCCCTGCAGCCGATCCACCTGCCCGTGATGGGACTGGTAGAAGTAACCACTGCACAATCCTTATGGAGGCAAAATCTTCTCTTCATACCGAGGACACTTCCACTGTATTGTGTGGCACTACAAATGTGCTAAATGGGAGAGACTTGGAACAGATCTGACAGCTCAGAACCGGTCATCCAAGAAGAAGTGTGAACCATCAGCAGCAACTAACATGTTCACCACATTATGTAACATCTTGGGCAGGTAGAAACTTCATTCTGCCATTACTATCAAGCTGGTTCAATAAGGAATGTAGAAGGGTATTTTGAGAGGTGCCAGCCTCGTGAAGCTACTTCCATTCTAAAAGGCAATGAAAGCATGCATTTGGCAGAGCTATGTCATAACCAATGGGATCAGTTTGGAGCTCTGTAGTCCGACCTTGTTTTGCATGGTAGTGGACAATTAAACAGCCAGTTAGAAGAGGAGATTCTACACATCACACCCAAGGGAAATCATCCTCCCTGAAGACAGCCTGTTGACTCCTTTAAGAATTTTGTAAGTTGCAATGAGATCTCATCTCATTCTTCCGAACATTAGAAAATACAGGCCTGGTCTACTCAGTTTCTCCTCATACAGCAAAGGCGACGTCCCTGGAGCCGGTTCAGTGAATCTTTGCTGCATTCCTTTTTTTTAGGTAAGGAAACCAAAACTGTACACAGCACTCCAAGTGTAGTCTTACATGGTGTCGCTTTGCTCCTCTAAGCCTTACTTTTCATTTGCCTTCCAAACTGTTTCTTTCCCACCAGTTTTTAATGAGGTACACATAAGTACACCTCGGTCCCTTTGACACAATGCAATCTCTCATCATTTTTCTCCCATTATGCACCGTTTTTCTATTTTGTACACAACGTGAGTGACTACAGATTTTTCCACATGATGTTTTAATTGTGATGTTCTCGTCCACTCACTCATACTGTTCATATCCCCTTGAAATCTCTTTACATCCTTCTCCATATTCACAGTCTTACTTGGTTAACTATCATCACCAAACTTGGAAATACGACATCTCTCAGCCAAAACACTGATATAGATACTGATATCAAGGATGCGTGCTTAGCCCACTGCTCTACACTCTCTCTCTACACTCGTGACTGTGTGGCTAAGCACAGCTCAAGTGCCATCTATAAATTCACTGATGATACCACTGTTGTTGGCAGAATCTCAGATGGCAATGAGGAGGCATACAGGGGTGAGATAGATCGGTTGATTGAGTGGTGTTGCGACAACAAACTTGTACTCAATATCAGCAAGACAAGGAATTGATTGTGGACTTCAGGAAGGGGAGGTCAGGAGAACACACACCAGTTCTCTTTGAGGGGTCAGCAAGTGGACTGGGTGAGCAGCTTCAAGTTCCTGGGTGTCAACATCTCAGAGGAACTATCCTGGGTCCAACATATGGATACAATCATGAAGAAGGCACGCCAGTGGATCTACTTCATTAGGAGTTTGAAGAGATTCTGTATGTCACCAAAGACTCTTCCAAATTTCTACAGATGTATGGTGGAGCGCATTCTAACTGGTTGCATCACGGCCTTGTATTGAGGCTCCAATGCACAGGATTGCAGGAGGTTGTAGAGGGTTTTTGACTCAGCCAGCTCCGTCATGGTCACAACCCACCACCCCCCCCCCCCCCCCCCCCCACCATCAAGGACATCTTCAAGAGGTGTGCCTCAAGAAGGTGGCATCAATCACCAAGGACCCTCACCGTCCGGGAACATGCCTCCTTCTCATTACTACTATCAGGGAGGAGGTACAGGAACCTGAAAATCCACAACCAATGATTCAGGACCAGCTTTTTCCCCTCCACCATCAGATTTCTAAACGGTCCACGAACCCATGGAGGCTACCTTGTTATTCCCTTTTTTTGCACTATTTATTTACTTTTGTAATTCATCGTAATTTTATCTCTTTGCTGCTGCCACAAGACAACAAATTTCACGTCATCTAAGTCAGTGATAATAAATCTGATTCTGATTTTGACTGAACAGTTGGGGCCTAAGGCAGAACCCTACAGCAAGGTCTGACAACACAAGATGAATCCACTTAGTCCCACACTTTGCTTTCTATCCAATAACCAATCCTCAATCCATGTCAGTATATTATCACCAATTCCATGTGCTCTAACCTTTTTTACCAACCTTCTTGTGGGACCTAATTGAGAGCCTTCAGAAAACATAATAATCTTACATCTACTGGTTTCCCTTAATGATTCTTGTATTCATATCCTCAAAGAATTCCAGCAGATGATTCAAACATAATTATTCTTTCATCCCTGCTGACTCAGCCCAATCCTGTTAGTCTTTTCAAGGTTTTCTTTCATTACATCCTTCCTGAGAGATTCTGGCACTTTACCACTGACATCAAACAAACATTTCCCATTTCCTTTCTCCTTAAATAGTGGGATCATATTTATGACCCACCAATCCACAGGAAAATTTCCAGAATCTATAGGACTTTGGAAGAGCATCCACTATCTCGAAACCCACATCTTTCAAAACTCTGGGTTGCATGGTAGTGTAGCTAGAAGAACCACTGCCTCACAGCACCAGGGACCTGGGTTTAATCTTGACCTTGAGTGTTGTCTGTTTGGAGTCTCCTCTCTGTGACCACATGGGCTTCCTCCGAGTGCCTTGGTTTTCTCCCACCTCCCAATAAAACAGGCGGGTCGGTAGGTTAATTGACCATTGTAAATTGCCTCTAGTGTGTAGGTTGAGGGATAGAATCAGAGGGAAATTGATGAGAATAAAGAAAGAGGGGAATAATTTAAGATTGGTATCAATGGGCAGTTGATGGACAGTGAACCATTGAGTTGAAGGGCCTGTTTCCATGCTGTATCACTCCATGACTAGGTCATCAGGTACTTCAGAGCTATTAGCTTTCAAACCAATTTCTCTACAACTAATTATTGACTAATACTTAATACCTTCAATTCCTCATTTCCACGAGACCCCTGGTCCACTAATAGTTCTGAGTTTTGTTTTACATTTTCCTCCGTTAAGACAGATACAAAGAGTTAAATGGAGATGCAAGAGACTGCAAAAACTGGAATCTGGAGCACAAACAAATTGCTGGAGGAACTCAGCTGGTCAAGCAGCATGTCAGTGGGGAAGAAATTCTGTCCTGATGCAGAGTCACAACCCAAAACATCGGCAGTTCCTCCCCCCTCCATAGATGCTGCACAACATGTTGAATTCCCCCCAATAGTTTCTTTTTTTGACACAAAGTAGTTGTTCAGTTCCTCTGTCATCTTCCTATTATCAATTCTCCTGTCTGTAAGAAACCCACAACTGCCCTTGCTAGTCTTTTCCTCTTTGCATTCTTACGGAACTCTTACAGTCCTACAGTGGCATGCAAGAGTTTGGGCACCCCTGGTCAAAATTTCTGTTGCTGTGAATAGCTAAGCGAGTAAAAGATGACCTGATTTCCAAAAGGCATAAAGCTAAAGATGACACATTTCTTTAATATTTTAAAGCAAGATTACTTTTTTATTTCCATCTTTTACAGTTTCAAAATAACAAAAAAGGAAAAGGGCCCGAAGCAAAAGTTTGGGCACCCTGTATGGTCAGTACTTAGTAACACCCCTTTTGGCAAGTATCACAGCTTGCAAACGCTTTCTCTAGCCAGCTAAGAGTCTTTCAATTCTTGTTTGGGGGATTTTCACCCATTTGCCCATCCACAGATTTTCGATGATGTTTAGGTTGGGGGACTGTGAGGGCCCTGGCAAAACCTTCAGCTAGTGCCTCTTGAGGTGGTCCATTGTGGATTTTGAGGTGTGTTTAGGATCGTTATCCCGTTGTAGAAGCCATCCTCTTTTCATCTTCAGCTTTTTTACAGATGGTGTAATGTTTGCTTCCAGAATTTGCTGGTATTTAATTGAATTCATTCTTCCCTCTACCAGTGAAATGTTCCCTGTGCCACTGGCTACAACACAAGCCCAAAGCATGATCGATCCACCCCCGTGCTTAACAGTTAGAGAGGTGTTCTTTTCATGAAATTCTGCACCGTTTTTTCTCCAAACTTTCCTGCGTCCTCACCACAAAACATTCAGTGTCAGAAGTTTGCCAAGGCACATCTAAACAAGACTGATGCATTTTGGAAACAAGTCCTGTGGACTGATGAAATTAAAATAGAACTTTTTGGCCGCAATGAGCAAAGGTATGTTTGGAGGAAAAAGGGTGCATGGGTTTCCTCCTGTGTCTCAGAGACATGTGGGTTGGTAGGTTAATTGGCCACTGTAAGTTCCCTGAGTGTGTCAGTGAGTGGTAGTGTCTGGGGGGAATGAAGGAGTATGTGGGGAGAACAAAAATGAGAATAATGTTGGATTAATGTGAAACAGGCGACTGATGGTTGGTGCGGACTTGATGGGCCAAATGGCCTGTTTCCCTGCTGTATCTCTCCATGAGTCCATGAACTAAGCCAGTCGAGCAGCGTCTGTGCAAAGAGAAACCAGTCAATGTTTCAGGTTAGTGACCCGAGTTATGGACTGGTTTCTCTGTCGAGTTCTTCCAGCACTTTTGTTTTTGGTTGTAATTCATCTTCTTGCTTCTGACAAAATATGGATGTTCAAAGATGGAGTTCATTAAAAATTGAAGTGTGTGTGTATGGGTGTGTGTCCGCGTGTGAGAGTGCATCTGTGTCCATCCGTGTGTGTGTGTGTGTGTGTGTGTGTGTGTGTGTGTGTGTGTGTGCTGGTGTGCTTGTGCTTGTGTGTCTGTGTCTGTGTGTGCTGGTGTGTTTGTGCTTGTGTGTGTGTGCGTGTGCGCCCCCATTGCGTGTCTGTGTCCCCATGTGTGTACATCTGCCTGTGCAGTTTACATGCAAACACAAGGAAGCTTATAAGACCTGATGGACCTGAGATGTGTACGCTGATTGCAATCCCAGTCTATGCAGATACATCTGAACCATTACATTTCCAGCTAAAATGACTATAGTACTACAACAAAGAAGTTGCTTCCAACCTATCTACCTCATAATCTACATACCAATGGCAAGTTAAATATAGACACTTACACTTTGGACAAGCTGTTTAACTGACAATCAATGAGGCAAACTTTTGGTATAGTTCCAAGATGAAATCTTGTTTGTACAGAATAGATAAATCACATGACAACAATTTGACAAAGGAATGGGCTTGTGCCAATTTAACTAGTTTCTTTCAGTGAAGAGAATATCCATTTTGAATATAAAATGTTGTGACAGCTACTGCTAGATTGCATTCAGGAAGATCCTTTCTCTGGTCTATCTGATGTGAAAAGCCTTGTACTCCGACATCCAGTCTGTTGTTCAGTCAGTAGCCTCCCCAAATGACATGGAGAATTGTGGTGCCTCAAAAGCAGCAGATGTTAATGGGCAGGTTGATGTGTGGTGTTGCATGGTTTCAGGCATATATCTACATAATATTTTTAATTATTCTTTCATTTGTGGAGATGGTGAATATCCTGCTGAAAGCTGTCCTTATCTTCAGGGGAGGTTGAATCTCTCTGTTCTGCTTTATGGAGTCATTCATCCATGGATGGGAAAAGACCCATGGCCAATCAAGCCAGTCCCATATCACAGTGACTGGAGCTTAATTTGTCCCTCCCTCTCACCCACCTCCGCAGCTATGCGATTCCCTGAAAATGACAAAAGAACAAAGTAAAACCCCTGGGCCAACAAGGAACACATTAGCCTGGAAAAGGTTCCTCTAACCCTCTCAATTAATCCAAACCAGTTCAGAAGGTCATGTGGACAATGTTGTCTTTCATGCTGTTAACTTCTCATACGATGCAATCTCTGCCCCAAGCAAGAACCAATCCAGCTCCCTCTTGAAAACTCATGGAAAATCCGCAGATACCACATCGAGCAGTAAGAAAAAAAGCCTAACAGTTTCCTTTCATTGACAATTGACCAAGTGAATCATACACAATATGTAAGTGGAAGAGTGGTGGGGAAATGGATCATTGATATGCCACTCAGTGATTTTGCTCAACAACTGCTCATCAATTCTCACCAGACATGTAAATTCTACGAGCTTTTACACTGAGAGAATTTGGCTGTGCTACCCATTGAAACTTTGCATAAGAATGGATGGCTGATTGAAGGCAAGCCTTTCTTGAGTAAGAATGTGTTGCTTTGCCATTGTGTTTGACCTAAATTACTGCAGTTGTATTGCAAAAACAGAAAATGCTGGAAGCACTCAGCAGGTCAAGCAGCATCAGTGTCAGTGGGGAGAAAAACTGAGTTGACATTTAGGGCCTAGGATCTTTCAGCAGAATGGGTGGTTTTTGTTTTAGAGTTTCAGCATCTGTAGTTTTTCTTTAACTTACCTCTTAGGTCATGAAAGGAGGCCTTTCAGCCTATTGTGTCCATGCTGGCTTCCATCAGTCCCATTTCCCTCCTCCCTGTAACCCTTCAGCCATGTCCTCTCCTGGTATCGGTATTGGTTTATTATTGTCACTTGTACCGAGGTACAGTGAAAAGCTTGTCTTACAAACAGATCGTACAGGTCAATTCATTAAGCAGTGCAGTTACATTGAGTTAGTCCAAAGTGCATTGATGTAGTACAGGTAAAAACAGTAACAGTACAGAGTAAAGTGTCACAGTTACAGAGGAAGTGCAGTGCGATAAGGTGCAAGGTCACAACAAGATAGATCGTGAGGTCATAGTCCATCTCATTGTATAAAGGAACCGTTCAATAGTCTTATCACAGTGAGGTAAAAGCTGTCCTTAAGTCTGGTGGTAAGTGCCCTCGGGCACCTGTATCTTCTACCCGATGGAAGAGGAGAGAAGAGAGAATGTCCCGGGTGGGCGGGGTCTTTGGTTATGCTGGCTGCTTCACCAAGACAGCGAGAGGTAAAGACAGAGTCCAAGGAGGGGAGGCTGGTGTCCGTGATATGCTGGGCTGTGCCCACAACTCTCTGCAGTTTCTTGTGGTCCTGGGCAGAGCAATTGTTGTGCCAAGCCGTGATACATCCAGATAGGATGCTTTCTATGGTGCATCGGTAGAAGTTGGTGAGAGTCAAAGGTGACAAACCAAATTTCTTCAGCCTCCTGAGGAAGTAGAGGCACTGGTGAGCTTTCTTGGCCGTGACATCTACGTGATTTGACCAGGACAGGCTGTTGGTGATGTTCACTCCCAGGAACTTGAAGCTGTCAACCCTATCGACTTCCTTTTATTTTTACCACCACACTCAAGGAGTAACTTACAGCAACCAACTTGCCTGTCGGCACAACTTTGGGATATGGAAGGAAACCAGAGCACCCAACGGAACCCACATGATCATGACGAGATTGTTCAAACTCCACATACATGCAAAACTTGACACAGACAGTACCCAAGGTGTGGATCGAACCTGTGTCCCTGGAGTTGTAAGCCAGTGGTACGAACTGCTGCACTTGGCTACTTTTATTTCCTGTTCTTTATGCCCATTTGGGGTTTAATCCCTCCAGTGTGTCTTCTCTTTCAATCAAGTACATTAGATAAGTGATTAAAGTGGTGAAAGGGAAAACTCTTGTTTGAAATAAATAACTCAATTAAATTAACTAATAAAATTATATCACATGAAATTAAACCCCTTTGATACACAACAGCAGTCATTTGGATTTATATGGCAATTTTCTTGCAATAAAAGATTCTGGAACGAAAACAATATATACCCAATGCTTAATGATGTCTATCAGAGTTATTCAATTTATGATACGTGACTTAGAAAAAATACATCTATAAAACCAAGAACTGAGCGAATCACACAAATATAAATAACGTTGATCACCTTTCACTGAATAATTCTACTCGGGCAGCAAAAATAGCATTTCACCAATATATATAAAAGCATTGTGATTCAATCCAGTAACCTATGGACCGGACAGAAGAAAAGTGACCTGAAGAAATATGACAATATAATTCTGTCACTAAATCAAACGACAAGAAGGACAATGCAATGGTAATGATTATCACCAAATTCGGATCAATGCCAGCTTCAGAGGTTGCCAAGCAGAGATTGCCAGCTGCAGGTGACATTGTGAGCATCTTTGAACCATGACCTTTGCCTGCAGGTTTTGACACAATATCTATTAAGTAGACAAGTACAAGAACATTTTAAATAATTATTGATAAACTGACCCAAACATCAAAAGGAAAGAGAAAGTGTGAAGATTCTTTAAATATACTTGTTCTTCTCCATGGAAACACATGGAGTCTGGACAAAAAAAAACAATCTGCTGGAGGAACTCAGTGGGTCGAGCAGCATCTGTGGGGGAAAGGAATTGTTGGCATTTCAGGTTGAGACCCTGCATCAGTCTCAACCTGAAACGTCAAAACAGGTTTTTGTTCCTCTCCATAATGACTCACTTAGAAGGTGATGCAGGAGTTCAAGGTTCTGCTTCCCAACTCTGGAGACCAGGTTCAATCCTGACGCCTGACCTTGGGTGCTTTCTGTGCTGACTTTGCGTGTTTCTCCATGACTGTGTGGGTTTTCCCTGGGTGGTCCTAATTCCCACCACCCCACCCACACCCACCCCCCTCGACACCACCCCCCCCCCCCCATATCCCAAAGACGTGCTAGCAGGTTAATTGGCTACCGTAAATAGTCATTTCTTGCAGATTAATGGGATAAGGAATCAAAGGGTAGTTGATAAGCATGTTTGAGAGAAAATGAACTCCAGGATTACAGGCAAATAAAGCAAGGGATTTTGGAACTAATGGGATTGGTCCTCTGGCGGTCAGCATGGATCTAATAGGTTGACATAGCCTCCTCCTAAATTGTATGAGTATAAACTAAAATAAGACTACTGCACATTACTCATTTTGTCAATAAGAATTGTTCCACTGAATGGAAAGAAAATGAGTTTCAAACCATTTGCTGTGTTTGGCAATATTTGAGAACTGAGGATATCAAAGAAGCTACAATTTTGTTGAGCCTCATTAACGAGTAGCACATCACATTCATCCCACATAACAAAACGTTTCCCTTGCAATCCCCTTGTTCCACCGCCAACTCCCAGAATTTATGTGTTAGTATGAAGAAAAGTCAATATTTCAGGACTAATTACTTATCAATGAAAATTTCATCCAAATTCTACTTTCTTTTGTTCATCATTTAATGAATAGCTGATTAGTATTGTAATGCTTGATAATTGGTAAATTGGTCAATTGTTTTTTTTTGTCACATGCACTGAGGTACAGTAAAAAGACTTTGTTTTGCATGCCATCCACCTTGATCATTTCAGCACATCAGTACATCGAGGTAGTACAAGGGAAAAACACTAACAGAATGCAGAATATAGTGTTACCATTACAGAGAAAGTGCAGTGCAGGCAGACGATAAGGTACACGCCATGACGAGGTAGATTGTGAAGTCAAGAGTCCATCTTAATGTACAAAAGGTCCATTCAATAGTCTTATAACAGTGGGATAGAAACTGTACTTGACCCTGATGGTTCGTGCTTTCAGACCTTTGTATCTTCTGCCTGATGGGAGAAGGGAGAAGAGAGAATGTCCGCGGTGGATGGGGTCTTTGATTATGTTGGCTGCTTTACTGAGGCAGCGAGAAGTATAGACAGAGTCCATGGAGGGGAGGCTGGCTTTCATGATATGATACTGATATTCTTTCAGCAGACTGGAATATTATCCCATGTTAATACTTCCAGTAAAAGACAAGCAACTTATTATCCCATGGACTAGTCAGGTTAAAGGATGGTACAATTAATACTGCAAAGACGAAAAAGGGTGATGTAAATTAGAATGGAGGAATTCAATGTCAAATTAGGTACAGAATGATGAATAGAGAGGAAAAAAAGATTAGATTGTAAGACAGGAAGAATACAAACAAAGGAGTGTAAAATATCACATTTTAAAAATAGCTGATAATAATTAAAGCTGATAAGAATGAAATTATAAAATGGTTAATTTTCAGTGTAGTCAAGGTTCATTGACAGTAAAGGAATCTCTGACACCTAATTAATTAAATATGCAAGAATTTCAAGTGTATCCAGAAGAGCTGGTTATTTCAGACCAGCCCTCACTTTCTAAACTGGGTTCAGTTTATAATTACTGCAACATCTTTGCAGCATTCAGCAATGGCGGGACCAAGAGCAACCTGCCCTTTTCACACACTGACAATGGAGCAGTGCACCTCAGACAGCAACTTTTGGATACCTGTGTTTAATCTCCCTGGCCAACTTACCTGGCCTGCAGTTCTGGTAACTTTTGTGCATTAGTTGCAGTGTTAACCCACCATTATTTTTGCAGCAAATTGTAAACCTTTGACTTTCCCTTTAGTCTGTATGTTGCCAAATGAGACAAGAAAACATGACACAATGCAGTTAGAGCAGCTTTAATTGACAAGGTCAGCAGTTTTTGTTAACCACTTTCAAGATGCTATTGTACTATATTTAGCACTGATGCTGTATGTGTCGTCCTGTAAATGAAGGAATTATTGTCATTGGAATAGCATTTTGCAGCATAAGTAATGAAGAGAAATACAGGAACAGATGTGTGGCAAAATAACTGGTGGAATAATGATGGTGATAATCAATAAGTTCTCACCTATAAATTTCATCGCCATGTCAAGTCAATTTCATTTCCTGCCTGGCTACAAATTCATTTTATGACTTTCAATAAAATATCCCATAGCTTTGATCTTATTTTATTCATGGGAAGATGTAATGTGTCATTTAAAATTCATAGAAAGGCAATTTTTATAACCCAATTTGCTAACAAAGTTCTTGAGGCACTCAATTACTTTCTCGATGATGCTGCTTGGCCTAGAAACTTGCAATAAATACCAAAAGAGTATCCATTTTGTTACACGAATAAGGTTAATCAGAGAGCTATTGATATTGCAATAATATTTCTGTACTCCCACCACTTCTATCTCATCAGAGATAACACTGTTATTACATATGGCAGGTGGAAAGCAAATTCAATTCACGTGATCAGTCGCTCTCTAACTCCCCAGCTTGCTGAGTAAAACCTTCATAAAAGCAATGAGCTACAAAGCACTTTGTGTAAAGGCATCTTTGATGTGCATGCTGCTGTTTAGTAATTAGAATATCAAACTTGTGCTTGCCAATTTGTTAATTAGTTATCACAATCTGCCATGCTATGGTTGACTGTTTCATGTCTAAATACTATATCTGTATTGGAAACTACAGATCATCATATGGTATCTAATATACAAACAGAAATAGACCATTCAGTCCATTGAGCCTGTTCTATCATTTGATTAGAGCATAGATGATTTTTTAATTTTCACATCAGACAGAGGCATTGTTAGCTGAGCCCGAATTGCCCTGAAAAAGATGGTGGTAAACTGCACTTGTGTGCTACTACAGTCATAGAGCCATGCAGAACATAAACAGGCCCTCAGGCTCATCAAGTCCATGCCATCAATCAAGCGCCTGTTTTTACATTAATTTTACCCTAACTCATTTTATTCTCCCCACATTCCACTCCCCTTCCCCTTCCCAGATTCTACCGCTCATCTTTACATGTAGAGAGATTTACATTAGCTAAATAACCTACCCATCGAGACAATTTTGGGATGTGGTAGTAAACCAGAGAAGCTGGACGAAGCCCTCGTGTTCACAAGGAGATAAGCAGAAAGCACCAGAGGTCAGGATGGAACCTGGGATGCTGAAGCTCCACTAGCTGCCCTGGCTTTAGGAAGCTTATTAATGTTAGTTTACTTTATTGCAGTGGGACATCTATGGACATGTCTGGATAAGGATAATAAATTTCCTTCCCTGAGAGGTATTAGTGCACAAAATGGTTTTATAACTACCAAGCAGTTTCACAATCACCACCACGGATACTAGCCATGGAAGAAAATAAAAGTAACTACAGATGTTGGAAATCTGAAATAAAACCAGAAACTGTTCCAAACACCCACCAAGCGAGACAGCATGTGTAGAAGGAGAAACAGTTAATACTTCCAGTCCAGGCCCTTTGTCAGAACTGGTAATGAAAGGAAAAAAAGTAATAATAGAGAAGGTGAGGGAGGTATGGGTAGATCAAAGGGAATATCTCTGAAAGGGTGAGACCAAATGGGTTAATGGGGGTTG
The DNA here is from genome assembly GCF_009764475.1 of Pristis pectinata. Lineage (NCBI taxonomy): Eukaryota > Metazoa > Chordata > Chondrichthyes > Rhinopristiformes > Pristidae > Pristis > Pristis pectinata. Next base: position 23,584,051 of record NC_067427.1, read on the forward strand.
TTAAAGCACATTAAGCTAGGTTACGAGACACGCCCAGCAGACCAGACTATCTGAATAGAACAAGAAAAACTAAGCCAAGACAATGACGGTAGAAGTGGGCAGTTCTGGCACAGACAGAAAGAAAGAATTTGACATGCAGTCCAGAAGACTGCAATGTGTCCATATAAGTTGAAGAGGTGTTGTTCCTCAAGCTTACATTGTGCTTTGTTGTAACAGTGCAAGAGGCTACAGACAGCAATGCCAGAATGGGAGTAGGAGCATGAATTAAAGCGGCAGGCAAGCAGAAGTTCATGGTCACTCCAACAGAGTGAAAGCAGGTATTCATCAAAGCAATCAACCAATCTGCTTTTGGTTTTTCCAATATAAAAGAGACCACATCGTGAACACCAAATAATGTACACGAACTTGGAAGAAGCTAATTGCACTAATACAAGCCATTACTAATTGCATAAATTTAAAGTAAAAGGATTCAAAGAGGGATGAGGAATTTATTTTTTGCCCAAGGGTGATAGGAGTCTGGAACTCACTGCCAGTCTGGTGGAGGCAGAAACCTTCATCACTTTTAAGCTGTACATGGCCGTGCACTTGATGGGCTGTGCTCTGCAAGGCTACAGACCCAATGCTTGAAGCAGAGATTAGACCAGAGAGCTCTTTTCCTATCAACACAGAAAAGATAAAGCAAATGGCCTCATTTCATGTTGTAAATACTTTATGATTCCATGATAGCCTTTCTCATAAAACATTCAGATAATGTTATCCACACATTTTGGAACTCAAACTCATGTTTCCAGATGTTGGATCAAACCTCTGGATTACCTTTGCAGCAAGTGAATCACTATAATACCAAGCTGCAGCTACAAGTTCACAACTCAAGCAGAATATTGCCAGTGGCCATGACCATGAACATGTATGTTTCTGGCTCTGATGATACCATTGCTTGAGATACTTTTCATACCTTGTCTATCACCATTACATAAGCAGTAGAATGAGGAGAGGATGTGCAGGGATGGGATGTGATGAGTGGGGGTTGTATATTACCTCTCTCGGCTCAGTGAGTTCTCTCTGCATTTCATTCTCTAATGTTACAGAGCAGCAGATGGAGAAGGCAATCTGCACGTCTTTGGGATATGGGAGGAAACTGGAGCACCTGAAGGAAGACCACGAAGACACAAACCACAAGAAAATATTTGGGCTTTTTACAAAAGTCTGGTAATTTCATTGCCACCAATACTGATACTGGTATTCTTTAATAAATATATCCATTTTATTTAATAAGCTGATTTTAGTTTGCCCCCTAGTGTCAGGGTTTGATTTAACACATTATTCTGGATCATTAGCCAGGGGCCCAGGATTGCCTGTACAGTAATGTAGTCAGTACCCTACAGTGGTACAGCTGGTCGAGCTGCTCTCTCACATCTCCAGTGATCTGGGTTCAATCCTGACCTCTGGCGCTGTCTGCATGGAGTCTGCGCTTTCACTTTGCGTTTCCGTGGCTGTTCTTCAGGTGTTCTAGTTTCCTCCCATATCCCAAAGACATGCAGATTGGTCAGTTAAATGGCCACTATAAACTGCCCCTCATGTGGACTGAATGAATAGTCCCAACCCAAAATGTCAATTGTCCATTTCCCTCCATAGATGCTGCCCCACCCACTGAGTGCCTCCAGCTTTTTGTGTGTTGCTCCATATTCCAGCATCTGCAGTCTCTTGTGTCTCCAGAATGAAAATGGGATCACTGTAGGATTAATATAAATGGATGCTTGATGTCAGTGAAGACTTGATTGGCTGAAGGGCCTGTTTCCATGCTGTATGACTCCAGCTGTATTCTCTGACTTGTAGTGACCCATTGTACGTTACCAAATCTCATCATCATGCCTGTGCACTGCTGTTGACTACCATGGCTGCAAAGCAAAATTAACACAAACACAAAACAAAGACTGCAGTGCAAATTCATAAATGTTCCATTAACCACCTCTCCCACCCCCCAACTATTCACCCTTGTGCATTTTCTCAGAATCTGAGTTAATTATGACTTTACGTGTCCTTGTGCTCCTGCACTGTGTTACCCCAATAATTGTTAACAATGGAAGGGACCGAGACCAGCATTTGAAACTGAACTTGGGCAGCCAAGATAGCCCATCTGCAGACCTCACTACCTTGGCATTGGTGGAAGTGATCTGGTTGGCTGCCAGACAACAGCAAGGGTACCAACAATGTGACAGAGGTACAAACATGATTGCTGCCATCCAGAGCAGACAGCATGTTTGTGCCCTATGGAATTAGTAATTTCCCCCTGTTGGAGGACAAGTTGCTGGGCAAACACTGATGCAGACCCTTGATGATAGCAGTCTGAGCTAGCAATGCAACACCAGATGGTGGGTGGCTTCCGCTTGTGTGCAATGGAGCAGAGGTATTGGTCTTCAAATGCTGCCATGTGGTTTGGCGTTTCTCTATTATTTCAATGCTGGAAAGAATGGCCCATAAACTCACAAGCAAATGAGTGCCACCTTTGAAGGTTAGATTTGCTCGGTCATTTAATATTGTTTGAATTGTTTCTCTCCATAACTTGTGTCAATTTTATTTCTGCCTCAAACTTTTCTCTCCCACTCTCCCCTAAAGAGCTCAAAGATGTTCTGAGCTTTTTATGTATTAGTGACACAACAAGAGTATAATCTGTTTCAGAATGTGGCAATATTCTTTAATTTAGCAAAATGTTTACTAATTAGTGTCTTACTGTTAAACATGAGCACCATTTTAACTTTTTGTCTCATGAAGCAGTCAAAAAGAAATAAACACTGTCTGAAAATAGTTCTTCTGGGAAACCAAGAGATCGGAAAGTGATCTCAATGCTTTCAATACTTCACTTTGTTGTAGTAAAGGAGTCAACGTGATTCACCTCGATCCATTTTGAGTGAGTAGCAAGAATATCAATCCCCTTCTCACAATAATAACCTTGTGTTCTTAAGAAAGGTCTTGTTGGCCACTTCGACTCTGCAAAGATGTCTTTGCTGCCTTGGTTCTGTAACCTTGACAGATAATACACATTTCTTTGCCCCTCTAGCTCTTTATCTGATCCAGGTCAATAACTAAAACTGGTGATTGCCTTTATGCTGACAATACTAGGATTTCAATTAGAAGGTCTTTCAAAATGTTTCTTTTCAACACATTTGGTTTGACCTTTCTATGTCCCAACTTAACACAACCTTGTTCAGTCAGTAACTTATAATGTCAGTTAGAGTATGGGTTCATGTCTTTCACTGGACATTTGTCTGATTCAGTCCAATCTTTTCATTTTTATTATATTCTGATTTTAGAACAACATCTCGGTGAGTTTTCTCACCTCTCTCCATTGGCATAATTGGAAAATCATTGTCTGCTATTTTCAATGAGAAGATCATATTTTCACTCCTAATATTTGAATTCCCTTATGCCAAAGACATAGATTAATTGACTGCTGTAAACTGCACCTAGCATGTAGGACAATGGTAGAATTTGGAGGGAATTGATGGGAATGTGGGAAGAATAAAATGGGATTGGTGTAGGATTACTGTAAAATGGGTGTTTGATGGTTGTCACAGATTCAGTGGGCTGAAGGGCCTGTTTCCTGCATGGCTCATGAGTTGGCCTTTGTTAACCTTAAGAACACATTTGCAGCTGTATTTTGTTTTGAGTCATGTTTGATTGTATAATCATATTGAGAGAAGGGAATAGTCCAGCTTTACATCTTAGATGCACCATTTGGTGGTATTGCTCACTTAGGACCGGGAATTACCAATAAAAGATTCCGTGACCAAAGTGAAATGTCTGCCCAATAGGAATTGATGGCACCTTTTAACTTCGAAGATGATTCCTAATGCCTCTTCTCCAATCTGGGTCTAATTTCTCTCACTCTTCATTGATGAAAGTGATGGAAGCACAATTAGTGTCTCTTGATTGATTCTAGTTCTCAAACCATAATTCAAAGCACTGCACACACTTCAATGTAAATGCTGCATTGTAGTGAACTAACAAAGGCTCTCCTATCAGATTATTCTTACATAAGTCACATGCTTTTTGTTGTTCTTTGACTCGATTCCAAGATCCTTATTTCTTCAGTAACAGACATCAAGGTGTCAATACTATTGTTAAGACCAGGCAAGAATAAAGCATGGTAATCCTCCATATCTAAGAATGAACTAAGTTGAGCAATCTTTTCCAGCTTCCTTGCCTTCAAAATTTTCTTTACCTTTTGCTTGATTGGTTGCAATCCATTTCCATCTATTTTCCAGCCCAGGATAAGCTACTTCTTTCTGTAAAAATGAGTACTTGCTTCTTTTGAGCTTACTTATGTGCCTTGCTCATAACTGAAAAATCTGTTGTTGATGAACCTACCATTTAACCGCAATTGTTGTTCTGATATTATTTTGCGCTCCACCACTGTTGCTGACTGATTTATAAAGCTAATTCTCCACTGATGTGGCACAATTTCAGGTAACCACTGCATAACAAAGACTTTTTCACTGTTCATGTGACAATAATAAACCAATTGACCAATTTACCAGTTTATTTAGATGTGACCTCACCTTTGTTTCATTTTGTCTCTGTATCATTTTTTTCCCAGTTGCTGTTTTTTAAAGTAATTGTTACTTTGACAACTCTACTCTGCACCTTATCACTCATGTTTTCTCAACTCTCCCTCCTCTGCAACTAGACCTGAAATAATGATTCCATTTCTCACTCCACGGATGCTGCCTGACCTGCTGAATGTTTCCACCAATATGTTTTTGTCCCCATTGCTCACAATGGTTTTAATGTCTGGGCTTCCTCTCCTTTGCTCCTTATTGTGAAAAAATCTCCTCTTTGAAGAAGTCAAGCTGGAGTTGCCTTGATTCACCTCCTTGGCTTTCGACTTGTGTGCTGAGGAAACCCACCCTTTCTTGTGGCAGTTCAAACATACCGCTGTTTTAAATTGATGTAGATGTCTATATGTCTATACAAGTGAGTTGCTCTGGACTCAATCACATGCTCTGGATTCTTCCTTTGTGACTCAGGTTTTCACTCTTACTCTAGGACTGTAAACAGGAGTCATATTTATACCTTGGAATAGACAAGATTCTTTACTATTCCTCAATGCCCTCTCATTAACATCACAATTCTGCCCACAAGTGAGATTAAGTGTAACTTTGATTGAACTTGTTCATTGAACAAATCTGCCACAGAGTCCACTGAATAAAAAAGTGCCAATGTTGCATTGCCAAGACAGTCCTCTAAGAAGTATATTCACTGATATTGTTGCCTGGTCTAGTCCTTAGTTTCAAATTTGTGGTGGTTTCTGTTGGTTTAGGAATAAAATGATTCAGTTCCACTTTGCTGAGCAGAGGACCTTTTGTTTTCCATAGTGTTGACATATCTGCTAACGTAGTGTATATTTCAGGATCCATTTCATTTGGAAGAAAGGCCTTCTTGGATGCCTGAATGGTATTGTTTTGTGTAAGCCCATTTTTCTATCACCATCAATTCCCACAATGTTATTTGATGTGACAAAAAATACATGCATTCTACTTAAAAACTGAAAGGCTCACACACTCGATTGTATACGCCACAACATCCAGTGCATAAAAAACAAATAGAAAATGTGCCAATGCTAAATGAAGAATCTTCAACTGAAACATGAGCTCCGTTTTCTCTTTCCACAGATGCTACATGACCTGCTCATATTTTCCACCTATTTTCTGTTTTTTATTGCAGATGCTGGAAATCTGAAATAAAGAATAGCAAATGCTGGAAACACTCAGAGGTCAGACTGTATCAGTGGAAAGAAAAACAGAGTTCATGGCAAAGACATGAAAAAAGTCTAAAAATATCGGAGATCTTCCTTTGCCCTTCCATGAAAAAAAATCTATGATCTGAAACAGTAATTCGTTCCGGGACCATTCAGCTGCTCAGACGGCATTTTTTTCTACAGAAGCTGTCTGACTTGCTGAGTTTTCCCAGATATTTTTGTTAATTTTTATCATGTTTGCCAGAAAAAAAACTACAGATTTATGAGAAGAGCACATCTGTGAACAGAAGTAACCTGAGCTCAGCAACTGAAATGAGCTGAAACTGGTTTGAATCAACCTGAATTTGGGAAAAACAACAGAAGAGACAGGAGGCACAAGTCCTTATTTGGGAGAAGAGCAATGAGGCAATGCTGCCTGTAACTTTGGGCTACATCCAACGGAGGGGGAACATGGACAAGCCAGATAAGACAGAACCAACAAAATCGAAATACAATGGTACAAAGCCAATAAGAAAAAGAGTGAAAATGGAGCACCTTGGGTGTAGAAGCAGTGAAAACTCCGGAGACCAACAATTGCCAAAGTGGATGACCTTGCATCAGAGACGTGGAGATTACATCAGGATCAAGAGGTACACTTAGCCGGCATGAGCTCCTATTCCTGGATATTGACCTTTCTATACTGATTGACTGTTCAGGGAGTGTTGGGGAAACCTCGTGGGTGAGTGTATGGACAATTAGTCTTGTGTGAATTGCATGCTTACTTTTAACCAAACTGTCTGAATTGCATGTCTCTCTTTAACTGAATCAATAAAGATAACCAATAGTTAATACAGATTCTCTCTGTGCCGAACCAACCATTGTTATCAAGGGTGAGAATACCTGCAACAATTAGTAACATGTGAATGTTGCACTGGGCCTAACTGTGAATGCATTTGTATCCAGTTTCTCAGTACTTGACTTTTGGCATTGACGGTCACAGCTATCTGGTCCAACTGGCTTCCAAGCAAGTGCCTGCAGGGCCTCCAGATCCCTTGTCAATGGAAGAGATTTATCCTCCTCCCCAGCCATCAAAGACAAAGAGAAGCTATTAACCTGAAACATTAATTGTGTGCCTTTTTTTTAAATATAATCCCTGACCTGCCAAGAATCTCCTTTTTGTTTAAATCTAAGAAACTGAAACAGAAGAGATTGGAATAGCTGCTTAATTGTGCTTTTTAAAATTATACAGAGTTTTGATAGTATGACAAGCGAAAGATAACTTCTATTTGGAGAAGAGCAGCAATGTAAGTGCATATTAAGGTAGAAGGAAGGTTAAATCATTCTTTTCACACAAGAGGTGGCTGGAGCAATACTATATAGTTGTAGCATACACCATTATTTTTTTTAAGTAAAAATGTTGGATAGTATATCCAGAAGTTGATGCAACAATGTGTTTAGAGAGGGAGGATGATACAGTGGAATTTGCTTTAGATTGCAATGCAGAATAGACTGTATGTCCTATGTTGTAACCTGCAATCTAGATTAATTCATGCATATCAATTTCCATAGTCAATTCTTATGCATTGAATTTAGAATCCAGGGATTTATTTGTTTCAAATGCTCATCCATATCATGCACTTTGTACCTGACTTCATCCACTTCAACAACACCTGTCGGTTTCTGCTTTCATTCATATCTAAGATTACTAAAAAAGACAAGGAACTTGTCTGTTTTTGAGACAACTATTCATTGATTCCTCTTAGAAGTCTTTCAGGTTTTGTAAATGTTCCAAAAACAAACCAGTGGCTTTCCTTATCTACATGTCTTTTTTTCATACTTCACTTAACTATTGAATGAATGATTTGAGACCAAAAACTTCAGGTTGTTATCAAAATAAAATATTATATATTCAACATTAAGGATTTTATTTTCATGTTTCAACTCCAAAAAGAACATAAAGGGAGGAAAAAAATAAAGATGGAGCAGAATCATTTTCATTTTCCAGAGTCATACAGAGTCATACAGCACAGAAACAGACCCTTCAACTTATGTCATTGTGGCAATCTATAATAATCCATTTTCCAACACTGTCACCCCATAACCTTCTACACCATGGCATTTCAAGTGCTCATCTAAATATTTATTAAGTGTTGTGAGAGTACCTGTCTCCACCACTGCCTCAGGCAGTGTGTTCCAACTTAACCACCCTCTAGATGGAAAAATTCTTCAAGTCCTCTCTAAATCTACTGCCACTTCCCTTAACCTCTACCTTCTGGTTATACGTAGATATGTCTGCTCGAGGGGAAAAGATTCTCACTCTCCACCCTATCTATGCCCCTCATAATTTTGCATACCTCAGTCAGATCTCCCATCAGCCTTCTCTGTTCCAAGGAAAACAAACTCAGCCTACCCAGTCTCTCCCCAAAGAGGATGCATTACAACCCATGCAACCCATCTTCACTGTACTCTCTCCAGTGCAATCACACTCTTAGATGGGGAGTTATTTAGAAAAAAAATGAATGAGGAGAATTATTTCCTTCATACAAGTGAATAATTAATTGAAAGGGCAAAAAATCATAGAGGAATATAACCAAGAAATAGGAGAAGGATGAATTAAATCAAGCGACAAGGATTGGGTGATATCACATGTAGATTAAAATGTCAAGTAGATCAAAATTAGTTTGCATTAAAAAAGTAATGTTGATGAAAGGCCTGAGTTAGACCAGCACACTGCGACAAATTTTAATTTCATCTTTGAGCATATCAATTGGCAAGTTGGAGATTTGGCGGTACAGGAGAAAAAAATGAGATAGAATAAAGGGGTCAACATTAGTTAAAATAGAGAGAAAGAATAGCATTTATATACTGCCTTGCAGAACCCAACAATGTCTCCAAATGCTTTCTCAATATTCCACCTCAGTGTCAGTCTAAATGTGCTCAACTTGAGCCTGCTGCATTCTCATTTATCAGTGAGCACTGGCAGCATGAATAAAATAATAAACCATGCACTTATTTTCAAGATGAAAGGTTGACACAATGTACTGGAAAGACTGGTGGATTATTTGCAGCAACCTTTGAATACTAATAGCCAAGTTAAATTAACTTATTGAAAACTGGAACCCAAAAAACAACAATCACCAAAGTAGTAGAATTGTCTCCTTTTACAAACACTGGTTAACTTCCTCATTTCTAACAGATTATATGTTTATTTGCCAGTTTATTAGCGTTATGTCCAAATATGCTGAACCCATTACAACATTCAGCTGCACAGATTCTATCCAATGCAACAGTCAATGCCCAAAAATATAATTAGAATTATTTTTACAGTACACGATGGTCATACATTTAAAGGCACAAACCCCTCATCTTAGAAGCTGAATAATTTACTATGCAGGTTGCAATGTGCATAGACAACAGCACCTCAACTTTGCAATATAATCCATAGCAAGACCTGCTGGTAGTCTCATGCTGCAGAGAGAGTCAAACTATTCCTCACACATCTGTCAATTGCTACCATTGTTTATTAAAGGCTTTGTGTCGTCCAACTCTACAAACCCTCAGGTGAAGAATTACCCTTATTGCATAGATTTCAGTGGATTACTGGCCTCTCTGCTGGTGAACAAATGAATATATTTGCAAAGTTGTCTACATTGTATTGATGCACAATCAGTTAGTCTGACCACTGCTGTCCTCCATGAGTATCAGTGGTGATTTAGCAAGTGCCGAAGCCCACTTGATGATCATCTTTTGGGATTGACTTCTTCTTGTGATCCTAGTTCACCATCACATGTTAGATTGACAAGAAGAAAGAAAGTAAGGTTTAGATTTATAAAATTAACTCAAAATGTTCCATAACACTTTGCACCCAATGAAATACTGTTCAAATATAACCATGGTTACAGTGTAAGTAATAAAGGAGCCAAATTGTCCACTGCAAGTTCTCAACAAATGGTGATAAAATAAGTGACCTGATAATCTTTAATTAATGTTATTTGAATAATAAATATTAGCCAGGACACCAAACAGCTTTTCCTTAATAGTGGCATGGGATTATGATTATGAGCATAGAATCACCCAAAATTAATGTGGTGTAACATCCCATTCAAAAGACGCATGCAGTGCTTGCTCAGTATCAATGTGCATTATAAACTTAAGTTGCCAGGATTGAAACCACAATCTTGAGACCCAAAAATAAGGGACCACCAAGCACCCTATTGGATCAAGATGTCCATAGTTAAAAACTGAAATTTTTCATCCAAAATGCAAAACAAAAAGATGCTGGAAACACATAGAGGGTTAAGCAGCATCTGTGGAAAGGGAAACAAAATTAACATTTCAGGTTGAAGACTCTGGCTGAGCGGTGTGACAGAAATAAAAAAGGTAGTGTTGTTACCGAGAAGGTATGATGGATGGACAGAACAAAGGGAATATCTGCAATATGGTGAGGCTCATGTTTCTGTGGGAGTAGCTGTCAAGTCAAATGGGTAATGGTGGCAGTTAATAGGTGATTGCACCTCTTTATCTGTGTTATGTGTTACAAATAGCAGGACTGTGGGACAGTAGATCACTTTGTACCGATGGAGAGAAAGTAAGTGAGCCAATATCACAGATGGATGATTTACAGTAAAAATGACAGGACCTGATACAGATAGGTTTAGTCTGACTTTCTCGAGTTTTTTATTTATTATTTTGAGTGTCCACTACAGTTCTTTTCAATCTCTTCCAATAATCTAGGATTGTAGATGACTTGGAGGAAATACTTCCTTCTTCATGATTTATCTTTCTATTGATCAAAGATGAAGTAGGTAAGAAGGCGGTGACGAAAAGGTCAAAGATCTGCTTCCATTCCTTTTGAAGATGTTTTTGAAGTTATGACGTGGAGAGCTAGACAGGAACAAGAAACATCTTGTCTGATTGATGATCCTTTCATTATCTCCAGCTTCTGATCTCTCTCGACGATCTTTGCTTTCTTAATTTGCCTATGATAATTTTTCTTTTAAGTTTTCCTCTCCAGTTGAATTGCTATTTTATATGCTTTACTTCCCTGCAATATCACTGTTTTGAGTAGTATCAATTTAAATGTTAGCATCTTCCTTCCCAGAATATGAAACTATGGAATTACATTGTCAATGGACTTCCAGTACCTCCGTCAGCATCACATGTTTAATATTAATTTTACCAGGCCTTTTCTCTTGTCACCCTTGGTGATTTCCTGGATCATGATCCTTTCAGCAGCTTTCGTAATAAAAGAAAAAAAATTGATTCAGGACATGCAGACCTGTGTGTGATGAATTGGGTCAGGATGGGTGGGGGTTGTTCGGGCGGGGGTGGTTGTGGGAGGTAAGGGCAGAGGTCAGCTCTGTGTGTGTGATAGATAGCATCGCTCCCCCACTTCAATAAAACTCTGACAATGTGGCGAACTTTGGTGGTGGTAGTCTGACAGAGTACTGGACATTATTTCTTCTAATTCCCCAACACACTTCTAATTCACGTTTTTTTGATGTTGCACAGTATTATAATAAATTTTCCACTGAATCCGCTAAGTTTAAATGGAGCGTGGGAACCTGGGTCTGGTGAGTTTAAAGAGAGCAGGGGAACTGGGACCCCGGTGAGTTGAAAGGGAGTGCGGAAAACATCTGGTGAGCCAGATGCCAAACCAATGGGATAGTTGGATAGTGAATTATCAGAATTTTGGCCTCATTCAAAATAAGTTGTTTATTTTGTGGCAAATTCACCTACATTTTTCATATTATGATGCACTCTACCTTGTTCCAAAAATCTGTTAAAGTCTGGCTATCTAAAAACACTATATTTGGTGCATGGATTAGTTGTCTGGCCTCACTAGCAACAGACTTTGAACACATATCCATGTTCTTCAGAACAAAAGCATCATATAACAGTTAATATCATGTGCCTACTGACATCTCAGTGAATGGAATACACCACAAACACAACCAGCATGCAGTATTTTGACCGATAACTGAGATCGTTTGATGTGGATGTTGAAGCAACGATGCTTATAATCCAGCTCTGTGTCACTCGTGGCTCAACTTTCTTCTCATATTTCTTTCAGGAAGCTTCCTTGGATCCTTGTCATGGCTTAATAAATTGTACAACATCAACTGATTTAGGAATCAATACAGTTCCAGCTTCAGCCCGTCAAGTATCAAAAGTGAACTTGCATTTATGTCATTCCTTTAATGGTCTCAGGATATCTCAAAGTGTTTAACAGCCAATTACATTTTCAAAGGAAGGGTAGTCAGGGTGGTACTGTCAGAGACATGAGACAACAAGATCCCAGAAACAACAAAGTAATTATAACCAGTGTGATGGATTATTATTAGCCAGGACACTGGAAAGAACTCCTCTGCTTGTCTTCAAAATACGGCCAAAGGATTTTATGCAACCCCTTCAGAGATAGAAAAGACTTGGTTTCAGCATTTCACATGAAAAGCAGAATATGGATGGTTCAATGCTTCCTCAGTACATCACTGGAGTGTTCGTCTTGATTATGAAGTCAAGTTTCCTAAAACCCAAACATCTGATTCAGAAACTAAAATGTTATCCAAGAAGATGTTGCTAACACCTTACTTGGAATCAGAGTGGGAGCAGATGAAGCCTCAGAATCTACAGAGAAATTTTTAATCTCTATTTTCTGTTTTATTTGTTTTAATATTGTAAACCCTGTAATGTAATAAGAATGGATTTCTATGAACCAAACACCTATGATTAAATGAAGCACAGGCTTTCTCCATAGTCTCTTGGGAAAATGGTTGTATCAACTTAAATCTCCTTGATATCTCAAGCAGGCAGGAATCCTCAGTAAACCAGGACATATCTTTCACCTGCAAAACTTCTCAAGGCTTCCCCTCAGAGTACCTTCCACAAATCAGGAGGTCAGCAATGAGGCAGCACTAAAATGATCCAAGGTCCTTTTAACTGGAAACAAAGTTGAACATTCCTTATGGTATTTTTCCAACCAGGACTCAATGTGTCCATACACTTATCCACCAATTCAAATCACAATTTAATAAACTACTCATCATTGCAATGCAGTTCTTGTTAAGTCACCCATTACAATGAAACAGCGCACTTTCAAATAGATTTATTTCATCCTTTTAGCCGATGGCTGAGTAAGCAGGATCATTGCAAAATAGAATAGTATTTTCATGTTGCACTTGGGAAATTATACAATTAATTACTTTGCAAAGACCACAATATCTGGGCAGATATTCACATGGACACAACTTCAGGGATCTCCCTTCCTCCCAAAACTGATCAGCTGATGTGGCAAAAGTAAAATTACAATTCTTACCATTAAAGTGAGTTTTGATTTCAAGCTTTTTTTAGACAAGAATTAAAATGTTCTGTTTGATTATTGATGGTAAGAATCTGATCTACCATCAACTTGCTGTTTTAAGAGTGGCTCGCCATTTTACAGTATTTCAAAAGTGGTTGTGTCTTCACAAAAAAGCACACAAAATCACTTCTCAGAAATTAGGTTGCATTTGCATTTTCTGCCAATATAAATATACTTGATCAGCAAAGATAATGTGCTCAATTGTTGTTTTGGTAATACACACTAACTCGTTATGACATTAAACAATAATAATAAAACATATATGTGCTGTGAGTGGCACATTTGGCAACAGACTCTCTCCTACTCACTTACAGTGAATAGCTTTATGCTCTAATATGCAAAAACAATAGTCAAAGCAGTGATTGTTTTCTTCAAATTGAACTGCTGGATCCTACGTGCAGATATAACCTCCATTACAATAAATTAGTTAGCCCCGGTTTAAATGGCAAATGTTGTACCGTAACATTAAAAATGGCATCCTATTAAAATAACATTTAAAAGGAATTTTCTAAAAGTCACATCATTCAAAAAAACTTATCGAATCTGGGAGCTGCATCTGTGTGAAAACGTCGTAAATTTGCACCCCTTCGATATTCATGTGGATGACTAATTGGATTCACTTTAAAAATAATATTGCTGTAACGTTAAATTCAGCAGCTTGTTTTGACAATGAACTAGCAGGCTGAATCTGCAGAGGGCCCATTCTTACTTGGAAACTATCTCTCCCCTTCAACAGAGGACACATCTTCCAGTGCTGACTGTCCGAACTCACAAACCAGCAGCTGGCCTTTCAGTGCCTGTGGAGGTAGAATTTGCCAGAAAAAAAGAATGAAAGAGGGAGGAATTTGGGGAAAAAAAGAATGAAAGGGAAAGCAATCTAAAAAAAATTGAAAAATAAAAATTTGAATATTTTCTCCTCACTCATTACCAAACACAGTGAAAGTCTATTCTGGCTCAGCAGGAAGCATGGTTACATTCAAATCTGACAGCTGTGGGTTTAAGACATAAGCACATAATCTGGCTTGATACTCTGACACAGTGCAGAGGGAGTGCTGTACTGTCAGAAGTACTATTTCTCTGATGAGATGCTGTGTCTTCCTCCCTCAATTGGATATATAAAATCTCATGAGAATACTTCAAAAGAGAGCTGCGGAATTCTCCACCAACCCTTTGCCGAAATTTACCTGCTAACAAGCATCACTGTCGAAATGGATTAACTGGTCATTGTTCCAATGTTGTTTGCAGGTGCTTGCTAAGTGCAAATTCAACCTTCACATTATCCAAAACAAATTCCTTTTCAGGTTGACTCAAAGGATTGCAAGTCACCCAAAGCTGCACAAAGCCAGCCACTAACCTGTACATTTTGATCCAGATGTTTTGTTTAAGATTGCAGCAAATATAGCAAAAGAAATCCAAGAGCGCCACTCTTACTTACACATCAACAAATCCTATTATGGAAGCATTACTCTAAACTAATTCATGTGCTGGGAACTCCTGCTGTTTTCTAATTTACTAAATGTGTCTGCTCAGCCTTTTCTCCTGGTGCTTTATGGTGCTTACACAGACAAAATAAATCATGATACACTGCAACACCCCAAAGTTTTGACTGACCATTAATTTTGCAAATGTAGCTTGTCACACCAACTCTTCAAAACATTGCCTTTGATCACACATCTTAAAAAAAAGACAAAAGGGGAAAGGACTCACCATCACTAAATCACATAAACATATAACTGAGAGGGGAAAAAAATAATCAGTTGGTTTAGAAAAAAGGGCCTATTTCCATTTAAACAATGCTACTGAAGACTTTGGTACATCATGCACTGGTTCACAACCAACAAAGTATTTTTGAAGTATAGCCACAGCTGTAATTTAAGGAATGTATAAGTTCCTACAAACAGCTTGTGACTGCTGCCTAGAAATTGCACTTCACTCTTTTTTGTTTGCTAAACATGCTCATAAGGCTCAATCAGACTTTCTGCAAGTAATTATGGATTTGTCCAAAAATGCGTTATAATTGGGTTTTGGGGAATTTGCATTTATAACTCTGTGCTGAAACTGGCCTGTGTATTTCCCAATGGCAGTTGCTCCTTTAACTCCCGTTGGGAACCACCCTGGCTCCCAATGCTGTGACTTTCCTCTACTGGTTACTGGAAAAGGAACTCTCCTTTTAAAAAGAAATTGATCTGGAAGTGATGGAAAACATGAAGAGAATACAGCAATGTCCTCCATCATCTGCCCTCATCATCCATTGCCATGAATGGCCCCAAGCTCCTGTGAGGTATGGGATGATCAGCGGTGCAGAGGTCACAACATGTAGCTCTGATGTGCAATGTGTACAAAAGGCTACAATCAGGGGTGGAACACCCTGTGGGGAGGTTTCAAACATCCTGAGCTTTGAAAACAGACTGGCAGAAGTCACAAGAGAAATCCTTCAATTATGGCTACCTCAGGAGGCTGTGTTCCTCATTTTTTTTGTGTGAATAATGAACAAAGGTAAAATGTTGAAATCAAAAGCTCTAATTTACATTGGTAAAGGAATAAAGTGTTTGGAATGTGTGATTGACAAAGAAAAAAATCAAATGTTCAAAACCGAATTGAACACAGAAACATCCAGACCGTTTCCTAATGGGCACAATTTCATTCAGAAATGATTACTACTGGTCTAAACAGAGTAAAACACTTTTATGTGTAACTTGCACATGGAAAAACATGCAATAATGGATCCAATTTCAAGTTCGGTCTGTTTGAGGAAAGTATATTAGCCAAAACTCCTTTATTCTTTTTCCGTAATACAGTGCTTTTATGCCACCAGAGAAAACAGAGGGATCATTTGTGAAAGGTCCAATTGGAAAGAAGTTTCAGTGACACACAAAAGTATTCACTTTAAAATTACCTGACATGAGTAGATTTTGATGATATTGTGCATTGACTTTAAGGATTTCAATGTGCATGGAATAACAGAAAAAAGGAATCAAGTTCATCCAGTCTGTGTAAGTACATTGATGGGAAGATCAGACAGCACCCACTTTGCTTATTTCTTCAATGCAGCAAACTGCTTGAGGATGGTCATGTATTGGTGAGAAGAGATTCTTGACATTGATTAAGCCACACCCAAGAAAGAGGCACAGGCCTCACAAGGGAAAGGCCAAACTGGGCAAAAATATGCTTGTTGAACATTGCTGTACATATTAATGGTGTTTCTTCTGGTAGAACCGTTACATTTTAGCATCACATCTTTCTCGGTATATAGTATAATCTGATTTACTTGCCAAAATTTTGAGCAAAGGCTCTGATGTTATTGGACCACAAACAGTTGTTCTGCAATATATTAACAGACATACGATTTTATCAAACTTTTGCTTTTAGAAAGAAGAAAAGTCCAAGGTTCTTTCTAAGTTCACATTTTAGTCAGTGCAGCAGAATAAGAGCTCAGTTTGTCCTAGGCATGTTTTCAGGTTCAAACAGGGTCTGGTATTGCCATTCCCAACCAGCAACTTCTCAGGATGTTTGAAGCTTCATCACAGAGTACTCCATCTCTGATTGCAGCCTTTTGTACACATTGCACATCAGTGCTATGTGCTGTGATCACATGCAGTGAGACTGGGTATGAAAGATTCTTGGCTCAAATTCGAAGCCCTCAGTGAGTGGATGAACAATGAGCTCTCACGGTCTAGATTTACATAAAAGGACGCCTGTTTAATCGAGTACAGAAGAGCTATTGGAAAACATACTCATTTAGGATTAACACACTTAGAGAGAGAGGATAAATTAGACATAAAAATAGCTAAGTGTGGTACTTCCAGAGTAAAATCTATAAACCCATTTGAATCTGCATGGAGCACAAGCCAGACATTAAGCTGTAGCAGGCTTAGTTTGTAGATATTGATTCAGGGATTTATACATTGTTGACCCTTAACACTGTCCTTCTCTTTATATTCTCCTATGACCTTGAACCTTTTAATTTCTGTAACTTCTTGCAGTCCTACAACCTCACCAACCCATCATACTCCAAACATTTCCCCACTCCCTGCCCCTGCTAAAACTCTAACAAATAAAAATTTCTGTATCTTCACCTCTGACCTCTTGTGCACACCCATGGATCTCCGTCTTCCTTAACCATACCAAAGGCCACACAAGGCCTGCATCCCATAACCTTCCATCAGCCTTCACTCCTTCCCCTTGTTCTTTGCTATATTACAACAGCGGCAACACTTGAAAATATGCCCTTCAGAAACAAACCTTTCTTCAATGTGCTTTGAAACTTCTTTTCTTCATGAAGGCTGCTATTCAAAAGAAAAATGTTATTGTAAATAAATGATTGATTAAGCCAGAAAGGCATGAGATGGAGCTCCAAACAGTTGATATTAACATATTTTAATGTTGTTAAAATTTAATATATTCATTCATTCAGAATGCAGAAGTCAGATTAACAGCATAATTTTGTTTTGAAATTGTCAAATTTATCATCTAATATTACACATAAAGAACAGAATTTCTACATTTAGTTCTGACAGTTTTTTTCTTCACGATCATAGCAATGATGCTGCTTAAACCTTTGAATTTATTATGTATGATATGACATCTTTATTAAAATAACAGAGAGAATTTCAATTGAATTGTATGAATTTCACTTGCTATTACCATGAAGTACAATTTCAGCACATTGTTGACAATTACTCAGGCTCCTACTGTAGTCAGCTATGATTTTGTGTGCACTGGAAGATTTTCTCCAAAATAATATTGCAATGTTTAAAGAAAACTATTAAACACTATTAAACAAAACTACCTGCTAACAGCTAAGAAAGCATACAAAAAACAATCAGGAATAATCAGAAATATTCAAATTATTGAATAAAAGTTTTACAATATTCCTTGGAACATGTAATACCTGTAATGTTTATGCACTAAAACAATTAAAATATTTTCATGAAAAAGAACTACCCAAAAATATAAATCCCTTAGCAGTTATTATTTTCTGTTCATATGAATGGAGACACAGTTCCTGAACAAGCCTTAATCTGGTGTGGTTATTCGTATAGATTCCCCATTGTGAATGGTGGGAAATGTTTGAAAATTCCACCACAGGCCTCCAGTAAGAGTCAAACGGTGGGGTCTTGTTGTAGATTTGCTGGCAAACAGTTGGCATACATGTGTGGAAACCCCAAACTTCTTGGCACTTATGTTCACTCTGTTTTTATCTCTCCACAGATACTGTCTGATCCCCTGAGTATTTCCAGCATTTAGAAAGTATTGTTAATAAGTTATGGTGCTGAAGAATGTATTGAAAATAATGTATAATCTTAGTTACTTTTGGAGCTAATGGATGAAAGGTCTGTGACAACAACTGATGCTGAGGGTATGGTTGAAACACTGTGTTACGATTTGTACAGTTAAGGTGACATTTGTCATATAGGATGTTCAGTTAGTTATATACAAAACCTCTTCAAGAACTGATGCACTGGTATTATCAATACTGGGAGTAGATACTGCAATGATATTAATTTTAGTTTATGCTGTAGAGTTTGTAGTTGAGGGGACCAGGACACAAGTAGATTTATGTTTAATTACAATTGTTGTTGTCTGTATGTTAATATGCCTCATAAATAATTAGATGATTGTATGATTTCACAGATATGAAAATAGTTAATTGACAAAGTAATTTAATATGTACATAGAGAGTTGTTGGTATGCATTTGTTTTTTTCCAAAGGAAAGCAGTGTAATATGTATTGAATGAGAGTGTACCTTTAAGAATGATGGGCACCCTGTGATAAGACTTTTGATGCACTGTTATATCAGCACCTTTGACTTCAATAAAGGATGTTTGTTTAGTAGCTCTGTTTTTGTTACTTTCCTTATTAAACACCAATAAAGAGGCAACAGATTTTGTACTGTATGAGAGTTCTTCCAGCAATAATGGCAACAGAAACCACAGTGGAGTGACCTGATTCTAGTATATATTGCTGAAATGAAAATCTTCCCCTGATACCAAAATTGTTGCTGGTCGGTCAATAAATTTGCTAACAACATCCTTATTTGTGATATCCCTTGTATACAAATACATTCAAAGCATCCCATTATTTACGAATATGAACTTAAAGGATTTACAATTCAGACTTCCTGAGAATTCTGACTACTTTTTTTCTGACAAGACCCAAAGGTCTATTTCTTTTCTGTGGATTTATCACAATTCTAATTTGCAAGAGTATTATAGGATAACCGCTTTGGGATTGTTTCATTCCTAATCTAAAATGACTAACACTTGAACAGACTTATTTCAGCACTGGTTTCCTTGGAGCTCTAGGTATATTAATGCAACTTTCAGTCAGCAAGAATAATTGATGGAAGTTTATAATACTTATAAAGATGAAAGGAAATGAGTAGAAGTGAAAGAATAAATGTTTGGAGGGAAGCAGAGTCAGCTGGTGAAGGCTTTAGCAAACTCTAAATCAATAATATATTCTATCACTAACTAACATTCATGCAGGCAGCATTGTAAGTAGTGTCAGTGTAAATATCTCAACCGTGCATGCTGTCAGGTACATACACTTGCTTCTGGGTGAACCTCTATTGTGAATGCTTAATGACCCTCTTCATCATTATACAGGTTTCAGCAAAACAATGTGATTTATTTTAATATCACCCTCCACTACCTCCTGCAGCAATACATAAAGAATACATGAAGGCATGATTATCTGAGCAGAGAAATCTGAAAAATGTTGGCGCAGTCCTCAGCCATGACTCATTACCAAGGTTTCTTTTGAGCCCCTTGTTCGGTCCCATTCAGTCCAATTGCAAATGAACCAACTATTATTTATCGCAGTTTAATATAAATGCTATTTTAGAACAAGAAATGACAACAACAAAAAGACCTACCCAAAGGGTCAGGGAAGCTGAAGCCCATTACGGCAGAGCACAGCTTCAGAAGGGCAAGGTTCCTAGATGGCTCTTTTGTAAAGTTGGTCGACTCTAAAACGATCATTTGCCATTTTAACATTTCAAGGACAGTAGAAATGGAGTAAGTGGCAACGTTTAATTCAAAGGGCACATGGGCAGACAGAGAAAGGGAATGCAATTATAGTGCAGCAGGCAATCAAATCTACAGCCATTGCAAAGGAAGCAAGGCCCCGCAGCAGAATATTTTTCATATTACTTACTCTCGTCTACTCTTGCTTTCAATCTCCAACAGGGAGACAAGATGTCGCGCCAACATGGATGAGATAAATGAGGCTGCATGGGGCGTTCTGACCAGATGAGTAAGACTGAACTAAGAACCAGTTGTAGAAAGCACAAGAAGAAACTGTGCCAAATTAAATGAGTCACCTAAGTTTCTGGGTTATAATTCAACACAAGCACGTTTTAAGTGTCAGTAACTTCTTAAAGTAGAACAGTAAGGCACAAGTCTCAAATTTCATAATGGTTTGGATCTTTCAGCCTTAATAATGCTGAACACACGAGGGCTTCCCATTGTTAAGGACAAAGTATTATGGCAATGCTTGTTTTTGTACACAAGCAGTAAAATATGGAAGATGCTTACTCACTGTTCTCCGTCATATGCTTTGCTGTATCAGGGCCTTGCCAGTTAACTTGGCACTGAAATACAGGTAAGGCTTTGAATGGGGACGTTTACCTACGATTACCTGGTAAATTAGTCTGTAAAACTGAGGGCACATCCGTTCAAGTGTAAGTCAAATTTTAACAGCATGATAAGTCTAAATTACTGCCAAACAATGATTCTGGAACTGAAAATCATCTTCTAATTGGAATCTTATAATAATGTTTAATCATTGTTGACATTTTTGCACGTTTCTTAATGCACTTTCTGTCTCTTTAATCACATTCTCCTTTTTCACTTTTTCTTTTCTTTCCGTTTTGCTTTTGAGACATAATTTTACATTGGATTAAATGTTTTAAGTGATGCTTCCAGTCAGCAGAGAAATCCTGAAATGGGTGCAGGATTGTCATGTGTTATAATCCCCATCCGTGGCTGTACTGCAAGTCAGACACCAGCTGAGAGCTAACAGCTCGCTACATCATTGCTGCATACAGCCGGATCTCTTCCCAATTCATTGGATCCTAATCCCATTAATGCAACCAATGTACTTTCCCTTTAAAGAAAACT
Organism: Pristis pectinata; assembly: GCF_009764475.1. Taxonomy (NCBI): domain Eukaryota; kingdom Metazoa; phylum Chordata; class Chondrichthyes; order Rhinopristiformes; family Pristidae; genus Pristis; species Pristis pectinata. The sequence continues at coordinate 23,605,272 of NC_067427.1, forward strand.
TCCCACTTTCTTTAAAGGGACGGTCCACTGTGTTTGCTGGTGGTGCTGAGACCCTTCTAATTATTATGTCGCAGAAGCACTTGGGGTGGAGGCAGAGCTGTTACTTTTGGAAGCTGCACTGGAGATCAGTGAAAAAGGCAGAAAGAAGGAGCAATGTGATTTTTTTACATGCTCAGAGGAGCTGGAGACCCTTCAGATAGGTTGAGTCAGCTGATATGTTGCTTGAGGACTCGCTACAATTCAACCTGTGACTCCTAATATGCATCTACAGCACACAAGCATATGTTCCAGACTAGAATTGTGATCCATGCCACGAGTGGAAATGCCTTGTCACCAGGGAGCCACCTTTTACTAATTGCTATGGCTGAAATAAGGCAGGTGCAGAGAACTGCAGCAGAATGAATGACCTGTCACCGCTGCCAACATACTGGGCATCGACCTGAGGGATTCTCTGCCTCTCAGGAACCCACTGCCGAAGGAATAGTATTGCTTTTGGTTTAGGAAATGGTCAAGCTTACACGAGGTCCCACAGAGTGAAGAGTATGCTGTCACTGTGGGGAAACTTGCAATCGATCAATCGTAAGCATTTGCTCCGCCTGGTTATGTCTGGTATGAGGGAATGAGATGAGGTTGACTATTTGTGCAGGGAGCCTCAGTGCCTTCTTTGAGCAGCAGTGTGCTGGAAATGGCAATATGTTTCTCTTTTCACCACCAGCTGCCAGGAAGGAGCCAGATGCACTAAAGTGAAGAGCTGCAATCACTTTCACAGCCAGGGCAATGCTGCAATAGATCCTCTGAGTTCAGACTTGTGCAAGCAGCAGCTGGCAGACTTCAATCACCGTCTTTATCATGATGTGTTAATGTGCCAAGCATTGAAGATGACTGAGATTCAAGTCAGGGAATATGACCACTTGCTGCAAGCTCCTCTCTCCCTGGACCCGCTCGCTATTCAAGCAGCATGTTTCACTCTACGTGGCCTCCGATCTTCCTCTCAATCATGCTTAATGTCATGATGGCTACTTGGGCACCCATGAAGAAAAGCAACTGGTTTATTCATCATCTTTCAGGTTGAACTACTTCACCACCAGTCCCTGTAAACGTCAATGGAATTTCAGCAGCAGCCAGAAGAAATAATCATCAACCAACCTGTAAGTAATTATTAAATGTTGAAGAGCACAAGTGAGGTCTCTGCTGGAGATGCAGCACTTGTTCCTTCACACCTTGTCTTCCTACCATCCAGGAACCCGAACAGTACCTTTTCAAGCGAAGCAGTCATTCACTTACATTTCTTCCAATCTGGTGTACTGCCTTTGGTCTTCACTGTGTGGGACCCTCTACACCAGAGATAGCAAATGCAGAATGGCTGATTACTTTGCGGAGGACTTGTTTTCAGCCTGCGAAAGTGACCCTGAGCTTTTGGTTGGCTGTCACTTTAATTCATCATCCCACTCCTATTCTCACTATACTCTCTGTGGCCTCCTGTACTATTACAAGGCCCAACTTGAGATATCAGATTACCTCGATAAAGTGGACAAGCGGATTGTAGAAATAAAGCAAAGGATGCTGGAAATAATCAGCAGTTCTGAGTATTTCCTGAACGGTATCTTCTATGTAAAGAGAAACACCTTGAAAGTCTAAGGTTGATGACTTTTCTTCATGTCTTGTACATGCAGTGGCTCCATACAAGTGAAGCTCACTGCCATGCTGCTTACAAACTCAGAGAGAAAGGTCAGTTTTGGTGGGCATTACCCTGATATCATGTCCAAGATTTATAGTCTCAAATATACTGTATCTTCTCCATGTCCTCCTTACGCAGTCCTCCAGGATAAAGGACAACTTGCTTCCACTTTGTTTCTGTGGGTTCTCAGCTGACTGATGAGGGCAATGTTAGAATCGTGAACTCTATCATGACCGCAGAAGGAGCTGCAAGGGCAGCTGGGCATGTGAGGTATTGCACTCCTTCCCCCACTTATGCTGGGGGTGAATACTCTGAATCACGGTACTCTGACTCAAGGATCCCAAGGCACAGGGATTCACCTCTTTCTCTTCTGTTAAACACATGCCACATTTAGCATAAATGCTCAATCAGCAGCTTTAAAAATATGTGTAATTGATCAAAGATATGTTACCAACAACTCTATAGAGATTGAGCCCCAGAATCATATGCTAAAATGGGAGCTACATGCCTCCATATTTTCTCCATATTTCCTTATGACAGAGTGGGAGGCCATTTGTCCCATGGTCTCCATGCCAGCTCACAGAGTAATCCCATTCTCCAACTAATTTCCCCCATAGTCTTTTCTCTCTACATTCCCACTGTGTGCACTCCTGCTGATGTCAAAAGTCAAGCACTTCACAATTCCTTCATTGCCTGCATCAACTGTGACTCTTGAGTGCACTGAACACTCACAAAAAAGCCAGAAGTATATTGCTCTGAAGAATGCCGGTGAAACATCAATTAAAGCTGTGTGGTTTCTGATGGAACCGACATATCAAGATCCTAACTGTCGTGTCTTTGCAAGCCTCAGAACTCTCTCAATAGCAGGCATCGAACTGCTGTATTAAAGGCTGTCATAAGATGAGGGAAACGGCAGTGAAAAAGGTACACTGTGATCTTCTGTGTGTGTGTGTGTGTGTGTGTGTGTGTGTGTGTGTGGAAAACCCCCCATGTGATTTTCTGTCCTGATTGAGTCTCGTGCTGTGAGTGACCCAACATCACTTTGAGTGGGGATGAACAATGAGGCAGAGATGTCAACATGCAGCTCTGATGTTCATTATATAGAAATGCTGCAATCAGTGATGGTACAACCAGTGATGAAGCTTCAATTTTCATAGATAGAGTCATACAGTATGGAAACAGGTCCTTTGACCCACTGAGTCCATGCTGACCATCAAGCACCCATTCATACTAACCTTACACTAATCCCTCATCCCATCAACTCCCCTTGGATTCTACCATCCACCTCTGCACTAGGGACAATTTACAGTGGCCAATTAACCTACCAACCTGAATGTCTTTGGGATGTGGGAGAAAACAGGAGCAGCCAGAGGAAAACCATGTAGTTACATGGAGAATGTGCAGACTTCACACAGACAACAATGGAGGTCAGGACTGAACCTAAGTCACTGGAGCTATGAGGCAGCTGCTTTGTTTGTTTTCCCACTGTGCCACCCAAACCCTGAGTACTGAAAGCTGATGCTGCGTGCAAGACATCAGTGTCAAACTGGAGGTGTTTTAACTGCCATTTCAGTGACATTACTCAGTGCAATGTTTTGTGAATATTTAATGAAAGTGCCAGGTTGCACCCAAAAGTCACAATTTATGTTGCTAACGGAGCAAACGTGAAGTGGATGACTTTCGACATTACCAGGTTAGTGACTGATATGAGAAAAAAAATGTCATATGCACCAAGGTGAATTGCACACAGAAATGCCTGAGCCAATTTCCTTGTGGTGTAATTTCACCGTAAGATAATTGTTAGCGTGATCTAACCCAAGTTAACCATATAACTGTATTAACCATGTTTCTTTACAACATAGTAGGTGGCCTATTGTAGGTTTCTTTACAACATGGTAGGTGGCGTACAACATAGTACGGTAATCCTATTCCCCGACTAATTTTTGAATATAAGCAAACACTAATGTATTTAATTGAATTTGCTTGCATCAAGATGTCAGGGATATTTTTAATGTTGTAGATCCAACTATTCTGCAGCCACTATGAAAGAAGTAAAATCCTTAAAATGAAAGAAAGAACTTACATGTTTACAGGGAAATCTGTAAAGTATAGCCATTTCATTTTGAAGCTGTAATGGAGCAGTTTTATACATCATTGTAACATGGCTTTTGTGTAGTCATAATGTACAGGGCAGGAAGTGATTTGGTTCAAAAATCAACCATTTGAGGGAAATCTGAATTTTTGCAAATGCTGCAAAATATTCTGCTTCAAACTAGAGATGTCAAGACTGATTAGGAAAACACAACAAATATCCAGAAGGCACGATTTGAGTTACAATGACTTATAAGGCTGGGAAGAATAAGTTAAGCTCCCGAAGAATTCTAAATCCATGAAGTCATTGCCATTTTGTTTTAGTTGAAGATGTGCATTGCCTGAAAAGGTGCTGGAAGGAGATTCAACAATAATCTTCAAAAGAAGAATTAGATGTATTGTTAAAACAGAAAAATATGTGCAGGGCTAAGGGAAAGAAAAGAGAGTGAAGCTGTTCTCTCAGAGACCTGGTACTGGCACAATGGGTCAGATTGCCTCCTACTGAACTGCACGATTCCATTATAAAATGCATGCATTATGTATTTTTTCAATATTGTATTTTTAATCAACTTTTCTTGCTGTTGCAGAATAGAAATGCTCGGCAAAGTTGCAGAGTGGAAGCACATCGACAGAGCTAAAAGGACAGAAATGCTTGTAAAGCAGGACCCGAAGGGATGTGAGAACATGAGTCTGGCGTTATTTCTCTGACAGCTGGTTGCTGGTAAGTGAACAGCGTTGTACATGTTGTTACACAGTAATGGATAGCAATGAGTGGATTATCAGACAGTTACACAAATCTTGTGTTGATGGCTACAGGTCTGGTGATTTCCTCAGTCCGTAGAGAGCCACACATTTATGTACCCACCTCAAATTCACTGATTACCATCTAATAGTTCATGAATTACAGATTGATTTCCATCATTGCAAAGGTCACTCTCTGCTTTCTACATTTGCCTCTAGCTGTTCGGCACGGAAATCTTACTTCAGCCATCGTGGGCCCCCAGTAATATGACATTCCATGGTGGCAATGAGTGCAGGTTTTTGCCACCTACGTCGATCTCAGCTTTGAGTTTGATTTTGTCTTCTACATAAAATACTGAATGGTAATAAAGGACAAAGCAATTTTTTTTCGGAACAAAGGTGAGTTTGAATGGTGAAATTACTTTCCCAATGTTATGTGCTTTTCAAAAGGGCTGATGCTGGGAACGTACATGTGTGGGGGAAGTGTAAGTGAAGGTAGTTGATGGTCTGAACAGTGAAAGAGGAAGGAAAAAGGGCCCTTGGCAATTTGAAATTATGAGCAGATACAGGTATGGTGATATCATGTGGACAAGAACTATTATTATTTTTATTATTAGAAATACACAATACCTGTGAAATATTCTCCATGTGTCAAGTATATTGCAACATTCAGTTTGAAACCTTATAGCTGTTTCGGCATGAAATGTACCTTGGGCAGTATTGCAAAGTAAGCAACCATAAATCAGCATCTTATTTTACACTATTCATGATTATCTTCACTTGATACCATTTCACATCCAGTGGCACCTTCAGTTTCACGTCAAAAATAACATGCAGCAGCCTAAAAATATGGTGCACAAATAATTAGTGAATCACTCTGAAGTTGATAAGCCTTCAATTTTATCCTGTAACAGATTTTCTTTTCGACGAAACATTTCAAACTGAGGGAAGCACACTGGTTGTCTGATGCTTATTTTGATCATTTTGATAAAAATTTTCTTTTTTTTAATAGTAGAATGAGCTTATTTAAAAAATAAAGAGATTGCAGGGTTCAAATCACATTTCGGAAACTTTGCAAAAATTCCATGTCCAACATTCCTGAAGGAGTGCTGTGCTATTGGCAACACCGTTTTTCACTTCAAGATGCCAAGTCAAGACCTTCTCTGCTGCTTCCCTCTTGAATGTAATAATCTCATGACACTATTCAAAGAGGTGGAAGGGAACTTCCTGAATCCTAGCTAATATTTATCTCTCAACAAATGCCTACAAAGAAATTAACTAGGGATCAACACAACACAGTGGACCTTACTGTGGGCAATTTGGCTGCTGAGCCAGTTGTATTACAAATAGAACAACAGTTGAAGGGTTTAGTTTGCTGTAAAGAGTAGATACATCAAGCTGTGCTGAGAGACAGAGTACACAAACACCAAGTGCTGAGGCTCTACCTGTCCCTGGTGTTGCGAAAGATGGTCTTTGCCTCTCTACCATACAATGCTTCATTCAGTTAGACCTTGCCGTAACAACTGGCCTTTGTAGTAAAGTTTCAGCAGAGAAACATCTTCACCAGTAAGTCCTTCTGGCTGTGGTCATCGTAAAACATCCCGAAGGCCCCATAGGAGAAAGAGACAGTGGGTCCTGTGGGAAAGTTCCCATAGCTTGGTTGGTGGTGAGAGGGGCCCTCCCTGTCTGATTCTTCCTGCACAGTTGGAATCTTGTTCCCAATGCAGGCTGCCCTCAAGATGAGGATGAGACAACTGTCCACCTCTTCATGCACTGTGCATCTGCCATGAAGATCTGAAGGGGATGCAAGAATCCTCATCGAGGTTTGTCCCGAGCAGCTGCGTGGCATTGTACTCTGTGGTCTATGCAGTGTTCCTACTGACACAAACATCAACGGCTGTTGGAAGATCATCAACTAGGTGAAAGATGTACTTTGGTCCACCCAAAACATGTTGGTCTTCCAGTATATGAAGATGTCCACAAGTGAATGCTGTCAGTTAACACATTCCACAATACAGGAGTGCATGCTGGACTCAATGAGGCAATTGCACTACCTGTTGTGCCTCTGGACTTACTTATCTTCAGACCCTGAGAAATGCTACTTAATACAAGGCTTTAGGGGCAGCACAGTGGTGCACAGCTCCAGTGACCTGGGTTCAATCCTGATCTTTGACACAGTATGTGTGGAGTTTGCACGTTCTCCCTGTGACCGCGTAGGTTTTCTCAGGCTGCTCTGGTTTCCTTTGACATTCCAAAGACCCGCAGGCTATTAGGTCAATTGGTCACTGTATATTGCCCCTAGTGTGTAGATGAATGGTAGAATCTTGGGGGATATTGAGGGGAATGTGGAGAGTATATAATGGGATGATCAGTGTAAATGGGCCCTGGGTGGTTGTTATGGACTCTGTGGGCAAAAGACCCTGTTTCTATTACCCGAAGATCTCTATGAAATCTTTTACTCTCTTTTACTGAGTCTTCCATTAAAATGGAAGCCTTGTCAATAGATTCATTGTTGATGTGTTCTTATCATGCAAGGCCATCTCTTAGGTGGCCTTTAAGTGAGTCAAATACAACAAGCTTTTGATAGGTTTCTTCTTGATGAGACCACTGATTAAAAACCTCAGAAAATCAGTTATATTTTGTGCAATCAGTTTGTATCATTTAAATTCTGCAAAACTATATCATTGTACTGATAAAATGGTCTTCAATCTACAAGTGTCTAGGACAGAGTAGAAATTGTTAGGTCCTTGACAAATTCTTGCTTTGAATGGCAAATCAGAAACATAATAGATGGTAAACATAACTATTCAAAATTTTTGTCTATGTCCATGAACCATACACCTGGATTGATGAAGACCCCTCCAGGCCAATGACTGTAATGCACCTTTAAGCATGGAACATACTGCGTTTACTCTCTTTATATTGTAATTTGATTGGACAGCAGAGTCATGTGGCATGCCTACTTCTCAAACAATGTAACATCGCCACAGACTGCTTCGCAGATATTCAGTCTGAAGTTAGGTCTCAACATGTAAATTTATTGTCTTGCATAGAAACTTCTCCCTTCTTTGGTTGTTTATACTGGTGCCTCAATGGATTCCGAACACATTACGGTGACCGATTTGAATTGATATTAACTCTGGCAATGAAGATGACATAGTAATATTATTAATTTGTCGACTTTTGATAATCATTCATCTGAGGTTTCCACTGCTGCTATGGGAACTGATAAAGAGATATACAACTTACCTCCTGCCAAGCCAACAGCTTCCACAGCAGACTGGCTGCAATTAATTTTTGCAACAGTGAGAAGTGGAGGCTCTTTTTGTATTAATTATGTTCCAAATGAATTTCTGTAATACTTAGTTCAGTTCAGTATGAAGCTCATGTATCAGGATATGAAATATCCCTGACTTCATTATTCATAACATCTGTCATGCTAACTGAAATTATTCATTTGATTAACAAGTTGTTCCTGATTTTTATTAACATGAGCTGTACTTTATTCTTGGAGAATTCAACTTCGTGGCCCGTTTTAACCTGAAAATGGGAGCTAGAATCAGCCTAATTAGAGACACCATTGAGTAAATGGTTATCTTTGATGTCATAGCAATGATTACTGGGTGGAAAAGGAGGAAGTATGTGTGGATTAAAGGATGCTTATAGTGTGCCATTTCAGACAGATAGCTGGGAAAATCAACCTGAACGTGTGAAATGTTCAAAATGTTTAAACATTGATTAAAAATATGATGTGGGCCCGAGTAAAATTATAGAAACTTACAACATAGAATGAAACATTCTGCTTATGCCAGTTCTTTGAAAGAGTTTCCCAATTCAGCCGATACTCCAGCACATTCCACATATCACAGCACATCGGCCCTCTTCAAATAAGGGGCCAATTGCCCTTTGAAAGTTCCCATGGAATCTATTTCCAGCAGTCATTGACGTTGTTCTTTCTGAAGCTTATCAACTATTTCTTTGTGGAAAAAATATTCTCCTCATTTTCTCTCCAGTGGTTATGCCAATTACATTAAATCTGTGATCCCGGGTTCTTGCTTCTTATCTCTTGTCAGTTATTTGCCTCTGGCAAAACATACACAGCCGATGGCATGGTTGGGAGGGAGAAGGAGGCGGGAGGAATAGGGTACATGTATCTGTGATACTGAAGACATCATGGTCTGTGGCAGGTTTGCTACACTGAGCGACCTTCTCCTGCTTCGAGGAACAGCACCTCATATTCCTCCTGGGCAGTCTCGAACCTTGCAGTATGAACATCTGATTCTCAAACTTTCAGTCACCGCTCCCCTTTTGCCCTTTTTTTTCTTTTCTCTCTCCTGCTGATCCAACTGGCCCCCATCACCCTTTCTCTTTCCCCTCCCCTGCCCTCTCCATCTGCCCATCGCCCACACTCTCGTCCCACTGGTTCCCCTCCCCACCTCGCTCCCTTCATTCCATGTTTCAACCCCATCTCCTATCAGATTCTATCATCGACAGCCCTTTGTCACTTCCACTTATCACCTCCCAGCTTCTAACATCATTCCCACTCCCCCCTCCCTCACCTGCCTGTCACCCCCCTCACCTGGATCCACCTGTCAACGTCAAAAAGTCGAGTTTATTGTCACAAGCACAAGTACATGTATGGACAGGTGCAACGGAAAACTTACTTGCAGCAGCATCACAGGCACATAGCATCAAGTAAGCAGTATTCACAAGAAAAACATAAATTAAGCATAAATTGGACAGAATTTTTACAAGAAAGATTTTTACAATCACCTGCCAGTTCTTCTTCCACCCCCTTTCCTCCACATTTTTATACCCACCTCTCCTCTCTTTCTTTTGGTCCAAATGAAGGATCCTGATCCAAAACGTCAACTGTCCATTTCCCTCCATAGATGCTGCCTGACCCATTAAGTTCCTCCAGTGGTTTGTGTGCTTCTCCAGTTTGTCAGCTTTGGGTGTTTTTGTTTCATGTATTTCTAGTAGCAAAATTCAGCAAGCCATTATGCAAAGTGAATTCCTTTTTTCCATAGTGCGGTCTTGTGTAAACTAGAGGATCAACATCTCACCTTCTGTCTGGTAACTTTATAACCTTCTGGATTGAACAATGAATGTTCCAACTTCAAGTAAACTGTGCTCTCATTGTTTTCCATTGTTTTGTTTTTGTCCCTTTCTCGCATTGTTTCGATTAATGACTCTCTAATGGTCAGAACTCATGCTCCTTATCACCTGATCTTTCTTACCAATCTCCATATAGTCTTTTGTTTTACACCTCGTTCTCCCCTCCCCAGCTCCATCTTGAATATTGTAGATCCTCCACTCTTCCCCTCTGTTCTGAGGAAGGGTCCAAACCTGAAACATTAACTGGTTTCTCTTTCCACAGATGTTGTTAAACCGGCTGAGTTCCTCCAGCATTTATTGGTTTTGTTTGTTTCCAGCATCTGCATTTTTATTTGCTTTCCTTGTTTCTTCCAATCATTGTTCATAGAGAGGCACACAGCACAGAAACAGGCCCTTTGGCCCATTGAGTCTATGTCAACTATCAACCATCCACTTACACCAATTCTGCATTAATTCCATTTTCTACTCCCCATATTCCCATCAACTCTTCCAAATTTGATTTCCACATTTAGGGCAATTTAGAGCGGCCAATTAACCTACCAACCTGCACACCTTTGGGATGTGGGAGGAAATCCATACATTCACAGGGAGAATGTGAAAACTCAACACAGATAGCACCCGAGGTCGTGATTGAACCTGAGTTGCTGAAGCTGTGAGGCAGCAGATCCACCAGCGGTGCCGCGGTGCCTCTGCATTGAAGCATTTCAGAATCAGATTTATTATCACTGACATATGACACGAAATTTGTTGTTTTGCAGCAGCAGTACAGTTCAAAGACATAAAAATGCATAAATTACAAAAATAAATAAATAAATAATACAAAAAAAAGAAAGGGATAATGAGGTAGTTTTCATGGGTTCATGGATCATTCAGAAATCTGATGACGGAGGAGAAGAAGTTGTTCCTGAATCATCGAGTATGGGGCTTCAGGCTTCTGTACCTCCTCACTGATGGTAGTAACAAGAAGAGGGCATGTCCCGGATGGTGAGGGCCCTTAATGATCGATGCCGCCTTCTTGAGGCACAGCCTCTTGAAGATGTCCTTGATGGTGGGGAGGGTTGTACCCATGAAGGAGCTGGCTGAGTCTACAACCCTCTGCAGCCTCTTGTGATCCTGTGCATTGTAGCCTTCATACCAGGCTGTGATGCAACCAGTCAGAATGCTCTCCACCATACACCTACAGAAATTTGTAAGGGTCTTTGGGACAAACTAAATCTCTTCAAACTGCTAATGCAGCAGAGCTGCTGGCATGCCTTCTTCATGATTGCATCAATATGTTGGACCCATCTTAGATCCTCTGGGACGTTGAAGCCCAAAAACCTAAAGTTGCTCACTCTTTCCACCGTAGACCCCTCAATGAGGACTGGTGTGTGTTCCCCTGACCTTCCCTTCCTGAAGTGCACAATCAGTTCCTTGGTCTTGGGTGATATTGAGTGCGAGGTTGTCGTTGTGACACCACTCAATCAGCTGATTGATCTCACTCCTGGAAGCCTCCTCATCGCCATCTGAGATTCTATCAACAATAGTGGTGTCATTAATGAATTTATAGATGGCGTTTGAGCTTTACTTAGCCACAGAGTTCAGTTTTCCTCTAGTTTATGTGTTATGCATTCCTCTCTCTGAATATATTATTTACCTTCTCATCTCCTCACTCCGAGTCACCTGCTATCACAGCTGGATGTGCAGTTTTGGACCTAGTTACAAACTAGTTTTGTTCAATTTATTCATGAGCTGAAGGCTTTGCTGACAGGGCAAAAATATATTCACTATCTTTCGTTTCACTTGAGATGTTGGTGGTGAGTGCATTGTTGAACTGCTGCTGTCTGTACAATGATGGAAACATTGGGAACTGGCAAAAGTAGCATAGTGGTTTGCGTAACGCTATTACAGAGCCAGCGACTGGGGTTCAATTCCTGCTGCTGTCTGTAAGGAGTTTCTACATTCTCCCTGTGACTGCGTGTCTTTCTTCCGGGTGCTCTGGTTTCCTCCCACATTCCAAAGACGTAGCGGTTAGAAGGTTAACATGGGTGTAATTGGGCAGCGTGGGCTCGTTGGGCCGGAATGGCCTGTTACCGTTCTGTATAAATAAAGTTTAAAGTTTAAAAAGCTATGCCTTTCTTTTACTAACATTAACAACTTCAGCTTCATTGCAAGAAACATCAACTCCCAGCTGTAGTTGCTATAGTTAGTGAATAATGAGGTGTTCCAGCAATCTATCGAGATGAACAATTACCCAATTAGCATCTACACAGGTAAGAATGGGCGGGAGGATCAATTAATGTATTTCTCAAACTCTGCATTACTATTAGTTTAAATGACAATAACATTCTCATTCAGGAAACGGAATAGGTATACACAACATTAAATTACAGAAAGGATCAATAGCTTGTTCTTAGCAGGAATAGATTTGCCCAAGAAGTAGGATTTATACGCACAAACCTATTATTGTCATTCAAGTCTATTTTATCAATACCAACTATCTTCATGCAGAGCACAATGCAAAGTAGATACATTCGCCACTGCTTAATGCAGGGGCACAATTGTGCAAATACAATTTGCCCACTGTACATGATAGCAGCTAGTGTAATATGGAAGATCATTTCGTTTGTCATGCTAAAGAATTTTTTGAAATTTCTCTCTGGTTTTTAAATATTAATACACCAAGCCATGGAATGGATCTTTGTGTCAAGAGATTGTCACCCAGAATATGCACACTGACTTGCACCACATATAAGTGCACAGTGAATAAAATGCTGTACCTGCAGATGAACTGTTAATACTCATGCTGCAGTATGTGCTAAAGATATCAAACTGAGACATCCATAAAAATGAGAGAAATATAATAGTCACATGCTAATGAATAAGCAAAGCTGTTTCAACATAACGTAAATGGAGCCCTTAAAATGCTATAACTTTGAAATTCTCATTAATGCAAATGGCTGATGGCTATCAAATTTTGGCCATGCACTTTGAATGTATTTGGAATAGCATGTGGGAAATTTCCCTGGAGCACTTAGTCATGGAAATAACCAGAGTGCAGGCTATTATGGATCTCGTTTTACGGAGTGAGTTAATTAAAAATCTCATGCTAAGAGATCCTGTAGGAAAATATGACCACAATATGACAGAATTTTACAAAGAGCTTATGAGTAACATACTGATGTCATGAATTAAAGTCTTCATTTTAAATAGATCCAATTACAGAGGCATGAGGAATGAGTTGGCTAATACAGAAAAATGAATTAAAAAGTTGTCCGATAGAATACATAATGGCAAACAATTAAGGAAATGTTTCAACATTCTGAACAAATTAATATTTACTTTTCCCTTGAAAAGTAAAAACTCCAAGTGAAAAATTATCTATTCATTTTGAACGATATAATTTAAAAACTTAACTCCAGAAGGAACATAAGAAATAAAAGCTGGGGTAGGACATGCAGCCCTTTAAGCTTGATTTGGCATTCTATAAGATCATGGGCAGTCACGGTAGTGTACCGGTTAGCGTAACGCTATTACAGCGCCAGCAACTCGGGTTCAATTCCGGCTGCTGTCTGTAAGGAGTTTGTATGTTCTCCCCGTGTCTGCTTGGGTTTCCCCCGGGTGCTCCGGTTTCCTCCCACATTCCAAAAGACGTACTGGTTAGGAAGTTGTGGGCATGCTACATTGACGCCGGAAGCGTGGTGGCACTTGCGGGCTGCCCCCAGAATACTCTACATAAAAGATGCATTTCACTGTGTGTTTCGATGTACATGTGAATAATAAAGGTATCTTATCATGGCTGATACTGTGTCTTATTTTTGCTTGATTCCCTCAGTGTCCAAGCCTTAGTTAGGCAATGACTGAGAACCCACAGTCCTCTGGAGAGAGAACTCCAAACATTCCATCCCTCACTGTGAAGAAAATTCTTTTCATCCAAAGAGTTAAGGATCATTTTACATGATAATTCATGTTTAGATTAAAATTAATGGATTTGTAATGAAGCCAAGAAGAATAGTAAGCCTGATGATTGTGAGATCATGGGGTAAAAGATGAGCAAAATAAAAAGATGCTGGAAATGCCAATAAATCAGGAGAGAGAAATAATGTTTACATTTCTCATCAAGAATCTATTGGATCAGAAGTTATCAAATATAATTCCGCTGTATAAGAAAGGAAGGAGAGAAAACAATAGAGAACTACAAAATTGCATTCCTGATATCAGTTTTAGGAAATTGCTGATATGCAAAAGGTAACTGATAAAAGAGTTTTATGAAAAAGAAATGAAATTCGTCAAATCTAGTAGAATTTTTGAGGATATAACCAACATGATAGGTAAAGGAATAATTGGAGAAGTATATCTGGATTTTCAAAAGGCATTTGTCAAAATATTACTCAAAGTAAGAACTTGGGCTGTGGATAATATTTTAGTTGTGACAGAGGATTGGCTGGAGAACTGAGGACAACGTGATAATGGATAATTTACAAATTAGCAGGCTATTGATAGTGTGGTGTCACAATGTTGAATATTGAGACCACATTCATTTACAATCTGTATTAATTGCTGAGGTGCAGTAAGACCTAGACAACGTTCAGACAAGAGTTAATAAGTGGCAAGTAACATCTGTGCTGCAAAAGTGACAGACAATGACCATTCCCAGCAAGAGATGGACTAAGCACCTATCTTTGACCTTCAATGGCATTACTGTCACTGAGTCCCCTATTATCAATATCCTGTGGGGTCAGCATTCACCATAAACTTATCTGGACCAAACACATATATACCATGGCGACACAAGGGCAGATTAGAGGTGGCAAATGATTCACCCCCTGACACCTCAAGAACTTTCCATGATCTATAAGGCAGATAATAGGAGCTTGATGGAATAATCTGCACTTGCCTGGTTGAGTGCAATTCCAACAACTCTTGAGAAACTCAAGACCAACTAGAGCAAAACAATCTGCATGATTGGCAGCCCATTCACCGTCCAAATATTTATTCAATTTACCACTGGCACACAGTGGCTACCGTGCATTCCAAGAGAAAAATAAATGAAATAAAAGTGAAGGGAAAGTAAGTAATGCATCCAAGTTCATTTTCCATACACATGTAATTGAGATATCTAATAGTGAAGGGATACACAGAGCCTGCAACATGTTGTAGTTGGGTTAAAGAAGTTAGCAAAATGATGCAGATGGAGCATCATGTGGTAATATGTGAGGTTGATGGGAGAAATATTAAAACAGATTTTCTTTAATTAATGAGAAACTAATAAATGTTGCTGTACAGTGGGATTTTGCTGGAATGGTAAATGAACCACACAAAGTCAACATGCAGGTCCAACAATCATTAGGAAGGAAAATAGTGTCTGGGTCATGATTGCAAGTCAGTCGACAAGCATCAAGAAGCCTTGATGAAAGTGTACAGGATTTTGGTGAAACTACTCTTGGAATACCATGTGAGGCATATGGCCTCCCACTTTTCTTGGAAGAGGTGCAGTGGAGATTCACAAACCGCCTTCTTGGAATGAGAGGAGTTCCACGTAAGGAGAATTTGAGTAGGAATGGAGCCATACTCCTCGGATTTGTGGAGCTGATCTCATTGAAGCTCCATTTTTTTTAACAACAGAGAAGGACTTTTGGTTCATCAAGATTAAGCCAGCTCTCAGAGCAATGATATCAGGACCATTCCCCAACTTATGTTCCTTACAACTTCTTCTTTCATACATGCCCATCAACACCTTTGATTCTCCTACCATCCACCTACACGAGTAGCAAAATAACCAACCACTATGTCTTTGTGATGTGAAAAGAATCCGGAGCACCTGGAGGAAATCCACATGATCACAGAGGTGAACATGTAAACTCCACATAGATAGCACCCAAAGTTAGAATCCAATCTGGGTTACTGGAGTTATGTGGCAGCAGCTCTATTTGCTGCATCACTGCGCTGCCCTTGAAACATGTGAGACTTTGAGAAAGATTGACAATGTAAATGTTGAGATGTTTCCTCAGGCTACAAGAGGAATTATCGACCAAAGGAATGAGAATTTCAAGAATCCTCAACTACAAAGAGCTTCAGATGCAGTCACTGATGATATTTATTTATATATTTTCTTATGATGCAGCAAGAGGCTATTCGGCCCATCAAGTCCATGCTAGCTCACGGTTCAATCCCATTACCACCCCGCCATTCTTTTTGCCTTAACCCATCCTCCCTACATCCTAGCCACTCCTCCCAGGTTCTGACGCTCACGCATACACCAGAGGCCATTTGCAAGGGCTAATTAACTGACCAATCAATGCATCTTTGGGATGTGCAAGGAGATCCGTATAGTCAAACAGAGAATGCCCGAACTCCACACCAACAGCACCGAAGGTCAGGTTTGAACCTAGGTCACTGGAGCTGTGAGGCAGCAAGTTCTACCAACTACACCACTGTGTTGCCCTCAAATAAATTCACAACTATTGGATGCCAGGGACTGGCGAGGAGTTTCCAATAATTTATGAAAAGTAGCAGGGATCCAGGGTTTTGAAGTGAAATCGAGGTCGCTGCAAGCTGTAAGTCCATCCTCCCAGATCCACAAGGGTCTTCCATCCTGCAGCATATGATTGGAATATGTCCAGCCAACACTGAAGTTAAGAATGCACCAAGAGGATTCGGCAGCATATGGCAGAGGATTAGCCCATTCAAGAAATTTGTTAGCTTGGTCATGTGGGATTGACCAGGAAAGTGACAACGTTATGGGATGTTGTAATGGGCTGTATTAGAATGATTACAGCCACAGCAATTCTCTAGTTTCACTCTCTCTTCCACCCACCACTGGCTTTTTCTCAAGAAGTCATCACATATCTGAGTGGACGGCATATTTTGTTTCACCATATGTTTATCCAATTCCCTATTCCCTGCTACATCTTCATTCCAGATTCCACTCGGCATAAAATATATTTTCTTCTTGTCACTTTTAACTCTTTTCCCCTTTCATTTTATTCCCGTGACCTCAAGTCCTTGACCCGTCCAACAAAGTTAACTGTCTCCCATTATCCAGGGCCTCACATCAGTTTATACAAATCTGCACTAAGACTTCTCTCCTCTGAAGTAAACTGACCCAGAAGACAGCCCTATCTTTGTAACTGTCACCGTCATCCCAGGAACCATTCTTGTAAATCTTTTACAGACACTCTCTAATGCGTTCACATCCTTCTTGGAATGTCCTCACTTAGTCCATAAACAAAATCATTGGACCTTCTTTCAAAATGTAGATTGTTATTCTCCATGGCACATTTTATCTTATGGGTAAGGATCTATGAAAAATGATCCTCCATTACAAGGGGGAAGAAAATGAATATCCCAGTATTCAGTCAGAACATCCTAACAATGAAGTACTTTGTAAGTGTTCCTCTATATCGGGAAGACCAGGCGCAAACTAAGCCGCTGCTTTGCCAAGCACCTGTCCTTCGTGACCATCTGGAGCTCCCGATCATGAGCCATTTTAATTCACCTCTCAATTCCCACACCCATATGTCTGTCCTTAGCCTCCTCCATTGCCAGGGTGAGGCTAAATGCAAACTTAAGGAATATCACCTTATATTCCACCTGGGTAGTCAACAACCAGATGGCCTAATCACTGAATTCTTCCCCTCTGCTCCCTTTTCACTCTCCTCCTGATCTATCCAGTTCTTCCTACACTCACCCCAGCCCCCGTCACCCTGTTTCTTTCCCCTCATCCACTCACTCTGTCTGCTCATCACTTACACACTCCTCCCACTGGTTCCCCTCCCCAACTATTCCCACCTCTCCTCACCACTTCCTTCACCTAATCGTTCCACCTTCCTCTTGACCACGTTCCACCTTCCTCTCCTCTCAGATTCCATCATCTGCAGCCCTTTGCTTCCTCCACCTATCACCTCCCAGGCATCTGCAGTCTCTTTGTGTGTCTAATTAACGTGTGCCCACATTTCGTGTCACGTGTTATACAACTATCCCACAAACTCCCACTTACAACAATATACTTTAATATCGCTAGAATGATAAATATTAGCAGAGGCAAATTTTAATAGAAATCAGATTGATATTGGAACAAAACTATAGAACATCCATCAATCTTGCAGGACGCATAAAGCACCTTTGATTGACTGCCTTATCTTGCACAACACTCACTGACTTTAGCTGTCTGCATTGATATGTGATGACCTCTTGTGCTCAGGATAAGGCAATCTTGGCAAACTCTTTCTCTGCCAGATAAAAAGTTTTGAATGCTGTCTGGATGCTGTCCCAGTCCATGAGCAGCAAGCTTTCTGACATTCTAACTGTTCGACAGGTCCCAGAAATAATCTAACAGCAAGGTTGATAGTGATATTTTACAGAATAAAGGAAGAACCACTTTTCCAGCCCCAAGGAAAGCATCCACAAAAAACATGCCCTGACTAAGTTTTGGCTGCAGAGTATGTTAGGTAATCAGGAACACTGCCCCTACTTTTCAAGACTTAAAATCTAGTAAACAAACTGTTGAAATGTAAGCTCTGCCAGAAAATGTGACTGTTATAAGTAACATTTCACCTCTTAGGTCATCCCTGCATCTTATTTACTATTTTTTACACTGGTTCCTGCAATCTTGCTGAAAATTTGATCACATCACTCATTCAAGAAAAGCTGAAGAATGAGGCCATGATTGTGTGCTTCAAGAGATACAGACAAGAAGTACAATAAAATGTAACATAAGATAAAACCGGAATGGAGAGTTATTGAAGAATAATTCTTCCTTCAGATAAAATAACAAAGTATGGCAAATGTGGAATGATTTAAAAATACCACAGAAAAACATTGTGTTAAAAGGCTCAGCCCATTCAGAATATATATAACTCCATTTGTCATTCTGTGTAAACTGACCTTGTTCTAAAAACAAAGTATCAAATAACCTTTCATTCCTTTGATGATTGGTTATTTCTCTAATAATATACGTGGAGAGCAATTCACAACATTGATTTTTGTGGCCTGTCAGCTACTTAACTCTTATCATCAAGTTGGATAGCAACACTATTTAATATAACTCTATTTCAGTATAAGAACTTTCAGGTCAAGGGAATCAATCACAACCTGATAGACCTTCAGAACTTGTCTGAAATCAAGAAAAAGTGCTTTTCTTTTTTTCTAGATTTTCCACGTCATCATTACATTTTCCTCTCATGTATCATTAACAAGACTACCTGGTTATCCAGTTTTCATCACTTTTATTGTAATTTTCCTTATTTTCATGATTTGCAAGAACATTAAATTTAGCAAATAGTGTCATCTTTTACACATTTGATTTCATGGATCATTAAAGTTTGGCATTAATAAAATATCGCCTCAGAACCAAACCATAACATACTCTTCATTGTACTGGATGACACATCAATCTTGCTCTATCAGAACTCAGGGGAAATAGTCCAATTGGAATACAGAGTGATTTTTTCTCCATTCACATTACTTCAATTCATG
The DNA here is from genome assembly GCF_009764475.1 of Pristis pectinata. Classification (NCBI taxonomy): domain Eukaryota; kingdom Metazoa; phylum Chordata; class Chondrichthyes; order Rhinopristiformes; family Pristidae; genus Pristis; species Pristis pectinata. Next base: position 23,624,356 of record NC_067427.1, read on the forward strand.
GAGCTTCCTTCTTCAGCTAATAAAGCCACTACTTCAGTCCAACGCCATGTCAAATTAGCGCATCAATGTGCACCTTTACTGCGCAGGATACATACAATTCCAAATCCCTTTCTGAAGCCATGTATTATTTCATATACATAATATTCAGCCCAGCTTTTATTAAGTTGCTATTAAGTTGTGTGTTATTAGTAACTATTGATTTATTCCTCAACCCCCAAAACCATGACTTTACCAGTTTGATGAATGCACTCAAATTAATATCACTTCAATAAAACCCGATTGAAAAAAGTGTGAGAAACTGGGGCAAGAGGGAAACAAAAGTATCAGTGGCAGTCACTGCAATAGAACAGAAAGTGAGAGCAACTGGTGGCCAATTTCCCTACCTCTCCTTAGTGCCAGTAATCATATTCATTCAAAGAAATAAGTTTTGCAAGGAAGTGAATCAGAGTATCTGTTAATTCAGATGGATAAATCAGATTTCTGTCAGTGCCTGTGTAATCCAATAGTTAAAGGGTAGACACACTTAACTCACACTCGGGGTCAAAGTAATTTACATTTCTTACCAGTACGTTTGTATTGCAGCTTTGGACCATTTTCTCATCAGCACACCGTACTTTCACCTCTGTGTCATACCCACAGGAAAGTGACCAATGATCATGTGGCTTTTTCTTAAGCTGGCCTTAGGAGAAAGAAATCTGTGGGATTTGCAAAGACACTGACTTGTCTTTATGTTGTACTCATACAGTTATTTTCTTCAAATACGAGTAACATTAATAATAAGTTAGAGAAACAAAGGACTGCAGATGCTGGAATCTAGATGAAAAACACGATGATGTTGGAGGAACTCAGCAGGCCAGACAGCATCGTGGAGAAAAGCAGGTGATCAACGTTTTCGGGTCAGGAAGAAGGGTCTGACCCGAAACATTGACCGTCTGCTTTTCTCCACGGATGCTGTCTGGCCTGCTGAGCTCCTCCAGCATCATAGTGTGTTTTATTTAATAAATAAGGTGTTGCTTCCCAGAATGAAAAACTGTGAAGAAAATTACAACAATGCTTTTCGAGGAGGTAACTGAGAAGATTGATGAAAGCAGGATGTTGTTGTCTATACGGATTTTAGTAAAGCATTTGACAAGGTAGGCTGGTCCAGAAGGCAAAGCACATGGCTCCATGGAAAGCTGGCTAATTGGATCTAAAATTGTCCTGGTATTAGGTGGCAGAGGGTTGTGGTGGAAGGATGTTTTCCTGATTGGAAGTCTGTGACCGGTGGTGTACCGCAGGGATTGGTGCTGGAATCCATTGTGTTTGTGATATATATTAACAACTTGACTGTGATTTTAGGAGGTGTGATTAATAAGTCTGTGGATGATACAAAGTTGGCGGAGTTGCAGATAGCAAGGAAAGTTGTCTCAGGCTTTGGCAGGATATACTTCAGTTGGAAAGTTGGGCAGAGCTTTGGCAGATAGAATTTAAGCTCAACAAATGCGATGGGATACATTTGGGAAGTTAGATAGGGGTAGGACATGTACAGTAAATATTAGGGTGTTAAAAAATGTTTTCAAACAGAGGAATCTTGGCTTTCAATTCATTGTTTCCCTGAAAGTGGCAATGCAGACAGATAGGGTGGTGAAGAAGGTAAGTGGCATGTTTGCCTCATAGGTTGGGGCATAAAACATGGAATTTGCAATGTTATGTTGGTACTTAACAAAACAGACTGCACTTGGAGTATAATCTGATGTTCTGATAGCCACACTGTAGGGATGATGTGGTTGTGCTGAAGGGAGTGCAGAGAAGAATCACCAGGATAATGCCTGGATTGGAAGACTTTAGATCTGGGGAAAGATTGGATAGGCTGGGCTTGATTTCCCTAGAGCAAAGGAGGTTGAGGGATGACCAGATAGCAATATACAAAATTAAAAGAGGTACAGATAAGATAGATAATCAGAATCTTTTTCCCATGGTAAGGGTATCAAAAACATATGGTCATTGGTATAAAGTGAAGGGAAGAAGTCTTAAAGGGGATTTGTGGGGAATGTTTTTACTCAGAGAGTGATTGAAGTCTGGAATTCGCTGCCAGAGTAGGTGATGGAATCAGATACAATCACTATGTTTAAGAGACATTAAGACATGCAATTGAATAGGCAAGGCATAGAAGGATACAGACCTAATGCAAGCATATGGGATAAGTATAGATGGACAAAAAAAGGTTGGGACAAAGGGGATGTGTCTGTGCTATACAACCCCATGTATCTATGATACCCACCCGATGTGATGCACCTTGCCACAAGAGATACTAAATCTCCAATTGTGGCCTGATAATCAATGAAATCAGATAATTACAGAAGCACTGATGAACAAGAATGGGAAACTGGCTCTATGTTTCCATAGGTTTGTTTTATCTGTACACTCACTTTGATAAACTGAGAAACTGGCATGAGATCGAGATCAAGGAGAAATGAAAGCAAAGGAAAAAGAAATCAGACAGTTTTGGAAGCAACCAGAATAAATTTGAGGAGTCTCTAAATGTTCTTATGGATTTGCAAAAAGTTGGACATTACATCTTGTTGAAGCAGCTTTAAGGATAAGTCAAAGCACTTTCCTGTAAATTGCTCACAGCTCAACTTGAACTTGAACTGAACTATTGTTGAACTTGAGTGCTTTAAGATATTACTTTATCACATGGGTAAAATCAATTTAAATTAAAATAACCAACTGAAGTAAATCTCATGAAAACTACATGGACCAGTATGGAAAAAGAATGACAAGTAATGCATCAAATAAACATCAGATAATGTTTAAATATTGAACCCAATTTTATCATCTTAATGCACAGGCTGACAAATGGAGTTACATTTCCTTGTTCATTGCTATAGATACTGACTTTTTTCTGAGGTCTTGCATAAATCAGTTATGAAAGTTTTTAGTGCAGCTCACACCAACCAGAGAGGTGCTACCACATTCATCACTGATGCACAATGGAAGTTTGCAGAGTAGGTAAATTATGATGTCAATACATGCACAACACCAGTACTGCCAAATTATATCCTGATCAGCCAACTAATGCCATTTGTTGACAGCACAGTATTTAGCAGAAGAAAGAAACATCTTCCTTCTCACCACCTCTTGTATTAGTTCACGAGATTCCTAATGACTTGCAGGTATGTTGATGATTGAAAGTTAGTTTTACAGATTTGCTGGAGTATGGATAGGCCTTCTCTTTTGAAAAGTCAAGAAACTCCTGTGGTTTAAGATACCGCTTAACTTGAGCTTAGAACAATGGTGATGCCCTTGAAATAATAAAGATGACAAATTCATTCACAGTCCACTGAGAACACATAGAAGAATTGGTGTGGCCCACTTGCTGGTAGCTGTCCACAAATCCACAGACACGGAGAATGTACAAAGGGGATCGGTCTGACCCTCAGCTTCTCCTGATATTCAACAGGAAGCGGCTCATTGAAGATGATTTAATAACCCAGAACGTTATTTTTATTCAGCATGGTAAGAGATTTGCACCATAAACTGCCATTCTGAACTCTAAGAGGAAAATGTTCATTGAATCATTTGACCAATGATTCAATGAACATTTGCAATTTTGAAAACTAAATTGCTCCATTTAAACCTACTTTTTCCCCATTTCCTAAAAGCTCATCCTCGCTGAGCCATAGTGTTCCTGCTCCAACTCATTCCAATGACTCTTCTTCTGTGATCTCAGATCTGTATGCCCTTTAGTCCATTCAGCCTTGAAATGGAATGGAACAGGGTTGCATCACATTCATTAATATGGATTTATATGGTGTCATTTAGGTAGAAAAGTATCTTAAGTGCTTAACAGCAACATTGCCAAACTAAAATTGACACTGTATCACATAATGAGATAAGGGGCAGATGACTAGAAAATTTGGTTGGTGGGGTAGACTTTATTTGAGGGTGCTTTAAAAAAAGGAGTGGTGGAGAGGCACAGAGGCCTGGGGAGGGCAAGATGGAACTACTGATACTAGTTCTTCAGTCCCTGAGGGTTCAGGTTGACTTGATTCTACTTTAATTCTGTGCATCCTGAGGCGAGTAATGAATCCTGGCAGACTCTACCAGAGATGGAGCAAGTGGTGGTTGATATGGCAGCTGGCGGGTGTTCTGCACTCCTGTGCATTTTTCTCCTACCCTCAATGTCCTTCAGGAGAGACTTAAAGTTCTTGGCTTCTTCTTGGATGCCTGTTTGATCAATCACCTGCCAGAGATTCCCAGAGGGCAGTAAGGGTATCAGACTTTTCCAAGCATTTGAGAAAGCAGGTGAAGTGTTTTCTCTGTCTTCCTGGCAATTTCTTGCTGTGACTGAGCTAGTCCCATTTGCCTGTGTTTGGTCCATATCCCTCTCAACTTGTCCTTTCCATGTAATAGTCCAAATGCCTTTTAAATGTTATATTTGTACCTGCCTCTACCACGACTTCCGGCAGCTTGTTCCATATACTTACTACTTCCTGTGTGATAAAGTTGCCCCTTATGTCCTTTTTAAATCTTTTCCCTCTCACTTTAAACCTATGGCCTCTAATTTTGGACTCCCCTTATCCTGGGGAAAAGACTTTGGCTATTCACCAGATGCCCTTCGGGATTTATGAACCCATCAAAGATCTTCATTTTCAAAGGTTAGTGTTGTGTATTGGGAAGACGTTGATAAAGGATCTTTATCTTTCAGATGTTTAGTGTAAGATTCTTCTTCTTGTTTGTCTTTGTGGAAGGATTGCCAGTGGTGTTGGAGCTCAACCTCCAAGCGTGAATATATTGAAAGCGTTGTCTGCCGACAGAAGTTCGATGAGTTGACAAGGTTGAAACATTTCCTGTTCATTACCTCCACTTCGTTAGGAGGCAAAGAAAAATCTCAGTGGACATGCAAGACCTCAGTGGCACTTTATGAAAGAGAGCAGGACATTCCTCGATACAGATTATTTGTTTATTATTGTGTTTCTTCTTGTTGCAATTCCACGTTTCCTACATTGCATCAATGATCATACTTAATTGTCAATAAAGCAGTCTGAGATGCCCAGAGATTGTGAAAGGAGATATATAAATGCAATATTTCCTTATTTGAAACAAAAATAGAAAATGCTTGAAAAATTCAGCAGGTCATGCAGCATCCATGGAAAGAGAGCCAATCAATGCTTCGGCTCTACGGCAGAACAGTTCTGACGAAGGACCTTTGACGAAAATACTCAACATTTCTTTTTGTCACAGCTGCTGTCTGACCTATTGAGTTTTTCCCATATTTTCTATTTTTGTTTCAGGTTTTCAGCACCTGCAGGTTTTTTGTAAATTTTCAGATTTCCTGATTTCATTCTTTTATTCATGGCTAATCTTCCTATTCCTTCTCCCAATCTAATAACGTCGCCATTACTGCTCATTTGAAACTCACTCTGCTTTAGGCTTAATTTCTCCCTGCTATTGCCCACATTCCATTACCAAGGGCACCTGCACAGCATTACATGAAGCACGTTCTATAAAAACATATTCTTGGCTTTGCATTTGTCGGTTTCTCTGCAATCAATTCCACATTTTTCTGAAAATATGAACACATCCTCAACTAATTAACAGACAGCAACACTTGAACATGCATTGTCATCAACATGACACTTCCCTGAAGAGGTATTTGCATACTTCATTTGTTCACGCGGAATGGCAAATGACTCCAAAAATAAAAATTCATTACCCTTTTTATTTCTCTTCTTTGAGAATTTTATTGAGACAAAGTTAGCAATGAATTAAAAGTTAATTTATTTAACATTTAATTGGGCAAAAATATTCTCCCAATATTAGTTATGCAAGAGCTGTTATTTTCATTCTGGGAGCTGGGGACTAAGTAGGCAGTTTGCCTAAACTAAGTACGGCTACAGCATCTATGTATTTTATCAAAGGTTCAGCACAAGTAACTTTCAGCAAGGATCATTAAATTGCATTTTAGATTTCAGAACAGTGATTAATTTTGAATGCATATATATGACTTGGACCAGTGAGCTATTTTGCAGCTTAATCTTTTTTCCAATTGGATCTGCTTACCCAATCATGTATTGTTGTGACAGGAATTTCATTAATGTCCCACTAATGTCCTTGAACTCATATTTTGCCCATTGAGACTCCAAAATTAAAAATAACTTCCATCAAAATTCATTGAAAATATGAAAACATTCTTTCGTTTGCCTCAACTGGGAACAGCAGAAACAATTAGATGAAATCTGGAAATTATTCCTTGTTTTGTTTCTTTTTATCTAATTGCGCACATTAATGGTGTGGGCAGCCACCACTGAAAATGCAATCTATTTATTGAGTAAAAGCTCAGTGTTATTGGAAATGAAAATGAACATTGGTTTGGGAGATTTTCAAAGTTAAGCTTTTGCTATAAAGTAAATGACTCACTTGGAATTAATTGCCAAGTCTGAACGCTGATGAAGCAAATTTGGGCAGATTAGGGAAAGCTTAAAGTTGACAAAAACAGAACTTTTGAGAGATATATTTGTATCATCAGCAATCACACACTTTCAAAATTTATGCCAGTTTTTAGCACTTATTTTTATTCTCACCACCAGGTAGAACTTAGAACTAAGCAGCATGATATGAATCACTTGAGGTCAATGATCACATGGTATTTTGTTATTAATTGCCCTCTAATTTAGAAGCAGAAGGCAAACTTCCTAATTTTTATCCCTCTTTGAGGGAAAACATTTCATGGAATGCTGAATGAAGGGAGGTTAACATCAGACCATTCAGATCCATCAGAACATTAAACATACTCATTTCAATTCAAACCACAACTAATTTATGGTTGCTGGAATAAGATGGAGGAAAGCTGTTCACAACACCTATCTGTGCTGGTCTCAACTCCTTTTCTGTGCCGGTTCTCCTTAACCTCAATTCCCTGAGCTGTTCAAATATTTATCGATCTCCACTTTAAATACTTCTAATGTTCTGGATTCCACCTCCCATAGAGGCAAAGAATTCCAGAGATTCACTACACTGTCAGAAAAGATATTTCTATATACTTCCATTTTAAATGACCAGCCCCTTATTTTGTGGCTATGTTCCCTTTTTTGTATCCCTCCCACTCGTGAAAACATCTCAACAACTACTTGGCCAGCCCCTTAGGATCTTAAATATTTGAATAAGGTTACCCCTTATTCTTCCAAACTCCAAGGTTTCTAGACCCAACTGTTTTGCCTCTCTTGATAGAACAACCCTCTCAACCCAGAAATTAGGCTGATGCATCTCCTTTGGATGACTTCTACTTTTTCTTTGGTTATACATAATGGGATCAAAATAGTGAACAGTATTCAGGTGATAAAAGAATAGATGAAATTGGTGTTGTACAGATTGGAAAATAACCCTAATGGTTGCTAAGCAACCCTATTGCAATCCTAGTGGTTGAGTATTGATATTTCAGAATATCTGACAGCTATAGGCTTATCTACATACCTGGGATCATATTTGATTCTGAGATAAACCCTCAACCATCATGAAACCAGACCATTTCCACCTCTGTGACACCAATAAACACTGTTCTTGCCTTCATTCACTTTCTCTTCCTTGGTTATCTCCAGACTTCCCCATTTCTTGCCTTAGTCGGTCTCCCACATTCTTCTCTCCAGAAAACTAAGGTCATCCAAAACTCTCTCATTTAAGTTTCAGCGATGGGTCTTGCTGGCAATGCCCATATCCTATAAATGAATAATAAAAAGAATCTAATGGGAAAAGACTGTGCAGGAATTAATAATTAAACACTACTTTTAAATTAAAAGAAAACTGGATCTTAACAGAATTACAACAAGCTTATTTGCTGCAGAAACTGAAATGATGTTGCTTGATTTTCACTTTTTGAGCTTATTGAGTTCACATTAGAAATCTATAAGTGAATACATGCTTAATTTATATTGACTCACAATTTCATTAGCACCCAACAATCTTGGATGAGTCACCATCTTAAAATCAAAATGTAATTTAAAAATGATGTACAGTACATTTGAGAAGGGAGAGCATTTTCCTTTCGAACCATCATTTTTCTGTTAAAATTGAACACCTGATATAATCTAATCTGCTGTCATTGCCAATTCAAATGATTTGAGTTGGTGCTTTAAACTTACTGTGACCCATAACAACATAACTCTGTGCAATTAGATTATTTAAGATTAAAGTGAGCACTCGGTGCTGATATCGCAGCATTGTTTTGTAACTTTTAAAAGGGAGGTGGAGAATTATTTGCAGTAAACAGAATCTCTTTATTAGTTTTGTCAGAGTCACAGACATTTACAAAATATGTTTTGAACTCTCGTGTCATTTAAAACTTTTGTAAAGCTATTTCCTTGAAATTCTCTACAAAGTGCAAGAGGAATAAAAAGGAAATGTAGCAGTGCCGAAGGGAATTAATTATTTTTGGAAATTTGGATGGGAGAGAGTTGCATATGGGAACCTATGAACAAACCTAAATGTTTCCAAACCAAACAACTGGGTAATGTCCATGAGCATATTTTCTGTTTTTTTCTGATGCAGAGTGGGTATCTTAGAAAGACACATACCCATTTTACCCATGACTCAGAAAAGAGCCAAAATATTGGTTATGCCAACTATGTACAAGGAAAATTCTGGCGGTTGTGAAAATGATATAACAAGCTGCAAATGCTGAAAATCTGACAGAAAACAGAAAATGCTGGATTCAGCAGGCCAGGCAGAATCTGTGGAGAGAGAAATAGCTAACATTTCAGGTCATTCACGAGAACTTGGCAGACTCATGTGAAGGTTTTCAAGCTGAAATATTAGCTGCTAGGCTTCATTTTAATGCAGAAAACATCTTCGTCATATGCCATACCAAACCAATTGATGGGGCCTATAACATTTGACCGAGTTGGGCCGAAGGGCCTGTTTCCATGCTGTATAACTCTATGAATCGAATATAGCTGGCAGAAAGTTGTATGTGGGCATTCAAGGGCAATAGGCCCAGTACTGATAAGGGTAAAGTTTTAATGTGACTGGATGTGCTGGTGAATGTGAGAGCAGTTGGAAGGGAAGCCCAATATGAAAGCCCAAGACACTGAGAACCCAGGCACTTATTGTTTGTTTCTAGATCCTCTTTAAAAAATGGTGGAGGGCAATCTTCTTGGAATATGGCCTTTGATTTTAAGATTGTCAGTGTCCTAGCCATCTCCCCCAACTGCAATCTGCTCTGGAGCAATCACCAGCATCTCTCTTCACTTCCAATCTTCACTTATCTCAGTATTGAGGACCTTTTCCTTGAATGCTAAAATACAGCCTCCAGCCAGACAAGCATCAACTGGATAATATACACATGCTATGTGTTGTAGTTCAGTACTGGACTGCCATAGATGCTTTACAAATGATAACACAATTAGCGGTTCTGTTTTCTCTAGGGTTATTACTTTCCATTTGCCCAGCGGTGAAATAAATTTTCATGTTTTTACAGTATATGGTTTGAACTGGGATCACCATTTACTTCTGTATGTTTATGCACCCTGGTTCCTCCTTTTGATGGTAAGCAAGCAAGAGCTGGGGGCCCAGTTATCTTTGTCCCCTCTACACAGGATATTTATCATTGTCCTCAACCTGAAGGAAGTGACAGCAGCTTTGCACATGCACTAAATTATTGCACATGGAAATCTTCCAGAAGACTGGATGAATTATTAATAGTTAGCCTGCTGAAAACAGATTTGTACTGTGTATTAAAATGGATTTTCAGCAAACAAATTTATAAATCATGGGCCAAGACCCCAATAAATTACATTCGATAAAAAGAAGTCCTCTGATGCAGCAACTTAAGATCTAGTTCTACTTTTCCTTGAACCTGGCTCGAAAGCTAGCAGCACATCAAATCACTGCATTACCTCTGTCCTTTATCAACACAGAAGTAAACATCTTTTACTGCTCTATTTGCTTGCAATAAATATTTAACTACTTTTACAAATATGATTGCTTCATTCCTTTGACTAAGGCAGGAACAGAGTAATGTTTCCATTAAATTGCACAAGACAGAGCCACTGAGGTACCATCTGAGCTATACGAAGGGTAGGGAGCTCTCAAGAAAGGATGAAGGGCAATACAGGTATCTGTCACTGCATTAAAATGCACATTTGCTTTTGTTCACTGGGTTGAGGGGATATTCTGAACATGGCCAAATGGGAGAAATAACTCCTCTACTTTGGCTGAAACAAAATGCTAATTTCCAGGAAATTCTGTGACTTCTCTGACCTTCAAAGCACCTCTGCAAATTAGAGAAAGCAATGTGAAGGGACAAGGAACAGAATGGCTACAACACGAAGGGAAAAGTTGCATTTAAACTCTGACTGAAGAAGATGCAAAGAGGCATTCCACAGGATTCAGTGCAAGGACCATTGTTGTTCATAATTTTTGTCGATGATTGAGGCTCAGGAATCAAAGTGACATCTCTAACGATTGCAGATAACATCAAATAGTGGGTGTAGTTAAAGCTAATGTAAAACTGAGTAAGTATGTGAACATGATAATAAATGTAGAATACATGGTAAAGAGACAATGGATGTCATGAGAGGGAAGCTTGAAATGTATATTGATAAGGGAACAAAAAGACCACATATTTGCAAAATAAAAGTCCAGGTAAAGTAATGGGTCAAGGTTAAAAAGTGAACGTAAAATCACAAATCATTTACCATCACAACACTTGATAATGACATTAAAAATTGCATGGAGTTCATTTGTAGATGAATCAAAAAACAGAAAAGTAAAGATCAACTTGAAAATAACCTTGGATAGATCACAGCCCACTCTTCAAAAACCAAACACAAGGAAATGGATACACTGGAGAAAGTGCAAAATAAATTCCTCAAACAAGTTAATCAGCAAAAGTTGAACAGATACAGGCTCTCCTCATGAAAAGTGAAGGTCAAGAGGTGGCCTATTGGAGTTCTTTAACAAGGGTGCTGATAGACTGGGCAGGAATACAATGTTTTAACTACTTGCAGCATGGGAGAAAAGCAACAAAGGAGACATCAAAACTAGGAGTCACAAATAATAGATAGACAATCCAACAGGAAATTCTTACTTGAAGCATGGTGCGAATGTGGAACATGTTACATCATGTACTAGTTAAGGCAATTAACAAAGATGCATTGAAGGAAACTAGATTAACACCATCAGGGACAACATGGTAATGCTGATTGGTATTGGTGTGAATGAGAAGAAATATACATAACTCCTTTATTCCCACTCATGGAGTATTTGGAAAACTTTGTGAGTTTATGCAACACATCATTAAGCCTACAAGCTCTTATTCATAGCACAGATGTCCCAGGCATTATATATTCAAAAAACACATTATAATGTTAAAGAAAAGGATACAAGGTCACCTCACGTTAAGAATTAACATCTACTGTTGGAGCCACATGTCCAAAGCCTGAAATATAATTACTACAATTCAATTCAGATGCAATAATGGAAAAACCCTTTTGCTACATGCTACCTTGTAATACTTGAATTATGTCTTTCACCAGTCCCACTCCCCAGGTCCCCAGACAGTGAGTGGAACACAAATTAATTCAAGTCATGACATTCTGTGTGCTTTCTAATCAATTACTGAATCAGGTTGTTCCTTCCTCGTACTGAATCCATTTCATTATTCACTTAGTCCTGTACACCACAGTTGCTGCAAAAGGAAATATTCAAAGCACACAAGTGAGAGTTGGATGAACGTGCTCTAACAACCAAACAAGTCACAGACTGAAGTCTACACAATAATTCTTATGTATTCCAGATCCTCGCACTTCCAAATATCAACAGAGGGTCTAACTATTTGTTCTCTTTGTCCTGTTTTCCTCTTTGCCCTGTTTTCCTCTTTGCTCAGGATAACACAAACCAGAGATGGAAATAGAACTGAATTGTCATCAAGTGTTGCAAATATTTCCATGCACTGGGTTTAAGTCATAAATGACATTAGGAAATATAGTTTCTTAAAGAACTAAGGCCCAACAGTACCCCTTTGTTGGCTTATTTTAGTATCTGATTTTGATTTGAGGCAACTCTTCCAATGAATAATCATGAACTATAATAAAAAATAAATGAAAACTTCATGGTGTCTATTCTCAGTTTAGCATCAGATTTAAAATAAAGCAAAATCAGTAAAAGGCTAGAAACCCTCAGGTGATCAGGCAGCATCTACAAAGAGAGAAGCAGAATTAATATTTCAGGTCTGAGACCTTTCATCAAAGCTGGGAAAGAGGGAAAATGCCTCAAAATGAAGTTGCAGCTTTTTGGCCTCAATCTCCATTCATACCAAGCAATTTACTGATGAAGCTTCACCAACTAGAGGAGCAGTCTAGGGTCTATAAAAAAAAGGCAATCTCTGTTCTTTCATCACAACTAAATTGATAGACTTCTTGTCACCTCTGTCAATGGTATATGAGCAATATTTATCCTTATTGCTTTTGGTGTATGAACAACATTTCTCCTTATTGTTACAGGGACAGCTCCACAATTCCCCTCTTTTTTTTCTCAATCCAAAATCACTTGGAAAGGCAATGCAAGTGACAGCCATTAAATAACAGGAAGGTCTCGCTGGTGGAGATATTTGTGTACATTTGAACCATATCCAAAGTGCCAAATCTCTTCAAAAAATGGTCATCCAAAATGGAGGAGCTTGAGTTCAAAGTTCAGCAGGAAGCATCGCACCCCAGAATCAGAGCCCTGGTGCCAAAATGTAAACAGTTTAACTTAAAGGAAGATTCTGTAAATCAAAATCCACTTTGTGGTTGTGCCTGCAGGCTCAATTTTCATCTGCCTGTTGTTAGTTGTTTCTGCAAGTAGTGATGCCACTCTTCCAGACCAAAGAGGCAATAATCGGATAGCAAAACGCACTCCCAACCCTGGGGCAACAACAAATGAAAGAGCTCATCACCATGACTAAAGGCTGTGAGCAGCTCCTGTTATGAAATGGAAAGAGAAAGGGAAAACCCAGTGAATTGGAAAGCATAAAAAGATATTCAGAAGGCATCTAAATCACCTCAAACCCATTGCACTCATTCAAAATTAAGGTTGTGGTGAAAGGTGGTTGCGATTAAATCATTTCCAATCTCGACAGTCTCTGAAGTAGTTTATATTAAAGCTACCTCGTAATCTCACAAATAACAAAAATGTATTCTGTCAGTCGAATATCATAACATCACATCTATCCTTGCAGATGAATGATTGCTTTGCATGTGATATCAATCAGAATGTGCTCTCCAGATTTCCTAGCATTATTTCTCTCCAGACTTGCAATGCCTACTGTAGGTAATAAGATGTGTAAATTATGCATAGATTGTCAACACGAAGGGTCACCTCACTACATCTTGTTATTCAAAGACAATAAAGGAATAGCCACTTGATGGCAGGATTTTGTTTCAGTCTATCTCAGGCAGAAGAGATGTCTTCTCTTATTCTGCTGCAACAAATTATGCTTGCGTCTGATTTCTCTTTAGGTTCTGGAACCATCAATCAAACATCCAAATTGCCAGTAAATAACAATACCAGCCCTACATGTGATTGGCCCAAGAGTTATGATGCAGCAGGCTCTTTAGAACTGTTTAGTTCAGATTCACCAGCCATATGAATGAAATGGAACTGATAAAACTGTGGTTTAATTGCAATTCTCCCTTCTCAACGTCCCGGGTTGTGAAGGTTTCTACACAATTCTTAAAGCCAGTGGAACACTTAACTGAATGAAGAAAGATCACATTCAGGGCACAGAAGCTCCCTACGTGACTCTGGTTGACCATGCAGTGTGGACTCGAAAAAGCATACATCACAAAATGTTCACAAGGGGGAATTCATCTGATAACTCATCTTTTGCTGGTTACCTGAGCTCTTTCCTGCAGCTGGATTTCAGGCTTACTGTGTTTCCTGTCATAATGTCTTTTATTCTTCCATGATTATGTTTTGTTTTTTCTTTTCATATTTCTTGACAACACAGAGAGAGGCCATTCACACATCAGGTCCCTCAGAGCAATTCCATTAATCCTGTTCCCCCACTTACTCCCTTTCACTTCTTGACATATTGGTAAAGACAAAGATTAGGGTTTACTCCCACTGACCCTAAATCTGGAAATAAGAGGATATTTTAAAATCTAGAACCCTATCTGTCCTCTAACTTGAGTCAACTTCATTATTCCTTTTTTTTGCACTATTTATTTATTTTTGCAATTTATAGATTTTTGTCTTTGCACTGTACTGCTGTCTCAAAACAACAAATTTCACATCGAATGTCAGTGATAATAAATCTGATTCTGATTCTGAAAAGTTTTGTCATATTGCAACGTACAAAAATTGAACTGCAAATTCAACCGCACATTACGAAAATGAACCAGTTGCTTTAATTTTGTGCTGTCAGAGTGACATTACTTGGAAGAGATGTTAAACCCAGTCTTCTTTTGCTATCTTGGGTTTAAAAAAAACCATGACATCATTTTGATGAAGAGCAGGAGAGTTTTCCCCAGCATCCTGGCCAATACTTATCATCAAGTAGCATTACTTAAATGTTTCTGGGAGCTTGCTGTGTGAAATTGAGACAGTGTCGAAATTGTTTGTGTCTGCCTTAGTAAGTCACTGTGCAGTAGGCCAATGAATGCTTCATTCAGAAACATGGTAATATGAGGTCTAATGGTCACATGCAGGTAAGTCAACCTTAAATGAGGAAAGCTTACTCCCCTGTGTACTTCAACAGTGCCTGGTGGAAATCAGGAAGTAGGCACATGGAGTCACAGGATACAGGGATGGGGAGTTTCACTGGGGACTGGAAACTGGAGATCTGGTGGCAGTAGAAGGGTCAGAGTGAGGTCTGATGACCAGGGATTGGTGGGGCTGGGGAGTGGTGAGCCCATAGTCCAGAGGGGGTGGGGAATGGTGCTCAGGGACACGACTACCAGTCATGAATATGTAGTTGGTGATTTGTGGTTGAGGGGGTTATCAGATGCAAGGGTTATGGTTTCAGGCCAGGTTAAAATCCATGTGGTTGGGTAGGTGGTTCACAGATGAGAGGCAAGAGCTTGAAGAGGATGGTAGAAAGTGTTATGGAATTGCAGTGACAGTGGTGGGTAGTCAAAAGAAGAGTATATTAGACAGGCACCCTTTAGGTCAACTGGAAGCTCGCTGACCTGAAATTTTGCTGCTGCATGAGTGGTCCATTCCACTTAAGATTACAGCAGAAAAGTCCAGACATGCATTCCACTTTAATGAACATCACTTATCACTTTGTGGTCATCTGGGCAGTGGCATGTTGGATTCACAAAGGACTCAGACCACTAAAAGACATAGACTTTCTGATCCATGCAATGAGTTCCTGATTTGATTCATAGTCTCATAGAGCACAGAACCAGGCCCTTCAGCCCACCATGTCCTTGTTGACCTTCATGTACCTATCCCATTTGCCAGGACTTGGTCCATAGTCTTCTATGTCTTGACAATTCAATGCTTGTCTCGATACTTGTTAAAATGTGGTGAGAGTACCTCCTTTCACCACTCACTCAGGCTGTGTTCCGGATTCAAATCATCCTCTGGGTGAAAAAGTTCTTCCTCATGTCCACTCTAAACCTTTCATCACCAATCCCAATCCTATGGCCTCTAGTTTTAGATACCTCAGCTATTGGCAAAAGTTTCTTACTGTCTATGTCACGTATGCATTTCATTTGAATTTTATTTGTTTCAGAAATTTAGTTGGACACTACACAATACACTAGTGCTTCACTTTGTGCAACTCTCGCACAGCGCTGATTTGTTATAGCACTCTTGGTCCTCCAGTCCATACACTCACATGTGCACACCCCTTCTGTATGAGGGGCCCATTCCATGAAGAGTTACAGGAGAGGAGTCTAGACATCCATTCCATTTCAATGGATACAACTTATCACCTTGTGATCATCTGCGCACTGACACTTCTGGGGAATGAAGGATTTGGACCAATAAGTATCACAGTGTTTATCATCTATGCAGGAAGCTCCTGATTTCCATTTTGTTTTATTTGTCATAGAGACTTGATTGGGTACTACAAAATACATTAATACTCTTTGGTGCTAGTCTGCAGAGCACTGATTTGTTGCAATACACTTGAACCTTCAGTCTGTACAATCACAGGCACATAGGCCCAACATTTCATTTAAAAACCATCAGTTAGAGCAGTGAACTACTATGCCCAAAAGCTGGGTACCAGCAACCTGGTGACAATCCCTGCCTTCTGTTAGTGCTCCTGCAGCAAAGATAACCCATAACATGGTGTGGAGAGGATGTCTGTGAGGGTTGGTGTTGGGTGAAAGGTACTGCTGCTGAGTGTTGAGATGTGAGACAGGGTTGCATGGTGAGTGGGGGCCATTGCTGGGGACCAGATGCATCTGCTGCATATGTTGAGACACTGCCCAGATCCCACAGTCTCTCTCATCACCTCCTGTTGGATATGTTGGAAGCTGCTGTCTCCCTTTCTTTTTGTTGGATGCACAGCTCTCCCCAGCCTAGAGACATCTCTGTGTTAACAATCTCACGTTCTAGGCACATCAACCTGCAGCAACAGAAGGGCAGGGGTTGGCACCGGGTTGCTGGCACAGCAGTGCTGTCAGTAATGCATTTATTTATACATAATCCAGCAATAACCCTTTTTAACCATGATTCCAATCAGCTCTCTCATTCCTGGGAAGACATGCTGAGCAGCATCCTACGTGCCAGTGTAAAGCAACATCACATGAATGAATTAATAGAGGCATAAGAGACTGCAGGTGCTGGAATCCAGAGCGAGAAACAATCTGCTAGAGGAACCCAGAGGTCAAGCAACACCTGGGAGGGGAAAATAATTGTCGCCATTTTGGGTTGAAACCTGCATCAGAACTTGCTGTGTTCCTCCAGTAGATTGTTTGAATGAATTGATAAGCATGCTTGCTTCATTAAATCTCTGACTGCTTTTATAAGGTGCTGCAAAGTATTTTGGGACCTTTTGAAAAGATTATGAAGTGTGCAATATAAATACAATTCTTTCATCTGAATTCCATCATTTACTTTCAAATCCCATTTATGTTGTAGAAATATGCAGAGATGTGAAAAATTGGTCAAAATGTTCTTCTATAACTCAGAAGGGAAAAACAATCTGTGGAGGACTCTGCTGAATGCATCTCATCCCCATTGAGTGTTTCTTGCTTTTCTCTCCAATAATTGCTGTCTGCATTGTCTCCTCAGCTTCCAGTACCCACCTTATTTCTGCGGACTCCTCCAGTACCACATTCCCCCTTGCCTTGCCCAGATGATAAACCCATGTGCATCCCTCGCTTCCAATTCCACAGTTTCAAAGAACCATTGAATTGTACAAAAGAAGAGGTCATTCAGCTAATTAACTGGCTCTTTCAAGGACACATTTATTTTGTTCCCATTCCCACTCTTTCCACACACAGTTTCGGCCTGCTTACTTAAGGAAAGATATTGGTATTGAAGGTAGTCCAAAAGAGATTTAACTAGGTTAATTGCTGGGATGAGAGGGTTGTCCTGTTATAAATGTCTAATGAAATTAGACTTACTGTATATTCTTTGGCGTTTGGAAAAGCAAGGGTGGTGAGTCTCTGGGATTCTCTATCCCAGAGGGCTGTGGAAGCAAAATCATTGGGATTATTTAAACAAGAACTACATAATTTTTTGAAAGATCAAGGAAATGAGAACTGCATAGAAGAGGAGATGAAGCCTGGAGCAGATAACTGGAGGGCTAAAGGGCGGCACGGTAGCGTAGCGGTTAACATGATGTTATTACAGCGCCAGCAATCCGGCTTCGATTCCTATCGTTGTCTGTAAGGAGTTTGTACGTTCTCCCGTGTCTGTGTGGGTTTCCTCCGGGTGCTCCGGTTTCCTCCCGCATTCCAAAGACGTACGGGTAGGTTAATATGGGTTTAAAATGGGCAGCGCGGACTCATTGGGCTGGAAGGGCCTGTTACCACACTGTAAATAAAATTTTAAAATTTAAATTCAACAAGGCCAAAGTCAAAAAGAGAAAAACATAACTAAGTGCACTTCTCCATGGAGCTCTGTACTTTGTTTAAACAAATCAGTTTATTTCCCTCCATAGATGCTGCCTGACCTGCTGAGTTCCTCCAGCTCTTGTTGTGTAGATTGTTGTCCAGATTCCAGCATCTGCAGAATGTCTTATGTCTCCCAACTGAATGTCCAACATTTCAGCGCTAAGTGGCATCGTCCCTCATGACTTTAATGTCAACCATTCATTAATTTTTCAGCCTGCTTTTTGACATGGGCTGCACAGGACAGGGTTGGGTTTGGTGAGGAGCACAGAACAGTTGAGCAGCTGCTGGGCTTCCTGCCCCACTACTCACTAAGATTGAAAAAAGCCAATTGATTTGATGGTTGAGCCTCACTAGAAAGGAATAAATGAGCTGCCAGAAGCTGATGGGACACTCACCATATTGGAGGAAGGGTAACCTGGCTGAGAAGATTGTCATGGTGGGCAGAGAGCAATACCATGAAGCAAAGAGTTAAAAGCACTGAAGATTTAAAGTATGTAGCAGTTTTCAGTTGGAATGAAATGAAACAAGTGATTTTGGCACCCCACCTTTACATTAAAAACCAACTTGAATTTTAATTTTTTGTACACTTTTTTCTAATTTATTCAGAATTCCAGGTGGCTTTTTTCTCTGAATACAGACCATCTAGTTGAAATACATGAACATCTGATGCAAAAAGAACTGTTCTTCCAAGCACTCTACAGATTCTCTACTTCAGATGTATGGTACTGAATCTTAGTTGATAACTTAGATATGTTGTACCAGTTCAGTTAAATATATTACTGCATCCAATCCTGCCATTGATCTACATATGCCCACATCTTACAAAATCTTACATCTTATGTAGTTTTCATATTGTACTTGGAAAATTAGGATTGAATTAGGTGAAGGAGCAGGAGGGTCTAAGAGTACATATACACTAGTCACCAACAGTAGAGATGGAGGTTAGAAATATAACAAAGGAACCAAGCACTATTTCTAGAGAATTGGAAAATAGGGATGTTTATGACAAACTTGTACCTAATCTTGGTTATATTCAGTGAAGTTCAAGTCGTGACATATTAGAAATATAAAGCCACCAAAATAAATGCAACAAAGTATAGAAATACATGGCTATAGTTTTGAGGAAAGGATGAACAGGCTCGATTTCATTGTTCCAAAGAAGAGAAGATTGAAGGGTAAAATAGTAGAGTTCTTAAAAAATTATTAAAGGTTTCAATGGCATGGCCCCAATGCTTCATCCATTTGTGGGGAAGGAGAGTTGAGGCCGTCAACACAAAGATGTGGCCTGGATAGGAGGGCTCGAGTTATAAGGAGAGATTGGATCAGCTGGGTCTGTTTTCCTGGAGCAAAGAGACTGAGAGGTGACATGGTAGAGGAATATAAAATCGTGAGAGGCATAGATAGGGTAGATAGTCAGATAGCCAGTGTCTCTTTACTATGGTAGCGGTGTCTAAAACAAGAGGGCATGGTTTTAGGGTGAGAGGTGGGATGTTTAAAAGGGCTTCTGAGGGGTAAATTTTTCACACAAAGAATAGTTGGTATCTGGAATGAGCTGTCAGAGGAAATAGAGCAGGCAGGAACTCCATCAACATTTGAGAGGCATCTGGGCAGGTTCTTGAATGAGCAGCGCATGGAGGGATAGCAAATTAATGCCTGCAAATGGGATTAGTGTAGATTGGCATGATCACTGGCAAAGATTAGTGATGGGCTAAAGGGCATGTCTCTACGTTGTACAACTTAATGGCTATATACAAGACAGTTACCTCATAATTGAATAAGAAATTTAAAAGAACCATTTTTACCCAGTGGTGAGAATGTACGATTGAGATAAATAGGATGGATTTATTCCAGAGGAGGCTATATAATCATTGATATAGAAATGAATAGAATGTAAGGTTATTGGAATTAGATGAGAAGTGGGTTGAGTGGAGCTTCAAAGCCAATGTGGACTCAAGAAACTAAATCGTTTCTCTTCTGCTGTATACTTTATACAATTCCATGCATTGCATCAACACCTTTACAACCTACAGGCATTTGGATCTCATATTTTTGTTGCCAATTACAAAATAGGAGCTTTGTATTTCAGAATCTAATGGGTTTGTCTTCAAGGTCTTCCACTTCTGACTTTGGAGTAAGTTTTTTTGATTTAAAGAGGTTCGATACCAATACCAATACCAAGTGACTGAAGTCCCAGGACCTGGGAAAACAAAGTATCCTGAAAAGATGTTTCAGTTGTCCCAGAATGCATTGATGACTTTTTCCTAATGTTCAGCAATTAGAAATTAAATTCTAATTACGTTTAGTAAATGGAGCAAATGTTCGGTTTCTAGTTGTGTCATTACCAACACTTCCAAATATCATAAAGGACAGGAAGAGGGGGAAACACTCTTTTCTAATAAAGGCTTTTTATTGTCAGAGCCCATGAGTGACCTGATAGAAGTACTCAAGATCATGAAGCACAATGACAAGGTTAGGCGTCATATTTAGGGACATTTAAGAGACTCTTAGATAGACACATGAATGATAGAGAAATGGAGGGCTATGTGGGAGGGAAGGGTTAGATAGATCTCAGAGCAGAATAAATTGTTGGCACAACATTGTGGGCTCAAGGGCCTGTACTGTGCTGTAATGTTCTATGTTCTATGTTTGTTTTAATAGTACTTGCCTAACTGACAGAAAAACTCACCTAGTTCACCACTGTCTTCAAGGGAGGAAATATGTTATTTACACCAAGCCTGGCCTATATGTGACTCCAGACCTACAACAATATTTCTTAAATTGTCCTCTGAAAATATCCTGTAAACCACTCCATTCCAGGACAATGAGGGACAGACAATAAATGGTTGCTTTGGCAGAGATGTTCACATCCTGAAAAATGAATAAATGGAAAAAAAGATTGCAATGAGATGGCACACAAGTAAGACATTTCCTGAAAGAATGAAAGGGGATGTTGGAAAATAGGTCTTCATACAAAGGGGGCAAAGTAAAATTAAATGGCACAAACTAGTATTGAAGCAGAGGCTAACAATTCTTTGAAAAGGGAACTAGTTGCTGGAACCAGTGGACTAATATAATCTAAGTATGCATTGAGGTATCTTTCAATTAAAATAAGAACAGAAAATGCTGGAAACACTCAGCAAGTCAAAGAGCATCAGTAGATTGTAAAGAGAGCTCATGTTTCAGGTAAAGACCACTCATCATGGTAACTTTTAAACTTGTTGGCTGGTTCAGTTTGGCATCTCTCAATGGGTCAAAGAGTAAACTCCTCACAAATGAAGCAGACAGCTCAGGCACATCAACTAGGAGAAAGTTTACAACGTTGAGGCAACAGAATACTGCTTTCCATCACTTTCATTACCATGGGACAGCCAGACGCTTCCAGTCTTATTGATTTGAGTGAACTAAGCTCAGAACATTCCAAATGGCTACTTTGTGTTAA
Source organism: Pristis pectinata (assembly GCF_009764475.1). Taxonomy (NCBI): domain Eukaryota; kingdom Metazoa; phylum Chordata; class Chondrichthyes; order Rhinopristiformes; family Pristidae; genus Pristis; species Pristis pectinata. The sequence continues at coordinate 23,645,830 of NC_067427.1, forward strand.
CATAATATGGTTCATGTTGCTTGACTTTACAGGAAATGATCCAATTAACATCATAAACACGATTTCCTTTTCTGTTCTACTAGTGAGATGTGGCTGTCATTGATCTCGCACTCTGAACATGATTTATGTTGTATTCTTGGAAACGGGAAAATATGGACATTTTTGAAGACTTTTCATAGAGCACTTTGCTGGATGGTGCAAATGCTGCTCATGAAGAGTCACACAAATTGAGGGATAAATACACAAAGGTTATAAGTGGAAAGCAAAGGAAACTTACTAAGTTCGTGAAGCCCATCTCTGGAACAAGAAGAAAAAACATCTCAGTCACTGGAATGAGAAGTTTAGAGGGGATGTGAGGAAGAACTTTTTCACTCAGAAGGTGGTTGGAATCTGGAATGCACTGCCAGGAGGAAATGAGCATGATCACAACATTTAGGAAATATTGAGATGAACACTTGAATTGCCAAGGTATAAAAGGCTAAGGACTAAGTTCTGGTAAATGGGATTAGTATGGATGGGTAATTGAAGGTCACCATGGACACAGTGGGCCAAACGTTATGTTTCTGTGCTGTATGACTCCAAGACTCTATGGCTAGTGAATCACTTTCATTTTACACTTCTCTTTCCTCTTCCTATCACATTTCTTCATTGGTTTTCTACCTTTAACAATATTCCATTCCCTTCATGTGCTCAGTTCTGTCCATTCATGATTTGGAGGATGGTTAGATGGTCAACTCCAAGTCTCCTGCTATTGGCTTTCTCTTTAAGCAGAGGCATGATAGTTTCAGCTAATTTCAGAATCTCTATGTGTAGAATAATGAATGTCTGAAAACTGTAAACCTGTTCTTCATCAGAAATGTACATTCACAATCAACTGGCATCACTTCTGCAGAAGTCTTTAATTAACACAGTGAAAACAACTTTTACAATATCGTGATCCATTAGTTGCCTTGGAAAGAGGCAACCAGATCCAGAGCTGTTATCTTTCAGTTCAATATGTGTGACCACCATTTTCATTGAGAGTTTTCAAAGGAAATAGCTTTCACCACTGAACAAAGGAGATACATTTCTCATGAATATTAATATACTTCCCACATTATAAATCCAGCTGATATATGTTAAAAGTCTCACTAATGGGAAACTTCTACATTCAATATGCAAAAAAGCTCTTCTCCGTTATTCCAACATCTTAAGGATATTGTGCATTTGCTGTTGGAAGACAAATCAAAGTTTTGTCATATTGCCAACTTCAGTGGACTAATACTTTAAGTAGTGATTGAGGCTAGAGAGAGGAAATAATTGTAAGTGATAGCTATAAAAGGTACAAAACTGGCACTCGCATTTGGAGATACCGACAGCTGCAGCAGGAAATGCCATCAGCACAGTGTGCAGAGGCATCCTGAATATACGCTTTGTTATAGAACATAAAGGGAGCTTTACTTTTCATTTTACTCAGGCTGGTACATGAACTGGATTAGTCTCGATGTTGACACCATGAAAGTGAATGAAATTTTCTATTCTAAGCCCACACAGGAAATAAATTTTGACGAACATCAAAAAAAAGCAATTATTTGCCTGAAAGCTGTCAATTCAGTTGCATTAATACCATTATTATAGATTGTTCGGTTGGGACTGATTCACTTTTCTGAACCTTCCCTATCTAAATCCTTTTTGTGTCACTGGATAGTGTTATTATAAGAGAGATTAGATTCCAGATATGAAATAGTAGGATGATCCATTAATACTTTGGGGAGTGAGTACTTTAGGTTGAAAAGTCTTCCAGGTAGTTCTAAACAGCAAGTTTGAGACTAACGCTCAATACCACATATCCATCAATGCAAGGCAGACCACCTTTGTACACAAGATCAGCAGAAAAACACTTGAATATCACAGAGCTTCCTTATTCCAGCATTTCCTGGAATAAAATAATGAGAGTTTCATGACCTGCTTGTGGGGTCATTTTGAAATTTATTGGCCAAAGAAAATGCAGATGCAAAATTCTGCAAACTCTGGATAATGATTAACTCTGTATGGTTCACATTACAAGGAAAAGTCGAGTCCAGCATGGAGCATACCTACACCCTTCAATCTGTTCCATAATTAATCCTCTCTGGTGAATTCTCTCAACTGATATTTTTCTCTGTGGTTCAAGTTCAGCTGCTTCATCAGAATTAAAAAAAAATGTTTCTGAAGTCTTTCAATAGAACTGAGATCAGTCATTCCATCATAGGATAGGGTAGTATTGCATTTATGTTACTAGATATAATTGCAACCTGAACTAATGATCTGGACAGACAACCACTTTCAATTAATATGGATTGGAGAAACAATTAGTCAGTAATGGTGACTATGAAACTGCCTAAATGTCATAAATTGCATCATGGTCTGGTACGGTAATTCAAATGCACAGGAACATAAGAAGCTGCAGAGAGTAGTGGACTCTGCCCAATACATCATGGGCACATCCCTCCCCACCTCAAGAAGGCAACATCCATCATCAAAGAGCCCCACCATCCAGGTCATTCCATTATCAGCCAGGAGGTACAGAAGCCTGAAGTCCCACGCCACCAGGTTCAGGAACAGCTACTTCTCTTCCACCGTTCGGTTCTTGAACCAACCTGCACAACCCTAATCATTACCTCAGTATAACAACACTCTGACCACTTTCACTACAATGGACTTTGTTTTTTTGTTCTAATTGTGTTCTTTCTTGTAAAAATTGTGTTTAGTTTATGTTTAATTTATGTTGTTTCTTGTGAATGTTGTGCATCTAATGCTATGTGCCTGTGATGTTGCTGCAAGTAAGGTTTTCATTGCACCTGTGCATACATGCATTTGTGCTTATGACAATAAACTCATCTTTGACTTTGACTTTAGACTGCATGTGATTCACTTTATACGAAGGCACCCTGATGTTCTTACATTGGTCTGGCTTAACTTAGAGTGCAGCGGTTGTTCTTAATTCTCTAGCATTCTTCTGAATGTTCTCACAGGTTTAGATGACCGAGAAACGGTGGTCTTGTCAGTAATGCCAACATCTTGTGAATGAATTTTTAAAAAGATCCATAATTTCATCAAGGGTGCTTATTAACATAAATGAGAATAAGAGTAAAAGCCTTGTATTTGTGCAGCAACTATAACAGGGTAAAATATCCCACAGTGATTCAAAGGAGCGTAATTGTAGAAAATTTGACGTTGAGGTACATGGATAGACATTGGGGCAAATGCTTGGTCAAATGGGTATGTTTCAAAAATGATTTGGACTGGCTTAGAATGACATAGGTGCCTTGAAATTCAAACCTAGTAAAAGTTAAAAGAACTGTATCATAGTGACAATATTGACTTCAACAGGATGAGTTTCAGAGACAGGTGGCACTGCCATGAAGCACAATTATAGAAAGCAACAAAAGGTGAAATTGTAGTCAAGAGAGTTTACGGAAGAATTCCAGTGGTTTCAGCTGGAAGCAAGGCTGCCAGTGCTGGAGTGAGTGAAACAAGCAATGTACATCATGCCAGGAGCAACACTCATCTCAGAGAATTGAGAGGCGGATAGAAAGCAGAGATAGGGAATGCTCAGTCCATGGAAGGACTTGAAAACAAGAAAGAGAAGCTTAAAATCAAATGGCTAACCAGGAGCCATTGTGGGGCGTGAGGCCAGAGATGATGTGTGGATGTGGCTTGGTTGGTGTTAAGACATGGCAGTAGAGTATTAGATGACCAGTGACAGATATCAGCCCGGCCTACATTGGTAACAAAGGAGTTCAATAGAAGAGAAGAGGCAGGGCAATAGTATGGAGGAGGAAATCAGTGATAGGGTGGATATGTAACTCAACATTTATTACAGACCCAAGTCTAACATCAATGGTACTAGGTTTGGTCTCAGATACTGTCAGGTTATAGGGTATAGTTCTAGAATCATAGAGTCATGCAGCACAGAAACATAACCTTCAGTCTACTGAGCCCACACCAACTATCAAAAACCCATTTATGCTAATCCCATTTTATTCTGCCCACATTCGCATCAACTCCCCACATATTCTACAACTTACTTGCACAGGAAGGACAAATTGTGGTGGCCAATCAACCCACATGTCTTTGAGATATATTTGGGAGTTATGGATAGGGGGCAGTGTTTTCAACAGGGACAGGGGTAATGTCTTCACTCTTCCCCATGTTTATTTGGAAGAAATTTCTGTTCATCCATTTCTGGATGTCAGACAATCTATAGATAGTAGAGGGGTCAAAAGACTCAATGATGAGTTAGTGCTTGGTTTCATCATTGTACATGTGAAAGGCTGGTAAGGGCATGAATGAGGAAGATGGATAGATTATTCCAGTCATGGTCACTAGATTACCATTACCAACTTCAATAATTCTAGGTTTGGAACTGAGATTGGGATAAAAACCCCACTGAGGGGATTGAATCATGCATTTCTGGGAAGAATGAGCATGGCTATGGGAGATAAGATCATGTTCAAGTTCTTTGGAGAGAAAAGGGATGTTGAAAATGGGGCATAAAAAAGGTAAATGCTCAGCAGGTTAGGCAAAGAGAAACAGAGTTAATGCTTCAGGTTGAAGACCCTTCATCAGAACTGGCAAAAAGAGTAAATAACGTCAATTTAAGTTGAAAGGGGATGGGGGAGGAATGCATAGGACAAAGGGAATACGTCTGATAGGTTGAGGCCAATGTTGCCATGGGGAATGCAAAGTTGTAGGAAATAGGAAGTGTTCAGCAGGTCAGGCAGTGCTAATGGAGAAAAAAAAACTGAGCCAATATTGCACAGATGTTTCCTTTGTCCTATCCATCCTTTCCCCACCCTCTCTGTAACTTAACACTTACTTGTTTTCTCTCTTTATCAGTTTAGATGTACTGTTTACTGTAACACTTCATTCTGCATTCTGTTATTGTTTTCCTTATACTACCTCAAAGCACTGATGCAATTGTTATGACTGTGACGAAGTCACTGGAGAAACTGGTGGATATGAAAGTCTTTATTCATCATGACAAGCAGACATTCTCTTGGAGACCCTCTCAGTGGAGTCTCCCAAACTCAAAGTACATCAAGATTCTATACTCTTTAAGGACAATGGTAACAGTAGATAATTCAATACAATTTCAATAAGTGCAATGGCATCATTTACTTCAATATTTTGTGTCTGACAAATTGTTCCATTGAAGTACGTATTTACAGAGGGAGCACATTGCAACTGACAAGACACCTTTGAATGTTCAAACACCTTTGTTGGGACAAGCTAATTCACACAGACAGTCTCAAAGCTTCTGAGGTCAGAGAACCAGATGTCCAAGATTAATGTGAGGGCTGACTCCCTGAGTACACAAGTATCCCAATTATTGATAGAGCAAATATGCCTATCATCATGTTTGATATGCTAAGTTACAAAATTTAGTTTGGTAGCCTTCCTTGACCTATGGAAGAAGCATGCAAAATAACCTAGCTGTACATGCCTTGTTTGATGTAAACCAATTAACAGAGCCCCATGGTCTTATGTTTGGCTGCTGCAAACGAGAATGTTTCATGGTCACATCATTTTACAAACCATATCTTGAGCAGCCCGCCCCCTGCTGTGGGTCAGCAGCCTGCGTTCTGTTGAGTTCTTTTAATTTCAAAATTGATTTTTGCTTTTACTTTTCATTTCAACAGATTTATTTTTGAAGACTGGTTGGTTCTTGTTTGTATTAATACCTGCTACCCCTATACTGTAATCCCTAAAAGATGTCTCATATCTGACAATTCCCTTACAGTAATGAAATGATTTGTATGAATGGAATGCAAAACTAAGTTTTTCACTGTACCTCAGTACATACGACAATAATAAACCAATATATCAATTTAGATGAAGGTCTTGAAACTAAAATGTTAACTTTGGGTCTCTTTCTACAGATGCTGCTGGATCTGCTGAGTGTTTCTAGCATTTTAGGTTTTTATTTAAGTTTTTTTATTATTATTTTCATTTGTAGAAAATGCAACAGTCCATTTACAAGGAGGGATAAATGTTGTTCACATAAGAAGTACAAATAAAAATTTACCCCATTAAACAAAAATCTTCAGGTGCAATTCAGTGGGAGCAATTTTTTCTGCAAAGACTCAGTCAAAGGGAGATGAAATACAGATTTTACTTCTGAAAGTTTTTCATAAAGAGTTAAGCAGACCCAGTGGTCTTTTTCTTGCACCCAGACCTCTATGAAGTGAGCCCCAGTCCCAGTTGATCTTCTCATTGAGTTGAAAGAACATTTGTTCAGAAATGTCTTCCATAATGGACTCTTCTAAATATGTAAATGCTTCTGCAGTAAACAAAGAGGAAAATAACTGTTGGAAATCTTGACCCTGAAGCAATAATGTTTTAAATCTGTGGTTAATAAATATTGAATCCATAGGAATGGTGCCAAATTTCAGTGATTTGCTTCAAAACTTAAAAGGTTAGATTCTATTTAGTTTTATCCCTGGATGTATTAAGATGTCACATGAATCCAAATGTGGACCATTTCATGTCGATAATATAAAACGGACTAATAAAATATCAAAGCGGAGTAAAAGATTAAACTTTCAAAGGAAATCAGACTGACTTGTTGAAGGTTCAGACCAGTTCCTAAGGTAGTGGTTTAGGAGGCTTTAAAGGTTCTGCAGGAGAAAAAATAAAATTAAAACCAATCTCAACCAATTGCAAAGCCCGCTGCTCTGGTTATATTAATATTTGATCTGCTTTATTGCTTCATACACTACCTCAGCATCCAAATGAAATTGGCTTCACATTTAAAACCAAGAAATTAGAAATGTCCTGGAAAATATACAAGGTGCTGTGGAGAATGAAAATTCTAATCCTGTAAGCCACCTATTTTCATGCCAAAATGAACAAATATATTTTTGATCTCCTTTGTCCCTGTCCTTCAGTTATCTAAGAATTACTGCCTTAGCATCATAATAGGGTAAACTTGTGTTATTGGGTACAACACTACATGTGTGTGAAAGCGTTGATTGCCAATTGTTCTCACCTCTGACGGTCACGTCCATTGATGTCAGCAGAACTAAATATGCACAACCAGCAACCGATTACTCACTCATGTTCAGTACGATGGACCAGATTTAGATTTATGCTGCCATCTGATTTGATAGCCTGTTATGAACTCTCAGTAGTTTCAATAAGTTGACCCTTCTTTGTGAATGAGTGAACACAAGAACCCAAGAAAATAGGAACAGAAGTAGATTATTCTGCCCCTCAAGCCCACTTCACCATTCAATGTGATAATGGCCGATCTGTCCCAGGCCTCTCCTCTTCTGTGCCAGTTCTCCATAGCTCTCAATCCCCTTCTTCTTTAAATACGCCCAACCTCCACAGTCCTCTGGGTTAGAGGATTCCAGAAATTTACCACCCTTTACAAGGAGTTCCGAAGCAGCTCAGTTTTAAATGACTGTCCCCTGATCTTGTAACTCTGTCCCCTCATTTTAAGACTCTCCAACTAGTGGAAATATCACAACATCTATCCTTTCATTTTTCATTGAGATCACCATCATTCTTCTAAACCCCAAATAAGATAGATTTAATTTCTTTAGTCACTTATGATAGCACAACCCTCTCATCCAGGGAATTAGCTGAGTGAATCTCTGTTGGACTGCCTCCAATGCCAAAATATCCTTTCTTAAAAAAGGGGAACAGAACTGTGCACAGTACTCCAGGAAAGTCCTCACCTACAACCTGTGCAATTGTAACAATAACATGAGGCCTGATTAACATCTAGGTTGGTTATGTGTAACATTTCATCTGACGCTCCCATGAGAACCAATAGAGTCATAGGCATAGAGTCATACAGCATGGAAACAGGCTCTTCAGCTCAATTCGTCCATGTTGACTATGTTGCCCAGTGAGATAGTTCCATCTGCCCATGTTTGGCCCATAGCCCTCGAAGCCTCTCCTATCCATATACTTATCAAGATGGCTTTTAAATGTTGCTAACTTGTCCATCTCAACCAACATTTCTGGCAGCTCATTCCAAGTCCACACCACCCTTTGCATGAAGAAGCTGCCCCTGATGTTTTTTTAAATCTCGTTCCTCTGATCTTAAATCTGTGCCCTCTTGTTTTTAGCACTCAAGACGACGTGCTTTCACCCTGTCTATGCCACTCATGATCTTTTATACCTCTATCAGGTCACCCCTCAATCTCTTATGTTCTAGGGAATAAAGTCCTTGTCTCTGCAACCTCTCCTTGGAATAACATCAATTATGGATGTTACTCACAGTGTGTTGGTATTCATGTTATAAAAAGGAGACGGTTCAAAAATATTAACAAGTATTTTGCTGGAACTAAGATGCTGTATTCAAACAAGAATATTGAACAGACTGGACCTATTTCATCGATTGAAGTGGAAGCTATGGAGGCAACCAGAATTAGATCCTTGTAGTTATAAAAGAATTTGACAGCATCGATGAAACAAAAATGTTTGCACTTGGAGTTAAGACTAGAACAAGTCGTCATAAATAGAAGTCTTGAAAAGAATTTGGAAGAAATTCTTATGGTTAGTGAATGGATCTGCAAGGAATAGTTGAGCTGAAGGGCGTGGACACATTAAAAGGGAAATTAGCACATAAGGGAGAAAGGAGCAGAGGTTCTGGTGATGGAGGTAAGTGAAGAACAGAAACTTGAGTGCAGTACAATCTGAAGCACAGAACAATTGGAATGAGCGGTCAGATTCTGTGTGATAAACAAGCAACATATTTTTTTGCCCTCCACGCTGGGGTACTCTTTTGCAGATCATTTGGTTCCATTGCAGGTAAGGGATAGTCTGATCCTCAGTGATAGACTGAGCATAGTGGAGGGAGCTTGTGTGTTCAAAATCCACATTTTCTGGGGTGGGAGGTGGGAGAAAGGTTAAGGGGCAGAAAATTCACCCTTGAAAGATGTGAGGGAAACATTGAAAGCCAGCAAGCCACACCCTAAGCTCAACTGGGTATCAAACCTGTGAAAATTAATTGTCTCTAATGCTCAAAAGTACAAAAAAAACTAAAACAAAATCTGATGCAAGATTTTAAAGAGGGAACAGAGAGAGAGAGGAAGGGAGGGGGGAGGGGATGAGGGGGAGACGGGGAGAGGGGAGAAATACACAAACGTACATACACACACACACACACACACACACACAAAGAGGAAGGGAAATGCTGAATACATCAATTAATAACAATATAAATTTTACATGTAGTTTTCTATATTGTTCTACTTAATACTTCAATAAGGTGTTTAAGAAGTTCTTATATAGGAACATGAATAAGCAGAAAATGAAGGGATATGGACCAGATTCAGGCAAAGGGATGAGTTTCATTAGGCATCATTAACTTAATGAGCTTGGCAAAACATTATGGGCTGAAGGGCCTCTCCCTGTGCTGTACTGTTCTATGTTCTAATAATATTGAAATTAAAGATAGTTATTATGTTATTTGCTTTCTGTTTTGATCTGGTTGGCATTTGGGGCTGTGTAAAATTGCAAATATTCAGATAGATTTACGTTGGAAGATAGTTTGTGAAACCTGCCCTAGAATGTGGCCCATTTTTCAAAATTGTCAGAACTATTTCTGGCAAAGGAAGCTGCCTTATTTAATTTGGAGCTGTTCATATGGTGTTCCACTCAAATTCAGAATGACAATTTGGATTATTCCAATTCTATTTATGTTCTGTTTTCTGTGACTTCTCAGTCAATCATAGTTATGAACAGAATTCAAACCATCTCCATAATAGGTAGTTTGGAAGGTCTACAATGAATTTAATCATCAGATCTATTTGACAATTGTAATTACATTCTGGTGTAGGATAATTTTAAAAAGAATTAGCAAGCAATTAAAAATTAAATCAAAGGCCGAATTAGAAGTGGATGGTTTAAAAAAAATAAAACAAAATGCAGGTAGAGATAAATGTTCATCCTCATGTTTAAATTCCTCATTAATTTTGATTTTTTTCAACCCGATCAAGCACCACAAGGTTTTATTTGTCTAACTCAGGAAATGTCTACTCCCTTGGCCTCAACTATTGGCAACTGTGCCTGCAGTTACGATCCTTTGCTCTGGAATTTTGTTCTTGAGACACATCCTCCTTCTCCTTGTTAACCTCCTTGAAATGCACCTTGTTAACCACAGCTTTAATGTGCCAATAGTCTTTCTTGAGATATTCTATCTTATTTGGATAAAATACCTTGAGGTATTCTATCTTATTTGGATAAAATACAGAGAATTTATACTTGTTGATAACAAAACAGAATCCTGAATAGTTCTAATAGTAGTGCTGTAAACATTGACAGATGAGAATGATTCACCAAGGTCTTTTGACAATCCATACACCCACATACAGCATTCGGCTATTCTGATAATTCTTCAGAATAAACAGCATGCAAACCTTGAAATATTGAATTAGTTGACCAGAGTATATAAAGGGGATCTAGCAAGTTTTCTTATAAAATAAAACAAATTATGTACTGAGAAGAAGAAAGAGAGTGAGAAAAGGGAGAGAGAAAAGAGAAAGAGAGTGAGAAATAAAGGAACCAAGTGAGACAAAGAGAGAGGGAAAGGGAGTAAAAATAAGAGAGAAGAAAAACAGTTTCAGATAATGAAATCAAATATCACAAAGGGATAACAAGAGAGAAAAGAGAGAATATGCAATAGAAATCATGCTCCTATGGTATCTGTGCTGAGCCGTTAAAAAGACAGAGCCCAATGGAAGCACACACATCCAGAGGATGCCATGAATTGCACACTACTACAAAGAAATTCATTCCAGTTAGCAATGTTGAAAATAAATAAATTTTCAAATTAATCACTCTCTATAGCAGTGCATTACCATCTCTATTTTGAACACAAGTTGTTTGCAAACATTTTTGCAATACAAACGTGCACAAAGACATGACTGGGATTCTGATCCCTTGAGCCCTCAAGGACATTGATCTGTGAACACAATTGGAAGAAAGTAGTTAATTTATCACTCTTAAAGAATTAGATCAATATATGTTAGAAAGTGGATGTTGTGGGTTATGGGAGACAGTGGGAAAGTGAGGTGGAATAAAGATATTAATAAGTTTTTCTGTAGATAGAAAGAGATTTTTGACATCAAAGAGGATTGATGCAGAAGTTTTTGTTAGAAACATAGAACCGTAGAAAACCTACAGCACAATTCAGGCCCTTCGGCCCACAAAGCTGTGCCGAACATATCCCTACCTTAGAAATTACTAAGCTTACCCATAGCCCTCTATTTTTCTCAGCTCCATATACCTATCCAAAAGTCTTTTAAAGATTCAAAAGTCTCTTAAAGACCCTATCGCATCCGCCTCCACCACCATTGCCGGCAGCCCATTCCACGCACTCACGATTTAAACACCATTAAAAATTGTAATGGTAATGTTAACATAGATTGGCTTGAATGGTTGAGTGTTTTTTAAATGTTAAAATGTGGCAAACTGAATAGATATTACTTCATAAATCTGTTGAACGTACATGGAATGGAAGTCAGGAATTGAGAGTTCTTGAGTGAATGGAGCAGTGGTGAGCTTATAGTTAAGGTGGCCATGAATGGAGCATGCATTTGAAAATTCAGCGAACAAACAGGCTTTCTCGTTCCAAAATTTCCTCTATTCACATGCCTTGTTATTTATATTATTCCAGAATCTGAAATTGTGCAGGATTATGCAGAACGATCTCTTTGCTTTATCAAGGAGTTGTGTATTTTTCTAACAATGGAACTGACCAAACTGAAAACCCATTCAGACATTCAAATCTGATAACATATTTAATAAAAAAAAGAAAAGATACTATAATTGATGACTTCTCCTCACACTTCTACTATGTTCTTAGGACAGGAGCCATTCAGCCCATTGGGTTTATGCTAGCTCTCAGACCAAATCCATCAGCCTCATTCCTGTACTAATTTCTCTGTAATCTGTTCTCTCACACATACCCATCAATTCCCTTATGACACTCCTATCACTCCCCTCTATCCTACATGAAAGGATTTTTCTTTTTTTTCCAGTGGCCAATTAACCTACCAGCACATTGATGTGAGAGGAAACTGGAGCATCTAGGTGAACTCCATGTGTTCACAAGGAAAGCATGCAAACTCCATTTTGGAATTATAGAGCTGTACAGTATGGAAACAGGCCCTTCGGCCCAACTCATCCATGCCAACCAAGTTGTCAACCTGATCTAGTCCCATTTGCTTGTGCATGGCCCATATCCCTCTAAAGTATTTCCATCTATTTACCTGTTCACATGTCTTTTAAATGTTGTAATTATACCTGCATCTATCACTTCCTCTGGCAGCTCATTCTACATGCCCACCACCCTCTTTGTGAAAAAGTTGCCCCTTGGATACCCTTTACATCTTTTCCCTTTCATTTTAAATGTATGCCCTCTAGTTTTTGACTCCCCTATCCTGGGTTAAAGACTGATCTATGCTTCTCATGATTTTATTTACCTCTATCAGGTCTCCCCATAGTCTCATACGCTCCAGAAAAAAAAGCCCCAGCCTATCCAGTCTCTCCCTTCAACTCAAGCCCTCCTGTCTCCACAACGTCCTTGTGAATCTCTTCTGCACCCTTTCCAGCCTAATGATATCCTTTCAATAGCTTGACCGCACCCAAGGTCAGGTTCAAAGCCAGGTCACCGGAGCTGCGTAACTGCAGCACTTTTTTGCTCAACCTCCAAATAGCCAGTCACCCTGAGATCTGTGACGATCCAGTATCTGGAAATTCCTCTCCAGTCAGGAACTGGCAACGTTGTCAAATTTTAGAAACATAGTAGAAAATCCTGCTGCTACTATTAAAACAAGTGACCAGGGATGAACATTTCGCCCCATACCATTCAATTAACATTGTAAAGTTCAATATATCATCTTCTTTCCAATGTTACCTCCTGTCTTCTGGCAGTTTAGTGAAGGGACAACCACAGCTAACATACTTCAAGAGCTACTGAGAGATAGATTTCCCAGTTTGTCTGCCAGGGTCTGATTTTTTTCAATGCATAATAGTAACTGCATTTATGATGTTTGATTTTTAAAATCTAGTTTCCAAAAGTCTGGAAATCATTGCTTCATACAATACCTTGATGCAGACTGTGAAATATATATCTTCACAACATTATATAGCTTTACAATATTACAAATATTGAAACAAATGGTCATGAATCAATGGGAAATGAGCAAGCTTAATTTCTGCTCAATATTCAAAGCCTTCAGTTCTTCAAGTCATCATGTTTTTAGGTATCATATTCAAGAGGAGCCTTAAAAAACTCTAATTTCCTTTCAATCTGTTCACAATTACTTTGTCCAATATTTTAACTATAGAACTGTATTATTCTCTTTAACCGTGCTTATTTGTTTCTTTCTGAACACTGACTTGAACAACAGTTATCTTTCCATCCTTTATTTTTGCAAGCAGCTCAAACTTAGAAATTTAGTCCAAAGAAATGTGGGGAAAAAAGCTCCTCTGGCTTTGAAGGAGACTAATTGGAGTTGGGCATATGTGCCAAATGTATTGTAAGATCATTATAAAAGTAATTTGAGATATGCCCAAGACTGTTATGTTCAGAAATGCGTGGAATAAATTGTAAAGATGCTTGATTTGAGCATGCAATGTTTGGTATTAACCCAAAGTTTAGTAAAGTTTGGTAAAGGTCTCAATGTTGTTTCTGTAGCTGTTGATATACAGACAACTGTAGTACTGAAATCTATGTAAGAAGCACTTATGTGTGTAGAACCACATTTGATAAATGTTATATAGAGCTTCAAGTTCAAGAAAGGTTGGTGAGGTTCTCAGGTTCTTTATCCAATGGACAGGGAGCATTGCATGCATTTAATTATCTGCCATTTCAGATAATTAACGATTGCTGCCCCAGTAAACAATTTACCATAAGATCATCTGTTGCAAATCAAAAACAGGTTCTACCTATATACCTTCAACATAATTAAACACCTCAAGGTGCTTAACAAGAGCATGATCAATCAAAATTCAACATTGAGCCATTTCGGGAGATAATAGAGAGCTGACCAAAAAGCTTGGTCAAAGAGGTAGGTTTAAAGGGACATCTAAAAGGAAAAAAGTGAAGCAGAAAATTGGAGAGATTTAGAGAGAGAATACTAAATATTAGGGATTCAGTATCTGAAGGAAAGACTGTCAAGTGATTCAATTCAAGGAAGCTCAGGACTCTGGAACAGAATGAACATAAATACCTCAGAAGGTAACAGTACAAAACATAGAGTAACTTAAAAACTAGTAATGAGAAATTTTAAAATGAGGCATTGTAAAGTGGAGCAGAGTGGCCATTGTTGGAGAGGTCATTGTTAGAGTGGAGAGCTGAGGCTTCGGCTCAAGAGGCTTTGGCATGAAGAGACGGAATAAGTGTTCCAAGTGCAGGGAGTGAGAGCAGCTCTTTAGGGAAAAAAGAGCTTCAGTGAGAAGGCAGAGGGAAGAACAGGTGAGGTTTTCTTTTATTTTGTTGTTATCATTGATTCATCGTTGATTCAGGAGGCTTCGGTGAGTGGGAGGTTAAGGTGAGGTTCAATTAAGGTCTCTTTCTTTCCTATTGCACAGATAAAGCAGTGGGAATGGCAGTCAGGGCAGTGACGTGCGGGATGTGGGAAGTCAGGGAGATTTCCCGTGTCCCTGATGACTACACCTGCGAGAAGTGCATCCGGCTGTAGCACCTTACAGACCATGTCAGGGAACTGAAGCTGGATGAACTCCGGATCATTTGGGAGACTGAGGGGTTGATAGAGAGGATTTACAGGGAGGCAGTTACACCTACGTTGTAAGTCGCAGGTAGCTGGGTGACTGTCAGGAGATAGAAAGGGAATAGGCAGTCATTGTAGGGTACCTCTGTGGCCTTTCCCCTCAATAACAAGTATACCGCTTTGGATATTGTTGAGGGGAGGGACAACCTACCAGAGGAAAGCCACAGTGGCCAGGTGTCTGGCACTGAGTCTGGCTCTGTGGCTTAGAAGGGAAGAGGGGAAATAAGAGGAGTGAAAGTGATAGGGAATTCATTGGTTAGGGGAACAGACGGGAGGTTCTGTGGATGAGGATGAGACTCCTGGATGGTATGTTGCCTCCCAAGTGCCAGGGTCAGAGACATCTCAGATCAGGTCCACAGTATTTTTAAGGAGGAGGGTGAGTGGCCAGAAGTCATGGTACATATTGGTACCAATGACATAGATAGGATACGGGATGATGTCCTGAAGAGGGAATATAGGGAGTTCGGAAGGAAGCTAAGAAGCAGGATCTTAAGGATAGTAATCTCTGGATTGCTGCCTGTGCCATGCACCATTGAGGGTAAGAATTGGAAGATATGGCAGACAAATGCGTGGCTGAAGAGTTGGTGCAGAGGGCAGGGTTTCACATTTGTGGATAATTGAGATCTCTTCTGGAGAAAGTCTGACCTGTACAGAAGGAATGGACTGCAGCTGAACTCGAGAAGGACCAATGACCTTGCAGGCAGCTTTGCTGGAGCTGTTGGGAAGGGTTTAAACTAGGTTGACAGGGGGATGGGAACCAGAGTGTAAGGTCAGATGATGGAGCAGTTAGTGTAAAGGTAGGTGCATTGTGCAGAGAGACTGTGAGGAAGGATAGACAGTGGATAGGGCATAAATGCAGTCAATTAAAATGTGTTTACTTTAATGCAAGAAGTATTAAAAATAAGGGTGATGAACTTAGAGCATGAAACAATATGTGGAATTACGATGTTGTGGCCATTACAGAGACTTGGCTGCTTGAAGTTCAGGGGTTTAGATGTTCCAAAAGGGATGAGGAGGGATGTTAAGGGGGGGGGAGTGGCATTGCTAATCAGGGTTGGTATCACAGCTGCAGAAAGGGAGGACGTCGTGTAGGGATTGTCGACTGAGCCAGTGTGGGTGGAAGTCAGAAACAAGAAAGGAGCAATCACTGTATTGGGAGTATTCTATAGGCCCCCCAGTAGCCACCGGTACACTGAGGAGCAGATAAGTGGACAGATTTTGGAAGGATGAAAATTGTCATGGGTGACTTCAACTTCCCTAATATTGATTGGCACCTCCTTCGTGGAAAAGGTTTAGATGGGGCAGAATTTGTTAGGTGCGTCCAAGAAGGTGTCCTGACGGATTATGTGGACAGGCCAACTCGAGAAGAAGCCACACTGGATGTAGTACTAGGCAATGAACCTGGTCAGGTGACAGACCTCTCAGTGGGTGAGCATTTTGGTGATAGTGACCACAACTTCCTGACCTTTAACGTAACCATGGACAAGGATAGGAGCAAATGATATGGGAAAGTTTTTAATTGGGGAAGGGCTAACAACAATGGTATTTGGCAGGACCTTGGGAATGTAAATTGGAAAAGATGTTCTCAGAGAAATGCACAGCAGAAATGTTTACGGATCACTTGCGTGGGATTCTGCACAAAATCGTCCCACAGGAAAACAATGGTAGAGTGAAAGAACCATGGTTGACAAAAGAGGTGGAACATTTAGTTAAGAGGACGAAGGAAGCATACTTAAGGTTTAGGAAGCAAAAGTCAGGCAGGGCTCTTGAGAATTATAAGGTTGCCAGGAGGAGCTTAAGGAGGAACTTAAGAGAGCTAGAAGGGGACATGAGAAGGCCTTGGCAAGTAAGATTAAGGAAAACCCCAAGGCATCCCACACGCACGTGAAGAACA